>NC_141138.1:48890845-49502789 GCF_053477565.2 Lygodium microphyllum | reverse complement strand
CTAATGTAGCACTGCTATGGGTTACTTGTAAACTATATATAATAGTCCCAAACCTGAAGTAAATCACATCAATGCTCAATGCCAAGTCTTGGGATCAAATGCCAAGCATAAACCAAGTGTATAGTGCCCAAATGAGGATGCCAATGTCTGGAATGAGTTGGAGGAGATCAAACAACTGATCACATGGTGTAAATGCACCTGGAAAAATGGCACAAATCTACCTAGGATTGCTGCTCACATTTTTGTAATACAATATTACTGAGTTTGGGAATATCCTAATTTTCATTTTTTGAATACTAAAAAGATGGCACCCTGATAACATGCCCATAAGTTTCTCAAAACCATATGATGTGACCTATCATTGGAAAGCACTTGAAAAATGGAATCTATTGAGCTATAGAGCGCTTAATTTGGAGTTATAGTGTTCAATTTATAACCAATCTAAATATTTGACCACATATCCTAAACTTATGGGAAATTCCCATATTCCCCAATATGGTGTTTTGTGTTGGTCAAAGTGGTAGGAAGCTTAAGTGGGTGGTAAAGAAGGCACATAACAAGCCTGAGGTGCCCTAGTAAAGTCTATGTCAAGATATGGAGCACTGGAGCTTCAATAGTGCTATCCTCTTTCTCTTCTTAGACCTGTAGATCTGTAACAGGCATGAAACCCTAAAGAAATGAAGAAATACCTTTGGTGGAATCTCCGGAGGGTGCCCAAAGGGGCCGGGTAGGTGCTCCGGAAGCCCAGGAGTGATGGGAGCTCGGGAGAGTCGACTATGGCTACCAAGAAGGAGACCCAATGAATGTACGGATTCAAGAGGAAGCTCAAGTAATCATGAATCCATGCTTTGATACCAGTTGAAAGGAGAGAAGGATCAAAGCTTGCTTGGAAGAGCTATGGTGGGAGAGCAAGAGCAAGAAAGAGAGAGAGACCAAACGGGAATTCCAATAGTTACAATGTATGACTGGGACTTCCTTTATTCAAACTATCATTAAAAGAATAAATAATAAAGTGACGGTGACGAGCGCCCACCACATGTAGTGTGCAGTGGCAGGTATTGTCAATGTATTAATACATGGGCAACTAGGCAGAGGTGCCTTTACCCCCAACATGTATGTGGATGATATGTTTCTAGTTGGGAAAATAAAGACTAGCTTGAATGCTGTCAAAAATCAAATGAAATCAACTTTCTCCATGAAAGATTTGGGGAATATAGAGCATATATTGGGCATGAGGATTTGTAAGGATAGAACATAGAAATTATTGTTTTTATCTCAAGAAAAGTACATTGAAAAGGCATTGCAGAGATTTAACATGGCTGAAGCTAATGGCAGAAGCTAAGCCTTTTGGGGTGCCCTTACCTCCATACCTTAAGTTTAGTAAAGCTAGTATCCCAAAAGATGACATGGAAGCCAATGCTATGAAGGGAGTCCCTTATGCATCAGCTTGTGGCTCCCTTATGTATGCTATGGTTGCTACTCATCGAGCCATTGCTCATGCATTGGGAGTTGTTAGCAAGTTTATGTTCATCTTGACAAAACACATTGGGAGGCTGTCGAGCGTATTCTTTGATACCTAAAGGGTACACAAAGAAAGTGTATTTGCTATGGGCAAGGTATATTTAGTTTGTAGGGTTATTGTGATGCCGACATGGCAGGTGACTTAGACACTTGTAGGTCCACTAGTGGGTATGTCTTTACAGTCGCTGGTGGGGCTGTTTCTTGGTGTTCCAAGTTGTAGAACATCATAGCACTGAGTACTACTAAAGCTGAATACATATTAGCTATACTGAAGCTTCTAAGGAAGCTATATGGTTGAGCAGATCTCGGTATGCCTATTGGTACTGCAGAGTTGGGATGTGATAGCCAGAGTGCTGTGTATCTGGCTAAGAATGCCATGCATCATTCACGCACAAAGCATATAGATGTGCGATATCACTTTATCCGACAGATTCTAGAAGATGGTCTAATCACGTTGACCAAGATCAAAACATAGGACAACCCTACATATGTTCTCACTAAAAGTCTCAGCAAAGCTCAACATGAGCATTGCATACGACTAGTGGGAGTTGGTTAAAGGTTCATTTCGGACCTTTAAGTGGGAGATTGTTGGGATAAAGGCCCTTTTTCACCTCCGTGTATAGTACATGTACATTATTTAGTTGTACATGTGAATGCACCCTTACATGCCCTAAGTATAAATACACTTTATTCTTTGTGTACCAACACATTGTTGGTACACCCAAGTCGAATCATACTTTCACACACACACTCTCCCTCTGTCGCTCTCACTCCTTGAGCTATTGCTCACTCTACAGAGCTGAGCTACAACAAATTGCACCTTTCGTGCGAGAAGGCAAGCTGAACCAACCAGCTTGTCTAAGTAAAAAGCAAGCAAGAAAGATCCGGCAAAGAGGCCAAAGAAAACTGCTCGAGTACTTGACTTGGTGATGAGGGCAAAGTGTCTTGGCAAATGAACCAAGAGACCCAATTCCCCAAGGTCCAAGGCGACAGCACGAAGAAAGGGAGGCTAGACATAAGGAGCAACTCAATGGAATGCCTCCCTTAAGGCGTGGCACAACATGGCAACAAATGCACCACCACGCCTTCACCCCAATAGCACGACAACTTGGGATCATACCTTCAAAGCTTGCCATGCAAAGCCATAAGTACCAAGCCACCTCAAGTTAGGACTATAAGGCCCCCACTCCTCAAATGTAATTGAGTCGAGGGTGGTGGATTGGAATGTAAAACCAATAAAAGAACTAAGTCCAGATGGGTAGCAGCTTGATAGCATAAGCTGTGTTAAGACCCCCAAGTCATAGTGTGGCAGACACTGACCAGCTTGATAGAAAAGGCTACATTAATACCCCGCTAAGGAGTCGGTCTCTTAGATTGCTAGACACTGACCAACTTGATGGTATAAGCTGTATTAAGACCCTGGAATGAGTCAAGAAACCACCCTTAATTGCTGAGGACAGCAATTCATTAAGCAAGGATGAGTGTAAGGGTATGGGCTTTGTAGCTATACCATGGCATAGATCTTATCCCAGGCAGTTCATGACCTAACCAACCGCCTTACTGAGTAAGTGCAAGTTAGCAAGAGGAGATCCTAAAACAAGTAAACGAACTGTTGGAAAAAGGGTTAGTTCAACCTACCTCTTCTCCATACTGCTCTCTAGTCTTACTTGTTCAAAAGAAAGATGGTTCTTTCCGTATGTGCATAGACTACAGATCTTTGAACAAGATCACAATCAAGAATCGTTTTCCTATCCCAAGGATAGATGATATCTTGGATAAGTTGCAAGGGGCTAGTATCTTTAGTCGCATTGGTCTCAAGAGCGGCTATCACCAGATACAGATAGCACCTGAAGATGTTCATAAGACATCTTTTCATACAACATTTGGACTATGCGAGTTTCTAGTCATGCCATTTGGTTTGACTAATGCACCTGCCACATTCAATCGAATGACAGAGAGAATTTTCAGACCTCACTCAAAGTTCACAGGTGTATTCTTTGATGACATTCTAATATTTTCACGGTCTGAAGAAGAGCATAGAAAACATCTATCTACTATTTTTCAAGAGCTTTGCAAGCATAGACTACAAGTCAATGCTAAGAAGAGTGAATTCTTCCTTTCAGAAATTCATTACTTGGGCCATATTGTTTGTCACAATTTGGTGAGAATGAATCATGAGAAGATTTGAGCCATTATTGAATGGCCTACACCTACTTCTATACATGAAGTTAGAAGTTTCTTGGGCCTATGTTCATACTACAAGAGGTTCATACGAGATTTTGCGTATGTTGCATCTCCTCTACATGACCTTAGTAAGAAGCGAATGCCTTTTTGCTGGGGATCAAGGCAACTACAAGCCTTTGAAATAATTAAGTTTCTTGTGACTCAAGAACCAGTTCTCATAGTTTCGAATCTTCAAAAACCTTTTGAAGTTCACTGCGATGCTTCTGGGGATTGCATTGGAGCTGTGCTTAACCAAGAGCATCATGCAGTAGCATTTGAGAGACGACGCCACAAGGATCATGAGCTACATGCTCCAATATATGAGAAAGAGCTTATGGCAGTGGTTCATGCTCTTCAAGTATGGAAACACTGCTTACTTATTGGTGTAGATTTTGTTATTAAAACAGATCACCAAAGTCTAAGATACTTCCTCACTCAAGAAGAAGGTCTTAGAGAAACAGATGCGCTGGGCAAATTTCTTGTCTATGTTTCATTTTCAAATCCTTCATACATCTGGAACTAAGAATGTGGTAGCAAATGCTCTATGACAGTGACCTCGAGTGAATGCAATCACAACGGTTTACCAGAACAAGTTCATGGATTTACCCAAAATGTATGCAACTGATTTCGACTTCAGAACCATATGGGATTAGCTTAACTTAGGTCAGTCAATTACACCTTGCTCAATTTGAGATGGTTATTTGTATCATCATCAAGTAATTTGTATAGCATTACCATTGCGAAACAAGGTAATGGATGAAGCACATGCATCTCCATATGCTGGACATAGGGGTATTCTACCCACTACTCAAGCATTGGAAAGATATTTCTCTTGGCCCACTCTTAGAGCTAACATTGAAAGATATGTCCCTGAGTGCAAGATATGCCAAAAAGTAAAGTATGATAGGCATAAACCACTTGGTCTACTAAAGCCATTACCTATTCCCAATGAGCCTTGGGAAAGTATAGCCATGGACTTTATCATGGAGCTTCCTCGCATACAAGCAGGCAATGATGCAATCTGGACTATTATTGATAGATTTAGTAAGCAAGCTCACTTTATACTTGTGTGAAAGACAATCAAAGGCGATCATATGGCTAAGCTATTCATTGTTCGTATTTTCAAATATCATGGCATGCCTAAGTCCATTATAAGTGATTAATATCCCCGCATGACCAGCCTCATTTTGCAAGCTCTCTTCGAGAACTTTCGGACAAAAGTTAAAGATTTCATCCTCTTATCATCTCAAACGGATGGGCAGAGTGAAAGTGCTAATTCTACTATTCAGGACCTTTTGAAATCCTATGTCTCTGATAATCAAAGAGAATGGAAAAAGTATTTGCATTTACTAGAGTTTGCATACAATAATACGGTGCACTCTAGTATTGGTAAGGCACCCTTTGAGATCATCTATGGTAAGCCTCATTTACCACCCATCCTTCTTACAAAGGATAAGATCTTTCCAGCAGATGAGTTTGTTAGAGGCATTGATACAGCTTTTACTCAAGTAAAAGCTGCTATCCAAAGAACACAAGAGAAGCAGAAATGTAAAGCTAATAAGCACCGTCCTAAGTTAGATCTCAATTTGGGATGATATGTTCTTCTTAAGTTTGAGAAGGCTCGCTTAAAAAAGAAGAAAGGTCAAAAGGGTAAAGTGGTTTGCTTGAAAGAATTTTACACTATCAAGACAATACTCTAAGGTCAGATAAGGTATTACGAAAGTATCTGGTTAAGTTTAAGAATTATCCCCCATTGGATGCTTGGTTTATGACTAAGAGAGAACTATAATACTTTCCAGATCTTCTTAAGGACTATGTATCCCCTCTACAGTTGAGGTCAACTGTTTAGAAGCCACAGGGATGTTACTAAATTGATTGCTTATTATGTATTCTCTATTTAATAAATTCATGTCAATAAATTAATGTCTCACTTTTCTTTTAAGTGTTGATGATGATCTAGTATGGCCATGAGACCATTTAGAGACCAATATTCCTAGTGCATTGCTTAATGGGATGAATAGAGCACTATGACGGGGATAACTGGTATAAATAATACAAGTTATGAAGGGGGAAAGACGTGTCTGCCAAGTGTAAGAGTGTACACAAAAACCAAGGAGTTACACATAAATGAAGACGGATTAAGTTCTAAGAAGAGGAAGTGCATTAGCATTGTGTATATATATTTATGTGTGCATCCGGGGATGCCTGGGAACGTTTACTTGTGTGTAATGAGCATTGCATTCATTTGGGGTCATCCTCTCCCTTACAAGTCAAGATTTAAGGTATTTTTTTTCATTAAGAAAGACAAGAGAGGTAATTCTCTCACTAAGAAAGACAAGAGATATGATCCTCTGGAAGTGACGAGAGAAGTGATTTTCTCTTTCTAAGGTCTAAAAAGACACAAGCTTTTGTATGAAAGTCAATCTTAAGGTTGAGGCCCAAGGCAATTTAATGAACTCTCCTTAAGGTGGTTGCCTGGACCACAAGTTAAGAGTACAGTTTGAGAAGCTGTTCTTTTTAAAAAAGACATGGTGAATCCATTTTGAAAATATCTCTCGATAGAAAGACGATCTCTAAAAACATGTCACTTGGGTTATTGAAAACAACGAGATCTACAACTTTTGTATTGGACGTTTTTTCACATCCGAACAACGCACAGAGAGATATCTTGAAATTAGTGCTCCAGAGTAGGTCCTAGAACAACCACATCTTGCATGAAGATCAACTCAAGTCTCTCCCCAAGAAAAGAAGCTCTTGAAAGCCTATAAAAGAGGAGGCTGTCCTTGGGTGTGAGAGAGGTAAAGGAAGCATCACTTTGCATGCATCCAAGAGGAGAAGAGAAGGTGCAAGTGCTATGGAAGCTCAGCTGAAATCAAATGCTATGGAAGCTCTGCTGAAATCAAGTTCCAAGAGGAGAAGAGAAGGTGAAAGTGCTACGGAAGCTCTGCTGAAATCAAGCGCCAAGAGGAGAGCCCTACACATATTGTGTAGGAGAGAAGGAAACTCAAGAAGGATCAAAAGGTGCCAACTTCCAAGTTGTGCAAGTGTTAGCTAGTTATATATGTGCAAGGAACCATGATCTTGTTTCCAAGATCTACAAGAAAGAACTGGCTTATGTGTAACAGAGAAGCTTGCTCCTTGTCAATAATATAACTCTACAAGGGGGGGACTGGCCCATCTTCCACCCAGTCCCTAGTGTGTTGCCAATTTCTCTACCTCTCTCTCTCTCTCTCTCTCTCTCTACATCTTTCTTTTCTCTCATCTATTCTCCTCTGTGCCAGCATAATATTCGCCATATATATTTTAAGTATATAAGAAAGTCGAGCATGTATCTCGAAACTTATAACAAGAGATCCTAGGAGGTTGAATGCTAGCTTTTAGTATTTGTAAACCGCCATACAAAGCTCCTAACAAGTTTCTCCATTGAATCCCAACACATTGTTGAGATAACAAGCTCAACACATGCGGACATTGATGGTGGACCGCCAGGTTAGATGGGTCCACATGTCTACACTTAGCACATCGGTGGTCAAATTGACTCTCACATGGCCACTGACTCATTACTTATTATATTTAGGTTGTTACACCTATTTACAGTTGGCATAATTATAGCGCCAGTTGACTAGTGTAGTCGGTTATGCATTGTTTGACTTAGTAGGCTATTTTCCTTTATATTGTATCTTATCTATACTTTGTGTATGATTGTAAAGTGTGTGGAAGAAGAAGAAGAAATCAGCAAGAAAACGTTTTGGCCTCCATCTCTCTTCTTGTCTCTTGAGTGAGCTTCTCCTTGTGCATTCTATGTGTGTTCAGCGCAGCATCTTGAGCAACTCCCCCCACCACGCGATTCTTGACATGGTATCAGAGCCGCGCCACTAAGAGAGGCTGGTTTCAAAGGCTGAAGTGAAGGAGAAGAAGGAAGGTTTGAGCAAGCAAGCCACGGGTAAGAAGCTCTCCCATCCTTCCACTCTTTCTCTTGGATAGTGCCTGTGGAGGCACTGGAAGCAGGATCGAGCAAAAATCTCAGATTGCAGTGAGATTTGGTGTGCGCAAAGAGCACTGTGTGTTCTGCAAATAAGCCCTTAAGGGCCGTCCCGCAGTTATTTTGGGCATTTGAGGCCATTTCAGGCCCCGTTTTAGAGCCGCAAGGTTGCAGACAACAGTTTTAGGGTATACTGTGATTTCGGCTGTTTTGACCGAAAGTGGATGCGCAGGTTACAGATTGCGAATCTGTGATTCTTGAAGTGTTTCAGGAAGCAAACATAAGGGTTATCTGCAAACATGTTGCAGATTGCATGCATTGTTGAGTAGACAGTGAAAAAGGCTGTATGGTGTATTGTTGTGCACTACAGGTCGAGGGTTGTAGAAGATTTACTTGCTGTTTTGTATTAGTTTTGTGATAATGGCAGAGAACAATGGAAGCCCCATCATTGAGAAGCTCGACAAGAACAACTACCCTTCATGGAAGTTTCGTGTCACGAACTTCCTTATTGGAAAAGGCCTCTACGAGTTTGTTTCAGGTGAAGAAAAGGAGCCGTAGGTGAGTGGTCCTCCAACTGTGCAGAAGAGACAAAGGTACGGAAGGAATGGAATGCAAAAGACAAGAAGGTTATGTATTGGTTGTCTGCAGTAATTGACAATAATATGCTGGGACATATTAGAAATGTAGAGAATTCATATGCAGCTTGGATCATACTTGAAAGTATGTTTTCTGTAAATACAAAGGCACGAAAGATTCAACTCAAGCAAGAGTTGAATACATTGAAGAAAGGGAAGATGTCTATCAATGAGTATGCACTGAAGGTAAGGAGCATTGCAGATGCCTTGGCAGCGATTGATGCAATGCCTGATGATGATGATTTGGTGTCGTCTACCTTAGGTGGACTTAACAATGAAAATGCTTGGAAGTCTTTTGTAACTTCCGTATATGTTAGAAAGCCATTTCCAGATTTTGATGAGTTGGTCTCCCTTATGATCACTAAAGAGATCAATATGCAGAGTGAGAGCCGTGGTAGTGACAACCAGCAAAACAGATTGAATCAACAATTTGGAGATATGCAGGTCTCAGGAGGTCGTGGTAACTTTAGAGGCAGGGGGAGATTTAGAGGAAGAGGTGGATGGGAGAACAAAGGTTCCAACAACTCTGGTATTGTGTGTCACTACTGTGGCAAAACATGTCATATTGCAGCCCAATGTTATGCTAAGAAAGATGATATTTGCAGTGGTAAGTTGCAGCAAGGAAACTATGTATCGTCTTCAAGACAGAATGAAGATAAAAATGAACGTCTGTTTGTTATGCAGCATATGCTGAATGCTGTTACAGGAAAGGGAACGCATGATGATGTTTGGTATGTTGATTCAGGTGCATCCAATCATATGACCAGCCATACAGAATGGTTTGGAGAGATGCAGGATTTGCAAAATGCAAGTTATGTGCAGACGGGTGATGATTCATGTCACCCAATTTCACACGTTGGAAAAGTTTCCTTATCCTTACATGATGGTAAGACAAAGAGTCTTTCAGATGTACTACATGTGCCATCTATTACAAAGAACTTGGTGTCAGTCGGTCAAATGGTAGAGCAAGGGCTGCAAGTCAGATTTAATGCAAAGGGTTACTTTGTAGAAGACTTCAATGACAAGTGCAGGTTAGTTGCAAAGGAAAGTAGAGTTGGACGTATGTTTACTCTGGATGTTGGAATTTCTACTATGAATGCTGCTATGTATGCCAAAGGAAAATGTGTTGTTGCAGACATTGAAATTTGGCACAAACGCATTGGACATGCAAATGTACAAAGGCTGAAATTAATGCAGTCCAAAGGGTTGGTTACAGGTTTGCCTACATTTAGAGTTGCAGAATTTCATAAGGTATGCGAAGCATGTCAGTTTGGTAAGCAGGCAAGACAACCCTTTTCACATGACATAGATGTAAGCAGAAATATCCTTGATGTTGTGCATACAGACATTTGGGGGCCTACACAAAATGTATCTCTTGGAGGCAGTTCATACTTTGTCACATTCATTGATGATTGTTCTAGAAAGTTGTGGGTATATTTTATGAAGGAAAAGAGTGAAGCATTTGAGCACTTTAGAACTTTCAAGGCTACAGTTGAAAGAGAAACATGCTTGAAAGTAAAGTGCTTAAGGTCAGATGGAGGGGGAGAGTACCTCTCGAATGAGTTCAGTGATTTTCCGAGGTCTCATGGGATAAAGAGATAGTTCACATGTAGGTATACCCCACAGCAAAATGTTGTTGTAGAAGGAAAAACATGCATATTGTAGAAGTTGCACGCGCCTTGATGGCTGAAAAGAATATGCCTAAGCATTTTTTGTCTGAGGTTGTTCATACTACTGTTTATATTATGAACAGAACCCCCACAGCTGTAGTTCATGGTATGACCCCGGAAGAATGTTTTATAGGTAAGAAGCCTGATGTCTCACACTTGAAAGTGTTTGGTTGCATTGTGTATGTTCATGTGCCAGAATTTGATGAAATGAGCAGTTGGTATGCATCTAGTGGTGATGCATTGGATGATGATGATGATCATGACACTCATGTGCAGGCTGAAAAGCAAGATTCACGGACTCTTAGTGGACCAGAGACATCATCTAGTAGTCCTTGGTCTGGGAGACTAAGGAGTACTTCTACATCTTCAGGTGCATCTAGCAGCACTATAGGTAAAGACAAAGAAAAGAATAAAGTGTCAGATGGCATTGATGCAGTTCTTGATAGAGACTCCAGTGGCTCAGAGAGCTTGGATGATGAGCTTGGCATTCCTTCAGTGAGGACTCCAGGTGTGCAGAGAGCACGCGTTAATGCAAAGACTCCATTGAGTGATCCAATGGTACGCAAGTCTAGCAGGGTGAGATACCCTGTTAAAAAATTTGGTTTTGAAGGTTATGCAGCTCACCATTATGCTTATATGGTGAAACTAGTTGAGGATATTGAGCCCACATGTTTTGAGGATGCTATTGGTCATACTCATTGGGATGCAACAATGGATGAGGAGATGGTTGCATTAGTGGCCAAGAAGACTTGGGATCTAGTATCATTGCCGAAAGGCAAGAAAGCTATTGGATGTAAGTGGGTTTATAAGATTAAGCACAATGCAGATGGTTCTATTAGCAGATACAAAGCTAGGTTGGTTGCAAAAGGCTATGCCCAGACATATGGCATAGATTATGATGAAACCTTCAGTCCAGTTGCTAGGATGGCAACTGTCAGATGTGTGATTGCTTTGGCAGCAGCCAAAGGTTGGAGGTTGCAGAAAATGGATGTGAAGAATGCCTTCTTGCATGGTGATTTGCAGGAAGAAATGTATATGGATCAGCCAGCAGGTTATGAAGATTTAGAGCATCCCACGTATGTGTGCAGGTTGAAGAAGGCACTCTATGGGCTCAAGCAAGCACCTAGAGCATGGTCTAACAAGATCAAAGAGTATCTTGTCAATATTGGGTTTTATGTTTCTGATGGCTGATCACTCACTTTATGTGAGAAAGGGAGAGGAAGTTTGAGATGAAGGATTTAGGTGAGCTAAGATACTTCCTTGGCATTGAGGTGATCAGATGTGATGATGGTATATGGCTGTCCCAAAGACAGTATGGCTTGGATATGTTGTCCAAGTATGGTATGACAGCATGCAAACCACTTTCAGTTCAGTTGGAGCAGAATGTAAAGTTGAGTGTTGATGTTGGGGATGAGATAGAAGACACTACTATGTTCAGGAGGATAGTGGGGAGTTTGATCTACATGACCATTACAAGGCCAGACTTGAGCTACTGTTGGTCTTGTGAGTTAGTTTATGCAAGTACCTAGAAAGCCGCATTTGGATGCAGTCAGATGCATATTAAGATATATGAAGTCCACATTACATTATGGACTTTTCTATGAGACAGGTGTACAGATGTACATGTATTTGGATACACAGATGCAGATTGGGCTGGTAGTATGTCTGATAGAAGATCTACCAGTGGATACATGTTCTCTCTTGGTAGTGCAGCAGTCGCTTGGAGCAGCAAAAAGCAATCTACAGTTGCTTTGTCGAGTACAGAGGCTGAGTATAGAGGTGCTGCTTTTGCAGCATGTGAGGTAGTATGGGTGCAAAAGTTATTGGTTAATTTAGATGTGCAGGTGGAAGGTGCATTTGTCATTTATTGTGACAACATGAGCAGTATACAGTTGGCTAGGAACCCTGTGTTCCATGCGAGGACAAAACATATTGAGGTACACTACCACTTTGTGAGAGGAAAGGTACTAGCAGGTGAGATTGACTTGGTGTATGTCAGCACACAGGATTAGATAGCTGACATCTTCACGAAGGCATTGGGTACAGAGAAGCTTCAAAAGTTTCGAAGCTTACTTGGAGTTGCAGAGATGCAGTTGAGCTTGAGGGGGAGTGTTGAGATGACAAGCTCAACACATGTGGACATTGATGATGGACGGCCAGGTTAGATGGGTCCACACGTCTACACTTAGCATGTCGGTGGTCATTATGACTCTTACATGGCCACCGACTCATTACTTATTATATTCAGGTTGTTACACCTATTTACAGGCTGGCATAATTATAGCGCCAGTCGACTAGTGTAGTCGATTATGCATTGTTTGACTTAGTAGGCCATTTTCCTTTATGTTGTATCTTATCTATACTTTGTGTACGATTGTAAAGTGTGTGGAAGAAGAAGAAGAAATCAGCAAGAAAACGTTTTGGCCTCCATCTCTCTTCTTTTCTCTTGAGTGAGCTTCTCCTTGTGCATTCTCTGTGTGTTCGGCGCAGTATCTTGAGCAACTCCCCCCACCACGCGATTCTTGGCACACATTTTGGAAAAGGGGGAAGCAGTTGCAACAAAGCAAGTCGCAGGGTTAATTATTACAATAACGATTCTACCACAGAGTCCCACTAGGAGGTGGTCATACATCTTGATTTTTCCCTCCACCTTGTCTTTGAGCCACTCGAACTTTTGCTTCTTCGTGAGAGATATCCCTAAGGTATCTAAAGGTTTAGCCAGGTCTTAAGCTTATACCCATAGTTTAGAAGCCATTCCTGGGGGGTTAAGAGTGTGAGGGGAAGCATTTAAGTCTTGTGCACATTGATCTTTGAGCTTGAAACCTTGCAAAAGAGGTCATAGACTTCGAGTAGAGAGTCCATGTTAGGCTTTGAAGCTTCTAGAATGTTGGAGTTGTCATTTGTAAAAAGTTGATAGTGTAGCATAACTACTTCCCATTAGGGAGAGGAAGCCCCTTAACAAGGCCTTCTTGAATCTTATATTCTATCATAATCAAAAGTGGGTTAGTAATAAATGCAAAGAGAAGAGGGGACAATGGGGCAACCGTGATGTATGAACCTCCTTAAAGTGAAATCATTTGATATCTTACCATTAATGTTGACCACTACCAAGGCATTTGAGAACATGCCATTGATCATTTTGCAAAAGATCAAAATCCAAAGCCCATCCATTCGAGGGTGGCTAGGATGAAGTGCCATCGAGCCTAGTTGTATTCCTTATCCATATCCATGTTAATGAATACAAATTGCATATCACTCTCCAAGGTGTGATCCATTGACGAGATGAGGTTCAAGGCAACATTGTTGGATATGTTGATTATGAAGGAAGCCATATTGGTCACAATGTAGGATTCTAGGGAGAAGGAATTCAACCCTGAGGACTAGTGACTTTGTGATGATCTTCAAGACATGTTGAGCATCATGAGGGACCACCACTGGTGAATGGTGCTTTTGGCATGTGACTTGGAGATCAATTTGATTACCTCATGGTTGATGGCTGCTAGGAGGGTACAAGTTCTTATGATATGGTTGGCATAGTCGCATATATCTCCTTGCAATCTTGCTAGATATGGCGATAAAACTCCACCAAAAGACCATCCAGGCCTAGAGATTTTCCTACTTTCATCTTCTTGACTACAAACTCTAGTTCATCCACAAAGAACATGCAAGCAATGAGTGAGGTGGTGGGATGCATCAACTTTGTTCATGCATGGAGCTAACATCCTCACCAAATCATCACCATACCCATACAAGTAGTTGGGGGGGCTCCAGCTATAGCTAAGAGGTGTGCAGTGAAGGCTTAAGAAATTAAGAAATCATCCTTTATTGGTGATGCCCCCAACATCTCAGATCTTCATTATAGTCCTTCATCTTCTTAACCTTGAGTGCTTGAAAAAAGGTAGTATGGTTAGATTCACCTTTCAATTTTTAATTTAGCCCTAAGATGGATTCTTAGACCCTAAAGTCTACATTTATCCTTGGATTTGATGAAATCCTTTGTGTCATGTAGGAGCCATACCAAGATGGGGTTGTTATTAGGTTCCAGGGTCAAGGCAGCTAGTAGAGAGTCATGGCAACATTGGGCAATGGCTATTTGGCTAACCCTAGCCTTGGCTCTGGCTCTTCCATACTCTTTGGAGATACTATAGAGGCATTAATGCATTCATTAATACAAATGAAGGGGACTTCATGATAATTACTTACTTTGGACCATACTGACATGATTTTATTAAGGTATTGGTTTTCCACTAATAATGAGGTAAATCACATCAATCAATGATGGTTGGGCTACCACAACAATCAGGGCCTCAAGGCTTTGCCACTTCTTTGTCTTGTGTGCACATGAATTAGGGGTGTAGATGGGGACTACAATGACTGGATCATTCCATACATCAAGTGAGAAAGTTAGGAGTGCACCATCTTTTTCTTTGAGTCTAATATTTGTCTTCCATTTGTCATTGATTGGCATGAGTGTGCCCCCTTTGCCTCTTTTGCATGCAACCATGAAGCACGTATATCCTAGGAATACGTTAGGTGGCCAATCCCCATCATCGAGCATTATTTCTTGGAGTTTGTTAGCAGGCAAGGTGCTTGAGGGAAAGCTTCTTTCTACCCTTCATCCTTGGCTTTTGTTGAGGGTTGAATGTGATTGATTTTTAGCTATTTTTTGGGTACTGTGAACGGCTGATTTTATGCTTGCAGTATTGGGTTAGAGTGGTTTTAGAAGTGTTATGTAGAGTTTTTGGATGTGTTGAATATGTTTGAGAAGCTCATAATAAATTTTGGTTGAGTTATGATGTTCTCATAGGTATGTTTGATTGGTCCTACTATGCCTAAATACGATTGTTTGGTACTGTTTGAGAGGTTGAGATTGTGAATGATTTGATTTGAGTGTGATTGAGTATATTTTGAAAGAATTTTTATGAGTGTGAATCATTTTGGTTGAAGCTATGAGGTTTTCTGGTGTATTGTTAACCCTCTATGGGATACTATTGAGCTTCTGTATGTCTTTTGTTGCCATCTATATGTGTTTTATGGGATGAATATTTAGCTCGGTAAAGTTTTCCAATCTTGGATAGAGAAGAATATAAGCTCAAAATTATCTAGCTCAAATGAAGATATAGCTGATAAAGATTGGAGTAAAGAGTTGAAGTGATAATAATAGTATTGGACTATGCAAAGTCATTGTAGTGGCTTTGGTACCTCTTTGGATCAAACATACATTTTGAAGAGAAAGTCCACGACAAAGAGAGGATTATTGAGGGTTATTCTATGTTATTCTTTTGTATTATTGAGTGAGAGTATATGTGAAAGATATCTTGTATGAGAGAGAGCCATTCAAAATACAATATGAATAGGCATATACAAGATGTAGGCGGTCATGTAAAAGCATAGAATAATCTGGTCAAGCTCTTTGGTACAAATATTAAAGTTAGAAAGTGACAAATGATGTTGGAGTTAAACAATACCAAGCCTAGTAATTTGTTTAACAATGACTATGTATTGAAGATTAAGAGTATGGTTACAGGTCTTTGGTCTATTAAAGTGTAAGTTGATGATGATGATATAGTGATTGCATGTTTGGATGGTTTGGGTGAGGAGTAGAAGCAAGTCTAAACCTCCATCAACACAAGAGATACCATTTCTAATTTTACAAATTTTATATCTATGTTGATATTCAAAGAGAAAAACTTGGGTCTTATTGCATCATCATTATAAAGTAAGAACAGTTCAGAATAGGTACTTTACTCTAACACAAGTAGAGGTAGAGATCATGGTGGTAGAGGCTACGATGGTAGCCATTAATGGAAAAATCAGGGGCAATATCATGGTTCACATGAGCAGTCATATATAGGTGGTAGAGGCTAGTATAGAGTCAAGGGGAGCCATAGAGGATGCGGTAGACAAAACACAAGTTATGATAACAAAGAATCCAATAATTATAGTCAGAAATGTCATATTGCATATGATTGTCCAAAAAACAAAAAAGCTAAAAATAACATAAATGGAAAAAGGCAATATAGTGATTATGCATCTAGCAATTAGATTGATAATGAGAAGTTGTTTCTTATGTCGCACATGATGAATGTAGTGAATGCAAATGTATCGGCAAGAGTAATTATGTATAGTATGTGGATTTAGGTGCCTCTAACCATATATCATCTCATCAAGAATGTTTTAGAGAATTGAAAAATCCTAAAGTACCCAGATTTGTGGAAATACATGACAATACAACATATCTTATTGCTTATGTTGGGAGTGTCCTATTGTCTATGTAGGATGAAAATGTTAAGTATTTGGCTAATGTATTGCATGTGCCTAACATTACAAAGAACTTGGTTTTTGCTACACAAATGGTTGAGTAGGAATTGCAAGTAAAATTCAATCAAAATGACTACTTTGTAGAAAATTTAAAAAATGGATCTAAAATGGTTGCAAAAGGCAAGCATTTGGATAGAAGATGCCCGAGTTGAAGACTATTATATTTGCACAAGGTTCAAGATTTGTGGCTGATATTGACATTTGACATAAACATATTGACCATGTAAATGTGCAATGATTGAAGAATTTGTAGCCATGTGAAAATGTGATAGGCTTGCCTAAGTTTAAAGTGGTTGATATGCAGAAACTCTACGAAGCATGTCAATTTGGAAAACAAAAAAGGCAGGCAATTCCTCATGATAAACATGTAATTAGACATTTACTTACTTTTGTACATTCGGATATGTGGGGTCCTATAAATATGGCATCATTGGCTAGATGTAAGTATTATGCCATCTTTATTGATGATCATCCAAGGAAGGTATTCTTTTACTTTTAAGATTTTAAAAATATGATTGAGAGATAAACATTTATGTAGATTAATTGCTTGAGTTCAAATGGAGGGAGAAAGTGTCTCTCTAATGAATTCAGTAATTTTATGAAACATCATGAAATTGAGAGGTAGTTCACATCTAGGTATACTCCATAACAAAATAGTATTGCTAAAAGGAAGAACATGCATATTGTAGAAATTGCATGTCTTGGTGGGGCTGAACAGAACATCTCATTATTATTGGGTTGAAGTTGTCTCTATTGCTATGTACATTATGAACAAGACTCACATTGCTACAGTTCATGATGCAATATCATAGGAGAAGTTTATTGGCAAAAAATCTCATTTGTCACACGTTGAGTGGGCCACAAGAGTCCTCTTCTTGTAGGTTTACTAAGAGACCATGGAGTGGTAGGTTGTATGTGAATAGCACTCCTACAAGTGTAGAAAATATAACATGAAAGGAAAAATAAAAAGTGGTTAGATATTTGGTGTTTTAAATGTTTCTATAGGCTATTCATATTTAGATGGTGAGTCTAATGGCTCAAATAAGAGTATATATGAGGAGTTTGATATTCCAATTATTCAGACACTTGGTGTATGGAAAACCAAGGTTGATGTAAAGGGATCATAAAGTATTCCACAAGTGTGTAGGTCAACAAGAGTAAGGTATCATGTGCATAGGTTAACATATGATGGTTACATTGCTTACCATTGTGCATATATGGTGAATGTTATCAAATTAGTTGAGCCACTTGTTTTAAGTTGGGAGAAAAGCATGAATGAAAAAATGGTTGCATTGGGAATGTAAATAGACTTGGAACTTGGTGCCATTGCTTGAGGAAAAGAAAGCTAAAGGTCTACAAGTAGGTTTACAAAGTAAAGCATAATGAAAATGGAAGTGTGAGTAGGTATAAAGCAAGACTAGTTGTAAAGGTTATATACAAATGTATGGGATTGATTGTGAGGAGACATTTGCTCTATGGCAAAGATGGCAATTGTTAAAGATGTCATTACAATGTCTGCAAAGCAAAAGGTTGGGTCTTTCATCAAATGGGTATTCTTGCATGGTGAATTGCAACAAGAAGAATATAAGGAATAGCCACAGGGTTATGAGGGCATGACTCACCCCCATTATGTGTGTAGGCTATGTAGAGCCTTGTATAGGAGCATTGTTGTGATCACCTTGTATGTAAATGATTTGATTGTTGAGGGTGATAATCTATAAGAGATGGAGCATAATGAAGTGTTTTCTCAATCAAAAATTTGACATGAAAGATTTGGGAGAGTTAAAGTACTTTCTTGGAATTGAGATGATAAGAATATCTAAGGAGATATGGCTCTTACAAAGGCAATATATCTTATATATGTTAACAAAATATGGTATGGTTGAAATCTTAGTGCCATTGGATCAGAATGTGAAGCTAAGTGCTAATGTGGGCACGATATTGGAGGATCCCACAATATATAGGAAGGTGGTGGGAAGTCTAATATTCACTACTATCACCAAGCTAGAATATAACTACACAATTGGCTTGGAGAGTCAATTTATGCACATGCCTCAAAAGCCTCATTAAGTTAGTGTGAGATGTATCTTTGTGATACCTTAAGGTTGGATTGGATTATGATACATGAGGTTGATTTGATGGTAAAATTATTTGTTTATATTGATGTAGATTAGGCAAGTAATGTATTTGATAGGAAGTCCACGAGTGGCTATGTGTTTTCCTTTGGGGGAGTGGAGCTATGACTTGGAGTAGCAAGAGACAACCCATCACTGATGTACTATCGAGTACAAAGGCAAAGTATAGGGTACTACTATGGCAGTATGTGAGGTAGCTTGGATGTGAAAGATACTTGATGATTTGTGGGTATAGATAGACAAGAGAGTTGTAATTTATTATGAGAACTTGAATAGCACATAATTGGTGAGAAACATAGTGTTTTATGCATATATGAAACATGTTGAGGTTTATTACCATTTCATTAGAGAATAACAAGACTTGGCAAGTGATGTTGATCTCATATATATGAGCACAGAGGAGCATGCTACAAATATTTTCACCAAGGCCCTAGGAACAGAAAAGCTTCAACAATTTTGAAGCTTACTTAGGATATAAGTCATGAAGTTGAGCTTGAGGGGTAATATTGAGATGTCAGTCTCAATGAGGCCCACTTCTTTTGTAGCAAAATAATTTACTTCGTTAGGCCAAGAGGGCCATATGTTTGGTTGGTGTGGGTGCATGTAATAGTTCTTTGTTTTAGTGTTGCACTAGATAAGTTTGAAGAAGCACTTGGAGGGAGCCAATTACTCCCTAGAAATTTCATGTGGCTAGTCTAGGTGGTGTCTTCCCATTTTGAGTTATTTCTCCTTAAGCAAAATGTGTATGTGTACTTGGGGTTTTTAAATTGTTTTTTTTCGGAATGGCAATCAAGGCATGTAGTCCCAAGACTAGGTTAGGTACGTTTGGGGAGGTTTGAGTAGTTGTCCGCCTCCTGTGAAGCATTGTCAGGCATACAAAGCTTTGTTTTAGCAATAGCCATAGTGACTCTATCCTCCTAGCCTGCTAGGAAGCTAGTTCTAGGAATTTCTATTAGATGTGAGGCAGCTAGGGAAGCCTAACAAATAATAGAAAAAAAAAGTGACAAGACCAACAAAGACAAATGCCAGGCAGTGTGGAAGTTTCAGACAAACATGTAATTTTTTTTTGCTCGTGGCTCGAATGCTTGGATGTAGGAGATACTGTCAAGAAATTGGATACCCAAGAGGGGAAGGAAAGAAAATGTAAAAAGGACTCTAAGTGGGGGATTTTGTGACCCTTGGGGCCTCCCCCTTACCCCCGAAATTCATGCAATGGTGGGGATTTTCTTTCGTGATAAAAAAAGAAATGGAGAGAGGGGGCACAACGATGTGGAGATGAGGAGGGGAGGCCATAAGAGGTTATGAACAACCATGACAATCAAAGACATTGTCTTTCTTATCATTTTTCACACTTTTGATTGTCACCTTCACTTTCAACAATGATGACTTATCAAGAAGAACCAAATCTAGTATTTGTCTCTCCTCTCTCTCTCTCTCTCCTCTTGGGATCGATTCATGTGAGAAGAATGGAAGAGAAGATCAGGATGAGGGATGACTAGCTAGCTTAGACGACCGGAGGTAAAAGAGATGGTGCTAATGCGCTAATGAATGATGACCAACAATTATTAGAGTCAAAATTCATACAAATTTGTTGGTTGTGTGTGTAATAATTAAAATATGAAACACGAGAAATCTCAATAAGTATTGGTTTTCATGAAAATTTGGTTCTATTAATTGTTTGATCATGAAAATGAGATGCATATGGGATGAAATTTAATGTGAAAATAGTATGTGCAAAAACATGGAGCCCCAAGAAGAACACCAAGGAAAAGGGGTTTCTACTATAAGAAAATCTATCTTGTAACATCAACAAGCTTTTGTTTCATTCTTTTGAGAAACAACAAGAAAAAGAACAAGTCTTCATGCAGCATCATAGTAGATATCTCCCACGGATTTAATAGAATCGACCATAATCTTCAACATCTTCATAGAATTCATCAATAGAACAAGAAATACAAAAGAATACACCACTTTTGAATGGAAGCAATCACATATGAGTTATCTTCATTGTCTTCATAGTTCTCTCTCTCAATCTTTTAAAGAAAGATACATTGTTTTTAATGGAATTGGCTATCTCTGACTCTCTCTCTCTCTCTCAATCCATAGTACATCATCTCCTCACTACAATAATCAATAATGACTCTCAATAATCATTTTTAGGTCGTGGATACACCTCCCAAAAGGTGTGTCAGATGTAAAGAGGCACCAGAGATATCATAGTGTCCTATGAGATTTGGCTTCTATCACTGTTCTTCTCTGACCTTCAATGAATCTTCATCACCTACTTCTTCACTTCAATTAGCTTGAATAGAGCTTCCATTCATCCTTTTCTAAGACAAGAATACTTTTCAAAATATCCATACATCCAACATAATACTCAACAAAAACAAACAGCACAAACCATAGAACAACAGAACAACAGAAGAACATAACTACAGAAGCTATAGAACCTTACATAATATCAACAAAGACTATAAAAACCACAAAAACCAAACCAAAACCAATTCAATCTTTCATAAACCTTTTAACACAACCTCAACCATATCTCAAAACATCCATTCAACCATCTCAACTCCCAAAACAAAAATACAATAGAATGAAACAGAAGAAAATAAGACCTTACAGAACCAAACAAAGATAATCATAGAACCCTTTAAAACAACATATCCTCATAAAAAACCAACATAAACCATTCAAACATACTCAAACCATTCCAAACACTTCAAAACATATTCAAATTCAAACAATCAATCACAAAAAACAACCATTTAGCAACAAAAACAACAAAAAATGGCCCAAAAAACAAATCATTTCCACACTCAATAGTGACATGTCTAAGTGCTATCATGTAGAAAATTTAGAATCTGACATTATAATAGTGAAAATGTTAATTATCTAAGTCATGAAAAATACACATAAAATTGAGAAATATGATTATAATATATAAAATTGGTGAAAGTAATTGTGTATGTGGAAAAAATGAAGTATGTTGATTGCCATGGCTATGTTTCTCTATTTTATGATCAGAATTTACAAAAATTATTAGTAATTATGCCAAAACTAATTGAGAAAAATAAAAAAAAGAAAATTTAGAAAAAAATAGATTTTGAGCCTTTAAAACTAGAAAAATTAGGGGAACATTGATAAATGTGTAGTGAGCAGTAGGACATGGAGTTTAGTGTTAGCGTAAGCTCACTTTTGTGTTAAAGTGGTGGGTAAGGATAGTTTCTATTTTAAAAATGACATAAAATATAAAAATTGGTACATATGAGACATAGACATGAAATGAATAGTAAAATTCTACATGTTTTCAATGAAGAATCAAATATTTGTGTATCGTAGTGAGGTAATTAGGGTTTGGTCAAATATTTAGACTCCCTTTGCTTAGAGTTGGGAAGGGTGATTTTGTTGGACTATAATTTAGAAATCATATGTATGAACACAATGCTTAGAGGAGTCATGTATAATACCCAAACACTCATAGCCATGAGGCCGCGTGGGGTCATCTGGTGTGTCTAGGAGTCCGGATCAGCCAGTGCCAATTTTTAGTCCCGGAACTATTACATATATTATAAGGTGAAAGATTATCTTATCTAGGACTATCCTAAACTGCTTCTTGCAAAAGAGGCTTACAAGAAAGAGGCCAATATGGATTCTCTAGATGCCTCTTCTTCTAAAACAAAATCTATAAATATTGTATAGGATATAGAGTGGGCATTTACTGTACATTGTAGTTAGATCTTTCTTCCATGTCTATTGTAGATTTAGATATATGGCACTTTAATGATGATGCCACAAATATATTATTTATGTATGCAATTTGGTCACTTCTCTTATACATGCTTATAAGGAAAGTATAATGACATGTACAAATAACTCCTCTTGTCATGAAAAGTGGAGCAAGAGTGGAAGCACAAGCCAAAGCAAGAGAAAAGTAAGAGCTATGGAGGTTCGAGCAAAGAAGAGAGAGATGGTATGTGGGAAATCCAATAGTCACAATATGTGACTTGCCTTCCCTTATTTTGTTGTCATGTAAAGAATAAAGAATAAAGTGACAATGATAGGTGTGGCTACCATGTGCAGTGTACATGTCTATAGGTAATAAGTACAAGTAAATATAGGCACCTAGACACAAGCAACCTTTAACCCCCAACAATCTCCCACTTAAAGGAGAATGTGCTTGGATGTGGAGAAAATAAAAAAATAAGTTACAAAGTGCAAAGTGCACATATAAGTACAATCCGATGAGAAATAGATGTCATCTCATCCTACACCCATCATCTTCTTAATGAAGGTATAACATTCCACTAGAAGAGTTTTAATGAGAAGATCTGCAAGATTCTCATCAGTTAAGATCTTGATAAGCTCTATTTACTTGTCCTCAACCACCTCTCTGATGAAGTGATAATGGACCTCAATGTGCTTGCTCTTTGCATGGAAGATCGGATTATGGTCCAATTGAATGGCACTCATAGAGCTCGAATGCAATATAGGAGTCATAGTCATACCAAGGTCTAGATGGCCTAACCATAGGGCCTCCATGCAAGCCTCAATGGCTACAATGTACTCAACCTTAGTAGGCCATGCATTTTTGCACCTTCTTGGACATCTAAGAAACAATACCACTAGTAAAGATGAAGACATAGGCTAGAGGTGGAGCTCCTACTATCTGCATGTTCTACGTAATCGTAGTGTATGTAGCCTAAAATTTAGTATCTTGGCCACCATAGCAAGTGTACATACCTATAGTGAATCCAATAGCCACTACTAAAGCAAAGGGCAGATTTCATAGCTATGGTTGAGTGTGTTTGGCTTACATGCCTTTTGGCTGATTTGGGTGGACATTCATCCACGACCACCACCACCATCTTCATTGAAAATCAATTCACATTGGACATTGCATGGAACCTAGTGTTCCATGCTTGTACTTGCACATTGAGATGCATTATCATTTATGACTAGAAGAGACTCTTTATAGAAGAGATTAGCTTAGCCAATGTGTAAATATAGGACAACCTTGTAGATCTTTTCATAAAGGCTTAACCTTGTGAGAAGTTCAAAGCTTTTCACAAAGGTTTGGGATCTCTCTCCTTTGTGGACTGATTGTAAGCCATCAAGCTTGGCACTTCCCTATACATAAGTACCATCTCTTATTCAACGCATCACTCCTAGGGGGATTTTATACCATATTTGTTAGTGATGTGTATGAATACACTTAGGACCACTAGGGAACTTTTCTCCTCTCTATAGGAGGTTTTTTCCAAGGGGATTTTATACCATTTCCTATTCTTCGCATCACTCCCAAGGAGATTTTATAGCATATTTGGTGTAGTGATGTGTATAAAGGACCGCTCGAGAAATTTTCTCCTCTATAGGAGGTTTTTTCCATTGTCCTTATATATGTATGTATGTATGTATGTATGTATGTATGTATGTATGTATGTGTGTGTGTGTGTGTGTGTGCACAAACACACACACTCTCTCTCTGTAAAGAATATATGAATAATTATATTACACTATTTTGAACTTTTATGAAATGAAATGAGAGCAACATGTTATCTCTAATAGTGAGAAATCTAACCCAATCTAAATTCTTGATACTTCAATGCTTTTGCTATATCTTGAACTTCTAAAGTTCCACAGTACTACCATGGCCTTTTGCCTAAGGATGATACCTTGCTAGAGAATATTGTTGAAAAACTTATTTATAGGGCATACTTAGTCTTGTAAAACTTTTATTTATAGGACATATTTAGTCTTGCAAATCTTTTATTTTGAGATCTCTCAATACACTTTGTGTCATGTGCTCTAAATCTTCTTCTCAAGTTGCATGTGCACATTTCTACAATTCTAAACTTCACACACACACACACACACACACACACACACACACACACACACACACACACACACACACACACACACACACACACACACACACACACACACACACACACACACACACACACACACACACACAGAGTCAAAGCATCCCACAAAGTAATGGGGTCTTATAATGTAACACTTTATTGTTATTGGTAGGTATCAATAATGTAACAAAGTGATGTGGTGAGCTTCCTAATGGGAAGGGAATAGAGCTCTCTAATATGCTAATGGGGATTCAAAACCAATTATCATACTAGCATGTGGCAATTATTTTTGTAAAGTGCACCAATGTAACACATTAGAAGGCCATTGTTTTATAAGGTGACTTTTTTTACATAATCGATATCTATGCTTTGCATTATTGCAGTGATATATTAGGTTAATGGGGAGTCTCTATACTTTGATTCCATCATAGTTTTTTGTGTTTTAATATCCATGGATGAAGACCAATACATATTTATTTAGGTGATATTGAGATGGCAAGCTCAACATGTATGGATATTGATGATGGACCACCTAGTTAGGATAGGTCCACACATCTACACTTAGCATGTCAGTGGTTGTTATGATCCTCACATGGCCTCTAACTTATCACTTAGTATACTCGGTTAGTTACACCTACTTACATCTAGCATAGTTAAAGCACCAGCCAATTAATGTTGTCAATTATGTATTATTTAACTTAGTAGGCCACTTTCCTTTATATTGTATCTTATCTATACTTTGTTTGTAATGCATTGTGTGAGGAAGAAGGAAGGAAAACTAGCAAGAAAACATTTTGTTCTCTATCTCTCTTCTTGTGTTTTCAAGTGAGCTTCCTCTTGTGTGTATTATGTGTATTAGGCATACTAGCTCAAGTAAGCCCCCCCACCATACGATTTGTGACATGGTATCAGTGCAACACCACTAAGAGAGACTAGTTTCAAAGGCTAAAGTGAAGGAGAAATAGCAAGGATTCAAGCAAGCAAGCAAGTAGTAAGAGCGATGCCACTAAGAGAGGCTAGTTTTGAAGGCTAAAGAGAATGAGAAATAGCAAGGATTTGAGCAAGCAAGTAAGCGGTAAGAAGCTCCTCCATCCTTTCTCTTCTCTGTCCCTTGTATAGTGCCTATGGAAGCACCTAAATCAGGGTGGAGTAAAAAAACCACATTGCTATGAGATTTAGTGAGCAAGCAGAACAATATATATTCTATATATAAATCCTTTAGGGCTATCACATTGTATTTTTGGCCATTTGAGGTTATTTTGGGTCCTGTTTTAGCTCCGTAGGGTTGCGAATAATAGTATCAGGATGACATACTATAATTTCAATTGTATCAGCCATTCTCCAGTATGTGAATTACATATTTTAGATATATAAGTTTTGAGGTGTTTGTCAAGAAGCAAACACAAGGTTTATCTACTTCTGAAACAAGTTGCATATTATATATATTATCAAGCAATCACTGAAAAAGGCTATCTAGTTTGTTGTTGTACACATCTTGTTAAGAGTTGTATAAGTTTTGGTTGTTGTTTGGTGTGCCATAATGGCTAAGAACTGTGGAAATCTTATCACCGAGAAAAAGCTAGACAAAAACAACTGCCCATCATGGAAGTTCCATGCAACAAACTTCGTTCTTAGAAAATACCTCCACAAGTTTATTTGAGGTGAAGAAAAGGAACCAAAGCTAAGTAATCATGTGACTGAAAAAGCATTAAAGGCATACAAAGAATGGAATACAAATTACAAAAGGTAATATATTGGTTGTTTGCAATCATTGATAACACTATGCTAGGGCATGTAAAAAATATAGAAAATTCACATGTAACTTGGACGACCTTCAAGAATATATTTTCAATAAATACAAAGGCACAAAAGATTTAACTCAAGGAGTAAATACAAAGGCACAAAATATTTAACTCAAGCAAGAGTTGAATATCTTAAAGAAAGGAAAGATGTCTGTAAGTGAATATGTTTTGAAGATGAGAAACATCACAAATGCCTTAGAAACCATTAATACAATGTCTGATGATAATGATTTGGTCTCATCTATTTTGGGTGGCCTTAATAATGAGAAGGCCTAGAAATCTTTTATTACTTCTGTGTATGTATGAAAGTCGTTTCCAGATTTTGAGTGCAAAATGTGCAATTAATCTCCTATAGTAACCCACATGGCCAAGAAATCCTCTAAGCTATTCAAGATTAGTTGATGCTATCAGGGTTGCAATCTTCTCAATCTTCACTCGATTTGTTGTTATCCCTTGTGTAGAGATGATATGGCCCTATATAACTCTCGAGGAGACTCCAAAGATGCATTGGTTGGGGTTGAGGAAAATTCCATACTCTCGTTATCGATCAAAGCACTACTCCAAGTGTTCCCAATGATTGCAAAGTAGATCGAGGAAAAGAAAATCATCTAGATATACCTTAATCAAATCATGCAGGTAGTTTTGGAATGTAGCCATTACCATTCATTGGAAGGTGCAACAACGTTACGAGGCCCAAATGGTATCACTTTGTAGTAGGTGTAGGTGCCCCATTTTGTTGTAAAGGTTGTCTTTGAGTCATCTTTTACCTGATCCCATTTCTATACATGTTTTGCATGCTTTATGGACCATTAATCAACCCAAGGGTACCATTATCATTCCATCCAATAGCATGGGATCTTCAAAATCTAGGCTTGTGAAACTTCAACTTCATTATTATCATCTTCTAATTGTGGACATGTTCTTCCTCTTCACTACCAAAATCTTGATATTCACTTTCATCATCTTCCTCTTCAAGATCTATTTCAACTTTGATAGTAGCTCTCTACAAGAAGAACAAGCTCTCTATCTCTACTTATACTTTTGTCTCTGGTTCTATTATGTCCAAATAATAAGAGGAGCAATACATCCATGCCT
This sequence comes from Lygodium microphyllum, assembly GCF_053477565.2. Taxonomy (NCBI): domain Eukaryota; kingdom Viridiplantae; phylum Streptophyta; class Polypodiopsida; order Schizaeales; family Lygodiaceae; genus Lygodium; species Lygodium microphyllum. The sequence goes on along the minus strand of NC_141138.1, from coordinate 49,475,535 downwards.
TGATCTCACTGTTGGAATTCATTTTAGAAGTCATATTGGGTCCAAGCAGGAGATATTCACCCATCGACAATGACTTTGCTTCTTTTGAGAGATGGCTTATAGTGTCCACTATTAGGGACTGTGCTTCATATTTCTTAAATTGGGAAGATTTTCTTGAAAGTGACTTCTTTTGCTGATGTGCAATCTATGACTTCATTGGAAGAGTTAGGTGAGACTTCCATGGAGGTGGATCCATGTCCTTTCTTCGAATCATAAAGCTTCAATGCTACTTTATTGGGTCCCCTACCTAGGATTAGAGTTCCTTTAAATTAATCGGTCCTTGCTCATGCTTCAAATAGCCATGGTCTTCCCAATAATAGTGGGTAAAATATCCCATAAGATTTTGGCTTCACCACTAGGTAAGTGAGCTAATAATCTCATCTTGCCACTATGGTCTTGACATAAGGAAGGATACCTAAGTCTAGATATTTCATCCTCATATCATTACGCTCATTGAGGAACCTCTATTTATCAATGCATTTGCAATGAAACATTCTTCTATCCAAACACCAATCTTTGGGGTGCCAGGATCGAGAAAGACATTGATCATATCTACTTGTTTTACAAGCTTTAGGGCCATACTAGACTTGGTAATAGTTACAAGGTTGGTAATCCTTAAGCTACATTATTGCATGAGAATACTTTTGAATCTTTTGTGGCAAAATTGGGGGCCAATATCAATAGTTAACGGAACATCAAGTTAGGATGATGGAATGTATTCAAATCTTTCATAAAGTTATACTCTTTTATGGGATCACCACTTCTTCTAACATCTGCATCTTCCATCTCTTGGACCTTTGGTTCTTCATCTTGTACTGTCTTTGTGTTCTTTTATGGCACTAGAGTAATCTCCACTACATTTCCCTGTATTGTATTGCTTTGTGGCTCTATTAGGAGCTTAAAATTTATAACTTTTGTAGATGAAACATTCTCTTTTGAAAACATTGGTTCTCTTTTCTTGGCTTGCATAACTATAACTACTTCCAATTTTACCAAATTGGAGGTAGGCGCTTGATTCTTTTATTGGTTATCAATGGCATTAGCTTGTGGACTGGGACAATCTTTAGCAATGTAGCCTTATCCTTTACATTGATTATAGAGGAGCTTATAATCCATGGATCTTTTAGGGCTTGGGTAGTTTGGGGAGATATGACCCTTCTATCCACATATATAACATTCCACTTCCGATCTCTGTCCACAACCTGACTGTCTTTCTCTATAACTTTAGGAGGAGAACCTCCTTGGACCAAAATTAGGACCAAACTCTCTAGGATTTGGTCCAATGACTTGGGCTGTCATCTTGGATTCTAGCAAGTTGAACCTTACTTCCTCGTATTTCTTCATTATGTCATGTATCTCCTTCAATGACAAGCAAATGTCCTCTATGTGGTTCTTTATCAGGAAATAAGAGTAGAAGGCTCTAGGGATGGTTGAATTTCATGTACATTCAGTTGCTAAATGTCCTGCTTGTTGGTGGCATTCACTACACCAAGTGTTTGATCACATGACATCTCTTTCTACTCCTATAGTGTTTGATAGGCTGGTAGTATTCAATTTTAGTGTCTTAAATGTTTTGTAATCACATTCGTCAACTCTTTCTTGATGTTTGCAACTAAATTTGAAAGTAGTCCTTCAAATTTTCTCCTCCCAGAGCATTTGCAATGGGGTTTTTGGGGAGTCTCTATAATCACTACATAGATTGGCTGGGTTGATGCAAAGGGGCCTCTACTTTGATTCTAACTCAAAGCTCCTATTTGGATTGTTGGCTGTTGCTAATTAGAGTATTGTTTTTACTGATTTACCATTGTGGAAACTATTTGAGGCCACTACTATTGTGGTTGGGACCATCAATGTATGTGGTCACTATGGAGGTGGTGCACTATACTAAGGCTCTATAAGCATCTAAGGATAGGGGTAAGGGATAGTCCTTAGGACTATATTAGGTGGATATTCCATTTTTACCATTAAAGGAGGTAGGGGTTCTCTACTTGAGGTCATTGACAATCTAACTTTAACTTCATCATACAACCTTCCACCTTCCACTACAACTTGCGAATTAGCTAGTTTTCTTAATTCCATGAACTTGCAAACTTCTAATTCTAGGATTTTTAATATTCCCTTTTGGATGTCTTCATCCAAATTGTAGTTGGTCCATCTTTTCAGTATGGATTCCATTCTAGAGACATATAGTTTCACAAGCTCTCTAGAGGACTAGCTCAAATTCATAAACTCCTCCTACATCCACTCTTCAAAATATTCATGCTTGAATTTGGTGAGAAAGGCCACCTTTAGTTCCTCCCATGTGCCGAGTGTTCCTACTACTTGTCTCTCATACCACTAAAACGTTGCACCTTTGAAAGTGGTGGGGAATATTGCCAATCACTACTTTGGGATTCTTGCATTATTAGCCACACATGCTACCATAAACTCGAATACATGAAGGTTGATGTCTTCATTGTATTCTCCCTTAAAAATTGGCAATGGGACTACATTCGTTGGCCTATCATCAACATATCTAAGATGGATTTGGCTAGGAAGGGGAGCTTGATTCTCCATTGGGACTTCTATGAAGAGTGTTGTAAGGTTGTCAAAGGAGTCTTTTCCTACTTGTTGATTGCTCATAGCTTTGACTTTTGCTTTTTGCCTTCTCACGTACCTCTAGATTTATTCAATTACTTGTCTTTTTATTGTGTCATTTATCATAAAGTTGGCTCCACCCAGCTTGTCGATGCTCCATAGGAGGAAAATAGAGGAGCTTTTGTTTACTCTAGAAGACTCTTAAGCTAGCATTTCTTCCACTTCTTCTCTTTCTTCATAGTCTTCTTTGAATTGAGCTTTCATGCCATTGCAAAGGGGAAGGTATTCTTTTGAGAATTACCATTGTGCCATCATTTTGGTAGTACCAACTTTGGAGGATTTCAATGGCATAGGTTGTGAAGAACACTCTATCTATTAGTGTCCACATACAAATGCCAACTCTTTTCCTTATTCTTGTGGACCTCCACTTACCACGACCCCTAGAGCTTCTTCATAATCTCCAACTGAATAATGTTTGGAAACCCTTCAATGAAAGCCAAATCTTCCATTGATGTTTCATTATCTTTGTTTCTACTTCTCAAAGTTTCTCCCAAATAGGATGATACCAAAATGCAAGTCTTTATTTTTTCTATAGATAGGGGGAACAGTCCATCATACAAGGTCCACATCAACATAGTATTATCCTCTCACCATTGGGAAATGAATCTCTTGAAGAAAGTGGCTTTGCTTATGAATTCTATCAATTCTTTTGTAATACTTAGAATCTTAGAATCTTTTGTACTTCTCTTAAAAACTAAGGAAATGGCACACAAAATCTATGTGTATGGCTTTGCCATTGATCTCACAACTTAAAAGAAACCAGACTTCTCTCACTTAATAATAAATAGATTCATCATCTTCATTAGACATATCCATCTCCATTGCACAAAGAAAAGAGAAAAGGAAAAAGAGGAAGATAACTTTTTGCATAGAAAATAAAGGAGAGAGGAGAGAGAAAGAAATTTTTGCACCATACAAAGAAGAGATTGTGTGAGTCTTGGAAGAAAAAAAGAGAAGAGGCACAAAATTAGTCATGCACTCTACCCCAACTTTTTCCCAAAAGACACAAACACCCCTTCATATTTTTATTATTTCATGAATTTTTAATGCATTTACATTTGTAAAGCTTTGGCATTTATATTTTGATTCTTTCTAGCTCTTTAAAAATGCAAGCACACACATTTTTATGCATGCTATTTATTTTGATGGTTGTGGCTCCCTCATGTGGAAATCTCTTTTAAATGAGTTTGAAACAATGTGATTATTATTCTCCCCATAAAAAAATGCAAATTTGGTATATGCATGGGAGTTTTCGTGCCTTATTTTTATGCTTCTTTGGGTGTCATCAATTCCTTCCACACTAAAATATGAAGCATCCTCATGAACCATGTCAAAGAATAACCATTATCTAACACAAAAAACTCATAAAATTGTTAGCAAAACAATTTTGATCATGAGGCCTAGCCATGGTAGGGTATGGGGACTCGATAATCATGATCACCAGAGTAAGGTAAATCGTACCTCCATCACTCCCACACTGAAAATATTTATGAATCTTCAAAGGCTAAGGTTTTATATTCACCTAGGGATCATAAGAACAACTCCTCTATTCCATTAGAGGAAGATAGATGATCCCATCATGTACCTCCAAAGACACTTGAGAAAATAGGGTTTGCTTATATATCTTCATGTATCTTCCAATGTAGGGGTTTATTAGTTTAGTTTGATGTGAGGATAATGCTTTAATAAAGAGTTATACCTTTGGTAAAAGGGTATTTATTTTGAATGTGAATGATAGATTATGTGAGTTATTAACAATAAGTTATCTTTGAAGTGTTTTCCTTTTGTATTGGTTGGTTTTTTTGATAAAAGGACTTATTTAGCTCTTCTTTTTTTGTGGTTTTGATCACTTGGAGAATGAGAATGAGAAGAAAGACAATATTGGTGAGGATGAGGATGGCATGGGTAGATGGCACTAATGCTCAAGGTGTTCTTTATTTTAGAGAAGCCTAATTGGCTTATTTGTGATGATGCAACAAAAGTTGTTCACAATGAAAAGGGGGAAAACCTAGACAAAAAGTGGAATTTGGGGGAAGTGTAAGAGAAAAGATAAGCCACCTAAAGATGGACTATTGGAAAATGTGAGATGGTGAACATTTGGATTGTTAAGGCTTTCTTTTTTTATCTATTGTAAATGTATTGTATATAAACTAGTACGAAGAAAAAGGGTTAGTAATCTTAGGGTTTTTAAACTAAAACAAACAAACCATTATCTTTCTTTTTCTTGTTGATGTACAACAAGATGTGTTGATGAGGGTGCAAGAGGTGGAGGGACAGATCAATAGGCCAAGAGGTGAAGGGATATATCAATATTGAGGAAGAGGCTAGCAAAAACCTCCCTCTTTACAGCTCCAATTTCTTCTTCAATCTTCTCAATTCATATATAACAATCTTCAAATTGACTACATCAGGACCTCGGTCCATGTCGGATGTGTAAAGGAGGTCACTTGTGCTATTGCCGAGGCATTGTGGCAATGTGAGGGGAAATTATGGCTAAGAAAGGGAGAAACACTGGGATTGTAGCAGAGAGAGAGAGAGAGAGAGAGAGAGAGAGAGAGAGAGAGAGAGAGAGAGAGAGAGAGAGAGAGAGAGAGAGAGAGAGAGAGAGAGAGAGAGAGAGAGAGAGAGAGAGAGAGAAGAAAACACACGTAGGGCCAAAAAGGGGCATTGTCCTTAAAACCTCCCTTTGTCTTCTTCTTTTTCCCCTATTCTTTGAACCTTATACAACATCATCATTGATGCTACTCCTTTTTATTTTTTGTGTATTGTGTCACAAATGGTGTGGTAGGGGGACTTGCTTAAGTTGTTGCACCAAACACACACCATACACATGAGAGTAAGCTCACTCATCAAGAACATAAGAGAGATGGAGGTCAAAACGTTTTCTTGTTGGTTTCTTCTTCTTCTTTTCATACGCAATACAATGTACACAAAGTATAGATAAGATACAATACAAAGAAAAGTGGCCTACTAAGTCAAACAATGCATAACTAACTAAACAAATCGATTAGTGCTATAACTATGCTAGTTGTTAGGTAGGTGACACAAACTAAATATAATAAGTGATAATTCAATGGCTATGTGATGATTATAATGACTACCAATGTGCTAAGTATAGATGTGTGGACACATCTAAGTATGCAGTCCGTCATCAATGTCTACACATGTTGAGCGTGCCAACTCAATACACCCCCTCAAGCTCAACTATATCTTTGCAACTCCAAGTAAGCTTCAAAATTTTCAAAGCTTCTTTATATCCAATACATTTGTGAAAATGCAAACTATTTAATCTTGTGTAGTGACATATACCAAGTTAATCTCTCCTGCAAGTACCTTCTCTCTCACAAAGTGGTAATACACCTCAATGCGTTTTGTCCTAACATGGAATACTAGGTTCCTAGCTAGTTGTATGTTGATCATGTTGTAACAGTGAATGATAATTGGACCATTTCCTTGCACATCTAAATCACTCAATAGCTTTTGTAGCCATATTACCTCACATACTACCATAACAACACCTCTAAACTCAGCCCTCTGTACTTGATAAGGCAACTGTAGGTTGCTTTTTTCTACTCAATGTAGTTGCTACACTACCAAGGGAAAACATGAATTCGTTGGTAGATCTTCTATCAAGACATGCTACCAGCCCAATCTGCATCTCTGTATCCAAATACCTATATATCCTTACCTGGCTCATAAAAAAGTCCATAATGTAAAGTGGACTTCACATACCTCAATGTGTGTCTAAATACATCCAAAGGAGACTTTCTAGGTATCTACATAAATTGATTGACAAGGCCAACGGCATAACTCAAGTCTAGCCTTTTGATAGTCATGTAAATTAGACTCCCTACTATCCTCTTAAATATAGCAGGATCTTCTATCTCATCCCCAACATCAACACTCAGTTTCACATTTTTCTCCAATGGCACTAAAAGAGGCTTAAATAGTATCAAACCATACTTGGACAATATATCCAAGTCATATTGCATTTGGGACAGTCATATATCATCATTACACTTATCATCTCAATACCAAGAAAGTACCACCCTAGCTCACCCAAATCCTTCATCTCAGACTTCTTTTTCAAAAGGTCCTTAACTTCAACAATCCCACTAAAACTGTCACTTGTAATAATCAAGTCATCCACATAGATGACTGTGATGACCAAACTTGCATCTCCCTTTCTCACATAAAGTGATTGATCAACATCAGAGAAACATAAAAGCCAATGTTGGCAATATACTCTCCAATCTTATCAGACCATGCTCTAGGTTCTTGCTTCAGCCCATAGAGCACATTCTTTAACCTGCACACATATGTGCGATGCTCTAAATCCTTGTAACATGTTGGCTTCTCTATTTTTACCTCTTCTTGCAATTCACCATGCAAGAAGGCATTCTTTACATCCATTAGTTGTAAACTCCAACCTTTGACTACTGTCAAAGTAATCACATATCTAATAGTTTACATCCTAACAATTGGATTGAATGTCTCTTTATAATCTATGCCATATATTTGAGCATAGCATTTTGCAAAACCAACCAACCTTATGCTTGCTAACAAAACCATTTGCATTAGCTTTCTTGCCCTTAGGCAATGGTACTAGATCCCAAGTCTAATTAGCATCTAATGCAACCATCTCTTCATCCATTGTTGCATCCCAATGAGCATTATCAACATCATCCTCAAAACAAGTGGGCTCAATATCCTCAACCACCTTTACCATATATGCATAATGGTGAGTCGTATAACCTTCAAAACCAAATCTTTGAATAAGGTATCTAATCCTACTAGTCTTGCGTATCGCTCGATCACCTAGTGGAGCCTTTACATTACTATGTGCACTCTCTACACGCGATGTCTTGACTAAAGGAATACCAAGCTCATCATCAAAATTCTCTGAATAATTGGAATCTCCATCAAACCCCAAATGACTAGAAGCTACATCATTATAAAATTTGACACTTTCTTTTCTTTTTCTTTACGTGCAACACTATTAGATGCACCTGAAGATGTGGGACCCTTAGTCTCCTAGACCAAGCAAGGGCTATAACCATGGATGCATCACTAGATGATTTTTTTGGTCCATTAAGGCACTGCCATTCTTGCTTCTCTTTTTGCACATAACTATTATGATGCTCTAAAGAGTATTCAATAAAAATACATTTTTCAACCTTTGGATCAAGATTCTTTCACAAATCATTTGGCACCTGAACATATACAATACAACCAAACACTTTCAAGTGTAACACATCACCATCATCCAATGTATTATCACTAGATGTATATCAATTGCTCATCCCATCAAAGAATAATATCCCTGCTCACTCTAAACTCATTTATGACAGGATTATAATAATGATATCATTTCTTCTCTTAAGAGTATCCAATAAAAATATAATTTTTAACCTTTAGATCGAGCCTTTTTTGTAGCTCATCTAACACCTGAACATATGCAATACAACCAAACACTTTCAAATGTGACACATTGGGCTTCTTGCCCTTAAAGCATTCTTTGAGAGTCATCCAATGAACTATAGATGTGGAAGTTCCATTCATAATAAAGACAATACTATGAATAGCTTTAGACCAAAAATATTTTGACGTATTCTTTCCAACCATCAATGCCCATATAAGTTCTGTAATATTTTTATGTTTTCGTTCTACAATCCAATTTTGCTATGGTTTATATATGCAAGCAAACTTTCTCTTTATCCCATGAGGCATTAAGAAGTCACTAAACTTATTAGAGAGGTACTTGCCCCCTCCATTTGACCTCAAGCACTTAACTTTCAAGCTTGTTTCTGTTTCAATAGTAGTCTTGAAAGCTTTGAAGTGCTCAAATACATCACTCCCTTTATGAAATATACCCAAACCTTTCAATAGTAGTCTTGAAAGCTTTCAAGTACTCAAATACATCACTCTTTTTCATGAAATATGTCTACACATTTCTTGACAATGATCAATAAACATGACAAAATATGTATTGCTCCCAAACATCTGTATGCACAGTATCAAGTATATTTTTGCTCACATCTCTATCATGTGAAAAAGGTTGTCTTTCCTGCTTACCAAAATAATATGCTTCACACACTTTATGTCTTTTGTCTTCCATTATTTTTATGCCTTTAATTCATCTGCAGTCACAGGTTCACTCAGCTCTAGCTCCTTTTATTCACTTGAAACAAACTCGAAGAGGCATTTTCCAATAAGGAAGTTTGTCACACAAAACTTCCATGATGGATAGTTGTTCTTGTCTAGCTTCTCAATGATGGGGTTTTCACTTTTCTCTATCATTATTACAAAATTGATACAAAATAACGAGCAAGTCTTCTGCAACCTTTTATAAGTGCACAATAATACACTAAGTAGCATTTTTTATTGACCGCTTGTAATTTGCAACATATTTACAAATAAAACCTGTGTTTGCATTCTAAAAAACACCCCAAAACTTACACGTTTGAAATATATAACATATGCACCCACTTTCAGTTAACATAATGAAATCATAGTATACCTGAAATTGTTGTCCGCAACAACAAACCTTATGAGTCTAAAATGAGACTTGAAATGGCCTCACATAGCAAGCTCTACTTATATATCATAATCTCATAGTAATATGAGATTTTCACTTTGCCCTACTTTTAGTGCCTTCATAGGCACCATCCAAGAGAGACTCTTCCCTTTAGTCTTCATGGTGCCATTCTTTTCATCTATCTTCTTAACTTGATAGTCTATAATTACATGTCCTTTCTTCTTGCAATAGAAGAACTCTCCTTAAAACTTTTTCTTATCGTCCTTTTTATTTTTGTCACTATTGGTAAAGGAACCACCTTTGCCTCTCATATTGGCAGAGAATGTAGCATCTCCACTGCTACTACCTTCTTGACCTTTAAACTACATCATTAACAATTTGATTAAATCCCTCAGACATTGTGTAGAAAAATCCAAAAAAATGCTATTATTAATAGCCTACTAATACATGAAAATTTTCATCTATAGTGATCTTAGTACATAAGCATATGGTGAGCAACATCTATAATATTAGGCATATGCAAATAGTATCATCTATACTAATCAATAAGCATATAGTGATTAATAAATATCATCTATACTGACCATAGTACATAATCATATGATAAGAAAAACCTATAATGTCAAATAGCTTGCAAATATTTTCTTCCACACCCTACACGTGAAACATGTCTGCAAAATGTCAAATAGTTTGCAAATACTATCTATCACACCCAAGACATGCAACCTATTTGTTGTGAAATGACAAGGTCTGTAAAGGTCTTGAACCTTATAACAGATTCTCACATGAATAACCTCCAATTCTTGAATGGAGAACAAAACGTGCCTAGAACGTGAATCTAATCATATAGTTCAAATCATAGACCAAAGGCATGTAATACTCCCTCAAACACTCCAAGTTCGCAAAGGTAGCTCATCAATCATAGATCGTATGAGAGATATCTCCACATGTTTATTCCATAGCAAGGCTTCCTTACTAGCTCTTATACTTGTGGCTCATAACTCTTTGTTTCCTGTGGCTGATACCATGAAAAGATGGGGGAGAGAGAGGGAGATTGAGCTCTTGTAAGACACACCACAACATAGAGTGTTCACAAGATAGGGAGAAGATGAAGACCCTAGTCTTTCTTCTTCTTCTACTTCTTCTTCTTCTTCTTCTCTACTACAACAATCTACCAAGAATAACGAGAGTACAATATACATAATATACAAGTGATCCATAGTGTGAACATGCTAACTAGAAAGATGACTAGATAGATATCCCATAACTTGGGTAGGTGGACTATCACTTTAAGCATATGTTAATGTAGGTGCCAACCATGTCATTGACATGAATGCAAAAACAATCACCCATGTGTGAGAGTGTTAGCTCGTATTGAGCATGACATCTTAACATGGCTATGCTTACCCAATGCTAAGTGTGAGCACTGAAAGCCGTTTTAGGTTAGGCCTCACTAAGCTTAGGCTAAGTATAAGCATAGGAGACTAACCATAGGTCAAGTTATGCTAGTAGGATTAGTGACACTTGCCTATGCTGTGTGAAGAAGGAAAGCCATGTTAGGATAGGCCACACTAAGCTTAGGCTAAGTATATGCATATGCTAGCTATAGACTATACCACTAGGATTGGCTACACTTGCCTATGATGTGTGGGCAAGAAAAGCCATGTTAGACTAGGCCTCACTAAGCTTAAGCTAAGTATAAGAATAGGCTAACTATAGGTCAAGATATGCCACTAGGAGTGGCTACACTTGCCTAAGCTAAGTGTAGGTAAGGAAAGCCATGTTAGGTTAAGTGTCACCAAACTTAGGCTAAGTATAGACATAGGCTAACTGTAGGTCAAACTATGCCACTAGGACTAGCTATGCTTGCCTACATTGTTAACAAGGAAAGCCCTTTTAGGCTAGGCCTCACTAAGCTTAGGCTAAGTATAGGCATATGCTAACTATAGGTCATCCTATGCCACATCACTAGGCTTGTCTATGCTTACCTATCCTAAGTGTGGACAAAGCCCAATAGGCTTGGCTACACTTGGGATAAGCTATACTAGGCTTCTCTAAGCTTATGTGAAGCAATTAAAGGCAACACACATGAGGCGATAAATGAATGGGATTGAAATTTGTATTTGACATGCACAATTGGGTTGACTGTGATCTTCAAGGATAATTTTGATTTAGCCATTTCCTATGTTTGAGAAATGCCTCGACGTTTCTAACATTTTCTACCTATAAAAAATATGTTTCTTGGCAACTATGATTGAATAATATCTTATTCACCTAGAGGCTAGGAGAACTTGGCTAATACTAATACATGAAATGAGGATGAAGATGATTTTGCATTGAGACCATTTTCTCCACACCACTGAGAATGGATTTATTATATACCCGAGGTACATGGATACTCAATTACATCACATAAGATTAAATGTGTTATTAGTCAGATGTATACCACCTTACACCAATTGGAAATTGAGATTGGTAGATATACATACATATTCCAAGAGGTGCATATATGTTGGAACTACCAACAAGAGCTAGATTTAGAGGCCCATCACATGTGTTGATGCTTGGTATACTATGGAATCTAGGGCCACTTTCATTGTCTATTTAGGGATGGATTCGGGCCATTGTCAAGAATCATGGGTCACATTGACCAAATATGCCTTAGTCTTTTTATCCTAGAGATACAAGAATGCCCAACACCAATTTGTTGATAGCTAATATATTTCTTCATGAGGAGTGTGTTGCAAGCCCCATGACTATATTTCAAGGAAAACGATTTACCTTCAAAGTTATTTTCAAGTTAGCACTTTAAGTATTTTATCCAATTGTGATTGACTCTTGAGTTAAATTCAAGCTTTTAATTATTGATTGATTATGGATATTTCTTTAAAAATAAAATTGGTCAAGGTCTATCTCTTTCCAAGAGGTGAAACCAAAGATTATGTTTGAGAGTGCAAATATTTTTTTTCAAGTTTTACCTCTTTTGGAGTATATTATGTCCCTCTAATAGTAGAAGGTTCAACGTTATGCATTAACCCTCAAACGAACAAAGGTGGAAAATCTAGAAAAGCTGAAGTAGAAGACAAGGCCAAGGCAAAAGTGAAACGGAAGATGAAGGCGTGCCAAGAAAAATCTAGAAACACAAGAAGCACAGAAAAGTCCTAAATAAGGAAAAAAGGTGCACAAGGAAAAAAGCAAGTCAATACTTTTGTAAAAGAGCGCAAGCGCATCATGATTTAATTTAAGGAGCGCCACGGGCTCTCACCCGTGCAATTTGTAAATGTAGACGGGCGGTGGAAAGGAAGCTAGGAAGATAGAATGACAATGGGGAAAAGGGCCTAGGCCATGGCCGACCATGTAAAAAAGGGGATAAGGGGATGACCACCCAAAAGGGAGTTAGGGTTTTGTATATAAAGTTGAAAAGTGAATGAGAAGCTCATTCTTGTGTGTGGCCAAAAGTGGCTCTCCTCTTCTTCTTCTTCTTCTTCTTCTTCTTCTTCTTCTTCTTGCTTGCTTGAGCTTGTGCTTGAGAGAGGGAGTGTGAGTGTGAGGGAGTGAGTGTGTGAGGGTGAGGGACCAGGGAGGAGAAGCTCTCCATCTTCTCCTCTCTTCTTCTCTTCTCTTCTCTTCTCTTGCTCGCGGCTATGGAGCTTGGAGCGTGGAGCTTGAGGATGCAGCTTGCTTGAAGCTTGCTGTAGTGGGAGCTCACGCTCAACCACCAAGACCCACGGACCACTTATTGCTTCAAGTGTTTCAAGCCAAATGCTAATGGCTACCTCTCACATAGCATATGCACTCTCATGCCTACCGGGTGTAGTGAGTTTACCTTCATGCCGATCGAGTTGCCTCCTCTCCCGCACACTCTAGTAGCTCCATGATCCAAGTGCAAGCTTCAAGCAAGCTCGATCCTCCCGCTCCAAGCTCCAAGCTCCATCGTTGCGAGCAAGAGAAGAGAAGAGAAGAGAAGAGAAGAAGAGAGGAGAAGATGGAGAGCTTCTCCACCCCACGGTCTCTCACCATCACACACTCACTCCCTTACACTCTTGCACTCCCTCTCTCAAGCACAAGCTGAAGCAAGCAAGAAGAAGAAGAAGAAGAAGAGGAGAGTTACTTTTGGCCACATACAAGAATGAGCTTCTCATTCCCCTTTTTGTCTTTTATACATGTCCTACTCCTCCTTGGGCGGTCATCCCCTTTTTACATGAACGGCCATTGGCCTAGGTCCTCTTTTTCTATTTCCTTCCTATCCCTCTTGCTTCTTCTTCAACGCCCCGTCTATCTTTACAATTTGCACAGGAGAGAGCATGGCACTCTTTTACAAGATTTTAGGGTGCGCCTTTTTATTTTAAAATGCACATTTTTCCTTTTGCATTTGCCTTGGACTTTTAAGGTTGCCCTTGCGCTTTTGGTCTTTTCTCCTCTTCTTTCTTCAGTCGGGCTACCTTTTTTCTACCTTTTCCCTGCGTCTTTTTTATTTCCTTTTGCTTTCTTTGTGTTGGGGTTAACATTACCCCCTCCTAGACGAGTGACAGTCCCATGGCACTCTTCGTCAAAGGTAGCATGCGGAGCTTGCACCGAAGACGTGGGTGGAAGGGACTATTGTGGCTTGCCTTGGAGGAGTTCTGATGTTGGTGTGGATGAAGGTCGTTGGTGGCACTTTGCTGTTTTGATTGGCTGGTGATATGATTGTTGTAGGTGGCGATAGGGCTACACTTTGTTGGGAATTGTCACTCATAGCTGGCATGGGTGTTGGTGTTCTTGGGATGCTCATGGTGGATTCTGCTCGTGATGATTCTTTGGTGGTCTTGCATGATGAAGTAAAGGACAAGAGTTTAGAGTTGAGTGTTGATGTAGAGGTGACGATGCTTTCGTTGGAGTCTTTAATATCTGCAATTGGAAAACCTCTCATGTGGTCTCTCCCTAAGGGGTAGTGCTAGTCTTCTTATCGTGCACAAGACATATTTTGATTAGTTTGGGAGACAGGTCAAACTCTAAGCAAGCTTGGAGTATTGTCCTGCACTTGAGGACCCAAACCGTGTATAGGTTATAGTGTGAATATTAAGTGAGTACACATGCGTATTTAGGTATTACTTAGTTAGAAGACTGTCGGCCTAGTTCCTTATATAGCAATGGGTCAGTGAAGCAAGGGGCTAAGTTGATGGAAAAATTTGCCGATGAAGACGGGGAGTACACTTGAAGACTGCTTGAGACATCATTATGGTCTTGTCAAGGTAATGTAGCATAATTGAGCTTCTTGATGTGTTAGCTTTTGGTAGCTAGTGGCTACTTGTAGTGCTTGAAAAGTATGGTGTACTTTTTTATTGTCTTTCATGCCTTGCTTACCATTGTTGATTGTAATGGCATTGAGATGGAGTGCAAAAGAATTATGCAAGTAGTTCAGGGTGACAGGTCTAACCATAGGTGAGGCGAGCTCCCTAGGTATGTCTTGCCCTTAATATGCCCTGAACAATTGTGGGGGATGTACAAAGGGCTAGGGGATTAGGGACGGAGCCAGTCGACCAAGGTCACTGGACGTACCTAATTTGAGGACCCCTAGGTGCGGAGCTATGATCGTGTGTGTGTGTGTGTTTTTTTTTTCCTTTTCTTTTCTTTCTTTCTTTCTTTTTTTTTTGGTGGAAAAAATAAATACAATCAATGCCATACATTGAGGCTGTTAGCCTTTCATTTGGATTGAGAAATGTTGGGATCCAAAGGCTATGAAGAATGGATATAACAGAGATGATTGTGTCACCAGCCTTGATGCTAGAGGAACTGTTGTTAAGATGAAGAGATACACTTGAGATTTTGCAAACCTCTTTGTAACATGTGAGACATCGAAAAATTGAGGTAGCACTTGGAGTGAGCTGTACATGGACAAAGGCAGAGCATCTTGCGAATTGAATCCTGGATGATGAAGAGGCGTTCGCCCTTGTTGAGAGCATGGCTCCTGCCCGAACATAGATTTTGGCCAAGAAGGAAGAGGTAATCATCATTATGCTTTGGCCATGCTCAGTTGCAATATGTGCTTTGGCCATCCTCAGTTACAATATGTGCTTTCTGCAGAGGTGTCCTTGGGTTCTCATCTAGTGGCGTTTCCGTCGTGGCTTTTGTTTCTTGGTATTTCTGTCACTTCCTCCATAATGGTTCTTTGTGGGGTTGGTGGTCTTGTGGTGACTTGGATATTAAACGCTTCTAAAGATTGACTTGTGTCATTTTGCATTCACTTGGAAAGGCGTGAGCGTACGTGCAAGTCACATGCTTCAACCATCATGAAAATGTCCAGCTAAACAAGACATTGCCAACTTGAATCCCTTAGTTTTGACTTGATGCATATCACCTGCACTTGGTTATCATTGCTCACGGGGTGTGTTGACCTTTGCTTCTTTTGGTATCATTTACACAATCACAAAACACGTTGTTTATTTATGTACATGTTCATGAAACCATGTCACTCCGTGAGGATAAAAGCCAATTGTAGAACTCTGGATTGTATTGGAGCGTGGCACACACATCCAGTACTCATGGCAGCTTACTCAATACCGATAGATATTTTGCAACATCGAGTAGCATCGAACCTTGTCCGAGTCTACTTGCAACATGTAACTCCTTCTCAGTGAGAACCTTATCAAACAGAGAGTTCTCTTGGCTAGGTTCAGCTAAGTCCGTGCCCCGAATGGCAGTCAGCACTCAAAGGGAAGTTGATGCCACATAGGTTGGGTATCTTTGAGACCGCCATTTGACTAATCGCTCCTCTGAGACTGTCATGATCAGGGCTCCCAGTTCGGCCATTGCAACGCGGTTTTCACACCAACGCTATTCAAATCGATTTTGGCCCTCTGATAGTCGCTTTAGTTACTCTATCTCTAAGAGATTTGGTTGGCAGAGTGCATCATTGAATGTGACAGTTAAGCGCACTTCGTCGGCTTCCTCGCCAGAGATGAGTCGCATGCGTTCATACAGGAGCTTGTTATAATGCTCGTCAAGGTGTTCTTGCTCTTCCCAAGATAAGGGAAATGGCAAGTATTCTTCGAGCTGCTCTTTAGGGAATGCGCGCATGTCTGCCAGGACATAGACACGTGCGAACACTTTGAGCTTAGCATCCAACTCAGTTAAGCACTCTGTGACACTTCTATGTTCAACGAGGGCTTGCTCGATTGCTATCTCATGCAAGGTTCTAGGAGTTTGCCTGGGCTTTAGCGTAACTGGGAGCTCAGGCCTAGATGCGCAAGTTTGGCCAATGCTAGGATTTCTTATGCTCTTGGGGTTTCCATGTTTCTCCTGAGGCTTTATGGTAGTTGTGTCATGGTTCTCCTTGGATGTGACCGACGTGGTCTTAGAATCCTGTTGTGATAGTGTTGAATCCACTCTTGATTGATCAATGCGAGTTTTCCTATCGATGGATTGAGTATCACAAGTAACAGTTGACGGTAATTGTTGCTTTGATTTATCAGAACACATGGATGTGTCTGAGATTTCACCACTGTTAGGAGAGATGGCAATGGGTTTATCTATGGATGATCTAGGCGCTTTGTTCATCATCTCTTTAGTACTCTTGGTCCCAATCTTCTTGTCATCTGTAGTAGCTTGCAACTATTGTTTTTTTTGTTATTTTCTTCTCTTTCTCTTGGGCATTAGAGGTGTATCCTTTAAGGACTCAGGATCTTGAACTAGGTCAGTAGTTGATGTGCTTGGTTGGGCCTTAGCATTCTCTTTCAGTGGCATGTCGTCATGGGATTTTGCTACTACCTCACTAGGTTGAACAACCTTGCTAGGTTGCGAGGGTTCAACTACCTCTCTTTTTGGAGAGATTTCAATCGTGAGGGGCTCAATCACTCCAATATTTTTGGTTCCAGACTTGGATTTTCGTTTAGGTTTGCTCCTACACCTCTTTGCTTTTGACATAATTTGGACTTCTGACAGAGGTGGTTTAGCAAGGGGTTTTGGTACCCAAATCCATCGGTTGCCTGCATAATACCCTTGAGCACGAAGCAATGCCTTGGATATCCATCGTGGCATTGTGCTAGCTCTCCATCGATGCCTTCGTCTATAAGGCTTGGGCTTCTTTCGTGGTCTTCTACGATATTTGTAAGTCCAAACCCTATCCTTGTCCTTGTCTCCTAACCTTTTTGTTTCAAGTATGGCCTCACTCACACTGGTTCTCTCCGTACCCTTGTATCAACTCTTTCAAAAACTCCTTGCTCTCATTACTAGGCTTGCTTGGTATGTCAGAATGCTCCTTGCCCTTCCCTCGAGGTTTGGTGAGGTCACCCTTGCTAAAAGTCGTGATTATCCTCACACCTGGTAGTATTAGGTGTATCCTCTATGCTATATAGTCGGCTTCACACTTTGTTGCCTTTTTGAAGGGCCTTCCTAGGAGGATTTCCTTTCCATAATTCTCACTATTTGGAGGAACATAGAAGAGGAATGACAAGCTTTCTGTTTCAATAGTTACAAGAATTTTGCACTTCCCTAGAAGTGCTTGTGGGTGTTCCCCGTAAGGATTAAGAGTTGCATCAGTCGGTTTGAGCTCTGGTTGACCTAGTAGAGTCCATGCTTTGTAAGTCAAGAAATTGAAATCTACTCCATCAATGAGAGCATCAACACTATGCTCTCTTTTTACGGTGAGTTTGACCCTAAGATAAGCAGGTGGCACTATGTCTTCATCTTCGAGGTCTTGGTTTACAGCTTCAAGCCTTCTGATACATGCCTTTGAGTCCCTAACTGCACAGTCAGACGTGGAATCTCTACTAAGGTCTTGGGTCATCTGTGCAGCGCTGCTCAAGGTATATCTATCGTCAGGACTGTCATGTCTAGTCATCCTCGCCTTGATAGCTTGATAATGTTGCATTTTGCTTTGACCAGATGCAGTTTGAACACAATGTACATGTGTTCTTGTGGTGTGGCCTTTTTGCCCTTGATGGCTAGATTGGCCCGTTGAGGTTCTAGGGTCTTTGTTTGTCTTTGTTTGGATATGGGCTTACTTCTTCTTGAGAATCCATTCCCCAAATCCATATTACTACTCTGTCCCTATAGAAGAATCCAATAAGGAATTTCTCTCCTGGCGTTGATATATCTTTTGGACAGTTATCCAGCCTATCTCTATCTCCCCCGAATGATTGTACTTGAGGCTTATACCTCTTTTGAATAAATGAGAATTTTATGATTACCTGGCTTGTTGCATAGTGTTAAAGTATGTGTGATTTAATCAGAATTGATGCATTGAGATAAGTGGTGAAGAGATGTGTAAATGCAATCTTAACACGAAAATTTTAATCAAATAAGACACAACCCCAAACGCAGAATCAAGATCGTGTTCTCGACAGAAGCACAAGAGAGGAAGTTTATTCTCAAACTAATCAAACCACCAGAATTTGATAGGAAAGGGAAGACTATTGAAGCCAATTCTGAAGTATGGATTGAATCCATGGAGGATTACTTTAGTGCAACAGAAACAACACCTACAAACCATGCTATGATTGCTAAGCTCAAGCTGACCAGCAAAGCTAGTAGGCTCTAGTGGAAGCAATGGTGCAAGGACCAAGTAGTAGCTGAAAGAACAATAACTTGGGATGAGCTCAAAGAGGTAGTGTAAGGGAGATATATGCCACTGGCATACAAGACTTAGAAGATGAACAAGTTCTTTAAGATAAAGCAGTTTGGTCTATCTCTAGAGGCATACTACTCAAAATTTGTCTTCTTGCTAAAGTATGCCCCAACAGGTTTTCAAATTTTGGGATGGGTTAGATCCACCAATGAATATCTGATTGGAATCTATGCATCCTGCATATTTACAAGATGCATTGATAAGAACAGGTCCCATTGCCTAAGAAGTTCAGCCTAAATCCAGGAATAATAGATCTTGGTCTTACAAAGACCAGAAACATGGAATGACAAAAGCCCAATTTAAAAGAGTACAAGGACAAGGTCAAGGACAATAAAAGAAACCAAAGGCGAATGCAGTCAGTGACTTTGCTCCTACACAGAAAAATGACCAAAAACTGTGATGCTTCTATTGCAAGGAACTTGGGCACTTCAAAAGAGAGTGTCCCAAACTTGGTGAGGACCATTGCCGAGGATGATTTTGTGGGCAAAACAAAGCTCTGCATGGTCGGGCTCAACAAGCAACAATGGGGAGGGTAAGAACTTCCAATATCACCATTAAGGAAGTAAATGAAGAGGAAGAACCAACTATGGAAGTAGAGATTGAAAATACAACATTCCATGCCGCTCTCCATAAAAAGGGACGAATCGCCAATTCTTGGTGATCCAAGCCCCTTCACACTACCAAGGTAAAAATTTCAAAACCTTGATTGACTATGGAAGTACGTATTCTTTTATTTCTCTTGCTTGTGCAAGAAATCTAGGAATAACCACAATAGTTGCACCCACTTTACTCGTGGAATTAGAAAATGGGTGTGAAATCAATTATACTAGACAAACTACCAAAGTGAGATTCCTACTCGGTGGAAAGGCAACAATTGTAAAATTCAAAGTAATGAGCTTAGGCGCTCATGAATGCTTACTTGGCATGGACTGGTTAATACCCAATGATACCCACATTCACTGTGGAAGGGGCCAAATTTCCTTCCGAAGTACTGAAGGATGGAATGCTTCGACTACAGAGGGCTGAATCAAGTAACCATCAAGAATAAATATCCTATCCCAAGGATAGATGAGCTACTTGATCGCCTACAAGCGGCAAAAATCTTCTCAAAAATTGACTTAAGGTCAGGGTTTTAGCAAATCCACATCAAGGATGAGGATATTCCCAAGATAGCTTTCAACACTAGATATGGTCATTTTGAGTTCACAATAATGTCCTTTGGATTAACCAATGCTCCTACTACATTCAATAGGCTAATGCAGGATATCTTTAGACCATACCTTGACTAGTTTATACTTGTTTTCTTTGATGATACCTTGGTCTACTCCAAGGAAGAAGAAGACCATGAGCCTCAACTTTGCATTGTCCTTGAAATCATGAGAACGCACAAACTTTATGTAAAAAAGAAGAAGTGTGCCTTTCTTAAATGACAGATTGAGTATCTAAGCTTCATTGTATCAGAAGAGGGAATTTTTGTGGATCCTAAAAAGGTTAAAGATGTACAAGAATGGCCCCCACCAACCACTATTAAGGAAGTGCGTAGCTTTCTTGGTCTAATAGGATGGTATAGAATCTTCATCAAAGACTACGCCTTAGTTGCAACACCCCTCACATATTTATTAAAGAAGCAGGTTGCCATAGTGTGGACAACTACTGAACAAGCGAGCTGTTTCGACCAACTCAAATATAGCTTAGTGATAGCACCAATTCTAAAGCTCCCAGACTTGAGCAAGGAGTTCAAAGTTGTTGCAGATGCTAGCTCACTTGCACTAGACTGTGTACTAATGCAAGAAGGTTATCCCGTGGCATATTCCTCAAGGAAGTTAAAAACCCATGATAAAAATTATGCTACTCATGACTTGGAACTATTGGCTATCATTCATGCCCTCGAAACTTTGGAGGCACTACTTGCTCAGCAACAAATTCTCCTTGGTCATGGACTACGAGCCTCAAATGGAACTTTACCCAGGCTGACCTCAACATGAGGCAACGCCGCTAGATCAAGGTGCTACAAGAGTAAAACTTTGAAATCAGATATAGACTTGGCAAGGAAAATGTGGTCATTGATGCCTTAAGTCATAAAGCGTTTCTCAACTCTCTCATTATGGAGGAACCTTCGACGGTCGGGTCACTAGCCACCACGATGTCAATGCCAAGAAACCTTATCCTCGAATTGGCTAGGGAAGAATCTAAACATGACCCACAATATCAAAAAATGATAAAGGAGATCCTAGAAAAGGACCAAAGTCCCAAACTCAAAGTTAAATACCAAGAGTACTTTGTCTATGAAGGCCTAGTCTACTTCAGGACAAGACTATGTATTCCTTTGAGCCAAAGACTTAAACAACAGATACTCTGGCAAGCACATGATTCCCCTTTCTTTGGTCATCTAGGATATGCCAAGACTCTTAACATTGTCATGACGAGCTATCATTGGGAAAGACTTAAGGGAGATGTACTCAAATACGTCACATAATGTTTGTCTTGCCAATGCATTAAGGCAAAGCATGTCAAGATGCCTGGAAAACTACAACCCCTCGACATCCCTAAGATGAAGTGGGAATTTATCAGCATGGACTTTGTTGTTGGGTTATCTCTAGTTCCAGGTGGGTACAACTCAAGTATGGTTGCAATAGATATGTTCACCAAGGTTGTACATCTCATCCCAATAAAGACAAATTATAAGGCTTTAGATATTGCCAGACTATTCATTAAGGAGATATTCAGATGGGAACAGATCTCATTGGAGTTCATCATTGGTTTGCCTAACACTAAAGCTAATCATGATATGATTTGGACTATTGTCGATAGGTTTAGCAAATAAGCATATTTTATTCCATGCAAGAAAACGTTAATTGCATCTCAAGCTGCTCAATTGTTCTTGTCTACCCAAAAGGATCATCAGTGAATCGAGACTTCCTTTTTACATCTCATTTCTGGAGAGGGATATTTGAAGCTATTGGGACTTAGCTTTGTTTTAGTACGGCCTATGATCCTCAAACTATTGGCCAAACAGAAAGGGTCAATCATGTGATTGAAGATATGCTTAGAGTATATTGCTGTCACGAACCCAAGAAGTGGATCCAATATCTATCCTTGGTGGAATTCACCTACAATGCTTCTTTCCAGCAAAGCATTCAAATGGTACATTTTCAAGTGTTGTATGGGCATGATTGCCATTCTCCATTAAATTTCTCAGACCCTACTTTAAGGGTAGAGGCTTCCAAGAAGATGCTAGAGGAAATGGATGAATAGGTTAAGGAGATTAGGCAAGACATCAAAGCCGCCAAGGATACACAGAAGGCTTATGTAGATTTGAACAGGCAAGAGTGGCTCTTCAAGGAAGGGGATATGGTTTTCATTCATGTATGATCCAAGAAGAGTTCCTTATCCTTGGGAGAGTTTAAAAAGCTTAGCCCAAGGTATTGCGGGCCTTACATGGTCCTCAAAAGCCTAGGACCTAATGCTTATAAACTTCAACTCCCTGAAAATGTAAAAGTTCACAACATATTTCATGTTAGTCTACTAAAGAAATATGTACCTAATCCTAGCCATGTACTAAGTGATCAACAAATTGTAATGCCTAGCCAAGGAGTCCTTGAGTTGCAGCCAAATAAAATCCTAGATACTAGGGAGAGAGAATTGAGGAGTAGAACCCTTAGAGAATACCTTGTCTAGTGGAAGGATTATCCTGAAGAAGATGCTACATGGATAGACGAGGATGCTCTTCACCAACAATAACCATGGTTTCTATTGAGATGAGGACATCTTGATTTCTCTAAGGGGAGGAGGATGTAATATTTCCACGTAATTAAAAATTAGTTAGTTAGTTTGAAAGTTAGTTAGTCAATTAATAAGTTAGTAAGGTTACTAACTAAAGACTAACTAAAGTTAAAACTAACTAACATTAATAACTACCAATTTTTATTTAATTAAAAATATAAAAAAAATCGAGAGTCGTAATTTGACATTTATCTCGGATTGATAAGGACTGTAGCCACCCTTTACGGAAGTTACAATGTGAACGAGAGTTATGAGCCATATTAATCACTAGTGTTATTGGTCCAAAAAGTATTAGATTTTTGGGCAAAACTAGCATATTTTAGATACTACTTATTGTAAATATCCTAAAAAGCTATGGAGATTTCTAGAATACGATGTCATGTAAAAAAAAAGTAAGTGATTTTTTCCAACTTGTTTTGGAGATTTAATACAAAAAAAGAAGGATTGGCAAAATTGTGTGCGCCATGATCGCAATTTACAGAAAATAAACAACACTTCGAACATGGAGCAGAAGAAGGAGTGATCTTGAAGATTTCTAATCAAGTGTCTTGGAGTTTTACCCTCCCTTTTGGAGCCAACGGAACTATTAGAATTGTGATTTGAACATTAGATTGTTGATTTTTCCAAGATCCCCTCCATAAAGAGCTCTTCTTCTCAGCCACAACTCTTTTTCTCTTGTTTAGCTATAAATATGAGGCATGGGGAGTAGTCAGTGAAGCATAAGGAGATTCCAAGAGGTTGCAAGAGAGAGGGAGGTAGAAGGATACCCCTTCAAGAGATTGTGAGAAGGAGCTTGAGAGAGAGAGAGAGAGAGAGAGAGAGAGAGAGAGAGAGAGAGAGAGAGAGAGAGAGAGAGAGAGAGAGAGAAGCAATACGTAACTGAGCGAGGCAGACCACACATGAGAGAGAGAGGTTACTCCGAGAGGTTGCAAGGGAGAGAGTTAGCTCAATTCCCCCTATCTTGATCTTCGACTAAGCCATCTTCTCTTACGCTCTCCCATCTCAAATTCATTCTTCATTCTTTATCTCTCAAATCCTCTTATGGATGATTGCCCCTAAGTCAAAGATCTCTTCAAATGCTGAAACTCCCACCAAAATCAACGGGACTGTGAACCAAGGGACCGCAACTACGGGAAACACATCTCTTATGAATCAGGTGCACCCCATTATATTAGGGATAAGAAATTGGGAGAAAAGAATGTTTACATTAATTATTACAACTTAATTGAGCATGTTTCAAGATAATGGGCATACTAGGAAAATTTTATTCATCGCATTCATCTCGTGTGATCGATTAAAATTGCACTTAGAAGCCATTAAATTGCACATGAATTGCATGGAAATTTCATGCTAATATATACATAAAAAAATTCAAGAATACACATTAAACTACAAATAAGCCAGATAGATTTTATGCATCCGCATCCATTTGCTTAGTTGAAATAATAGGAAATCCTATTACATCTCACAAAACATAGATTAAACTTGTGATAGAATATGTAGGGTTCCTAGGAAGTTGAAATAATTTCAAACCCTAAAGTGTTAGAAGTTGAAAGGATTCTTCTCAAGGCCCATCTTGCTTGAGCCTGAAAGGAATTCAAATTCCTTAAGTAACTTTATGAATTATGCGACAAACCCTAGTTCAAATGAATATATAGGGTTTCGTTGTAGGGAAGCCAATGTCCCAAATTGCAATCAACATTGCAAGGATACTTCTTCATTCAAAGGAATGAGGAAATTAAATTAGGTTATCTCTAGAAATCTTAAACGATAATAGGGATAAAGCCAAGACTAGATGCTACTGTATCAAATTGGAATTTCCTTTGATAGAGAGAACGAAGAATTGTCTAGTGCATATTGTGCATTTCTACTTGTGTTTGTACTTAGGAAAACATGTTTGAAAAAGGAGTCATCTAACAAAGGAATTGATAAGAATAAATCTTTCAAATTGGATTCAAGTTGAAACACCTGGGAAAGGTGTGTTGAGCACCCCTAGCTAGCCGCGAATCCTATCCAAGGGGGACTTTTGATAGCTATGTCGGAAATGTGGACCGAACCCGTCGTGAGAGGTCTCTGTAGAAACGTCCAAATTTAATTAAATAAATTTGTGGTTTGTGTAAGTGTGGTATGTGAATGACATATTTTTATACATTGGTGTGATTTGATCTAATAATGTATGAATTTCAATTAAAAAAACAAAAAAATTACTTAAATCAAGTAAATTGAGTACAAATTATGCATGCACGTGCGCGCGCACGCGCGCGCGCGCACACACACACACGTTCCATTGTTGGAAAGTATACAAAAGTTTTGCCTTTCCAAGATATTATACTATAGCACTCATGGCAAGACCTTGGGTCATGAGTGTCATAAGCCTTTGAAGGAGTTTCCTTTTCATATCAAAGTTGAATAATGAAGTTCATATTGTGGTCGGTGATTGTAACACACTTTGCATGGATAGTTGCTAGCTCTATATCATCGAATATGTCGATGAGAAACCCCTTAATGGCTATTTGTAGGGCCTTCATGGGTGCAATAATCCACTTGCATGGCAATGAACAATCAACAGTTTGTACTGAATACCTTCCCAACCCGATGGTCAACTTCATGTCTTGCATAATTTTCTAAACCACCTTTTGTGTTTTTTGGATAAGGAGCTCATAGCCACACTAGATACACCTTATCTCACATAGGGCAATAATATTTGATCTCCATCTCCTCTTCTTCTTTGGTAGTCTTTATACTTTAGGGAGAGCATCTACTAGGCTGCACTAGAGGAGGCTCCACCTTTTACTCTAGGAAAGACTTAGTGCATGGTCTTCACCAAGAAACATTGAGCAACTTGTTTGGTGGGGCCACGCAAGCTCAATGAGAGTGGGATGGAGGAGAGACAGAGGTTAGGGATGTGACAATGGAGGAAACAATGAAAGCAAGTTATGAAAATGAGAAGAAGAATGAACTTTTAACCCATTTAAACTCCTAAATTGAGTTAATTTAGCTTTGTACGCATAGTCCACCATATGATTGTAGATCCATAATCTTTTATTGAAATGCCACAAAAATTTTACATGCATACTTATTGACCAAGAGCCCACCAATTTTTAAAAAGAAAAAAAAGATGTTAGTAGACCCTTGCTCCAAAGTCTCTAACATATAAAGCTACTTTTTTGGTAGAAAATTGGCTCGAGACACCATGCTTCAAACTAGGGGTCTACTAGCACTTAAAAAAAAAAAAACAAGTGATGCGCTCTTGGCTACCTAACGTCAAGTTGCTAGTATACAACAACCATAAAACTTAGAAAAAGATTGTACTAAAATCTATCCAAGCTTTAAGCAACAAGGTTATTAAATAGCAAATGGTGTAAGCATCTTGTAAATGAAAGTGTAGCACTTATCCATAATATCTCAAAAGTAGCCACCTTATGAGGCCTCCATAAAGTCCATCCAAGAAAAGTATCTAGTGTATCCATTCAATCTCCTAATTAGAGAATTTAAAAAGTAGAAGCATTCAATCTCCCAATTAGAAATTTTAAAAAGCCAAAAGACAAAAGTAAAGTGTGTATATCTATCTCATGCAATCAAATTATATTGAAATTTAAACTAGCACTAGAGACCCCATTTTGGCTAACTATGGCAAGCTATGAAAATGGTAAAAGTTTGACTCAAAAAATGCCTTAACTAACCCTGAATTTGACCAAACATAGATTGACCCATAGATCACCTCTCTAATGCATACATGGCTCACATGATGAGTGGTCAATTTCACAAATGCCTATTCTAGATAGCCTGGACTATCCTTATTATGGTTGTGCAAGTTCAAACCACCAAACAAATCATATCCTACAACTAGAACACAATCTTCAAATGACATCTAATGAATTTGCATCCCTTTTTTGGATATGCAAAATTTGCAAAGACATATTCGATGAGATTTTCTTTAGAATCCCACAAGTGAAACTTTGATAAATAAGCCATCTAAATCTAAGTGGGCTACATTATGGATAGTATAGGCTCATAATCTCAAACACCACTAGTAGACCTATAAATAGTTGTAGAAAACTAAGTTGTGATCACATTGATTGGCTCCAACAACCATGTTGATGCAAGAGACCTAGCTTATGAAACTATCTCTAAAATTCATATAAAAAAGACAAATCAAGTTTTAACAAGTCCATAACATAGCTAGTTATACCTAATACTATCTCAAGACAATAGATACCAAAGGGAAATCACACTAAGAGAATAGGACATAATCTTCTCATTACATTGTATGGATCCAAAGGCCACTTTCACTTACATTACTAATCTCACTACAATAACCATAAGTTCTTACGTGGGGTCCAATTGAGACATTTTAGAGAGTAAAACCTAGCCCAAACTCTATACAAACAATTGAAAATCACTGATTTGCATCTATATCCTCAAATATCATAGAAGACTTATCAAACTTAAACTATTCACATACAATTAACTCTAACCCTTGGTGCCCTATTGCCAATTGACATCTTATTTGTTAACCCTTAGACGAACAAGGTGGAAAATCTTGAAAATCTAAAGTAGAAGACAAGGCCAAGGAAAAAGTGAAATGGAAGACAAAGGCGCGCCAAGAAGAATCTGGAAACACAAGAAGTGCATAAAAGTCTTAAATCAAGGAGAAATGCACACAAGAAAAAGTGCAAGTCATTGTAAAAGAGCGCAAGACGCACCATGATTTATTTTAAGAGCGTCGGGCTCTCACTCGTGCAAATTGTAAAAGTAGATAGGTAGTAGGAAGGAAGCTAGGAAGATAGGAGGACAATGGGAAAAAAGGCTAAGGGGATAAGAGGATGACCGCCCAAAAGGGATTTAGGGTTTTGTATATAAAGTTGAAAAGTGAATGAGAAGCTCATTCTTGTGTGTGGCCAAAAGTAGCTCCTCCTCCTCTTCTTCTTTTTGTTCTTGCTTGCTTGAGCTTATATTTGAGAGAGGGAGTGTCAGACTATGAGGGAGTGACAGTGTGAGGGTGAGGGACTGTGGTGGAGAAGCTCTCCATCTTCTCCTCTCTTCTTCTCTTCTCTTCTCTTCTCTTGTCTTGTCTTGCTCGCGGCGATGGAGCTTGGAGCATGGAGTTTGAGGATGGAGCTTGCTTGAAGCTTGCACTTGGATCGTGGAGCTATTGGAGTGCTCAGGACAAATCATCGAGGAGGGGAGATTTTTTTTTTGGTAAGATTGAAGCATAGCCAAGCGTAGTGTCTCTTGACACTAATCTAGTGAATCTTGTCATTGTGTCATCTGACACAATCAGCTTTGCATTTGATCAAATATGAGTTCTTGTGCTACTCCAACATTAAATCAAGGAGGGGAAGACTTAGACTTGCAAGATCTTGAAGACCTTGAATATCTTTGAAGATTTCAAGTTCAAAGGGCATACTAGTCACCTAGTATCTCTTGATACTAATGACCTAGTGCTTCTTGGCACTTGTGCTCAACTCTTCTGCTACTAAAATCTAAAATTTTTGAAGTTGATTTGTTGCTGATTATGCAACCTCAACATGGGCAAGGACTCATTGAAAATTCGATTCAACACTATCGGATTCCATACATGGCAAACTAGGATCAAACTGATCCTGATGATGAAGAAAGACTTGTGGTCAATCATAGTGGTCAAGAGAAAAAACCAAGGGAAGCTGAACTTTCAGTTGAGAGAAGAAACCAAGGGCAATTCATGTGCAAGAAATCAAGAAGAAGAGGGCTGAAGAATGCTTGTCCGGCTGTGATCGGATTGCTTCAAGATGAAGAGGAGACTGAGGAAAGAGGTTCAACATTGAAGAATGGTTGCTGGTCGCCCAGAATAATTATTAAAAAACCCGCAACACGCAAGACACGTAGTATGCTCCAATTTTATGAAAAAAATTGCTTGTTTTTTTTGTTTCATGGTCTAAATGTTGTTCATATGCGATGAATTTTTGTTTGAACCTTGTTTGCATCATGTTTAAGGGCTGTAACTACAGAAATGCAGAACCCTAATGATTTAGAGTTGTTATTAATTCTTTAAAACCCGTAAAATGTCATTTTTTATAAAAATTAGTGGTTTTTTTCGATTGAGTTGGAAAAAAGGAGTGAAAATGGGATAAACTCAGAGCAAATATTAAGTTTCAGTCAAAATGATAAGCTAATATAAATAAATTAGAAAATACCTATTCTCCATGAATAATAAATAAAAAATAGCACAAAATAAAAAAAATTAAAAATTTTACACTAAAAAAATATGAAAAAATAAGATTTATGTATGTGAATGTTTGGTGAGGTTAAAGCATGAGGTCAAGCCTAAGTTTGGCCTTGTCCTTTGTGTTATAGTACGTGTTTATTGATTTTTACATACAAAAATAATACAAAACAACCATTTACACCTATGCAATGCAGCAATACCTAAATGGTGAGGGGGAAAGGAAGTTTGTGCGACGATCTAATTGCTGAAAAGTTCTGATTTTCCTCTTTCTACATAGCATTTAGGGATCGTTCCATAATTAAATATAGGTGACTAGTAGTATAGAAGTTCCGGTCCTAGTCCCTAAAGCAATGCAGTACGTAACACTTAGTTAAAATTCATGAAAGGGTTGTTTTTCGCACCTCACATGGCTGGTTTTTTAATCATAAAATGGTTGTGCACAATTATCATATACCTTGCATCAAGCATGCCATGTAGTGTCTCTTGGAATGCATTGCAATTGATTTATAAACTTTGACCAATGCTAGAGGATAGGAAACCTAAGCTATAGGTTTAGACGAGTGCTTTCGTTAGGAAAAGTTTTGTGAGGAAAATGAAAAGCTCATGCAACGTTGAATTATGAAAGAGTGGAGTTTGTGCGAATGTTATATGTGTTAGCGATGCATCTTGGGACCAATCCTCGAGGTGTAGGAGTCGCAGTGGAGCCGCGGCAATCAGCCGACAGGTGTTTCCCTATGTGTGTATTACGAGGCATTATGCCTATATGTTATGGGATCTCTCTTTGATGAGAAGGGAAGGTGAACGTTGGACTACATATTGGATACAAACGCAAAATCGTCATAAGCATTTAGTGCAAAGTGAGTTTTAGACGCTCCTGGCCCAGGATGCCGTGTGGTGGGATTGTCTGTCGTATGCATGAGGTCCGACTAGTGCCATAGCCAGTGCCGACCCATTTTAGGTCCCATAAGTGTGTTCAAAATCTCAAGTGAGTAGCATGAGGTTTTGAGCTTTGTTCCCGTGGGAGTGGTTACTTGACACTTGACTGTTTTTATCTAGGCATTTTGGTTATGCAATTGAGTTTGAGAGTCTTGTAGTGAGACCGTGAGACTTAGTGACATGTACATGCTTTCATCATGCTTTATGTATGCAATTGATGCTTAGTGGATTGATCTAACATTGCTTTTGGGGCTGGCACCCATCTTTGTCATGCTATTGTTAGTGATGTATGCATCTTGGTTGGCTATGTATTGAGCTTCTATTACCTTGGTTGGTCCATTGTGCCTTCAGTTGGTCTCTTTTGTTACTTGTGAAACCTACTCGATGCATGATGGTTATGCCTATGGGATGTATCTTAGTCTGACACATTGATCCTTTAATAGTTCTCAATGCCACTCATATATTCACTCACTACTAGTTGCAACCATTCCTTGGCAGTTGCAATTTATCTTGTATTAGTGATTGCCTCTCTTTACCATTGGTTTTTTCCTATTATACTTCATTTTCAACATGCTATAATTGTAGTTTACTACATTGTTTATACGATCAGCCACCTCCATTTGATAGTCTTTTACATTGAGTTTGTGGATAGCTCATTACTTGGTCAGTATCCCTTGTTTCAACTTGATTTGGCACTGGTTTTGGGGCTGATTTGTAGGTTATTACAATAACATATTTTTCCCTTTTGTGCACTTTCTTGGCCGCCTTAATATGGTTGATAGTTCTAATGATAGTGCTATATTTAATATTGACAAGTTGGATGGCACCAACTATAGCTGGTGGAAGGTTCAAATCTGGTAAGTTTTAGTGTAGAAAATGTCGATTAAGCCTTTGAAACATGAGGGTGTCAAGCTCAAACAACGTATTGATACAGATGGTTGGGCTAAACCGGATGAGCTATGTAAATCCACAATCATTTTGTCCCTCTCTATGCAAGTTTTCTATAATGCTGTCTGTGATGGGTAGTCCGCATGGGACTTCGCCCTGTTTCTTAGATGTATTGGTTGAAGCAACTCATGGACCTTTGCATGAAGGAGGGCACTTCCATATCAGCCCACTTAAATGAGTTTCATTTCATTCTCAGCTATATGTCCTCACAAAGGATTGAATTCAAGGGTAATCTCCCCCCTTTATTCCTCTTAGTTACACCACCATATCATGGGATACATTTTGTACTGCTATGTGTGTGAATATGCCTATTGATGGGCTAAAGTTATAGGATGTAGAGGATGCACTCTTGAATGAAGAGGTTAACAGAAAGAATGTCGATGCTTGCCACACCTCTCATGCTTTGAGAGTTAGATGCAATAATGGTACAAGTGGTAATGAACGCCGTGGGAGAGACTCTTAATAGTCTCATTCTCAATCACATGGAGAATCTCACAGTAAGTTCTATGGCCGTAAGTCTTCATTGACTTGTCATTACTATGAAAAAGTAGGACATATTTGGCCAAAGTGCCATAAAATGCGCGAGAACAAGTGCAAGGATAAAGTATAGGACAAAAATGATGATCGTAGCATTGTCCCTAGTAAGTCTAGTATTAAGATTGCAGAAATTAATATCGTGCAGACTTATTCTGATGATGATTTCATACTTGTAGCTTCTTCTCTTGATACTTCACAAGTGTTTGATGCTTTATTAGGATTTACTTAGTATTGGTTGATGGATTCAGGGGCTTCCTTTCATGTGACCCCTCATAGAGAGTGGTTTCACTCCTATCACAATATGACTGGATTTGTCTATTTGGGTAATGATCTAGCATTTGTAAAGAATGTCGGATCTAGAGCATGGCTATGGAGGTTGAAAGAGGAAGAGTGAGTTGATGAGGTAATAGACATCAAGACCAAATGTCACACAAGTGAATTAGGTTCCAAGATGGAAGCTTGGACTCATAAACACAATCTTGTTTGTTGACAATGACACAGATACTTTACTGGAAGTAAAAAAGTACTATGACATTACATTTAAAAAAGAAAGCAAGTACAATGCTTTATAGGAATAGACTAGGCTGCACTTTTCACCAGTATGCATATGGGATTCTGCATCATCCTAAGCCCGCAATGCTCCATACAAAGAGACTAAGCTAGGTGTGATAGCCAATATCTCAACACCCCTCCTCAATCACAACCAGAGAAGTACAAAGTGTATAGAGGCATGAACAACCACATGAAAAATGTGTGCATACCACAAATATGGTAAACACTAGAGGTTGTCGCAAAAAAGATTAACTGTGGGTAACAAAGACATGGTGGACATCCAGAGGCTATAACAGAGGCCTCACAAACTGTACACAGGCTATAGTACAAGGTTACATTAGGAGTCTACAAGCTTATGTCACAAGCATTTGGGGTAGGCAATACAATTCTAAAAAAGTCTATTAGAATAGAAGGATCGATGAGGTTTATCCTTCTCTTGGTGGTCTTCTTCTTCTTCTTTTGCTCCATAGTCTTCTTATTATTTAACAACAACTAGATAGGCCTTTTGGAACCTCTTCCTGGCATGACATAATTTCTCCGTGTGCCCGATCTTTTTGCAGAAGATACATACTAGTTGATCTTTCTTGCCCTTGTACCTGGTACCTATATATAGCATTTGTTCATCTTTAGAGGTGCTTGGTTCTTCTTTAAATTTTACATTCTTTTCTTCTTCTAGTAGGGAGGCCTTAATGTCAACCAGTTTAGGACTAGGCATGTTGATCAATGTAGTTGACATAGTATTATAGTCAAAAGGCAAGCTTTTTAACAACACACCAATACAAATATCTTCATCCATCTTGAGATCAATTCCTGTAAGTTGAGTTAAAAGACTTTCCATGTAGTTTAAGTGAGTTGCAAGAGATGTGTTTGATTTCATGTCTAGCCTGAAAAATTTAATCAGTAATCGATACTTAGATGACTTTGATTGTGCACCCAACAAAGTATTAATCTCTTCCATGTATCATTAGAGGTTTCATAGGTATTCACATAGTGGATGTAGTTGTCATCCAATTCTAGCTTAATGATAGGATGTGCTTTGTCATCATTCTTTTGCGAAGAAACTACAAGGTTCGCATCCCGATGCTTCTTCTCCTTGCCATTGGTAATGGCCCATAGACCCTTCTTCATCAGGATAAGCTTGATGCATGTTTGTTAGGTGTGGAACTCGATCCCTTTGAACCAAACAATTGGAGAGTCTTTGCCCATACTGGAGTAGCAAATCAACACCAAAACTCTGAGATTTGAGCAAGAGAAGATTTAATTATTTTAAGAGACACAAGGAATGCATTGTCAAATAACACTTGATAAGTATCAATAGATACTATGCTTTGAGGCACTTGAGTTTGATGCTTTGATGCTTGGATTTCTTTCCTCCTTGCTGATTTGATGGAAAATGTTTACTAAAAACTTCAATTTTTAGTGGATCAGAGTGGCAATGGTTTGGTTTAGTGGCATGAGAGAGAAAATGAAGGAAAGATGAAATTTTAAGTAAGTTGTTTATGGAGTTTTAGGGTTTGTAGGACATGGGCTTGGTTTTTCTATCTATGTGGCTCACACAGTGAATCATTTTGGACAAGATTTGAGATGGGGATGCCTAAGGTGATGGAATTTCATTGCCCTATGAAAATCATCAACATTGTTGCGCATGCAAATGGAATCATTAGTATGAACATGAAGGGCACAATCTGGACACCGATCACTTTGTTTAGCAATGCTAGGCATATACTTCACCAATGTCGGCAATTAAAGTGCCACAGAGAAGCTTTGGAAGCAGAGGAACAATTTTGCAGAAGGAACCTCAGTGAGATATGGCATGTAGAGTGAGATATGAAAGCTCCAAGTAGGGTAGGTACAGGTTGGCTATGGTTGCCACAAGGTGGAAGTTGAAGATGAAGTCATGAGCTTCCATTGAGTTGAACTAAGGTTGAGAGAGTAAAGAGAGGAGTTGTGTTGAGCTTAGGCCATGCCCGATTAGGCTTTGATACCATGCAAAGAATATTGGATCTAGAGCATGGCTATGGAGGTTGAAAGAGGAAGAGTGAGCTCATGAAGTAATAGACATCAAGACCAAATGTCACACAAGCGAATTAGGTTTCAAGATGGAAGCTTGGACTCATAAACACAATCTTGTGTGTTGAAAATGACACAAAAAATTGTTGGAAGTACAAAAGAACAATAACACTACATTAAAAAAGAGAGCAAGTACAATGCTTTATAGGAATAGACTAGGCTACACTTTCCACCACTGTGCATATGGGATTTTGCATCCTGAGCCCACACTGCTCCATACAAAGAGACTAAGCTAGGTGTGATAGCCAACCAATATCTCAATAGAATTAGAGATTGTTGGTAGTATTGATGATGTTGGTTCAGGTAGCACGTTTACTCTTTATGACTTACATTATATACCGGCTCTCATGAAAATCTTTATCTCTGCTAGCATTTTGGATGATGCGGGTTATGTTGTTTCTTTTGGTGATTCCTCGTGGAAGATTACCTGTGGGAATCTTGTCATTGCACGTGGTACTAAGTCCAATACTCTCTACTCCTTGCTTGTAACTAGGTTAGTTGACCATGTTTTGACTGTGGATGCAATTCCATATGTATCTCTTTGGCATTGTCACCTTGGGCACATGTCCATGAAAGGAATGATAATGCTTACTCGTTTGCAGTATCTTCCGCTCCTTGACTATAAATATTTTGAGTCTGCTAATCATTGTTTATATGCCAGACAGACATATAATAGGCATATTCGATGGTGCAAAGTATTTAGTTACCTTCATGGATGACTATATACATAAGATCTGTGCATATCATATTAAGGAAAAATCAGAAGTCTTGGCTACATTTCAGTATTGGCTTGCTTTGGTTAAGAACTAGTTTGGGTATAGACTGAAATGCCTAAGGTCAGATGATGGGGGTGAGTATGTCTTTAAAGCCTTTGATTTGTTTTGTGAGACGAGAGGGGTATTAAGCGTCAGTTGACCACATCATACACCTCACACTAGAATGGTATAATTGAGTGTATGAATAGAGCTATTTAGAATGAGTTTGTAGTATGCTTAGCTAGGTAGGCTTACCACAATATTTTTGGGCTAGGCTAGTTACTATTGCCGTACACTTGATTAATTGGTCTCCATGTACTACTCTTGACTATCAAGTTATATAGGAGGTATGGTCTAGAAACCTCCCTCACATGCTCATTTGCATGCCTTTGGTTGTGAGGATTTCTACCATGTTCCCAAGGATAAACACAATAAGATGGATCCTAAGTCTAGGAAATGCATCTTTCTTGGTTATGGAGATGCAAGTGAGATGGGCTATCGCCTATGGAATCCGTAGGCTTGGAAGGTTATTCACAGCATGATGTTGTTTTCCATGAGAAAAAAATGCATCAACAGTATGAGCATGTCATTGAGGTACATGGAGTGATATTTTAAGAGGAGTCTCATGGTACTATACAACCAGTTCGACAACCCGCAATAGTGGCCTAGTGGCCCAGGTTTATGATTCTCCTTAGGATATATAGGCTCCACAATGTGTTTTGAGGTGGTTTACTGGTAGAGCCTCTTACCCATGATGAGGCCATATACACAGTTGATAGTCACTATTGGGAGAGGGCCATGCAGTTAGAGTGTAACACATTGCAGAAAAATCATACATGGGATTTGGTTCCTTTGCCTAGTGAAAAGTATGTTTTGCTATGCAAGTGGGTGTACAAGTTGAAAAGTATCCCTAGTCACCCCCCAAGCCGACCTACAAGGCTAGATTGATTGCTAAGGGTTTCAAGGAGAAGCATAGTATGGACTTTGATGAAGTCTTTTCTCCTGTTGTGATGACTACCCTACGCTTTTGGTATTGGATTTGGTTGCTTAGCTTGACTTAGATCTTTATCAGATGGATGTCAAGATGGCTTTTCTTTTTGGGGATTTGCATGATGAGACTTACATGGAGTAGCCTAAGGACTTTGCATAACCTAGCAAGGACCATCTAGTGTGCAAATTGAAAAATAGCCTTTATGGCCTTAAGTAGGCACCTAGGGAATGATACCACAAGTTTGATGCTTATATGCATTCATAGGGATATTCCCATAGTGATATAGATCCGTGTTTATACATGAAGAAGGCTTGTGATGGTGCCCGTATGATTTTGATACTCTACGTGGATGATATGTTGATTATTGAAAGTGCTCATGATGAGCTGGATGCCTTGAAAGGTCAACTTAAGAAGTGCTTTGAGATGAAGGACATGGGACATGCCTAACATATTCTTGGGATGTGCATTATGTGTAATTGCTCTAAGGGGCTCCTTTACTTGTCACAAAAGGAGTACATCCAGAAGCTCCTTGAGCAATTTCATCTATAGGACGTTAAGCCTATTGACCATCCTTTATCTTCTCATGTGAAGGTTAGTTAGGCCAATTGTTCAGTTTGATTAGTAGAAGGCTGAGATGGCCAAGATTCCTTATGTATCTGCCGTGGACACTTTGATGTATGCCATGATAGCCACTCACCGTGACATAGCATTTGTAGTGGGAGTTGTGGTATACTATATGGCTATACTTAGTAGGCGGCATTGGGATGCCATCAAGGGTATCATGAGGCATGTGAAGGGGACATCAATTATATTCATCTGTTATGGTGGCTAGGATACACGAGTCATAAGATACATAGACTTTGATTATGTAGGATATGCAAATAACAGGAAGTCCACATTTGGCTATGTCTTCACCTTTATTGGAGATTGTGTTTCTTGGATGTCCAGGGTGCAAAAATGCACAACACTATCACTATAGAGACTAATGTGGTCCCTACATTGCATTCAAATTCTATGAGTGCTATTTAGGTTGCTAAAGTGTATGGTCTTCCATGCAAAGATGAAGCACATTGAGTTGCATTACCACTTTATTAGAGAGGTCGTTGAGGACAAGTCCATTGAGTTGGTTAAGATCTCGATTGACCAAAATCCTACATATCTGCTTACTAAAAGTCTCTCAACAAAGTGTTTTGCCTTTCTTAAGAAGTTGATGGGCGTTGGATGAGAGGACGTCTTTTCTCATGTTGTTACACTTATGTACATTTGTGCTTTGTCACTTTTTTTTCTTGTTCTCTCCTCAGTAGGGACACATTTACCTTTAAGTGGGAGGTTGTTAGGGGTAAAGGTACTTAGCTGCCCGTGTATTAGTTACAATAACATCTACATCGTGTATTATAGCTATCTACACACCTGTACACTACAGGTAGCAAGCATCCGTCACTATCACTTCATTCTTTATTCTTTTAGTGATATTTGAATAAAGGAAAGGCCGGTCACACATTGTGATTATTGGAGTTTCCACATCTTATCTCCCTCTCTCTCTTTGTTGCTCTTACTCCTTCCATTGTAGCTCTTGCTTTCACTCTGTGCTTCCACTTCAGGGCTCAGTTCCTTGAGTTATTCTCTCATTTTCACTTAGGGCCAAGGAGGCCATTTTTGTTGGATATGGAGACCATGAAAAGCTAGGATAATACATTCTTCTTTGTATCTCACAACCCTCTTGGGATAGTGCACATGTATCATAAGTTTTTGCAATATCCCAAATTGTTAAGAAAACTAACTAGAATAAGAAATCTTGGGACAGTGCACATGTATCATAAGTTTTTGTAATATCCCAAATTGTCAAGAAAACTAACTAGAATAAAAAATCATGGAGATATTGTTGTGAGTTACTATCACAAAATTAATAGGAAACTCACTATTAAGTTGTACTTTCCATAATTATTGTGAGTGACTATCACAAAATTAATAAGAAACTCACAATTTAGTTGTATTGTCCATAGATAGATATCTTACGACGTGCATAAGAAAAGCATGGAACCAAGCATTGAAGATAAAAAGAGGATTCCCAATGCAAAACAAAACACTTTGACAAATAAAATTATTGCTAAAATTGTTCTTAGTAAACTAGCGTCTCTCCATGTTGCTTGCATAGAGTAAGCATCACAATAATCTAATAAAACTTCTCTAACAAATAGGAAAGAAAATTTGAGTTTGCTTTGAGTTAACAAGATTCGGAAGATCCAAGCGTCCATGTCTACTTAGTATGCAGTTGACTTCAAAGTTTTAGCACAATGAAGGAACATTGGGAAGTATAGAGAATCAACCACAAAGCAGAAAAAATCCTCCATGATAAAGCATAAGTAGGAACCACAATGTATATCGAGAAAGTTGAAATTGAATATACAAGAGTAGATTCTCCAAATTTCCATTTGACTCCATTTCTACAAAGAGTGTACTATACTACCCTTCCATGATTCCATTTGTTCGTATGTCCACACACACACACACACACACACACACACACACACACACACACACACACACACACAATATATATATATATATATATATATATAGAGAGAGAGAGAGAGAGAGAGAGAGAGAGAGAGAGAGAGAGAGAGAGAGAGAGAGAGAGAGAGAGAGAGAGAGAGAGAGAGAGAGAGAGAGAGAGAGAGAGAGAGAGAGAGAGAGAGAGAGAGAGAGAGAGAGAGAGAGAGAGAGAGAGAGAGAGAGAGAGAGAGAGAGAGAGAGAGAGAGAGAGAGAGAGAGAGAGAGAGAGAGAGAGAGAGAGAGAGAGAGAGATCCTAGTTAGGTCTACTATAGTTTGAGTAGATGCATGCAGCAACTTTTCCTAGAAATGGTATTTGTACTTACACAAGCAGTTATGGTGTTTTATAAGGCATTTCAAAAATGCCACGATATCTTGTAGAGTAGACATAATTTATTTGGTGTTGGAAAGGTTAATAATCACTTCCTTTTCCATCACTATTCATAATATTTATATTTATATCCTTCAATGCAACATTCTCCAACATCACGGGGGATGTAGCAGACTCTACTCTAATTATCTCATGTCCAGATAGTTTGCTATGGATCATTCATGAGAGCATGATGATTTGTGGTCTCTAAATCTGTCCATAGATGTATCATTCGGACTCTAATCCTATGTTAAGACTAGCTCTTGGTCAACAAGGTAAAGTGGGGAGAGCAGATCTAAGTACTATTGTGATGGATCTACAGAACATCCACCGAACAAAATGGTTCAAAATGGGCATTGGGTGCCAAGAATGCAGTTTTCTAATCATCATCCGAGCCATCCACCACATTGATAATTTATGTGACTAGTCTTTAGATTGCTGATGGAGGAAAAATTCTATTTAGAAAAATTGAGATTTATTGTGACCTCAATGAATTGTTAGCTGGTCACAATCCCAATTGTGACTGCTCTTCTAGCTAATTGCCCGATAAACATCCTTCTTGCATGGGTTTTCAGGAGTAGGTGCACATCATTACGACATCCACCCCCTCTAAATTTGCTCATTTCCCAGATGGGCCACACATATGCTTTCACCTAGATCAAATACCCATCTAATCTCATCAACTCACGAAACATATGTATAAGCAACCATTCGCCTAGATCAAACACCCAAGTTGCAAATATCTTCCGACATGCATAGCAACCCAAATTTCTCCTAATTGAATCATAAGGCTCTATGAGTGCATGACATCCTTTAATCATCAATCCCTTTGTAAATAGATTTATGAACTCACTAGCTCTTCCAAGTTCGAATGGCCAACTCAAACCCATTACAACTTTCAAAATCGAAAAGAATCCTTTGTATAGACCATTCTTCCCAATTATATCCCAACATCACATGCACCTTGTTCCACCTTTTTATCCATAGTTCTGTACCAAGTGTCAATCCTAGCCTCTCTGTGCTCCTCTAAAACACTCAACTCACACTGCTTATACGCAATACTAAACTATGTGGGCTGAAAATAATCACCCTTCCACTCTGAATATCATAGAATCACCCCTACACTTTATTAGTTGAGATGCCTCAAACCTCAAGAACTCTAGTGACTAAAAATGATTTGGGGTGTCAAACAATCACCTCTGTGTGCAATGGTAATGTTGGAGAGTGCCATGAAGCACATTTCCATGAGCCTTGCACATAGAGGTGATTGTTTGACACATTGGTCACACTAGCCATGATGCTACATATTCTCATGTAAGTCAAACCTTCGTTGCATGTGCCATGGCAAAACTCTCAATGAATGCAGTGAATGCGACCCCTAAGTAGACATGTGAGTCCACAACCTCTATCTATTCGATTCCTAGGGTAAAGATTGATCTTCTCACTAAGGCTAATGTGTGGAAGATCACGATCTTGATTTTCCCAAAACTAACTATTAATCCATGTTGTATGTAGAAGGTATGAGGGCCATGGAGATGTCACTATCTCTTGAGACTTAAAGACCAAAATAATATCAACAGTATAAATCACAATAGGGACGAGTTGTTAGGGGTAAAGGCGCCTTTGCCTAGCCGCCTGTATATTACTACATTGATAGTACCTGCATCTCAAACTCTCTACCTGTAGGGCATAGTCCCATTCCGGTCCCCCAAAATGACATGAGTCAGGTTTCTAACCTAACAATTTCTAAGGGTCAGTAGACGTCTATAATACCTTGTGAGAAGCCTCCTAGTTCTCTAGGGACAACCCTAGTGGACCCATTGAGAGTTCCGCCCACCCGCTTCCCTCAATAGACGTTCTTTAGTTATGTAATTAAGTAGGTAGCGGGCGCCCATCATTGTCACTTCATTCTTTATTCTTTTAGTGACATTTGAATAAAGGGAAGGCCGGTCACATATTGTGACTGTTGGAGTTTCCACAATGTGTGTGTCTCTCTCTCTTGCTCTTGGTCCTTCCACCATAGCCCTTGCTCCTGCTCATGCTTCCACTTCAGGGCTCATCTCCCTTCAACTGGTATTAGATCCTTCTTCTTTGTGAGTTTGCACACTTTCAACTTCCATTCGAATACCTATAGCAATCATCTCTTTGTTGGAAACCATAGCCACTTTGTTCAAGCTTCCTATCGGTTGCATTCTTCTTGGGCACTCTTTGAGCCTTCTCGAGTAAGTTGGAGTCGGCCCCTAAAGCCCTCATCTTGCTGGTGCAATATCACATTGTGTGAAACACACCCTTTTTTAATAACAACTCACATTTTTCATCTCCTACAACATATCTTCTTCATTGGGCAGCTATACAAGCACTTCTACACTTAGTTTTGATGCTTGGCATTGATCCTTCCACTCTTGGCATTCCATTTGAGTGATAAGGTTTAATTTTGGACTGTTATAATAGTCCACAAGCTGTCATAAAACAAGGTAGCACTTATCTTTGATGTTTACACTCATTGCCATTGGTTGGATGATGCCTAGTTGATGCATATATATATTCGAGGATGCTATGCCATTGCTTGGACTTGATTTTGGACTGATTTAACTACTTCATTTACTTTGTTTTGGTTGAGGTTTGCTGGCTGGAATTATGGGGCAACACTCTATTTGATGCTTCTATGGTTAGCTTTGTTGATCTTATGATGCCCGGTTATGCTGAAGGGCTACATGTATAGGAATGCTATGCTTGTGTTATGGGTTGGATTTGGAGCTAATTTTGGTACTAAAATAGCTTGGTTTGATAGTATATTCATTATTGTATACAACAAGGATGAACCTCTTTTAATAGGGATTTTATGTGCCTATTGCTTCTAGCTATGATTCGGGCATTCTATATGCAATCATGATGTATATTATTGATGCTAGTACGTTGGTATATCATATGCCCATGATTTGAGGTGGTTGTGAGCTTCATTTGAGGATTGATTTTCTCAATTCTCACAATGAATTTATTGTTATAATAACCAAGGTTGAAGCCTATTTGGTTAGTGTATGCTCTACCTATTGGTCACGTGTGCTTCCCAGGTGACTCATATGACTACACAGATGTATATGAAGGTTGGCACATGTCTTGTATTACTCTAGAATGCCTTTTGAGCTTTGATCGAGATCGAGCTCCGTCTTGGTTGGCATTTGATTAAAATTAGTCTACAGTGGCATGCTTTGTGGTAGTCATTATGCCTATGGCCTATGCTTGACCTTTCGGTACATGCTTTGATGCATATGCTAGAAATGCATGTTCCTTACATTGTCTATGTTTGATTGCCACTTGGATCTTCAGTTGGGCATTCATTTGCATAGTCTACCTTTGTTTGACTCATTATGGCTGGTCATCTCAAAGATACGGCTTTGCTTAACATTGCCAAGTTGAATGGCACCAACTATGGCTATTGGAAGTCTCAAATATGACAGGTTTTGGTATAGAAATTCCAGATTAAGCCACTAAGAAACCAAGATATTAAACCTGAGAACATGGATGATGATGACTAGGTTGATTTAGATACATTATGCAAGTCCACCATCATTTTATCACTCTTTGAAGAGGTCCACAATAATGTTGTTGAAGATGAAGATCAAAGTGCATGGAATCTATGGAAATATATTCAGAAACTTTATGCAAAGTAGAGCCCTGCTTTGCAAATGTATTGGCTTAAACAATTGATGGATCTCCGCATGAAGAAGGGGACCTCCTTGTTTGCTCACTTTAGCCAGTTTCATTCTATCATGAAGAATTTGCTTCAATAGTGTATTCAGCTTCATGATAATCTGCATTCTTTGTTTTTGCTTGACACTTTACTTGAGTCTTGGAATGTATTTTGCATTACAATCTGTAGTATCAACAAACTTGATGGGCTGAAATTGAAAGATGTAGAGTGTTTTTTTGATTGAAAAAA
Source organism: Lygodium microphyllum (assembly GCF_053477565.2). NCBI lineage: Eukaryota > Viridiplantae > Streptophyta > Polypodiopsida > Schizaeales > Lygodiaceae > Lygodium > Lygodium microphyllum. Next base: position 49,433,076 of record NC_141138.1, on the reverse strand, counting down.
TTAACAGGAAAAACAATGACGCTTTCCACAATTTACATGCTTTATCCGTTAGAGGTAGTAAAGTAGTAAAAAAGATAATGATCATCATGGGAAGGACTCTTAGAAGTCCCAATCTTTGTCATGTGGATGTAGCAGGTCTCGTGGATGTAAGTCTGATATTACATGCCATTATTGTGGGAAAATAGAACACATATAGCCGTAGTGCCATAAGATGCACGACGACAAGCGCAAAGAAAATGGAAAAAAAAGGTGTACAAGAAATCCAGTGGTCACAACATTATACCTGCAAAGTCTAGCATAAAGATTGAGAAGATAAATGTCATGCAGCTTGAGGATTCCGATGGTGACTACATCTTAGCAACTGACCGAGGCTCACTCTGGTTCTATCCCACATGTATCTCTCTGGCATGCTTGTCTTGGGCACGTGTCATTAAGGAAATGAGAATGCTTAGTGCTTTGCGGTATCTTCCACGTTTTGACTACTCACATTTTGAGTTGTGTAATCATTGTTTATATGGAAGGAAGACTAAGAATTCACATAAAAAGTTTGGTATTCCATGCATGGGTAAGCCTTTAGCTCTTATGCATTCAGATATATGTGGATCCATGCCCTGTCGATCATTAGAGGGGATGCAAAGTACTTTGCCACATTTATTGATGATTATTCATGTAAGGTTTGGGCTTATTCCATAAAGCATAAATTTGTTAGTGGGTTCTATTCCACATATATATTTTGGCATGCTTGTCTTGGGCATGTGTCATTAAGGGAATGAAAATGCTTAGTACTTTTCGGTATCTTTCACGTTTTGACTACTCACATTTTAAGTTGTGTAATCATTGTTTATATGGAAGGAAGACTAGGAATTCACACAAAAAGTCTGGTATTTCATGCATGGGTGAGCCTTTGGCTCTTATGCATTCAGATGTATGTGGACCCATGCCCTGTCGATCATTAGAGGGGATGCAAAGTACTTGTCACATTTATTGATGATTATTCATGTAAGGTTTAGGCTTATTCCATAAAGCAAAAATTTGATGTCTTGGCCGTCTTTAAGCGTTGGCTTGCTTTAGAAGTGAGTACATCTAAAGCAAGCTAAGACCACTGTATTGGCTTGCTTTAGAAGTCGGCATCAAATGTAGTGGTCTTGGCCAAGTCAACATAAAAAATGTAGTGATCTTGGCCAAGTTAGTGTTGGCTTGCTTTAGACGGTCAAGTTTGATGAGGTATTCTCTCTTGTGAATTAGATGACCATCCTATGCTTAGTCTTGGCTTTGGCTACACAGCTGACTTAGATTTGTATCAATTGGATATCAAGACGAATTTCTTACATGGAAATTTGCATGATGAGATATACATGGAGCACCCTAGGGGCTTTGCAAGGCCTAGCACGGAACACCTAGTGTGTAAATTGAGGAAGAGTCTTTATGGCTTGAAGTAGGCACCTAGGAAATGGTACCACAAATTTGATGCATTCATACAACCACAAGGCTACAGTTGTGGTGCTATGGATCTATACTTGTACAGAAAAAAGCTTGTGATGGTTCATTACTAATTTTGATACTCTATATGGATGACATGCTTTTAGAAAGGAAAGCTCATGATGAGCTAGATGCTTTTAAGGATAAGCTCAAGAAGAGCTTTGAGATGAAGGAGTTGGGATATATCTCACATACTTGGTATGCACATTACGTATGACAGGTCTCAAGGACTACTCTATTTGTCATAGGAGTATATCCATAAAGTCCTTGAGCGCTTTTGTATGTAAGATGTGAAGCCTATTGGCTTTCCATTGCCTTCTCATATGAAGGTATCACATGTTGATTGTTCGTAGACATAAGAGCAGAGGGTCGAGATGACCAAGATTCCCTATGCATCCACAATGGACTGTCTTATATATACCATGATAGCCACCCATCCAAATATTGCATTTGCAATCAGTGTTGTTGTACGTTATATAGCTACATTTGGCAAGAGGCATTGGGATGCTGTGGAAGATATCACGAGGTACTTGAAGGGCACTGCTGATATGTGTATATGCTATGTTAGCTGGAATATAGGAGTCGTGGGATACACTGACTCTGACTATGTAAAACATGTAGATAGTAGAAAGTCTACTTCTGGCTATGTGTTCACTTTTGCTAGAGGTGCTGTTTCATGGATGTCCAGGGTGCAAAAATGCATGGCCCTTTCTACTACAAAGACGAAGTATATTGTAACCATTGAGACTTGTAAGAAGGCCATTTGGTTGGATCGTTTGGTTGCTGACCTTGGTATTGCACATGCTATCCATACATTGCATTTGGATTCTATGAGTGTTATCAAATTAGCCAAGAATCCGGTCTTCCATGTAAAGACAAAACACATTGAGATAAGATATCACTTTATTCGTAAGATCATCGAGGACAGATCTATTGACCTCGTTAAGATCTCAACCGATCGAAATCCTATAGACTTGATCACGAAAAGCCTCTCTATAGAGTGCTTTGCCTTCCTTGGGAGATTGATGGGCATTGGATAAGATAACATATTTCCTCATCTTGTTATATCTATGTATATCTTGTATTGTCTTTTCTTTTTTTCTTTTCACTCCTCAATGAGACAGATTCACCTTAAAGTGGGAGGTTATTAAAGGTAAAGACGCTCTGCCTAGCCACTTGTGTATTACACAATACTTGCACTTGTACATTGTAGGTGGTGGGCGCCCATCATTGTCACTTCATTCTTTATTCTTTCAGTGACATTTAAATAAAGGGAAGGCTGATTACACATTGTGACCATTGGAGTTCCCACATTGTATGTCTCTCTCTTTTGCTTTTGCTCCTTTCACCATAGCTCTTGCTCTCGCTCGTGCTTCCACTTCAAAGCTCACCTCCCTTCACTAGTAACCTACTACACATGTTGGTGCATGCATACCTATTTCAGAAGAAAATGAGATTGATCTCTAGTCAATTGAAACTATGCATGTACCCAATTGAAACTATGCAAAGCAAAACTGGATACTATAAAAATATAGGCAATCAATTTATGTTACATGCATTCATGTATGTCCTTTGCAGGAGTATTAACTCTCTTACAGGGGATCGATAGGGGAGAAGGTGGGGAAGAGGAAGAGTAAGGGGTGGTAGGGTGATCGAACGTATGAGGTGGGTGTGAGGGGGGGGGGGGGGTGAGTGGCCCTGGAAGGGGGAGGCTGTGGGATAGGGTCGAGGGGGATCCATGAGGGGCGGGGGTATGGGGGACTGGGGGATCTCGGGTGGGGGGGGGACTGAGATGTCTCAGTGGGTGGTGGGGGTGGAGGCCTATGATCCTGCTGGGTGGGACGAGTGGGGGGGTGCTGTTAGGTGTTTTGATGGGGGCCCATAGCTCGCCCTCTTGCTCTCTGTTGTTGTGGCTGTGTCTGAGGGGCTGGTCGATGGCCCCCCCCTTGCCGTCTCCCTCTCTATCGTCATTGGACCCATGTGAAATTGTCAGCATCCACTTGTGGTTTTATTAGCTGAGTCGCCTTGGCTCTGAAACGCATGCAGTTTGCTGCCTGATGCCCAAAGTCATGGCATTGCAGACACTGGCCAGGCTGCCCTGTCACAATAATCTGCTGCCTGAAAGAGTGTTTGCTTGCCTCAATCTCAAGAAACTTAGGTATGTTCTTTGTATCTTTCATAGCTACCCGTACCTTTGGGACTCTTGCGGCTGTCACTGCATTCGCGAAGGAGGGAGGAAGAACTGTGCCAAAAACCCGTCCAGAGTCAACTAATTGACGATACTCTACTGCCAGTCCCAGGAATAGAAGGATGACTGGGTGTCTAGAAAACCTATTGTGGAGAGCGAACTCCTCCACTGTGAAGCCACTATACCAAGGAACAATATAATGATCCCCTCCGTGGAGGCATAAGGTGAGCTATCTACTAGCTCACGGGCTGCATCCACGAAGGTGAGTTGAACCATGAAGATCCCCTGACCCATGAGAACTACCTTCGCAATCTGCGCTGTGCCAATGTGTAGCGTGGAGTGAAGCCAATCTTGAAGCTAGGCCCTGGATGGAGGGTGTCCTACGACCTGTCCATAGATTGTTGTTTCTTTCAGTTCCAGCTCTATGGCATGGATGGAAAGGAGCTGTTCCTCAAAGAGGACGACGCGCAAGGTGTTTGACTGAGGGGGCACTTGCAAAACACAGTGGTGTCTAACCAGAGGTTTCCATTGTGCGTTACTACTGAGGGCTACCAATCTAGTTGTTGTAATATTGGGGGGAATGTTGCTGCAGATGGAGGGAGCATTAAATGCTAGTGGTATGAACGTGCAGCATAGGATGAAGGCACTAGAGTAGGTCGACTAGGGAGGTCTTTCGTGCGTGAGGCAAAGGGTGGAGCCACCATAGCAGGTCGATGATCGTTGATGTAGAGAGCGAAGCCTGATGGGACAGGTATGTGCACAGTTGGGTGGTCTCGAGCAGGGTAGGTGCAAGTAGGTAGGCGTTGGTGAGCAAGCAGTCAAGCGGCGCCGCTGGCAGGGTGCAAGCACTGTTGGTGCGAAGACGAGCTGGATGTGGGTGGCCGGTTAGGCTAGGCAAGCACAACCCGAATGGGCCAGATGGGCCAGTTGGCCGCAACAAGGAGCCAAAGCGGGAGAAGCGAAATTGGATAGCACATCCAATATCCCCAAGATAGTTTAGCCCTCATTGGGTTTCCATCTCCATTTGACCAAATAAATTCTTGATGAGGTGCTTCACTTGGCCAATGCATGACCTAGAGAAGGCCCAACCAGAAGTAATATACGACATGGTGACAAGTAGAGCCTGGTTAGCCACCACTACCCTCCCTAGTAGAGAGTCTAGCCACTACTGCTTTGTGGTGATATCAATTCCAACATGGCATATCACTAATGTGTGTTGCACGGGAGCCAAGTGAAACTCATGTGGTCATCAATTTGGTTGTTGAGTGTCGTAAACCCATAAGATATAAGATTTACACAAATTTGAAAGAGCTCCTAGGGCTCTACAAAAATTCTCCATAGGTGCTACAAAGAAGCTAAGATTCCCCTCATCTCCATCCAAATAAATAATTGTTTCATCTCCAAACTCTACATCCAAAAGCTCCCCAAGTTCGGGATGGGCAGCCTAATGGCACGGATACATGTAGATCTGTCCCTCATAAAAGATCTCATGGCCTCTACCATAGAGGAAAAGTAGAAGTGCAAGAAGGCAGCCCTATCTCACTGATCTCTAGATGCTGAATCTATTACCTTTCAAACCACCAGTCAAGGCCTTGCTTTGAGCTGAGAGACAGAGGGTTGCTACACCTTTGATCCACTGCTTTGGAAATCCAACCTCAACATGGTGCCCTCCAAAAGAAACTCCTAACAAACTGTCATAAGCCTTCTCGAATTTGAGAAGTAATACAATGAGGTCCTGTCTCCGTGATTGTGCAAGAGCTGTGGAATTCTAGATGGTAAAATTACTGTCTAGAATATTGCAGTCTTGAACAAAAGTTGTATGGGTAGGATGCATGATGCCTAGCATGAGAAGAGAGTTTGAGACTGATCGTTTTAGCAAGGATCTGATACATGGTTCCAAGCAAAGTGATCGGTCTTCATTGAGCAAATCAATTTGGTCATCTAGTGGCACACACTCTTTGTTTGTGCACGTGGAGCATACACTTGCATGAGACCATTCCATGATAACTATCTAGAAGGGGTACCTAGGTATCTTATCAGTCTCTCACCCCCATCTAGTTGCTGCTGAATGTGATCAATCTTTCATACCAACTTGCATTACTGTTCCCTCACAATCCACACGGATACATGAGAGACCATGACCTTGGTTTTCCCAAGGTTCACTAAGAGCCCTTGTTCCAAATCTCTCATGCATCTATGTGATGTGATCCCATGGAGAGTTAAAATAGCAAGAGGATATTTAACAACATAGAGTAGTAAAGTAACCTATAGCTTAGAAAGCAAAGCACCACTCTCCATCTACTCTATTTATATAGCCAAGAGTCTCATTTGTGTATGGGCCAAAAGGTTTTAGGAAGATTAGGTATCCTTGCTAAATAAATTTAATCAACACAAGTTCAATCAATATCAGTGAACAGATAAAAGCAGCAGTCCTATATTCTCACTCACCTGCAGAATGTTATCACAAACTCATCATACTGTAAACCTGTCATAAGATTTACGAACTCTAATCAGTGAATGCATATAGTTTGAACTCAAGTAATTTAGTACAGAAAAACATTGCGAAGAAATTTTCTGCAGAAATGAATGACAAATTCAGACGAAGGTGCAAGAAATATACATAGAACACAGCATGAGATTTACTTTAAAACCCAAAGTGAGACCCCCAATCATTTTTCATCATTTGAAATTCCCTGCAAGTCCATCAGTAAGTGTCAACTTCGAATTCAATCACAAAAAACTATAATCACATCTGCAAGATGAGAAGCGAATGTACTACCTTGAACAAAAGATCATAAGCAAGAGCATCCCATGGTAAAGTGAGAGACATCAAACAGCAACGTAATGGAACTGGATCAGTCTCAACCCTTACACCTGTTGAGGCTGCCACATATGCTTGCTTTGCTGCAAGAGATGCTGCTACAGCTGCTTTGCGCATGAGCGTCCCAAGCTTTATTCCAGACTTTGATGTTGACACAGAGGATGATCCCGATGCATGTTGGAACCCTTCATCTATATAAAAAGGAAGTATATGTTTGTTTCTGCTCCACATTCACTAGACCTCGAATACCTCAATATTGCTACATGAAAATAAGACTTAGCAACTTACAAAAAACTGAAAATAAAGCAAGCAAGCTACACCAGTAAAAGACTGGCAAACTGAAACAAGGGCCTGCCATTACTGCCATCACTAGGGCCATCTCTTTTGTTAGATCCTTAGCCTTTCCTCTTCCGCCATTGCTAGTCCCTCCCCATATACATATGCTCTTAGCCTGTTCTTTGTCCTTGGATTTAGCCCCTCCATGTCTCTACACCATCATCCCTCCTACCTATTTTGTTCAACCCACTTGTGTTGAGCTAAAATTGCATTAGCCGGATTTAAATAGCCCCAAACCAGGCTTAATTAATGAAGAAACCTTAATATTTTAAAAAGAAACGTGATCCTAGAGAGTTACTATGCCCCACATGCCAAATCCTAGTTTGGGTGACCCAAACACTCTATAAATAGGTATGTAGCCTACCACTCTCCTTCTGCTGTCCACACCCCATTCGCAGAGGACATCATGGTTAGACCTTCCCCTTCTTGTATGCTATCATCTAGTGCTTGATTCCAGCCATCATCTCCACTTTTGAGCTGCTGTCTGCATCTAGGAGCTATTGCTTGTATCTTGGAGTTGTCACCTGCATCTAGGAGCTGTCGCTTGGTACCCTGGAGCTATCACCTATAGTCTGACCTTGCGTTTAATGCTGACGTCATCATTTGAGTTGTCACCATCACTCTAACATTGTCGCCATCATCTAGTTCTTGCGCTTGCCGAGTTTCTCTCTCCTCCAGTTGTTGCCTACACTTCTTGGATAGTCGTCTATTGTTTCCAGCTATTGCCCAATTTTTCTCTCCCCTCAAATACGTGTGTTTTTAGTCTTTCTCTCTCCTCACTAGCTGTCTACGTCAGATCCAATCTCTCTAGCTCCATTTGTTGGTGTTCAACATAGAGGCCGCCCTACTGCATTTCAAGATCCATTTTCAAGACAAAACACTCTCCAGTTCATAGCCTATGCCTTGATCCTAGACATGAGAGTTTGAGGTTCAATATTCGTTGCATAGTGTGTTTGTTCTTTGAACATTGTATATTCAATAGTCATTCACTTCATTATTCATTGTGTTTACCTATCTCCGAGTCCCTAATTCTAATTGTGTTTTGTGTTATCAGTTTGTGCTTTGTCATATGATTGGTTTTTTGTTTTCTATATTTAGAGCATTTCTTCACATGGTATCAGAGCTAGGTACTCACTTAGAAACCTTGGCCTTTGATTGGAAAGCTCATCCACAAAAGCAAGAACAATTCAAGGATCACATGACTTTGAACACACTCATACCATCGCTCTAGTCTCCACAACTAAACATGGACAAATAATTAGGAGTGGGCCTTCCAACTTGCTATTGACTGATTTGATATTGGCAGAGAACCATCAAACTACCATGGAGTCCAAAGATCATATTAGATTTCCACCACCAAGTATGATCTCATTCTTATGCATAGGGCTTAGCAAGAGGTTGAAGGTAAGCTTGAGTTATCTCCTTTAGATTCAGTGCACAGAACTAATGATCTTGCAAGACCTTTGGAATCTCCACTAAGGATTGGCCATCCACAAGTGGAACCACGCTCAGATTACACTCCACTTCCACGATACTTCTTTTCTCCACTACTAGGTATGAACCCTACTATGTTAGATTCTATGTCAACTAATTCAGTATTTTTTGTTGGATCAAGGGATGCTCGTAAAAAAGTAACTCTTCAAAACAACCTTTATAGGTATTTCTTTATGAACTCAAAACTAGGTAAGAAGTTGAAAGTAGAACTTGTAAGTATTCTTTCCCTTCTTTTCCTTCAAATGATTTTATTTCTCATGGCTAATTTGGAGTAGGTGCATCTTCATTCAATGCATTTAATCGACAAAAGGAACCAACAATGTTTCCCACAACATCTATCACTACTCCATTCGGGCTTCCACCTATCCTTCCCTCATCTTTTGTTGCACCTACCTTTCCACTTCCATTAAGTGCACCACATTTACCACCCCGCACCACACTAGGGGGTTGTGCACACTTAGGCATAGCATTTAGGACATCTAGATACCCATTTCCGAGTGGTATACCTATGACGGAGGCTCGACCTCCCACACACACACTTTTGGGTTACCACTCTGGGAATGCATCCCAAACATACTTGAGTGTGGATCATTTGGTACCGGAATTTTCCTCTGGCTTTACCTAGCGGACTATCCAGTCACCACATTGTGCCCTAGCCGACCCACCTTCCATACCATATGGAATTATGGTAGTTTTGGTATCTCTACATCAATCGGCACTCATTGGACATCAGCAACCTATTTTTGCCAATCCACCATTACCCCCTCCTCCTTATCTACCCCCACCACGACCATCTTATCTTCCACCCTTGCCCATCTATCAACCTCCACAGACACCTCATGATTCTCGCTCCTCATCCACCAAGCATGCTTTTAATGACAAGACTTGTTTTAACAGGTCAAACTACACTACTTGGTCAAACTTGATGAGGCATGTCCTAGATTCTCAGAACCTATGGGATTTAGTGCAAGGGTTGGAACCCCAATCTGATCTTGCACTTGTTCCATATGAGGTTCTTTGCTCATTGAACGCTTCCAACGTCTTTGCTATTGTCGAGCTTATGTAGGGCTTATTGCCAAAATTTCACTCTTAGCTTTAGTATTTCGACTTGGCATTTGAGCGTTGGGTACACTTGACCGATCGCTGTGTACTAAGGATAGGACCTATCACATCAATTTGGATCATGAACTCCAAAACTTTAAAATCACAAATAAGGATGACTTGAAAGTCAAGTGGTTGAGTATTGGCATCTTCTTGTTGAGTTCTCGATCATTGGGGCTTCTAAGTCTAGCCTCAGATGCCCACATTTTATGAGTTGAAGTGTCAACTCTTGCATAAAGCGCAATTGTTTGATCGATTTCATAACATGTCCTTGATAGAGGGGGCTCTCGTTGCATCTTCTCACAAGGAACAACACATCAAGGAAAAAGGAAATTCAAATCAAAATCAAAATTAAAACAAGCCTAGTGAATCCCAAGTAACTATCTAATCCACTTTCAAACTTGAATGGTAGAATGTACCTAAGAAGAATAGAAATTGTCAAAATTGTCATAAGGTTGGCCATTATGACGAAGAGTGTAGATTTAAATAGAAGAGGCACACAACCAACATCTAAGAATCAAATCCTTGCACCCCAATCGACTAATCCCCAGTAGGTGAAGCAAGGTGGTGGCAACCCCTAGCAGTGCAGTGGCAGGACAAGACCTACACTGCCACCGGTCAACCATCACAGTTGGCGAACTACTAAACTCTAGAGGGTTTGTCTAATTGGTCTGCAAAGGCCCACATCGTCGCCTTAGAGATATCGGATGCAAGTCTCGTTCACATGTGCAAGTTGCCTCCAGACCAAGTGACTGTAGAGAGCCACTCATCATAGCCGAGCACATTAGCACCAAATTGGCTTGTGGACAGTAAAGCCACTCATCACATGACTCCTATAGAGGACACTTTCGTTTCCCAAGCCACTGCAACAACCGAGAGAGTCCGTGTACGAAATAACTCCTTGGGCTAGATTCAGATCCAAGGTTGTATTAGTTTTCCCATTGACTAGTGTCCAAATCTGGCTTCATTGGATGATGTCTATCATGTCGCCCAGCTTGGGGTGAACTTGTTGTCTGTTCAACAACTTTGCTAGTTGGGGCAAGCATTTTTCTTACCATGACCACAGTTAAGGTCCTAGACTCTTAGACTCGTTTACTAATTGCTCACAACAAAGCACAACCTAATGGCTCTTACCATATGACCCATTTTCTTACCAAGTCGACTGTGGATGACTTTGAGCATCTTTGGCATTTTCGCTGAGGACATCTTGGCTAAGACTCTTTTTATGAGCTGTTGCGTCAGGGGATAGTTGAGGGCCTTCCATGCCTAAAACTATCTCGAGAGGTTTGTAAAGCATATTAGCTAGGTAAGTAGCATCGTATACCCTTTTCTCAAAAGTCTACCGCCCATACTGAAGAACCCCATAGGTTCATTCATGTAGACCTTTTTGGTTCCACATCCATTGTCACCTTGAATTGAGCATCATACTTCTTTTTGATAGTGGATGATTTCTCTACGTACATGTGGGTGTATTTTCTTAAACACAACTCAGATGCCTTCATTTATTTCAGTGCTCGGATATTATTAGTTCATAACCGAAGTGGTTGCCGTATGGGTACTATGAGAAGTGATTTTGGTGGCGAGTTTACCTCCCACGAGTTCTTTGAGTTTCTATAGGAGCAGGGCATTGCACGTCAGCTCACCACTAGTAACTTCCCAGCACAGCTATTCATAGTAGAACTCCCTCAGTGCCTTTAGGTTGAGGTTGTTAACGCTTCGATGTACATCCTGACAACGTGGTCCCTAAAAAGACTCCGTACAAGGTATATTTTGGCTCTCGGCATGTTTCTCACTTCAGTCTTTGGTAGTTGTGCTTATACGCATACTCCGGATGACAAGATAGAAAAGGTTACCCCTCCAGCAGATCTCTTGTTCTTTCTGGGCTATTCTTTTGAAGTAAAAGGTTACCATTTGTTCGATCCTCGGATGAAGAAGGTGATTGTTGGAAGGGATGATGTCTTTGATGAGAGGGACATTGTGCAATCTTCTGCACCCAACTTTGGGTCCTCACATTTGCTTATATCATATGATGTCTTTGATGAGAGGGACATTGTGCAATCTTTTGCACCCGACTCTGGGTCCTCACATTTGCTTATATCATATGATATTGTGTCTTTTGAGCCGAGTCTATTGCTCACTCTTGACCCTCGTGTAGACACTTCAACTCCCAAGCCTCCTCTGCAAGACCTGTAACCTCACTAGTACTGGCACACTATGTGGGATTCGGGGATCCTTCCATCGGATTCCACTTTGAAGGGCCCTAGAAGGTCTGCTCGGCTTGCCCCTCAAGCTTCATATGCATCGTTGTTTACAGTTGATTACATTGTACATTCCGACTCGGACAGTTGACAAGAGGTTCTGTAGAATCCTCTGTGGCATAAGGCCATGGAGAAGAAATTGGATAGTATTGACCGAATTGGGACTTGGACCTTGGTGGATAATCCTTGTCACAAGCCACTTATCAGGACGAAATGGATTTTTAGGACCAAGCTAAAGACTGACGGTACTTTAGCTAAATATAAGGCTCACCTTGTACTACAAGGTTTTAGGTACAAGCATGGCATTGACTATGAAGAAGCATCATACCTACCACTTGGTTAATATCATTTCGTTTGTTGGTTGCACTTGTCGCTCACTAAGGTTGGCCAATCTATCAGATGGCCCTTAAAAAGTGGCTTTCTAAATAGTTATTTAGAGGAGGAATTCTATGCGGAGCAGCCTCCTTTTCTTCTGCTAACTGCAACGATAAGGTATTTCGCTTGCGGAAAGCTCTTTATGGGCTAAAGTAAGTACCAAGGTCTTGGCACTACAACATGGACGAGTTTTTACGCACTTATGGATACCATTCTATCCCTTAATGACCCAAATCTATATATGCGCACCGCTAGTGTAGGGGTCAGCTACATCCTGCTGTATGTTGATATAGTTTTCATTGACCCGGATTCTGTAGTAGTGGCAAAATTAAGGCAAATCTTTGCACTATGTTTGGGATGACTGACTTGAGTTTGTTATCTTATTTCTTGGGGATAGAGATTGTTCGATCCTAAGGAAGTATCTTTCTATCACAACAGAAGTAAGCCCTACAACTGGTGGAACAATATTGCACTGATCAGACATGGACAGTGACCCAGCCTTTGGATCTCATTGTCCATTTGTATAAGGATACCTTGGGTCAACCTTTTGATGCTCACACCTATTGCTCTATTGTAGGAAAACTACTTTGGTTGATTCATACTAGGCCAGATTTGCATACTCCATCAATTTGCTTAGTTAGTGTTTTAATGCATGTAGAATGTCTCATTGGATTACTTGTCTTCATGTGTTAAGATATTTAAGGTGTACCTATCATTATGGACTAACTTATAGTCATGGTTTATGCTTGCAAGGGTACATTGATTCTAACTGGGTAGGAGATCCTCATACCCGACGTTCCCATGGCAACTGCCTCTACACCTTAGGTGGCACAACACCCATCTATTAGGCTAGTCGTAAGCATGAGACGGTGGCACCTTCCACGAATGAGGCAAAGAATCGAGCTCTCTTCCATGGTACCACTAAGGCCATTTCTTTGAGAAACTTGCTGGCCACACTTTAATTTTCTTGTGAGACACCTACAGTTGTCTACCATGACAACCAGAGAGCCATTGCCCTTGTAGGCAATTTGATCATCACCCCTCGAATACGTGGCAGTTCATTTTCACTCAACTAGAGAGCAGGTTGAGCTACATACTGTTCGCCTAGAGTTTATGCTTTCCAGTGACAATTTTGTAGATATTTTAACCAAGGTGGTCAATAAGCCACTTCTATAGTACCTTGTATCACAGATCGGCTTGGGTACACCCTCCTATACTTCTTCAAATTGATGAGGAGAGGGTGCTTTTCTTTTACTTCTCCTTCCAATTTGAGAGGGAGCGGTTTCCTTCTTTTGATAGTGACACTGATGATACTTATAGTTTTTTTCACTCTCAGATATTGATTTACTTTGTATTATATATTATGGACATTTGTAACTTCATTTGCACTATCAAGACGACATGATTGTAAAAGGGCACTTGGGCAAGCAAACAATTCCCTTGTGAGGACACTGTCCAAGTAGCACCATTGTATTGCATTTTGCATGAGTATGAAAACCTGCATCTTCCTTTGCATTACCCCATGCATTGGCATTTTGTGCATGTAAACATGCATTTGTGTGCATTTATCCGGTAGATGGCTAGGAAGTGAGAGACACAGAGACATTGCCTCTGGGACTGTCCTAGAGCCTAGCAGATTTGGAGGAGAGCTCTTAGGATAGTATTCCATGGTACAGGAGAGTCCATGGTCGCAACATGGAGGGCTGCAGCTTGGGTCACAGACAAAGGTCCAACTTGCGGCTGTGAGGACACTTAGGGGAGCATTTCTTTTCTCATCATTGGACATCATCTGAGCACGATCCCTACCCCAGACTACTCACAGACATAGTGGACTCAAGGACATTGTCACAAGTGGGAGCTGATTTCCAGCATTATAGCTTTTGGTACATATGGACTGCGAGATGTAGCCAGGTCATTGATCTTCAGGATATACCCATTGGGGAGTCTTTATCGAGGATTTGGACAGACATAGTCCATACTCTCCGTCGGAGATGGTAGAGTTTGCAGGGCAACTCTAAGAGGATGATGAAGAAAAGAGAGGCTTTCCTAAGGATTTGGGATTCAGACACCTTCTTTCACACTACCCCTCAGATGGTGTGGCACTTAGGCCCACCAGATTGGCTGTTTACACAACCATTGTATCTTTGATGTACTTACTCTTCACAGAGTTTCTTGTACTTTGTATTTACCTTAGGGGGACTTTTTCTGATGTATTATTAATAGAGTTCTCTTTTCTTGGAGAGAAAAAAAAAAGGTACAAAATGATATACAGACTTGATACAATCTAGATGCACTGCAAGTGCAGTGTGGAACTGCTCATGGAGCGTGGTCATCTTAAGATGTTTGCATGGGCCCGTCTAGCATGGAGAGGCTGAAGCCGCAAGGTACAGCTCCCCGGTAGCACTATAGTATCTGCTGTATCTGTAGGTGATGTCTCTTGCAGAGGCGTGGGTCTACTCGGTGTGGGCGGTGAGGTCTGCCTCTCTCCGTAGCTCTATCCAAGGTGACTCCTCGGGGTGGGGCCACTAGTCGGTTGGCTGCAGTCCTCATTGTAGAGGAAGTGGCCAAGGGTCTGTAGAACTCTTGGAGGATGCGTTGTGTTCCCAGCTCTAAGAGAGAGAGAGAGAGACAGAGAGAGAGAGAGAGAGAGAGAGAGTTATATTAACGTCTTCTAAAGACCAAAACTGGCCTATGAGACAAACTATGATACAACTGATGAGGTCCAGCTATCCAAAATAAAAGTGCTGAATGAAAAGCTAAAAACTGAAAACTGAAAATATGGTGCTGTGAGTGTGATAAGTGTCGTGTATGTGTATATGCGTATGTAGCTCTGGTACTCCAGATAATGGCTACAAAAGGGAAATAAATGTCGGCTGTGATAGGGGAACAACTGTCGGCTGTGATAAAGTGGTGCGATGTGTATATGTAACAGATGCAGGGAGATATACTATCCTGGGATGTAGTAGCAGTCGTCGAAGTCGCTAATAGCAGGTGATCCCTCCTCGATGCAGGATGTGGTACATCGGCAGTGGAGAAAGAGCAAACTGGAGATCTGAGATCCAATGTGTCGAGTGTCGTCGGATCTCAGTCTGCTGTCGATGTAGATCAAGAATCCTCCGGATCTCCTGTCGGTGTGGCTGTGGGGTCTGAAACCCACGGATCCTCGTGCGCTTGTCGGGTACGCTTGTCCTCAGCCTGCTGTAGTGTGAGCCCGGAGTTCTGGCTGGAGGCTGGTGCAGTAGCTCTCACTCTGTCTGTTTGAAAGAACTGTGTAATAGTCGTCTGGGTGGGCCCCTCTCTGACTGGGACCCGCTGTGTGCTCTGCTCTCTGATGTGCCATGCCTCTCCCAGAAAACGGCCAAATGATCTCTGATCCATATCAGTCATACATCCCTGAAGTGAGCTGCTCAATGTGTATCTAGATCTCAACTCTGAGTATGCCGGGCATCTGAGAACAAAATGCTCCTCACTCTCCACCTCTGATCTGCAAAGGGGGCATATCCTCTCCTCCCATGGGATGCCACTGGCTCTGCCACTCTCAATCATAAGCTGATGTGATGATACCCTGAGCTGTCCAATAAGAACTCTCAATCGATGTGGCATATAGATCTGCATATATCTCGGAATCTCTATGAATCCCTGCTCTGATATGCTCAAGAACTGTGTATAATAATGTGCCATCTTCGATGGCAGTGGCTGTGTAGGGCTGACCCATGTCCTCTGTATATAAATATGCCATATCTCTTGTCTGATGACTCTGTTCCTCTGAGAGAGAGAGAGGGTGTAAGTGGGAGCCTGAGTATCATATAGAAGAGGTGGGAGTCTATCAATGTCCAGCCCATGTCTGTCAAACCAAGCTCTAGTCTGTGCATACCATGATGTGGTATCCCCCGCTCAAGCCATCTCCTGAGATGCCATATATGCTCTGTATGCAATGCGATCTCTGTCCATATCCTGAAATCTGTGTAGGAAGCAGATTGTCTGAAATAATGCCTCGACTAGCATGGGCGGTGTGGCAAGCTCTGCTCGCACAATGTCATGTGGGACTGAGGCCTTGCTGCGAATCAATCTAGATATCATGATCACCTGAGGTCTCTCCATCAATGTCCATACATAATCGGCAAGGCCTGGCCCCCATATAGTTGCTCCATACATCAGTGCTGGAGTGACTAGAGTATCAAAGAGCCACCCCTTGGTGCGGGGCTCCTGGAAATGTGCCTGATGACACTGTCGCTCCATAAGAGCCAATGCTGAGTATCCTCTAGTGAGGCGGTCACGAGCTGCCTGTGTCATCGAGAAAATCCCTGAAGCTGCTGTAAAGGTGACTCCCAAATATACATATGATCCAGTGACCTCAATACTCCCTCCTGCTGCCATGAAAATACTCTGTCTGCGTATCAGAGTTGATGTATGGAATATAAGAACCTTGGTTTTACCAAGGTTCACTGTCATGCCTCTCTGTATGCAAAAATCATCCAATGCTAATAAATGCTGCTGTAATCCCAGAGCTGAATCTGAGACCAACACAATGTCATCTGCATATAGTAAGATATGAACTGTGGCTCCACTGAGATCTATACCTCCACCGGCTCGCTGTTGAATAAACTCTGCTATCTCATCAATGTATAGCCCAAATAGAGTCGGTGAGAGTGGGCATCCTTGTTTCACACCAATGGTGCTCACAAGGGGATCTGATATACCTCCCGGACATCTGACTCTGCCAGTAACCCGCTCATATAGTGCATAAATACCCCACATCATGTCATCATCCACCCCCAGATCAAGTAGGCGTCTGAAAAGCCTCTCTCTCGGAACTGTGTCAAAGGCTTTGCGGAAATCCACAAAGCAACAATACAATCTCTTTTTCTTCACTCGTGTTTGGTCGATCAGACAACGGAGAGTGAAGATGTGGTCTATGGTAGAAAATGCCCGTCTGAACCCTGCCTGTCCGGGTGCGCGCATGCACTCTCTCTCTGCCAACGTGCTGAGCTCCTCCTCCATCACCGTGCCATAAAGTTTGGCCAAAACTGGCCCAATCATGATAGTCCTATATGTGTTAGGATCCATAGGATCCCCTGACTTGTGGATAGGTACAATGATGTGCTCTGTCCACGAGTCAGGGAACCCCTCACACAATGCATGGTTGAAGAGGTGAGCAATGAGTGGAGCCAATGTGTCTCTGCCATATATAATATGCTCTGCCTGAAGATCAAACTGGTCTCGAGCGCGGCCATGCTGTAGCCGTGAGATAGCATGTTTCACCATACTAGTGGTGAAAAAATACCCGGTCTTGGTGTACATGGTGTGGGTATCAGCGGCTGTGCGGGTACATGATATAAACTCTGTGCGTATCCATGCCATACTGCTGCAGGGTCATGTATCGGTGTGGGTGAGTGTGGTTCTCTGATCTGCCTCCATGCCTCTGCACAATCTCTGCTCATAAGAAGGTGGTATATATCCCAATATCTCTCCTCCTCCCATTCCCGCTTTTTACGGCGGGTCAAGCGGTGCATGCGTCTCTACGCCTGTCTGTGTGTGATCTCTCCTCTGGCCTCCAAATCGCGTAGCTGTCGACGTAGATCTCTGCACTCATCATCATACCACCTGTTCTGTGGCATGGTACCGGTCCGAGGGGGATGCGTGTATGTGTGATGTGGAAAATTGAGTGTAGCAGAATCATGCAGAATGCGTGTGATATCAGTGGTCAGTGTATCAAGGGGTGCGTATGGATCAAGTGACGTGATGTGCTCCTCCAGATGTGAGTAAACATGTGAGAGCTCATGAGTGAAGTGTATGGTAGTATGCATGTGGGGTATGATATCTGCAGGTGGTGATGGTAACGAGGTGAGGAGTGAGAAACTGAGAAAGGTGTGATCGGCACCAAGTGGAAGTCTCCCAAGGCCGAAGGACTCGATAGTATGCATCCCATCGATCGGTCCGAGCAGATAATCTACAGTACTCTCGCCCCCCCCCCATGTGGGAAGCATGTAAGACCTCCTGAATATGGCCATCGTGCCATCCCGTTATAAATAACGAGATGATGTCTACTACCAAGCTCAAGTAAATGCCTTCCATACCCTGTGGCATCTGGCCCAGTATCTGCTGACTCACGACTGATCCCCAACTCCTCAGGGTCTAATGCTCTCATGATCTCTGGCTGCTCCATATCAAAACTCTCACACTGTCGGCTCTGTGTGCGCCCGTTGAAGTCCCCCATAAGGAAGACCTCACCCAAACTAGAATACAGACTAATGTCCTCTGAGAGCTGTGAATAAGGGGAGGGGGAATCTTTGGCCTGAATATCACCCTGCGTAGTAGCATATTTGGACCCTCGTGGTGAAAAGTAGCATAATGCCATATAGATCCATCTCTCATCTGATATCTGCACTCTGATCCATATGTAACTGGCCTTCTCATCTCGTCTCACTAACTGGATATGTCTCTGTATCCCCTGACGGAATAGAACTACCACCCCTCCTGAGCCCCTAGATGTACTCTGCCTAGTAGTAGCCCGGTATGCAGATATCCACTCAAATCTTGTAATGCGTGGAAGCCCTCTCTCTGGGCTCTCATGTGTCTTTGTGAGGCATATAACATCATGGTCGGGTAAAATCTCCTCAAGTCTGTCCGGTCGTGACCATAGGGAGCCGTTGCAGTTCCAAACTGCCACACGTATCGAGATCTCCTGTACAGTCCTCTGCCCTGTCTCATAGGCCACGCCCCCCTATTTGGTGGGGCGTCCATCTATAAAAATCCAGCCATCTCGATAGAAGGCCTTACGGCCTTCTCTACGTGCTTGGAGTATCTGTGGCATGCATGCTCGTCTGTGTGCAATCTGCATCTGAGTCAGGTCCTCATCCATGAAGATGGGAGCCCCAGTCATCCCTCGGAGCGAAATCCGCTTCCGAAAGAAAGCGGCTCTGTCCTCCGGTGTGCTCATATGTAATATCACAACTCTGACCTTGGTAGTATCTCGTCCTACACGCCATGCCTGAGTAAAGGGCATGCTCGTGTACCCTAGTCGGGTGCATAGCCCGCGTGCGTCCTCCTTCGGAAAGGCCCCTTCGGGGAGCCCGGTAATACGCACGTTCAATCTACGCGCGTTCCTGAGTTTCTCCTCCTCTAAGGTCTCCTGAACCCGGACTACCTCCTCCTTTTTATTTTCTTCCTGGACCTCCTGCTTAATGTTCTTCACTACCTCAATCCACCCCTCCTTATTCCCTTCTAATTCTTCCTTCATGTTTGCTTTGATTTTTTCCTCCCATCCCTCTCTCGAAGCCTCAACTTCGGTTCTAATGCATACCTGGAGGTCCTCTCGGCATTCCTTCGTGATAGCCTCTCGGATGTCCGCTTTGAAATCCACGTCCTCTCTTGCCTCCCGTAGATGTGACACTTCCGTTTGTAGCTTGTCCAGGTCGGTTTTGAGATCCCTCTTCTCTTCCGTGAGTGTCTTCACCATCTCCTCCAGTCGCCGGATCCTCTCATGGAGCCGGTGGGTTTCTTGGTTCAAGGCATTATCCGCATCCTTCTTGAAATCTTTCTTCGCCTCCTTGATAGCCTGGCTGATTAGAAGCTCCACGTTATGGAGTTCGAGTGGCATGTTGCCTGCCTCCTGCGCTGCCTGACACCTTCGTCAGACCAGTGCAAGGTCTCTTCTGCCTTGTTTGAGCCCTGCTCTCGTCTATTTGTGAACAGCCGTTTGATCTGAGCGCGCAGCAGCATGAAGTTTGGGAAGCGCCTGCAGAGCCAGCTGGAGGAGACCTTGCCTGAATGGAGGGACAAATACCTCTCCTACAAGGAACTCAAGAAGCGCCTGAAGCTCATCTCAGACACAGAGGCCGCCAGAAACCCTGATGGACAGGCAGACGGATCAGTGGCAACTGCACAGGCAGGAGGTGGTAGTACCGGCAACAATGATGATGGCCATGGTAACGATAGCAGCGGTCAGGGTGATGGCTATGATAGTGATAGCAGCAGCGGACGTGGCAGCCACCTCCACGGCCAAGAGCAGGGATCAGTACAGCCTGATGATGGTGCATCCGATCGACAGCCGCCTGTGGCTGTGCCGTCAGATAGCCAAGGGTCGATGTCTGTTAACAACATCAGTTGCAAGGGAGATTCATCCTCCGCCGGAAGCGCTATCGATGTGAGAGAGAGAGAGAGAGAGAGAGAGAGAGAGAGAGAGAGAGAGAGAGAGAGAGAGAGAGAGAGAGAGAGAGAGAGAGAGAGAGAGAGAGAGAGAGAGAGAGAGAGAGAGAGAGAGAGAGAGAGAGAGAGAGAGAGAGAGAGAGAGAGAGAGAGAGAGAGAGAGAGAGAGAGAGAGAGAGAGAGAGAGAGAGAGAGAGAGAGTCGATGGTGCCTTGTCGCGACCTGCCGCCTGCGCCCTGTCGTGACGTGACCTGCCGCCTGCGCCTGCACCGTTTCGTCACCTGTGCCTCGTCATGACCTGCCGCCTGCGCCTGCACCGTTTCGTCACCTGTGCCCTGTCGTGATGTTACCTGCGCCCTGTCGTGACCTGCCGCTTGCGCCTGCACCGTTTCGTCACTCCTGGGGTCGGGGTCCCTGCCGCCGTCGCCCTGCAGTTCCGTCAGGCTTTGTTCTTCGCGTCTTGGTCCTATGCGCCGTGTTGGATCGTCCCGGCTTCTGTTGCACCTGTCTACTGTCCCGTCACGCTGCCACGCTTGTAGACACTCATTTTGGTTCGACGATTGTGCTGTCCGCGGGTCCGCATGCTCGCGTTTGTTCTTCTCTGCATAGGCGCACAGCTATTGTCAACCCTAATCTCGACAGTCGTCAGAGAAGCAACGCCTCGACCAGAGTGCCCACTGATCTGTACACACACACACACACACACACACACACACACACACACACACACACAGCGTGTGTGTGTGTGTGTGTGTGAGAGAGAGAGAGACGCCTGAACGAGTGCACGCCTGTTCGCCTGTGGTCCCTTGCTTTACGTCCGCGTGCACAACTAAGGAAGCCGAGAGCGAGAGAGAGCGGATCGCCTAGACCTGCGTGCCGCCTGGAGACCCATCTGACGACTGCCGCCTCACGACTTCTTCAGAGAGAAGACAACAGTATGGCTGGCCTAGATATGGATTTTCTAGACGGGACGGTGGCAGCCCTTGGCCCGGATTCTGATACAGAGGAGCCGGAGGATATGGTGCCATGCACGGAGGAGATGCCTCTGGGTTCTGAACTGCCGCCTGCGGGCAAACGCTCCAAGCATACTTCTGACGAGCCAATGGGTCCTTAGGAACGTTCCTATGCGCAGGTTGCCTCTGATCCTGTGGATTCGTAGGAGATTGACTGGGAGCATTTGCTGGACTTTGCCAATAATCTGCTTGGCGATTATGTACAGCATAATAATGAAACTTTTTCTAACGCGGGAACTGATGATATGCTGGAAGCCACGGTGGACCCGAAATCAGTCTTGCGGTCCTTCTCGGTGTTTTATGACCGTGCCGTTATACTTTTCTTTACTGGCAGGATCCCAGTGCTTTCCCATATTCGCCAGTGGATGCACCATTTATTGCAAGGGGAGTGTGTTGAGGAGATCTTCCTTGGACCTCACGGCTTTTATGAGGTGCTGTTGAAATCGGAAACACATCGGGCTGAGCTACTGTCCAAGTTGCCATTATTCTTTGATCGCCGCTTGGTCCATGTTGTACCATGGCGCCCTATGGCCGACTTCGAGTGTCTGCTTCAACGAGAATGCCCGGTGTGGGTGGAAGTGGAAAATTGTCCGGCGGTCTGTTGGCCATTGTTGAAGGATGCGATGGCAGTTGGGAGAACGGTGTTGGTTCCCCCAAGCCTTAGGGCTATGAATCGAAACCGTTTATGCATGTTATGGGACACGGCCAGGAAAAGGCCTGCATGGCTTCGCCTCAATTGTTCTGGCATGCATCCTTTGCATTTTCGCTTGAAATGGGGCAACTTTGCAGGACACTGCTTTTCATGTGGTAAATTGGGGCATTTTATGGCCGAATGCCCTGAAAGGCAACCATCTTCCGAGGATGCGCAGGTTGTGCTGCCTAAGGATGACATGGTGCTTGATGCCCCGACACAGGAGGCCCTTCAGCCACCTAATGTCGTGGATAAAGGCAAACAACAGGTCCTGGGTTTGGATTCACGTAGCACCGATTGGATTGAGGCACGTAAAAAAAAAGGTAAAAAGTTGGATGCACGCCTGGCGGATCCTGGGCCTAATGCTTCGCAGGATTCGGTGCGTACGTATATGCGCAGGAAAGAAATGTTCACTTCACAGCAGGCTGCGCGTACTATGGCCCTGTCTGCCTCTCGTAATCAGTCTACAAGGAAAGTCTATACAGACGGTCCCAAGGGCCCACCTGCTAAGCTGGCGTTTGATACAAAAGGTAATGTGATTACACCCTGGGATCGGCGTTATCCCCGCCCCACTCCCAAGGCAGTGGATTTTCCTTCTACCTCTAAAGCAGGTCGCCAGAATTCGTTTGCAGTATTGGCTGATTTTGTGGATGAGGGTATCCCGGATGCTCTCGCGGAAAAGGTGAAATCGAGGCAACAGGCGCCTCGCTCCTGACTTTTCTTTTTTTTGAAGATATATGAAGATAGCCACGTGGAATGTGCGAGGCATTTGCTCTCGCCATAAGCAACATACCATGTGGACTGTCTTGCATGAGAACCAGTGGGATGTATTGTGTGCAGTTGAGCACAAAAGTCACGATGAAGCAGGAAAAGTTGTGGATTGTCATGGATTCCGTCTGTTTTATGCAGGGACACATGCCACACACTATTTGGGAGTGCTGATGATTGTCCATGAGAAATACCTGCCTGTTCTTGTTAAAAATGATGTGCAAGGCCGCTTTCTGGTAATCGAAGTCTTATTTGAAGGAGAGATTTTATGGTTGCTGGGCCTCTATGCTCCGAATGATCCCACATCCCAACGGGATCTTTGGTCGACTTTGCAGGGCTCCATGTCACTTGGCCGAAGGGGGTTTTTGATGGGAGATTTCAATACGTGTGTTGACTCTTCTCAGTCCACTTCAGGGCATTCGGTAATGGATACGCCGGAAAACCGGGTGTGAAATTCCTTTGCTTTGCGCGTACTTAAGCAAGATCTTTGGTCGTGGCTTCACCCTTCTTTTTCAGGGTTTACTTTTCATTCCGCCCAATATGCAACTACTTGGTCGCGGTTGGACCGAATGTATATCATGCAGGGGGGTGATTTTCTTCCTGAGATGCTGGAAATGAAGGTCTTGCAGTAATATGCATTGTCGGACCATTTCCCCCTCCAGCTTGAGATGCGGGCACAACCTATTGCACCTTTTATGCAGTTGCTGGATAGGCTCCCTTTACGTTTCAACTCCTCTTATTTGAAGCATCCAATTTTTCAGGGCTATATGCAGCAATTAATTGAGAGGTTCTTATTGGACTTCGCCTCTGAGGGCTTGGCTTCATTTGCACAATTGCTCTCTAATGTGCAGCGGGTTGCTCGGCAGTATGGGATTCATCATGCCTCTCTTTGTCGGCGACGTCGACATGCAGCAGAGGACTTATTGGCTTTGGTCCGTTCCTTGCTCGTGGATTTCCCTGATGATGATTTTCTGCTGTCTCTGGAGAGGCGTTTGGCCCATCTTATTCAAGTGTTTCAGTTGAAATCTTATCAGCAGGCCAAGCTGCATAACTTGACTGACACATTGCAAGATAGCGCATGCCAGTCTCATAAGTTCTTTCACGCCTTGCATGCTTCTCCGGCTCGCGAAAATATGACTAGACTCCAGGATTCGGAAGGTCGCATGGTCATTGATCCGCAGACCATTGTCAATATGTGCAGAAATTATTTTATGGAACTTCTTGGTTCTTTTCCCTCGCCTTCTAGCCAGGTTACGCATGCCCGCTCGGTCTTCTATCATCTGGTCCGCCAGAAGGTTCCACTTGATATGCAAGCCACTTTGGAGGCGGATATTTGCGAGGAGGAGGTTATGGATGTTTTGTTGCACCTGCCTAAGGCTAAAAGTCCTGGTTGGGATGGTCTCACTAATGAATTCTTTGAGAACTCGGCCACGCAGTTGGTGAAACCATTGGCGGTCATGTTTCAGCAGGTTTGGGACACAGGGGTCATGCCTTCCTCATGGAAAGAAGGCCTTATCAAACTGATTCCAAAGGTCCCTTCGTCGTCCATGCTGCAACACTGGAGACCAATTTCTTTGATGGGCTCGATGTATAAAATCTTCTCCAAAGTGCTGGCGAATCGGCTTCACAAGCACCTTCCAGCTATTGTGCATCCTCTCCAATATGGTTTCATTAAGGGCCGCAACATTCTGCATAATATCTTAAATGTGCAAATGGCTATTGACTATGCGCGGCACTCCAGTCAGGAAGTGGTATTGATTCAATTGCACTTGGAAAAGGCGTTTGACTATGTGGACTGGTCTTTCATTGCTGATCTCATGTCTGCTATGGGCTTTGGTACTCGGATGTCCCGATTGATCTACACCATTAGTGCTGCGGCTTCTTCAAGAGTCATGCTCAATGGTGGGGTTACAGAGCCATTTGTCCTTGCACGCTCGGTCAGACAGGGTTGCCCTTTGAGTCCTCTCTTCTTTGCCCTGGCGACTCACCCGGTCCTTTCAATGCTATCTTCAATGGCGGCTTTTGCTCAGCTGGCAGGATTGTCTCTTCCTTTGGGGCAGCACTTCATTAGCCAATCTTTGGCTGATGACACCTTTATGATTTTGCGGGCGGACAAGGACAACATTCAAAAGGCATTAGATGTTTGGACGCTCTTTGGTCAGGCCTCTAGTCTTCGCATCAATGCCTTTAAGTCAGCCATTCTCAGTTGCACGGAGCCTGATTTACAGTCATTAGGCTGGCAGGGCCAGGTGGTTTTCCGTGGCTCCATTGTCAGGCATTTTGGATACCCATTGGGGGTGGATGTATGGCAAAAGGACCTACTGGAGTGGATTTCACAAAAACTGGCGGTGAAGTTTATGTATTGGAAGTCGCAAGCGTGGCCATTCCATGTCCGCCTTAAAGTGGCTCAGACAATTATGCTACCAATGCTAACGTATTTCCTGCCATTGCTGCCGTGGACGCCTACTACTTTCAAGGCTCTCACTCATCCCATTCGTTTCATGCTATGGAAGAAGGATTCACTGCAGGCAGGCATTTCATGGATTTCATGGTCACATACATGTACCCCGAAACGCATGGGTGGTGGAGCGATTTTGGATGCAGAAACTCATATGCTGGCTCTTCGTTGGTCTCTTTTTCGTGCCATGTGTGTGGATCATCACCCGTGGACCATCATAGCTCGTTATTTTCTTGAGGACAGCGGGCTACGCCATGGTAACACACGACTTCGAGCCTCCTGGTGGCATGTCCTTAATGCTGACTCTCGATTTTCCAGTCCCTCTTCCTCTTTGTTAGTGCACTTGGTCGGCTCTTGGAAAGCGGTGCTCCAAAAGACCCGTTGGCATCCAGTGGGGGACCGCTTGCAGACTAACTCCTTTCAGCTGGAATTGTTGACAGTATCGAGATTACTTTCATGGGAAGACAAACATCAGCTCAGACCGAGATTCAACCGCATGGCCCGTTTAGGTGTGACTTCGATTGCGGATGCTACCCTTGCCACTCGCAATGTCCTCGCATCGTTTCGGACTGCTAGGAGACTTTTCAGGATCCCGCGCGGATACCGTGGTTTATGGGAAAAGCTTTTGTCGGAGCTTCAGGGTAGGCAATCCTTTCCTGCCTTGGCTGTGGATCGTCCTTGGCAGGACTGGGACCTTGCAGGCCGGTTGAGTCTGGAAAAGGCCTCTACTAATCAGGTGTATCATCTTCTCATTCAAGATCACCAATGGCTGGGTGTGAAAGCTAATACTGTTTGGGGACTGCGGAAATCGCTGTCATGGTGGCAGGAAACGCTGATGGAGGGCTGGCTGAATAAGGCACCTTTCAAATGCAAGGTCTTTCTTTGGCGGGTAATGATTGGTGGTCTTCCTCTTGCCTCGGCCCTTTCCAAGCGTCGAATCTCGAATGGCAATTGTTTCTTCTCCACCACTACTACGGAATCGGCCCGACATCGTTTTCTTTCTTGCCCGCTTGCCAAGAATATCTGGTCATTCTTGTCGCAAATCTGGCGCGTAGTGGTGGGGTCCTCACTAACTCCTTTCGATTGGGTTTTTGTGCGCCCAAAGTACCCCACACCACCACAGTTACATATGAAGATCTTATTTCACTTTTTCAGATACTGGGGATGCTAGCACATATGGACCACGCGCAATGCTTTTCTCTTTGATTCGGCCTCTAATGTACCGAGACATATTGCCAGGCTTAAAGGGCTCTTGCATTGGCAGTTAGATCTCATCCGGCACTCCGACTTACTCCCTTGGGAGGATTTGCATCCCTGGCATATGGCAATTGCCTCTGGGTCGTTGCCATGATTGGTGTAACCTTTTTAGTTCATTAGGACGGGGATTTCCCTCACGTTGGCCTAGGGCCCTTGTGCCTCTTGTAATCATGTAATCATGTAATCTTGTACCTTTTTTCCATAATTAATACAATTACATTTTACGAAAGAGAGAGAGAGAGAGAGAGAGAGAGAGAGAGAGAGAGAGAGAGAGAGAGAGAGAGAGAGAGAGAGAGAGAGAGAGAGAGAGAGAGAGAGAGAGAGAGAGAGAGAGAGAGAGAGAGAGAGAGAGAGAGAGAGAGAGAGAGAGAGAGAGAGAGAGAGAGAGAGAGAGAGAGAGAGAATGGCGGATCCGATGAGCACCGTTCTGTGGGCGCGCCTCCCTGCATTGCGCGTCGCCTGAATCCTTCCTTCAGGGCTGCGCAGGTTCGACCTGACCCTGCATGCAGACGGAACGCGAGCCAGAGAGGGCGAGATTGAGCCGTCTTCCCTGCCCGACGAACCTGGCTCTGTGTACAGCAGTCCCCTCGCCTGCCCCTGACGCCCTCCATGGCCGTTGAGTCCTCCCTCTTGCTGTTGGACGGCCCCCTTGCCTGCGTCCCCTGCCCGCCTGTACTCTGCCCTCTGCACCTGCTTCTCGCCCCTTCGCCCTGCCCATTAGGGTTTCAGCTGATAACGGACCCCTCCCGGCGCCCCAGACCGTCTTGCTCTGCCGTCGACTGCCTGGCCGTTGCTCTGCCCTCCTGCCCCTGCACTGTTAGGGTTGTGCTTTGCCACCAGGGTTCTTGGGACATGCCACGACTGAGGCTGATAGGTAAAGCTTCGCTTTTATCAGCTGTGTGTACGGAATATGCCCCTGGACAGCGACTCTGCACAGAAAAGAGGGAGCGAGAGAGAGAGGGAGAGAGAGAGAGATAAGCCTGCGTGTCTCTGCCCCCCGCAACTTTTTCACTCGGCCTCTGTCCGACATACGTACTGATACAATATGGCTGGCCTGGATCTAGCTTTCATAGACCAAACGGTGGCAGCTCTTGGTCCGGATTCTGACACCGAGGAACCAGAGGACATGGTTCCGTGCACAAAGGAGATGCCCCCTGCTCCTGACCTCCAGCCAGCGGGCAAACGCACCAACCATACTTCGGCAGGGATAATGGATCATCAGGATCGTTCCTATGCTCAGGTTGCTTCTGATTCTGGGGACTCCCAGGAGGTTGATTGGGAGCACCTGTTGGAGTTTGCTAACACTTTGCTGGGCGATTATGTTCAACATAATCAGGAAGTCTTTTCGGACTCTGCAACGGAAGATGTTCTGGAAGTCACTGTGGATCCGAAACATGTCTTGCGCTCCTTTTCAGTGTTCTATGAACGTGCCGTGATACTTTTTTTCACTGGTAGGATCCCGCTGCTTTCCCGTATTCGCCAGTGGCTGCATAGTCTGCTACAAGAGGAATGTGTTGAAGAGATTTTTGTTGGCTCCCGGGGTTTTTTTGAGGTGCTGTTGAAATCAGAGACACACCGTGCTGCTCTCCTGTCTAAACTGCCATTGTTCGTTGATCCCCGTCTGGTCCATGTGGTGCCATGGCGCCCCATGGCAGATTTTCAGCGTCTGCTGCAACGTGAATGCCCTATGTGGGTTGAAGTGGAAAACTGTCCGGTTGTTTATTGGCCACTGCTAAAAGATGCCATGGCCGCTGTGGGCACTGTTCTGGTCCCCCCAAGCCTAAGGGCCATGAATCGCAACTGCCTGTGTATGTTATGGGACACTGCTCGAAAAAGGCCTGCTTGGTTACGCATTAACTGCTCTGGCATGCATCCTTTACATTTTCGTTTGAAATGGGGCAACTTTGCAGGACATTGCTTTTCATGTGGAAAATTGGGGCATTTTATGGCTGAATGCCCAGAGAAGCACCACACTTCAGATGCCAAGCATGTTGCGCAGCCCATGGAAGATATGGTGTGTGATGCGCCGTCGCAAGATGCCACCCAGCCACCTAAAGTTTTGAATAAAGGTAAACAACAGGTCTCGGGTTTGGATTCTGGTGGCAATGACTGGGTAGATGTACGTGCGAAAAAAGGCAACAAGCATGCTGCTGGCATGATGGATACTGTGCCTGTTGCCTCACCAGATTCCATGCGTACGTATATGCGCAGTAAAGAAATGATGTCTTCGGAGCACTCTGCTCCTGCTATGGTTTCCTTTGCTCCCCGTCAACAGACAGCTAGGAGAGTGTCTTCAGATGGTCCTAAGGGTCCACCCGCTAAGCTGGCTTTTGATACTCGAGGTAATGTCATTACCCCATGGGATCGTCGTTATCCCCGCTCCATCCCCAAGTCAGCGGATATGGCATCCACTTCCAAATCTGGTTGTCAGAACTCTTTTGCCGTATTAGCTGATTTCTTGGATGAGGGTGTACTAGACATTCTCGCCAAAAAGGTCTCATCGAGGCAAGCTGTGCCTCGTACTAGATCCTCTTTTGAATCCACATGAAGATAGCTACGTGGAATGTGCGAGGAATTTGTTCTCGCCACAAGCAACATGCCATGTGGACAATATTGCATGAGAATCAGTGGGATGTCTTGTGTGCTGTTGAACACAAGAGTCATAGTGAAGCAGGTAAAGTTGTGGATTGCCATGGTTTTCGTTTGTTCTATGCAGGGACACATGCCAGGCAGTATTCTGGTGTGCTTATGATTGTACATAAAAAATATCAGCCGGTTCTTATCAAGAATGATGTACATGGCCGCTTTAGAAACGTCCAATATATAGATGTGGCGCTTGGGTGCTCAAAAGTCATAAGTAGAGGTTATAAGTCTCTTCAAAATGACAACTCTTCTAGATGCCACGTACCGCTTTTCTAGAGAAAGAAGTTTCCAAACCTTATACCTAAAAATCTCTCAAATGGTTAAGAATTTGAGATAGCCACTGAGACAAAATTGTTTCTTGCGAAATTCCAAAGCCTTTGATAAAAACAAAATTTGCCTTTAAGCAACTTCTACATCTGCTTTCACTTTTTGAAACCACTCATTATATGGACTTCTAGTCAATGTGACTATCTAAGCGTAAAAGTCTTAGTCATTTGGGCTTTCTGGTTAATCAGACTGCCCAACTAAACTTTTAATTACTAGTGGGTATCTCATCAATGACGACCCAAGTATAATTATGGGGCGTTTTGGCCATTGGTCATCCTTAAAAAGAAATATGAGCATTTAATAATATCTTAATATACTTAAATAACAAAAATCACCTT
Organism: Lygodium microphyllum; assembly: GCF_053477565.2. Classification (NCBI taxonomy): domain Eukaryota; kingdom Viridiplantae; phylum Streptophyta; class Polypodiopsida; order Schizaeales; family Lygodiaceae; genus Lygodium; species Lygodium microphyllum. The sequence continues at coordinate 49,403,381 of NC_141138.1, read as the reverse complement.
TCAAAGTACACAAGCTTTAAATTAATTTCAAATCATTGAACCCATATGTCTTGGTAACAATTGATATACAAAAGATTAAGGCTTAAAACTTTACATCTTTGGCAAGGGTTTTGTTTTACAAAGCAAATCCACTAAGCAAAACAAAATCAACTATGGAAAAACATAAAATCCACTATGGCAAAGATAATTTCTTCAAAACAATTTGGCAGAGTTGTTGTTAGTGGTGGAAACATGTTCTTCTTCTTCTCTTTCAATCATGAATTGATTCTGGTGGTTACCATTCTGCACTTGTTGTACACTTTTACGGTGGAAACATTCACTGGCTATATGGCCAATCTTACCAAAATAATGACATGTCATCCGATCTTTGTTGTTGGAGTTGAATCCTCCTCCTCGAGCTTTTGCTCCAACAGTTCCTTTGGTATATAAGAGATTTTCCCTAGATGAAGGGACACCATCTTTTGCATTCTCATTCTTCTGTCTATTCTCTTCATCAAGAATATGCATAGTCATTGAAGTGCTATTTTTTATGTCAAGCTTATAGAACTACATTAAAAACTTGATCTAACAGATTTTGGCTGGACTTCCAAAGATCCTATCAAGCTCATCCCAAGTCTTTTTAGCATGTCTGATGCTAGAGATGTGGTGCAATACATCATCAAATAGTCCCCGAAGCAATGATGCCTAGAACCTTATTGTTCATCGTTTTCCACTCCTTTGTTTTGAGCTGGTCTTCTTCAACAAACCTGTCTTCATCATCTTCCTTCTTGCTATCTGTATCTCCTACATCATCCTCAAATAAGTCCCAAGTCCTTCCACATAAGGTGGTGCATGGTCTTCTCCTTCCAAGCATGAAAGCTTTCTCCATTGAACTTGGCTATTTGCTTAAGTTGTGCCATGTTGAGTAGCTTCAAATAGCTGAGATAATACCAGAAAGTGAGTTGCCCAAGAACACAAGTAGATTAGTGTCCAATAATACTAGTTGAGCATCAATAGATACTTTGCTTGAAGATTTGAAGATCTTTATCTTGAGCTTCATGTTGCTGAGGATTTTTCGCCCTTTGTTTTTAATTTGATAGGAAGGAACTTGCTAAAAACTGAGTGAATCACCAAATCAGAGTTGCAGGAAGAGCTCGCCAAAAGAGACTAGTGGTTCATGAATCTCCATCACCCATGATGGATTGTGGTAACTCATGATACTTAAAGATTTGTTGAATGAATATTCTAGCCATATATTGAGACTTAATAGTCTTCTTAATTGGAATGAAATGAACATGTTTACTAAATCTGTCAATAGTAGTTCACATGCTTGCCGTTTGTTGATTTTGGCAAGCCAAAAATAAAATCCATAGCAATGCTTTTCCAAGGTTGGCTCGAAATAGATAATGGTTGCAAAAGCACTGTTGGCTTTTGGGAATCAAACTTAATCTTTTGGTACACAAGTCATTCTTTGATAAATTGCTCAATGTCTCGTCGAAAACTTGGCCAAAAGAATTTAGGTGCCTTGGTTGTGGACAAAATACCACGATGAGCCAAATAAGAAGTTGCATGATGTTCTTCCATTACTTTAGGCTTGAAATCTTTAGTAACACATAACTTATTCTTCATCAAAAGAAATCCATCTTTACTAACATAAAAGTCTACCACTTTACCAAGTTGTAAACTCTCCTAGATGATTTTAAAATCTACACGTTCCTTACATTAGAGAAATCTCTATGATGAATCATGAACATTGTATGAATCTGAGGTCTTTTTGAACTGCTTTCTTGGTTAAATCATGCAATGGTCCAGCAACCACTGCAAACCATTTAATGAATCTCTTGTAATAAGAGCATAATCCCAAAAAACATCGAACTTCATACTAGTCAATTGTGGTCATTCTACAATAGCCTTGCCTTTTTCCGGATCCATACGAATCCCATCTTTGGACACAATATGACCCAAATAGTGAATCTCTTCTAAGAAACATTTACTCTTTTTTCCATTCACATAAAGTTTGTGTTTGTGGAGTTCTTGAAACACTATTTTCAAATGTTGCTTATGCTTTTCTTCATCTTTTTAATGAACCAAAAGATTTTTTCTATCATTTTATTAAAGGTTGCAAGAGCATTGGTGAGACCAAATGGTAGCACAAAAAAATCATACAAACCAAAAGTTATCTTGAATTTTGTTTTATGAATATCTTGAGGAGCAAGCCTTGTTTGATGGTAGCCGCTCTTTAAATCAATCAAGATGAATACTTTAGATCCATACAATCTAACCAAGATATCATTAATTCTTGGAATGGGAAACCTATTTTGAATTGTAATTTTGTTAAGGGCCTTATAGTCCACACACATGCGCCAAGATCCATCTTTCTTTGCACTGAGAGAATTGAAGAGCAAAAAGATGAGGAACTGGATCTTATTAGACCCTTCGCCAAGAGCTCATTCATTTGCTTCATAATCTCCTCTTGTTGTGTTGGACTTACACGATAGGCTGGCCTATTTGGAGATAAGTTCCCAGAAATGAGATCAATGTGATAATCTTTTAGCCTCTCTGGTGATAACTCGTCAAGTAAAGTGTTTGCAAAACAATCTTCATACTCTTTCAAAAAACTCATTCGGTCCTCGTTCATATCAAAGATAGACTCTTCAATTCTAGATTCTTTGTTAGAATCTTTGATAAAAATCAAGTATGAGAAAATAGACTTTTTCATTCCTTTACAAATTTATACATGGGATAAAATGGAAATAGAGTTTCCTTCCACTCCTACATCAAAATATACATATTTACCCTTGAAAGAGAATCTAAACTTATTTTGATTCCAATCAATGGCCGGATCTATTCTTCTATGCCAAGGTATTCCTAATATAATATCACAATGACCAAGATCCCCCATGACAAAATTCTCATGATCTATATAATCTCCCATCTCAATTCGTAGTTTTGCCATAATCGGGGTAGCTTCAAACTCCATTCCTTGAAAAGCGGCACTTGACTGTTTTGGAGTTCCGAACCTCTCCTTTGATAGATGTAGAGCTTCAATAATCCGAGGATGGATATAATGATATATAGCCCTTCTATCAAAATGAATGAAAACAAGGTGATTAGCAACCGTAACTCAAGCCATAAAAAGCTTCCTTTTCTTTGACAGAGTTTCATCCTCTTATAAGGATTCCTTAGGTAGAGTATTTACTTGAGCTGTCTTTTGGGGTTAGTTTTGCTTCTTTGATTTACTAGGATATTGACAAGTCATGTGTCATTTTCTCCACAAGAGAAACATCATCCTTCTCTTGTATATTCTACTAATTATTGATATGTTAGCTTCTTTTTCATGGCAAAGGTGGCCTACCTCCATCCTTATGCTTTAGTTCTTGTTTATGTGACTTTTTTTGGTCAAACATCTTGGTCTTCTTCCTTTGTGATTCTTCTTTTGAGTCTTTACTAAGCATCCATGACATAAGTAGACCTTTAGCTTCCAAGGCCCATCTTGAGCTGCTTCCAAAGTATCACGCTTTTTGTCATCTTGATAGCTTGTCGTACCATTGGATGTAATCCATGGATAAGCTTTCTTATTTCCATATTGGAAGAAACTTCATTAAGAGATGTAAATTTAAGAGAAGCACCTATAAACTTGTTGAGATATGTTTCAACATTGTATCCATGGCTTTGCTTTAGCTCATCCCATTCTTATTGCACATTAGCTTCAAAGGATAAAGGCAGAAACTTCTTGGTGAACATCTCCTTAAACTCTTTTCAAGACTGGGGTTCCTTTCCTTCTTGAATTACTTTGAGCCATCAATTTAAAGTAACATCCTTTAGATGCAGTTTAACCATCCTAATTTTTTATTTTTCTGTATAATCTTCACCACCAAAAGTAGCATCAAATTGTCTAGTAAAAGACAACTTTTTGAGAATCTCTCTTACCATAGAAAACGTCAAACTTGACACTCTTCTCTCTAGGGTTGAAGTCTCTTTTAGCATAGTTTTCCTTTGCTAAATGCATCTTTGGAGATTTGGCTACCATGGAAATAGACGGTTCTTTGACTTTTTCCTTGTCCTTCTCCATGGAGGGATTCTTGGAACAAGAGGAGGCAGCTTGTGTATGATGAGACTTTGAAGTCACCGCTTGGGTGGATCCTGGAATGAAAGGTGATATGTTACCTTTGGTAGACTTAGTGGCATCGATAACATTGATACCTTTCAAGCCGAGATAGGCCTTAGCAGCTATAATACCATTTGTGTCAAGAGCCTTCTCCATAAGAAAATCTTGAAAAACCTTTGCTTCAGCCCATGCTTTAGCTCTTCTCTCCATCAAAGCTTGAATTTCTCGATCGGCTTTCAACTCCTTGTATCTTTGTATCTTATTATAATCACAGTAGCATACATATACACAGTATCGAGAGCCTTCCAGTTATTCACCAAAATTCTCCTCTCCGCCACTTGACATGGTGAGAAAGTTGAGTCCAAAGATCTCGTCACCTAAAAAAGTTCTAACAAAGAAGTAGTCCTTGCTCTAATATCAATGTAAGTGCGGGAAGAACGTGAGAAGAACAATACTTTGAACTTAACCAACTAGATTAATTATCACCATGAAAATTGAGAGAGAGAGAGAGAGAGAGAGAGAGAGAGAGAGAGATCTATTAACGTCTCTAGAAGGCCAAAATGGCCTACGAGACCATAACTAATACAACCGGTATCATCATCTCTCATCAAAGAAGAAAACAAAATTATATCTATGTCTACATGATAAATTGAAATGAAAAATGAAAAATATGAAAAACTGAAAAACTAAAAAGAGTATAGAGTATCTTCCTCTTAGTGTATGGAATCCACCAAGACTTTGCAAGCTACCTCCGATTGAGTCCTCGTGGCAATCTTTGTCTGTAATGAGCAATTGTGACGCGAGAGTGTTGCATATGAGCATGCCTACATTGTTGGGCAAGTACCCTAGCGTGTCGTGCTCTGCATAACATTTGCAACTCTATCTGCTGTGATGCCACTTGATGTTGTTCCTCGATTGGCGCCTGTCAGGTAGGAGATATAGTGTCTAAGGTGGCAGTGGCCCAGGGGTCAGCTATACTAAAAAAATCTGCAACTACTCTTTGGAGAGGTGGATGTAACTTGGCTTGCCTCCGATCTCGTAACAATGTTGCTTTGCGCCATTGGACGTCCAACAAGAAAAGGCCGATTCCCGTAGTCCATCACCCATCTCAGTGGTCCATAGCCCCCCTTAAAGAGAGAGAGAGAGAGAGTTAAGAGGGAAACTGACCACTTCCCCTTTGCAAGAAATTATTGAAACAAACCACACACGCTGAGTGCCTAAACCATATAGAAAAGTACCGATTTGCTGCAATTCTAAGAATTAGAGATTTAAAACCCTGATTTCTACAAACTCTGGGCAGCAACAAGATAATTTTCTTCTTTAGTGCTTGGATTAGATTAAACTTATTAGAAAATACTTCTTGGATGAGAGATAGATATAAGAGAGTACAAAGCATGATTTCAGCATGAGAGCTAATTCCAAAAAAAGAGAGAGTCAGAGAGAAGCTTTCAAACCTCGTACTCTATAAATCTCTCAAATGGTTAAGAATTTGAGATAGCTGCTGAAGACAAAATTGTTCCTTATGAAATTGCAAAACCTTTGACGCAAATAGAATTTCCATTTGAGCCACTTTCAAAAAATAGTAGCCTTCAAAATTGGGAGTCGTCAAATTTAGCTTCTAGAGAGCTTCATTATATAAGTTTATGGGTTCATGGTTTGTTTCTTTGATCATGAGCCTTTGGTTTTACTTTCTGAACCCACTCATTATATGGGCTTCTATCTGAGTGTAAAAGTCTTAGTCATTTGTACTTTTTGATCAATCTGACCACTTGACTAGAATTTTAACTACTCTTGGACATCTTGGCAATGACGACCCAAGTATAATTATAGGGTGTTCTGAACAATTGACCACCCTTATATAGAAAGATGAACATTTAATCATATCTTGAAACACTTAAATAATACAAATCCAATATGTCTTGGTAGCAATTGATATACAAAAGGTTTGTTACATCATAAATGGAAAGTATAAATCTTTTTCGACAAAAATCCGGGTAGAGTATTCCACACAGTGGATGGATGTGTTTGGAAATGGGTTGACACGTTCAGTGTCTAATTCCAAAATACATTAATTAATTAATTAATTAATTATGATCTACTTCAAATCTCATACTAATAGGGTTCATCATTACCAAGAGACAAAGACTGAATAGATATATTAAGGGCCTTCTTAGAAGTGGTAGGTGGCTCGTCAGAGTCACTATCGCATACGGTATTAGCACTGGCATATTGGGCGTATTACTTGTCTTCTTGCTTGTCTTTCTTCTTATAGCATTTGTTCGAATTTATCGATTCTGGGTAGTACCCATATAATTCCTGTGGTGTGGACACTTTAGTAAGTATCACTCTAGTGTGGGTACCTGGTATCTTCACATTTAAAAGTAGTGACACTAAGGACTAGAGTAAGTTAGCTTAACTCTAGTCTCTTGGTGGAGAGTTGGTTAGGTTGTACCGTCACTCTATTCTTTTAGTTTAGTAAGTACACTTTACACTCTTACTTCCGCTTACTATCAATGTCTCGTTTCTCTCTCCTCCATAGTTAATTGTGATTTCTAACATCTGGTACGGATTTAAATCAGCCACCACGCTGATGCTACTCTACCCGAGGTCTTGTCGCCATCAACCCTTGTTTGGTCAAGGAAAAGCACATCTGCTCGAAGCTCAATTGATATACAACATGCTTAGTCTGCCCTAGTGCCATCTCACCCAACCGTTAGTTTCATCCCAAGTTTGCCACCCAGCCATTTGTTGCACTCCAGATCCAATAGTAAGCCACATTCGCCAGTTTGCACTAGCTTCTACCCACAAGTCACCGCTGCCACTACCTTCCTGTCGTACTACCATCACCTATAGCCTGTCACCCTACCACCGCTTGCACCTTGTGGTGCTTCCATTGAACCACGCTCACCATAGCATTCTGCAGCGTATACTATTCCGTTGCCACTTGCTCAAGCCTCACTAATAGCCTACAATGGCGCTTGCTTTGCTCGCTCAACCCTATCGTCCAACGTTTAACGCTACCAAAGGCACAACTAAGTATCTCCATCCCCACCGCTGAACCAATTGAGCCGCCACCAAATCCCAAAGGTCTCAATCACTATACACGTGTCCCAAGGCACCTCAAAATTTAGGGTTTTTATCGATTTACCTTCCAACATGCGAATCAATACTTGGCAACTTGACATTGCACAATTTCATCTCGATTTCTGCAAAAGAAATTTGGAGTTTTTGTTTCCAAGGCTTCAACACACATTGCAAGGTAAATTCCAACTGCTGTTCATTGTTGGCACACATCCCGAGGTAATATTTTTGTAAAAATTCGAGCAATAAGATATAAAATTTTTCAAATTTAGAAAGAAATTTGGAGCTTTTGCTCAACATGCACTAGAAGGGAGAAAACAAGTAATAAAATAGCATCTAATAGCTGTTATAGTTAAACTGAGCTAATTTTTTTTAATGAGTGAAAAAACATGAGGGGATGAAGAGAAATAAAGAGAAGGGCAACACACACACACACACACACACACACACAGAACATCCTTTTACGAAAAAAAAAGAGAGAGAGAGAACATAAACAAAGAGTACAAAGAAAGGTGCAAAGAAAAGGGGAAGAAAACCAAGACTTTAGTTGACATTAATTTTATTGAGTTACAAGATCAGAAATCCCTTGTCAAACAAATTAAGAAAGAAAAAGAGAATGACAACAAAAACCAATTGTTTGTTGTAATGCAGACAAAATGGAAAAGAGAGAAATCCATACGTATTGTTAAGAAACAAATGGGCCTAACACTAGCTCTAGGGCTCTAGCCAGGCCTCTTATACGCACCCAAACAATCCTTGATCTCGTAGCCAAGAGCGCATAGACACTATGAAAACTTATTTATTGAAAGAATGTATTTATAGATACAATCTTCGAATTGTAGTCCAACGTCATGCCCTTCTAAACTCCAAGAAAAGTGAGCATTCAAATATATAGGTGGTTAGCACCTCCTTATAGCACAAACAAAAGGAGCACCACCACATCATATCATTGTGGCTCCACTATGTTTCTCTATCACCCTAGGGATTAGCCCTAGGATACGCCATCTAACATGGCATATGAGGTGAATAATGATCAAAGTAGCATTGTTAGTGTCCTCAATCAAGAGGACAAACTTGATGGCATGACTACTCGTCGTGGAGTTTTATTGTTTGCAATCTTCTTGTGACAAAGGACTTGTGAAACTATGTCACAGGTGATTTGCAACGACCAGAAGGTCTTGCACCTCAAACACCTTAGCGTAAAGCTTGAGGACACTTTTCTAGTTCTAGTGCTAGTGCTATTGCTACTGCCCCTTCTTTCCCTTCCATTGAGGATCAAAGGAAATGGCACTCAAAAGATACACAAGCACTTTCTTTCATTGCATTGTCAATGGAAAGAATGATTATTCCGTACATTCCGACTTCTAGAACCTCAAAATCAGCATGGGATGTACTTCAATGTTTGTTTGCAGCACACAATGAGGCAAAGATATCCTATCTCCACAAAGAGTTAGCCAATGTGAACATGGATGAGGGTGATAGCATGACAAATCACCTTAGTCACATATAGGATTTGCGTGAGTTGTTACTGAATGTTGATGAGGTCATTCAGAATGCTGAATATGTAAACATCACATTGAGCTCTCTTCCAAAGGCTTCCACACCTCTTTGATATTGTCTTTGAGGGGGGGGACAACAACCTCTTACATTTGTGGAGTTGGAAGGCTTCTTGTTGCAAGAGGAACAGACTCAAAAGAATGTTGCATTGTGTTCAGGTAATGTGGCTATGCTTTCCAAGTTCAAAGACAAAGGAAAAGTTAGGTGAAATGTAAAAAATCAGCAAAAGGGTGATGCTAGACAGCCATCAAACAAGGTTCAAGATATAGGTACATCTAAAGAGAAAGGAAAATGCCATTATTACAAGAAGCTCATTCAACATTTAAGCTACTGAAACGCACCAAACATGGTATTTTGATAGTGAGGCATCAAAGTAGTAAAATACCCTCTTACTTCAAGCTACCCTACCGACAGTAGACTTTTCTTTATGCCAGGTACATATCTGACATCTTGCAAAATCAGCTCTTTACCATTTTCAAGGGCCAAGTGAATGATATCTACACCCTCTATTTCACAAGCATAATTGTTTCCCAAGTAAACCTTGTCTAGGCAACCTGTAGTATATTCAAAAAAGGACTCTAAAGAGGAAGTAACATGAAAAGAGGCACCACTGTCCACTATCCATGATTGGGATAGCCCATCATGAGCTGAAAGTAAGACATCAATTACCTCCTTTTTAGTGATGTGCATATCACCTACTGCTGCCGTAACATCTACATCATTACATGAGGCTGCAACAAGTATCTCTCCAGTGTCAGAGAGCTCTTCAATGACCACACTAGATGCAACATTTTCCTTTGCAACTTCTTTTGAGGGAGAGCTGTCCTTATAATTCTTGTCATCCTTCTTTTTCTTTCATTGTTGTTTCTTTCTTTCTTACTCTTTCTTGTAGTAGCGACAACTGAGCTTTTTATGCCCTTTACGTCCACATTGATAGCAAGTAACATACTGTTGTTTGCCCTTGCTTTTACTCTTGCTTTTGCCTTTATTTCTTGCATTACCCCTCTTTTTTGACATGCCTCTAAGATTATAGGTTGAACCAGTGCTTTCTCCATTGGATTTTCTTCTAATCTCCTCATTGAGAATAAAGCCCCTAACACTATCAAAGGTTAAAGCAAGATTGTTGTTTAGTGAAACAACCAAAGACTCCCAACTATCAAGCAAAGTCATCAACAAGAAAATAGCCTTCAATTTATCATTGAAGCGTTGCAAACCAAAGTCTTGTAACTAACTCAAAATCCCTATGAACGCACTCAAATGCTCTGATGCTGGCTTAGACTCATCCAACTCCATGTTTACAAGCTTGCGCATATGAGATGCACTTGATTTACTGGAGTTGTATTTTCATAAGTATCCATCAACTTTTTCCATATGGCATAAGCTGCATCAAGACGCTTAATGTCTGTAATTATATCATCAGATATAGCCATTCTAATGTATGCCATAGCCTTCTTATTGAGTCTAGCCCAATCCTCATCTGTCATAGCTGCAGGCTTGACTTCTAAAAGAGCATCATCACAATCCTTGAGAAACAAAAAGCCTTGCACCCCGTCCTTATAATGTTAAAATATTCCTAGAAATTGATGTAAAATCCATTTTTCCATTTCGGCCTCAGGCCGAAACTTCGTTTCAAGACTTCGAAACACTTTTTTTTTTGGTCATTTTTGATACTTTGGGCAACTATCGTATGCTTGGATCTTCAATAAGAGAAATCCTAGGCATCACTGGTCATTGTACTCATAGGTGTTAGGTATGAAAGGTAAGATAAAATACAATACTAAATGGTACCTTATGATTTTATGAGGTATGGTACCATATTAGTACGGGACAAGAAAAACTCGATTTTCTTAGAAAGTATAAATCATCAAATGATAGAACACATGTTTAAAGTGAAACTAGCCATGTCATTACAAAATAAGATGAATACATGAGGATGGCCCTCATGATCACATGTGTTGTGCACAACATGCGATACAACTAAAGTCTCGTGTATATATACATGGTGATGGATTATAGTGGATACACTGATAGTAAAAGCAAAAAAGAGAGAGGTCTATGATGAGGCATCACCATCATTATCATCTCATCAAACCATTTGAGTGCTCATCAAGAGTCTGAAGATGACTCCTTAGCATCGAATGATGAGACACTCTTATACTCATTCTGTGATGAGATTACCATCATCATCAAATGATAGCTCCCTAGATGCCGACTATGTACGCAAGGGGGGATTTCATCATGAGGTATGGAATGGGAGCTACTAGAGCCATGCCTCACATATGGATACAAGCAACTCAAACCACCCCTCCTTGATATCGGAGAGTACCAAATGACCATGCCCCTACTGCCACCTACTCAACCTCCTCGCTCACGAGCACGTTAACGGCAAGTGTCAAGAGTATCTACTGCTATAAGCTCTCTATAGAGCTCCACAAAGATCATCTCCTCCTCATACACCTCGTAATGTACACTCGAAAGAGTGTTGCCTGTCAACTTAAATATATCAACATTCATCTACACAATCACATAAGATTGTAAACACTAGATTGTAAAGTATTAAAGTTTAAAACAACAAATTTCAAATTTTATGATTAAGTGTTTACCTGCTTTGGACTACCTATACTTATCATAGCCCTCATCATGCGTAAGTTAGTGTGGCAATAGACTAGCTTCTCTAACTATCATGTGCTAAGCCGACTGTAAATCTTCATGTGAATGAGAGGATAGGCACTTCAATTTCTCTCACATGCACCAAAAGAGCAATCCTCAGCAAGGACTCTCATGGCTAAGGGCTAAAGGATCTCGACCACATATCCAAAGTTTTGCCATCAAAACAGAGGATTCACAAGTGACTCTCTCCTCCAATAAGTGGAAGAAGCAAATGCCACATACCCTCTCTAAACTACATAGCATCCTAGCTCCTCTAGCATTGCATTGTGGTCATCCACGGGAATCACACGAGTCAAATATGCAAGCTAGTTTGAACAGAGCTCTCTATCATCCATGACGACCAGCGATTTATAGGCTGGACATATCAATATTGCAAAACCATGGATGGGCTTATGCATCCATCCCCATCTCCTCTTTGCTATCTATAAAACATATGCATGTTGTGTCTCTGTGATCACTATGCAAGCACATGCCTTTACCAATGCCACTCTAAAGAAGTAAACGAGAAGGCCCATGGTGGATCCCTAGCAATCACTCATATGCACATCCTGTAAAAGGGAGTCACGACAATGACAATAGCACAGAATTTTTGCCAAAACTACTCATTGAGGCACAAAAACTACACGGATTTGACCTCTTTTGTCTCATGCTCATCCCTTTATAGAGTGGACATTACTCTCCACCGCATCTCATAAGGGCGCTTAAGCAACAATCACATATAAGCAAACCGAGTTGAAGAAGGCTTTTTTAAGTTGAGTGTGCTATGCTCGTGATACATTGCAAGAGCCTTTATCATGAAGAAGGTGACAACTCACGTAGCTTTGTGGACCAACCACTTTATCCACTTGAGCTTCCTGATATCCTCCATGAGCAACTCCAAACAACGACATGCACATGGAGTCCACATTATCAAAGTACAAAGTGAATAGCAAGAAAGTAGCCTTGAACTCATCATCAATACGAAAATACAAAGTAGGCAACTGACTAAAAAATTGAGTTGAACTCATTCAAATGTACAAACATGGTTGTACCTTCTTCCATGCAAAAGTCCATTAATTATTTTAGTCAATAAACCTATTTGGCTGCACTTTTTTGAGCATATAATTCTTCAAGCCTTTACCACATTGCATATGCTAAATTAAGCTTCTTAATGTTAAATAGCAAGTTCTCTGACACTGAGAGCTCAATGGTAGAGCAAGCAAGCTCATTTAGATCATCCCACTTGTCTTGTTCCATGTCTGCGAGTTTTATTCCCTTTGTTTTGATGGGCTTCATGTGTTTCTTCTACACCAAGACATTATAGCACTGTTTTGGCCATATTGCAGAATTATGTGCACCTTCAAGCTTCTTGATGTGCAAAAGATTGTTGCTGTCACTGTTGCTAGCCATAATTTGCAGTACCAAATTAACTAAACAGTCACCAAAGGCAAGCCCAAATGTCACACAAGTAACCATGGTACGCTGCAACTACCAACCAGCAATAAAAATCCCAAGATTGCAGAAATTTCAGATCTACAAATAGATTTTCAGAATTAAAGAGTGTTTGTTGCTGCACTCCTCAAGCAATTATTGACACATTTAGAGACCAAGGCACCTATTACATGTGAAATTCCCAGACTGCCGACCAAACTCCTGTACCTCCCAATGTCTACTAGTGCTGATGTATCCTCAACGGATAACTTTGCATTCACCTCCATAGGTGTAGCTATCTCCGTGCACTCGGTTATGCCAAATGCCTTCAGGATCTCCCATGCATACTTCTTCTGAGATATGAAGATCTTTCTTGGCTCTTGCCAAACTTCAATCCCCAAACAATAGTGCAGCAAGCCCAAGTTTGTTATTTCAAACTTAAAACTCAAAGCCTTTTGAGTTTGGTTGATCATATCTAGCATTCCTGGGTACAAATCTGACAATTTTGATCAAAAGCCCCAAATTTTTAGAAGATAATCCGTCCAGATTGCATCAATACATGTATCCAAGTGCATATACCAAACAGTTGTCGCACAAATTGAAGGGATTTTGCAAAAATCCCAATTTTCTTAGGTCCAAAGTACACAAATTTCAGTGAAATTGAAGAAATTCCTCTAAATTCTGAAAAGCCCCAAAATTTCTTGAGAAAATGAGCACCAATTGTGCAATTTCTGACTCAGCTTGTCTTGTCTTGCATTGAAGTCCCCAAATCTGAGAAAGGCCCCAATTTTCTTGGGCAATATTGCATGTTGTACTTGTGCGTGTGAATGCCCGGCAAAGGGGAGATTGAAAAATGGCACAAATTAAAGAAAATTGAGGGAGGAGGAGCGGGAGGGAAAAAGAAAACGGCCCATTCCTAGCATTGACCAGGCACCGTGTCTCTCGCCGATCAACAAACCTACTTCGTATTGCCCGCTTGGCATTGCGCGACTAGCCAACCAAGTTCGACGCTTGCAATGCATGTGCCTGTCGAAGCCCACTAACTCTGGTTGCAAACTGTTGCCGCGACTAACGTGCTACCTCCTGCCGATGGCCTATGATGTGTTGCCCTGACGAGCCTGTTGCTTGCCAACCTGCCCTCTGTGGCGTCAATGTGTGACCTGCGACTTGTCGCCTATGCCAGACGAGGTTCTCGTCTCCTGCTGGTCCTGCACACCACACGTCAAAGTGTCAGCAATTCGCCTGTCTACTCATGCCAGTCACTTGCTCTGATACTACTTTGATAGCCTTGCTAGGATCGAGACTGAGTGATATATAGATTGAGCGTAGGAAGAAGCGTAGAAAAGAGTGAGCAACATGAGTGAGAGCACAATACAATCAGTATTTGGTACAATGACGGGTGCACTACTTTCAAGTTTAGATAATATATAAGGTACAAGAGTGTAAGGGTGTGTTGATACCCGAACACCGTAAAAGGCACAGTGAGTCTTTATTTCCAACACATAGAGCATAGAAACTAGGCAGTCGTGAATATAGCATGCTCTGTGTTGTTCACAGCAAAGCTCCTTGAGTACCTTAAGCTTGAGGCTGTTCACAATTCGTAATACATCCTTAACCAATGTTCAACTGCAACGGTCCCCAATAAGACTCCATATGAGGTATTTTTTGGCTCTTGGCCTGTTGTTTCTCACTTCAAAGTCTTCAACAGTCGTGCTTATGCACAATCCGCATTATCAGATGGGAAAGCTTACCCCTCCGATTGATCTCTTGCTCTTTGTGGGCTATTCTTCCGAAGTGAAACCCTATTGTTTGTTCAATCCTCGAATGAATAAGGTGAACGTTAGGAGTGATGTCCTCTTTGATGAGAGCAACATCATGTAGTTTTTTGCACCCAACTCTATGTCCTCATCTTGCTCACATCATATGAGATTGTGCCTTCTAAGTCGGGTCTACTGCTCGCTTCTCACCTTCCTACACACACTTCAACTCCTAGGCCCCCTCGCGAGACCCGTTACCTCACTGGCACCAACAGACCAAGCAGGGTTCAAGGATCCTTCTATTGGATTCCACTCCGGAGGGCCCTAAAAGATCTACTCAACTCGCCTCTCAGGCTTCATATACATCACTATTTACAGCTGATTACATTGCACATTCCAAGATGGATAGTTTGGTAGAAGGCTCTCCAAGAGGCCATGGAAAATGAACTGGATAGTATTGACCGAAATGGGACTCGGACCTTGGTGCATCGTTCTCGTCACAAGCCGCTCATCATGACGAAGTGAATTTTTAGGACTAAGCTAAAGACTGACGCTACTTTAGACAAATATAAGGCTCAACTTATAGTGCAAGGTTTTAGGCAAAAGTACGATATTGACTATGAAAAAACCTTCACACCTATAGCTCATTTGACGTAATTTCATCTACTGATTGCACTTGCCACTCACCACAGCTGGCTGATATATCAAATGGACGTCAAAAGTGCCTTTCTAAATGCTTATTTAGAGGAGCAAGTCTACTGGAGCAACCTTCCAGTTTTTCTTCCGCTCATCAGAATGACAAGGTATTTCACCTGCACTTTATATGCTAAAGCAAGAGCTAAGGTCTTGGTATCACAAGATGGATGAGTTCTTATGAACTCATGGATACCATTCTATCCACTATGATTCAAATCTATATATGTGCACCACAAGTGCGGAGATGAGCTATATCCTACAGTACGTTAATGACATACTTCTCATTGGCTCAAATTCCGAGGCTATAGCAAAAATCGAGGCAAAGCTTTGCACTACATTTGAGATGACCGACTTCGATTTGTTGTCTTGTTTCTTAAGGATGGAGATTATTTATTCTGAGAAAAGTATCTTTCTATCATAACAGAAATACGCACTACAGCTAGTTGCACGGTATTGCACCAATCAAACACTGCCAATAGTCACACCTCTTGATCCTACTATCCATCTGCATAAGATTATCTCAGGTCAAGAAACTACTTTGCATGATACATACTAGGTCAGATCTTGCATAATCATTTAGTTTGCTTAGTCAATATTTTAATACACCTAGAATCTCTCATTGGATTGCTTGTCTTCGTGTGTAAAGATATTTAAGGTGTACCTATTATTATAGACTAATTTATGGTCAT
This sequence comes from Lygodium microphyllum, assembly GCF_053477565.2. Taxonomy (NCBI): domain Eukaryota; kingdom Viridiplantae; phylum Streptophyta; class Polypodiopsida; order Schizaeales; family Lygodiaceae; genus Lygodium; species Lygodium microphyllum. The sequence goes on along the minus strand of NC_141138.1, from coordinate 49,387,434 downwards.
CGTTTATCCTTGAAGGGATACATTGATTCTAACTGGGCGGGAGATTCTTACACCTGGCATTCTTATGGTCGCCACCTTTATACCTTAGACACGGCACCCATCCCTTGGGCTAGCTATAAGTAAGAGACAATGGTAGCTTTCACGATCAAGGTAAAGTATCGAGCTCTCCTTAATGATACCACTAATGCCATCTATCTGAGGAACTTGTTGGCTTTAGTTTAGTTTTCTTGTGAAACACCTACAGTTGTCTACTACGACAATCAAAGTATCATTGCCCTTACAAGCAATCCATTCATCACACCTCGAACACAACATGCAATGGTCCACTTTCACTTCACCAGAGAGTAGGTTGAGCTAAGTACTAATCGTCTTGAGTTTGTACATTCCAATGATAATTTTGCAAATATTTTGACCAAGGTGGTTAACAACCTGGTTCTATAGTATCTTTTACCTCGGATCCGGCCTAGATATACCCTCCTCTACTTCTTTAGATTGATGGGGAGAAGGTCCTTGCCTCTTACTTCTCCTTGCAGTTTGTGACAGGACAATTTCCTTCTCTTGATAGTGACAGTGATAATGGTTACAGTTTTTCACTCCCAAACATTTATTTACTTTGTACTGTACATTATGGACATTTGTAACTTCATCTGCACTCCCACGATGATATGATTATAAAAGGGCACTTTGGTAAGTAAACAATTCCTCCACAAGGACACTGTCCAAGTGGCACTGTTATATCGCATTCTGCATGAGCATGAAAACTTACATGCTCCTTTGCATTACACCATGCATTGGCATTCTATTCATGTAAACATGCATTTTTGTACATTTATCCCTTTTTAGTCACCTTTGAAGTCTAGTGGCATCCACCATACTCGTGACATTGCATATGAAAGCTAAGCAAGCAAAGGACATTGCCATATACAATGCCACGAATATGATGGATCAAGAGTTAACCACTTAGAAAGGCCGAAAAGAGATAAATACACACATATATATATTTACATAAATACAATGCCAATGCATTGGAGTTGTGCAAGAGACAATGCAACTATGATCATGCAAAATGCAAAATGCTATGCAATGGTGTAACTTGGACAATGCTCTCATCATAGGAGAATTATGCACTTGCCCATGCGTCCTTTTACAATCATGTCATCTTGATAATACGGATGAAGATACAAAGTACAATATACAAAAATGTTTGAAAAAGAAACTGTAAACATCATGTCTTTACCACCAAGAGAAGAAAGTTGTCCCCTCTAAAACCAAAAGAGAAAGTTGAAGAGAAACATCCTCTCCCTATCAATTTAAAGAAGTAGGAGAGGGTATATATACCCCTAGCCAACCTCGGTAGAATATACAACAATCTACAATACCAACCCATTGATCGCCTTGGTCAATATGTCTACAAAGTTATCAAATGATAGCACAAACTCTAGGCATATAATGCCTAGCTCAACCTGCTCTCTAGTCAACTTAAAGTGGATCTCCATATGCTGCATCCGTGGTGTAATGATTGGATTATCCACAAGGATAACGGTACTCTGGTTGTCATAGTAGATAATGGTGGGAGAGTCGCATGAAAACTATAGTGCCGCTAGTAAGCTCAAGTAGATAGCTCTCCTGCAAACAACATGGAGCATATCATGTTCATGATCGTTCAGATCCTATGCTCTAGGACTCCATTTTATAAAGGAATGTTGATAGAGATAAGCTGGCGTGAAATACCATGCTCCATTAGAAACTTGTAAAACTCGTGGAAGGTGAGTTCACCCCCACTGTCACTTCTCATGCATCCTATACGACGACCAGTCAAGTTATGCACCAACAACACCCAAGTAGAAAAATATGTAAAGGCATTGGACATATGATTCACAAAGTACACCTATATGTAATGAGAATAATCATCAATAATAAAAAAGAAGTACAATGCGTTGTTCAAGGGCATGGTGGATGTCGGCCCACAAAGATCAACATGAATCAATCTAAGAGAGCCTCAACTCTATGAGTAGATTGCTGAGGGAATGGGATATGCTGTTGTTTCCCAAGTAACAAGCTTTACAGACATCCCCCAATAGCTTCAGGTAGGGAAGGGCATTAACCATTTGTGAATGTGACAACTCATAAAGAGAGTTGTATCCGAGATGCTAAGCAAAAATCCCAAAGGTGCTCAGTGCTCGAAGGCTCTTGTGTAACAAGCTAAAGCTTGGAAGTGGTGGAACTGAAAGCCCTCAGCTGTTGACTCAAAAATAAATGGCATCATCATATGGTACAAGCCACTAGGTTGTGCCTCACCGTGAGCAATCGCTAAACTAGTGTGACTCAAGGACCTTCACTGTGATCGTTGTGAACAGCACTGCTCGATCCAACGGACAAAGCTGCTGAAGGGGTAATACGCTCAACCCTAGCTGGGGCAACATGGTATACATGATCCAGCATAGTGTGATCTGTGGACCCTGGTCACTAGCAAAATTGACGTGACCATAAGCCTAAACCGTGATTGAGGAGTTGTTTGTAACGTGGACATGCCTAGCTCCAAGGGCTCAAGGAATGAAAATGTCCTCAATGGGGATCAAATGATGGGTACCTCCACTATCCACACTCCAAGGAGTAGTTGAAGTACTCAGCGGTGACAAGTAGGCCTCTCCAATCACCACATCAGGAGGCAACTCACAGATGTGGATAAGACTCGCATTCTCAAATGTCTCTATGGAGACGATGGGGGCCTCTGTAGACCAATCAGACAAGCTCTCTCGCATTGAGAATGTTGTCAACTATGATAGCTGACCGCTGGCAGGGTGGGTCTAGCCTCACCACTATCCTTGCTAAGGGTTGCCACCATCCAACCTGCCCTGTTGAGGGTTGTGCGACTGAGGAACGGGGGTCTAAATCTTAGCTTTTGATGATGTGCTTCGTAGCTTTGATTAACACTCGTCATCAAACTGGCTAGCCTTTCGACAACGTGAAGAATACCAATTTTTCTTTAGTACATTCTGGCACCTGGGTTTTAGAGATAACTAGAATATTTCTTAGGTCTTATTAGTTTGATTTTGATTTTGATTTTGAGTTTGTTTTTTATTTTGATTGGAATTTTACTTTTTTTAATCCTTTCCTTGCTGCCCCTTCTGAGAAAAAGCACTGAGAGCCCCCTCTGTAAAGGTCAAACTATAAAACTCAGCGCATAGCACAATAGCTCACACTCAAATTAATAGAAACTCGGCATAGTGGGTTTTGAGATCATTTGTTGCACAAAATGGAAGTATTTTCTTAGCAACTTGTTTAGAAACAATGTGAGTTGATCATCCAAGAATTTAAGAATCCCCGCGGTAGAGAACTCGTGGACAAGACCTCCATACTCAACCAACTAGACTTTCAAGTCATGTCAATCAGTGATTCTGAAGTTTTGGAGGTCATGATTCAAATTGATACGACGAGTCCTATTCCAAGACGCATAGCACTCAATCAAGTGTGTCAATGCTCGGATGCTAAGTCAAAGTGCTGAAGCTGTGAATGAAATTTAAGTAAGAGACCTTGCATCAAGTCAACAATAGTGAAGACATTGCTAGCCTTCCATGAGCAGATAGCCTCCTATGGAACAAGTGCAGAATCGAGTTGGGGTTCCAATCCCTGCACAAGATCCCATAGGTTCTGTGAGTGTTAACCCCAACACGAAGAAAGCAAAAGGAAATAAAAAAGATGCAGGACAAAGGCGGAAAAAAGGTAGCCCGACTGAAGAAAGAATAGGAGAAAAGGCCAAAAGTGCAAGGGCAACCTTAAAAGTCCAAGGCAAATGCAAAAGGGGAAAGGTGCATTTTAAAATACAAAGGCGCACCCTGAAATCTTGTAAAAGAGTGCCAGGCGGTGGAAAATCAGGAAAAGCTAAAGTAGAAGACAAAGACAAAGGCCAAGGCAAAGAGGAACAGAAGACAAAGACGCACAAGGAGAAGAGTCCTAAATAAGGGAGAAAGGCGCACAAGGAAAAGTACAAGTTAAAACTTTTGTAAAAGAGCACAAGCGCATCATGGTTTAATTTAAGGAGCACCGGGCTCTCACCCGTGCCATTTGTAAATGTAGACGGGCGGTGGAAAGGAAGCTAGGAAGATAGAAGGACAATGGGAAAAATGGCCTAGGCTATGGCCGGCCATGTAAAAAAGGGGAAAAGGGGATGACCGCCCAAAAGGGATTTAGGGCTTTGTATATAAAGTTGAAAAGTGAACGAGAAGCTCATTCTTGTGTGTGGCCAAAAGTAGCTCTCCTCTTCTTCTTATTTTTCTTGTTCTTGCTTGCTTGAGCTTGTGCTTGAGAGAGGGAGTGTGAGAGTGTGAGGGAGTGGGTGTGTAAGGGTGAGGGACCGAGGAGGAGAAGCTTTCCATCTTCTCCTCTCTTCTTCTCTTCTCTTCTTTTCTCTTGTCTTGCTTGCGGCAATGGAGCTTGGAGCTTGGAGCGGGAGGATCGAGCTTGCTTGAAGCTTGCACTTGGATCGTGGAGCTACCGGAGTGTGCGGGAGAGGAGGTAACTCAAACAACAAGGAGGTAAGCTCACTACACCCGTAGATATGGATGGCGCCTCGGCTATGTGAGAGGTAGCCATTAGTGCTCGGCTTGGAAACGCTTGAGACAATAAGCAGTCCGTGGATCTTGGCGGTTGAGTGAAAGCTAACACATTTTGGTTCCATTGCCGGGACCAACGGATTCAAGCCTTGAGCGCTAGCGCGCTTCGAATCGAGCATCCAAGTAAGGGCTTTCTCCGAACTGGTGCTTGAGATAGGTAGGAAGGGAGAGGGTTGAAGATGGTATTCGATCTCCTTGGTAAGTAGGTTTTTTGCTTTTTTGAGATTTATGTTGTGAGATGGAGTAGTGTAGGTATTTACTTTGTGTTTTGGATGCATTAGGGTAGGAAAAAACAAAGAAAAAGAAGAAAAACAAGCATCAGGATTTTTGCTGTCATAACAGGGTATGAGAGTTTGATTCGTTTGCTGATTTGCATTTTGGAGTTTATTGGCTATTCCAGGTATATAGATCTCTTCCCCATCACTCCAGCATCATTCCTGTGAAATCTTGTAGCTTACAATAAGCAATACCTTAAGATTTTGGACGATTTCATGCTCGAAAGTGTGTTCGGGTCGGCGGAATCGGACACCCGATTCAGTGTCCGATTCTTAGAATCGGACGTCCGATCTTGAGAATCGGATGCTGGACAACCGTCCCGATCGGACCAACCCGTTCGATTTGGGCACTCGGACCAGTCGGATTCGGACACTCAGAGAAACGTCCGATTGGACCAACCCGTTCGACTCGGACGTTCGGATGCTCGGACAACTGTCCGATCGGACCACTCGGACCAACCCGTCCGATTTTGGAAATCGGACCACTCGGACACTCGGACTCGGACCAGTCGGACCACCCAAAATCGGACCACCAATAATCGGACCAGTCCAGAATCGAACTACTAGAATCGGACCACCCTGTTCGATCTGACTCCCAGAATCGGATCTGACCAAAATCGGACCACTGGTCCGATCGGACCAACCCAAAATCGGACGTCCGATTCTGATAATCGGACTCTTGAAAATCGGACATCTCAGAATCGGACAGAAAAATGTCAAAATCGGACAGGTATCTAGAACAAAAATTCTGACGCATCTAAACCCTGAAATTGACCCCAAAGACCACGTAGAGCTAAAGGCACATCACAGATTCATCACTGGGCTGAAACTTAGAGCAAGTAGTTCAAAATTTGGCTATAAATGGTCCTCCGAATTGCGAATGGTCCTCTCCGCACCGCACCTTCCTCGAGTTGGTTGGGGAGAAAACGCGCGCAATGACAGGTCCTCCAAAACAGACCCTAGTGTAGTAATGGCTCTACACGAGCATGGATTCTTACTTGCAAAAGAGCAACCAAAAGCCCGTACCCGAATAGAGACAAACAGAGACCCTAGAACATCAATGGGCCCATCTAGCCAACAAGGGCAAAAAGGCCACACTGCAAAAACACATAAGTATTGTATTCGGACTGCATCTAGTCAAAGCGGAAAGCAACAACATCAAGCTACAATAGCGAGAATGACTAGATATGACAGTCCTGACGAGAGATGTACCTTGAGCAACACTGCACAGACGACCCAAGACATTGGTGGAGAATCCACGTCTGGTCATGCATATGGGGACTCAAGGGTATCTATCAGAAGGCTTAAATTTACAAGCCAAGACCCGGAAGATGAAGACACAGTACCACCTACTTATCTTAGGATCAAACTCACCGCAAAAAGAGAGCATAGTGTTGATGCTCTCATTGATGAAGGAACAGATTTCAATATCTTGACTTACGAAGCATAGATTCTACTAGGTCAACCAGAGTTCACACCAACTAATGCAACTCTTAGCCCTTATGGGGGACCTCCACAAGCACTCATAGGGAAGTGCAGAATCCTTGTAACTATTGAAACAAAAAGCTTGCCAGTCCTCTTCTATGTTTCTCCAAATAGCGAGAATTGTGGAAAGGAAATCCTCCTAGGAAGGCCCTTCAAAAAGGCAACGAAGTGTGAAGCCGACTATATAGCACAGAGGATACACCTAACACTACCAGGTGTGAGGATAATCACGACTTTTAGCAAGGGTGACCTCAGCAAACCTCGAGGGAAGGGAAAGGAGTATTCTGACATACCAAGCAAGCCTAGTAATGAGAGCAAGGAGTTGTTGAAAGAGTTGATACAAGCGCAGGTTGAACAGAGGGAACCAGTGAGTGAGCCCATCCTTGAGACAAAAAGATTAGGAGACAAGGCCAAGATAGGCTTTGGACTCACAAATATTGTAGAAGACTGATTAATAGCTCACACTCAAATTAATAGAAGCACTGATTATTAGCTCACACTGAAATTAATAGGCTTTGGACAAAAAGGCATCGATGGAGAGCTAGCACAACGCCACGATGGATATCCAAGGCGTTGCTTCGTGCTCAAAGGTATTATGCAGGCAACCGATGGATTTGGGTACCAAAACCCCCTGCTAACCATCTCTGTCAAACGCCCAAATTATGTCAAAAGCAAAGAGGCGTAGGAGGAAACCTAAACGAAAATCCAAGTCTCGAACTAAAAATATGGGAGTGATTGAGCCCCACATGATTGAAGTAAGAAACCAAACATGACCTATCAAAAAGTAGATCCTCAGTCTAGCGTACTTAGCAAGCAGATATCAGAGGTAGCTGTTGAGCGTACACTAGGTCCACTAGTGCCCAAGGAGCCTTTGACTTTCCAAGAGGATAATAAGCACCACATGCACAATATTGCGCATGATAAGGTTGATTGCTCAACAAAGCTAATGATAGAATTGTCTAACAATCACGAGCAAATTCTCCAGTCAGTGCCAAGCCCACATGGGAGTTCCAAATCTCCCACATCCTCTTCACCTAAATGGACACGAGAAGCACGGCAGCAGCAGCCTCGTGCTGCTGCTCAATCTACACAAGTGAATGCACAAAGGGCAACAAAAGACACGACCATTTCCGATTGCCCTAGGGACTTGACACCGCAATCCACCAAGGGTAGCCAGCCCACTAAACTAGCTGCTACTACTTCCAATCAGGGATCACAGCAGTCACAGTCCTTGGCTGTGACAATGTCCCCTGTGGAACGTGTCCTTAGTAGTTTACCTGTGGAGGAGGTGTCGCAACCAAATCCCTCGACAACTCCAGCACTTTCAAAGTGCCTAAAGCCTAGGCTGGAGGAGTTAAACACAAGGGAGGTAGATGTGCTCTCACAACCTAGCGAGGCTATTCAGCAGGCCACGGCCATGTTCCGTAAGGACACACTAGAGAAAGAGAAAGCTGAGGCTCAACCAAGCACATCAATGGTTGACCTAATCCATGGTCTTGAGTCATTGAGAGATGCACCTTCATTGACCAAGAAAAAGAGGAGAAAACTTCGAAAACAACAGCAGCTACAGGTGGTTGTGGACCCCAAGAACGTTGAGACCAAGAGCGTTGGAGAGCTGTGGAATAAAGCATCAAGTCCATCCACCAGTGAATCCATTGATGTCTCTCCTAATAGCGGTGAAACCTCAGACACATCCGTGTGCTTTGAAAAATCAAAGCAGATGTTGCCATCAACAATTGCTTTCAACACTCAATCCACTAACAATAGAACTCACATCGACCAATCAAGAGTGGATACAACATTGTCGCGACGGGATGACGAATTCACACCAGTCATACCCAAGGAGAACCATGAAGCAATAACGAAGCCTCAAGAGAAACATGGAAATCCCAAGAGCATGAGAAATTCTAGCGTTGACTAATCTTGCTCATCTAGGCCTTAGCCCCCAGCTACGCTAAAGCTCAGGCAAACTCCTAGAACCTTGCATGAGATGGCAACTGAGCAAGCCCTCGTTGAACATAGAAGTATCCCAGAATGCTTAGCTGAGTTGGATGCTAAGCTCAATGTGTTCGCACGAGTTTACGTCCTTGCGGGCGTGGGCACAATTCCCAAGGAGCAGCTTGGAGATTACTTGCCCTTTCCTCTATCTTGGGAAGAGCAAGAATATCTTGATGAGCACTATAATAGGCTCCTGCATGAACGCATTCTCTGACGAGAAAGCTGACGAACTGCACTTAATTGTCACGTTCAATGAAGTACTCTGCCGACCGAATCTTGTAGACATAGAGCAATTAAAGCGACTGTCAGTAGGCCAGAGTCAATTTGAGCAATGTTGGTGTGAAACCCACATTGCAATGGCCGAACTAGGGGCTCAGATCATGACAATCTCTGAGGAGCAATTGGCCAAATGGCGATCCCAAAGGGACCCAACCTATGTGGCACCAACTTTCCTTTGAGTGCTAACTGCCATTCGGGATACGGACTTGGATGAACCTAGCCAAGGATACTCTCTATTTGATAAGGTTCTCACTGAGGAGGAGTTACATATTGCGAGTAGACTCGGACAAGGGTCCATACTGCTCGATGTGGCAAAATATCTATCTGTACTAAGTAAGCTGCCACGAGTGCTGGATGCGTGTGCCACGCTCCAGTACAACCCCGAGTTCTACAATTGGTTCTTATCCTCGTGAAGTGACATGGATTCATAAATATGTATATAAATAAACACTGATTTTTGTGTCACCCTGTATAAACATCATCAACACACACAAGCAATAAAAGCCCAAGTGCAGACAAAAAAATCGGAACCCAAAAGCTATGCTAGGCTGGTCCCCCTTTCACCAGATCATGTCTGCCTCCGGGCAAAGGGTATGCACCTGCATTGCCACCATGGAAAACCTTGACCAACGTCCCTCATGATGTAAGCAGGGCGCAGTCCCTCTCTACACACTTTTCCCTTCCCGGCCTATCCTCCCGAGGATGAGCCCTCCAAACGTAGGATCACTAACCGATGTAACTCGGCGTGAGTCAAGATTTGCTCATAGTTAGAGGCCAGAGGGACACCATTACAACAAGTACAACATGTTCCGCGCCTTCTCTTCTAGTCATATGCGTTTGACAACCCACACTGAAATTCCTCCTATGCGAACAATCTTATTCCATATCAAGGCCTAATCCTTGGATTGCATCTTGTAGGCTTCCAGAAGGAATGCATGGAGAACCACGGACATCTGGCATGCACAGACGCTCTTCGCAGACGACGGGAGCATGCGACACGTGCCCCTCCACTGGTGCGCTACGTGCCCACCCTCAAGAGGTACGCGAAGAAGCGAGGCCCTAAGCGACATCGTCCCGGACGAAGGCCGAAGAATTTTCGGGCCAAGAAAGTCAAAACTCAAAGAAACGTGTAGCATGTGGCAACGCTAGTGGCACAGACCCCCAACGCACGCTCGGACACCAAGTGCTCACGAAGTGACAAGGCGGCCCGAGACAGTAAATAATTTAATGAACTGTTTAAAGACATTTTGGAAACGGTCGCGGCCCGGGACTACACCATTCATGTTCCAGCCGACATGTTTCCTGCCCAACCTCATGGGAGCCCCGCACCAGCACCGCCCCGGTCGCCTAGCCAACTGGACTCACCCTGCCTAGTACCTATCGACTAAGCCCCCATGATGTACAAGTAGCTTGGCAAGTCATTATGCCATAACTTTTTATTTTTTATGAGTAAAGGGGCAAGATCCCCACTTGTACACACTTCCTTCACCTACCGTTAATGTATGCGACCTTAACAAGTAATGGAATAGGCAACATAGCATTCTGAAAAAATTATGTCTTAACATGATTGCATTGGTTCGATGTACTTAACGCAAGTGAGCATATACTCTCACAAAGTGACAAGTGGATGTAAAATGACACAGGTCAAGGTCTAGAGGCGTTTAATATCCAAGTCACCACAAGACCACCAACCCTACAAAGAACCATCATAGAGGAAGTGACAGGAATACCAATAAACAAAAGCCATGACGGAAACGCCAGTGGATGAGAACCCAAGGACACCTCTGCAGAAAAAACACATATTGCAACTGAGCATGGCCAAAGCATAATCATCGACTACCTCCTCCTTCTTGGCCAAACTCTATGTTCGAGAAGGAGCCACGGTCTCAACAAGGGCAAATGTCTCTTCATCATCCAGGATTCAATTTGCAAGATGCTCTACCCTTGTCCATGCACAGCTTACTCCAAGTGCTACCTCAATTGTTCGATGTCTCACATGTTACAAAGAGGTTTGCAAAATCTCAAGTGTATCTCTTCATCTCAACAACAGTTCCTCTAGCATCAAGGCTGGTGACACAATCATCTCTGTAATACCATTCTTCATAGCCTTTGGATCCCAACATTTCTCAAATCCAAATGAAAGGCTAACAGCCTCAAAGTATGGCATTAATTGTATTCATTTTTTCCATCACAAAAAAAAAAGAGAAAGAAAGAAAGAAAGAAAAAAGAAAAAAGAAGAAGAAGAAAAAAAAAACACACACACACAATCACAGCACCGCACCTAGGGGTCCTCAAATTAAGTACGTCCCATGACCTTGGTCGGCTGGCTCCGTCCCTAATCCCCTAGCTCTTTGTACATTCCCCACAATTGTTCAGGACACACTACAGGACATACCCCGGAAGCTCGCCTCGCCCATGGTTAGACATGTCACCCTGAACCACTTGCCATTCCTTTTGCACTCCATCTCAATGTCATTACAATCAACAGTGGTAAGCAAGGCATGAAAGACGATGAAAAAGTACACTATACTTTTCAAGCACTATAAGTAGTCACTAGCTACCAAGAGCTAGACATCAAGGAGCTCAATTATGCTACATGGCCTTGACAAGACCATAATGATGTCTCAAGCAATCTTCAAGTGTAATCCCCGTCTTCATGACAAAATTTTCCATCAACTTAGCCCCTTGCTTCACTGACCCATTGCTATACAAGGAATCAGGCCGACAGTCTTCTAACTAAGTAATATCTAAGTATGCACAAGCACTCACATAATACCTGCACCGAAGTATATACACAGTTTAGGTCCTCAAGTGCAGGACAATACTCTCAGCTTGCTTAGAGCGACCTATCTCCCAAACTAATTGCACTATGTCTTGTGCACAATAGAGAAGATTGGCACTACCCTTAGGGAGAGACCACATGAGAGGTTTTCAATTGCAGGTGTTGAAGACTCCAATGAAAGTGTTGTTCGCTCTTCATCAACACCCAACTTTGAATGCTTACCCCTTACCATCCGACAAGCCCGCAAAGAATCGTCATGTGCAGAATCCCCAACAAACCAACACTTGTGCTGGCCATCAATGCAATCCCCAACACAGAATAGCCCTACCATCAACTCCAACAACCTTCCACCAGCCACCTTGGCCACCAACAGGCACCCAGGACCTTCTTCCATATCACCACCAACACTCCACGGAAACCACAATCGTCCTTGTCACCCACGTCTTCGGTGCATGCTACAGCCTGCTACCTACGACGGTGAGTGCCTTGGGACTGGCACTCGTCTAGGAGGGGGGTAATGCTAACCCCAACACGAAAAAAACAAAAGGAAATAAAAAAGACGCAGCACAAAGGCGGAAAAAAGGTAGCCCGACTGAAGAAATAATAGGAGAAAATGCCAAAAGTGCAAGGGCAACTTTAAAAGTCCAAGGCAAATGCAAAAGGAAAAAGGTGCATTTTAAAATACAAAGGCGCACCCTGAAATCTTGTAAAAGAGTGCCAGACAGTGGAAAATCCGGAAAAGCTAAAGCAGAAGACAAAGACAAAGGCCAAGGCAAAGAGAAACGGAAGACAAAGACGCACAAGGAGAAGAGTCCTAAATAAGGAAGAAAGGCACACAAGGAAAAACGCATCATGGTTTAATTCAAGGAGCACCGGACTCTCACCCGTGCCATTTGTAAATGTAGACGGGTGGTGGAAAGGAAGCTAGGAAGATAGAATAACGATGGGAAAAAGGGCCTAGGCTATGGCCGGCCATGTAAAAAAGGGGAAAAGGGGATGACCGCCCAAAAGGGATTTAGGGTTTTGTATATAAAGTTGAAAAGTGAATGAGAAGCTCATTCTTATGTGTGGCCAAAAGTAGCTCTCCTCTTCTTCTTCTTCTTTTTCTTGTTCTTGCTTGCTTGAGCTTGTGCTTGAGAGAGGGAGTGTGAGAGTGTGAGGGAGTGAGTGTGTAAGGGTGAGGGACCGAGGAGGGGAAGCTCTCCATCTTCTCCTCTCTTCTTCTCTTCTCTTCTCTTCTCTTGTCTTGCTCGCGGCAATGGAGCTTGGAGCTTGGAGCAGGAGGATCGAGCTTGCTTGAAGCTTGCACTTGGATTGTGGAGCTACCGAAGTGTGCAGGAGAGGAGGTAACTCGAACGGCACGGAGGTAAGCTCACTACACTCGTAGATATGGATGGCGCGTCGGCTATGTGAGAGGTAGCCATTAGTGCTCGGCTTGGAACGCTTGAAACAATAAGCGGTCCATGGGTCTTGGCGGTTGAGTGAAAGCTTCCACAGTGAGTCAAAGGCATGTCTCATCAAGTTTGACCAAGTAGTGTGAAGTTCGACCTGTTAAAATGAGTCTTGTCATTAAAGGTATGTTTGGCTGATGAACAAAAAGAATCAAGAGATGTCAGATAAGGGGAATTAGAAGGATGTGGTGGAGGGGGATTAGTAGGAAAGAAAGGTGGATAGGCAAAAATAGGTTGATAATGTCTAATGGGTGCCAATTGATACGAATTCACTTGAACATGAATGTTTCCATGAAGTGCCAATGGAGGTGTTTTCCAAGCTGTGAAAAAACCAAAAGTGTAGAGATGAAAGGATGAACCTCCATTCTGGAGACACCACCCAAATCATGAAAAAATGAGTTCTAAAGGGCCTGTCTAAGAGCAAAGGACCCCTTGGTGTGATGTGTGATGACATGTAAGGTGAACTTAATGGAGGCTGAAAAGATGATGCAACGAAACTAGTAGGTGCAATGGGTGGAAGATTAAATGGATTTCTCATTCGTGTAGTTGTGAAAAATGTTTTAGGTTTCTTTTGTCCATTAAATGCAAATGATGAAAAAGATAAATCACCAATATCAAATTGGCCATGAGATGTGAAAGCTGAAGGAAAAGATAAAGAAGGAGCACTCACCATCAATTCCTGCAATTTTTGTTTACATTTTAATCACTGCAATCGAGAAAACCTATCCTCTTCGGGGATAATGAACCAATACCAAGTTCGAAGAGTTCCTTCATCATGAGCATCACCAATATCTTCCAAAAAAGAGGAAATAAAATCAAAAGATTGAGTAGTAACATGTCTACTCGACATAAGAGTGAATGAAGGTGAGGAAGTGTGTGGAAAAAATCAAAGAGGTAAAGGTAAAGATGATGGTGGTAGAGAGACAAATGGTTTCTACTCCATGCATGTTTCCAACTCACCATGGCTAGTTCTTTGCGAAGCTTTCATCCTTCCTACAAAATCTTTAAACCAATGCACCAAATCTAAAGGAGAAAACTCAAATTTACCTTTAATCTGCACTTGAGCTCAATATATAAGGATGAGATCGTATTCGACTCATGAGATCTCGTAAGGTTTGTGGACTCCATGGTAGTCCGAAGAGACTTTGGCCATATGACGAGGAGGAGCAAGCTCTGAAGCCCACTCTGTCTTGTGTCTCGATGTGCTTGGCTTAGGAGTATCATGATAATGTGGTGAAGATGTGTTCAAGGTCATCTTGCCCTCGTTTTGTTCTTGCTTCTTGCCAAGGGCTTTCAGACAATGAATATGGTGAAACCATAAGACAAAGCATAAATGAAACCATAAGACAAAGCATAAACTCAAAAGAAAAAAGTTAGGTTTAGGGTAACTCACAAACAATGAATATGGTGAAAATCTGAATCAATATTTGAATGCCGAATATACAATGCCCATAAAATAGACAAACCATGCAAGAATTAAAAGTGTACCCCGAACTCTGATATCTCAAGGACTGAGCAGAGGTGCCGAGTCGGAGAGTGTGTCGTACTCTTGACAAATCACAAAAAAACAAGGCAACCTCCAGATGTCGGACAACAGTGAATGTGGCAGTGTGTGCTGGGGACAATCAGAGGAAAGATAAAATGGCAAACACAATAAGTTGATGATGATTTAATAGATTGACAGTGGCACAAATGCAGGTATTGTGACATGGTAAGATGACGACAATAAAAACACATGTATGATGACATGTCAATCCGAACAACAGCCAACAGATCACAAATGCAGCAAGTCGCTAGTATGTAGACGATGTGGATGATCAACAAAAGGAATAGAAATTGATGTAAGACTGCACGATGGAGGCTAGAAACAGGCGCCTAATGGATGTAGAGATTAACAGGCAACTTTAACTGAGATGTTATCCACGAACGACATGTGGGCAACAGAGCTAGAGGGCCTAAACCTACAAAAACGAGATTGGGCTAAATGGAGGGCAACCTCCCTATTTAAAGGGAGCTTCAAGACCTTGTACCATGCACCATTTTAAAACTCTCTCAAACCACGCACCATTTTAAGGTTTTTATTAATTAAGCATTTTTTGATACATTTAAGTGGCTAATTCAGCATATAATGCTTATGTTAGCTCGACAACAATTTTTCCACTTGGTCAAATACTCAACATAAATGGTTTGACTGAAAAGTCAATAACCAATTTGGGTTTGAGTGGAATATATTGAGCAAGATCCTCAAGCTGCAGGACCTCCTCAATTGAAACAATCAATTCACGTCGTCTCAATTCTTCTTTTAAATGACTAACATGGAATATAAGGTGAACTTAGATTTCTGATGGTAAATCTAGCTCATAGGATATACTACTTATCTTCTTGATAATCTGAAAGGGACCACAACATCTTGAAGATAATTTATAGCACTTGCCGGTAGTCATCAAATCAGCGTCCTTTGGGACTTTAGGGTAAACCTAGCTTCACTCTCTAAGCTCTCAAGAAGTACAATGTTGGTTAGCATAAAACATGGCATGATCCTAGGTTATTTAAGGGTTTCCCTAGCAATCGTCAACATCCCCTGCATATCATGCAAAAAGTCGGCCATGTTGTACATTTTCACTTCCTTGAGTTCAATGGCAATCAATGCTTTCCACTCATAATCATACTTCAGCATAAACAGGCTATAACCAATAGCCAAATGCTTAGCATTGTTATAAGCAAACTCAATCTAAGGAAGGAAGCACTCCCAATCGAACTGTCTATGAGAGACTTGCCAAACCATATCCTCCATGGTTTAATTTGTTCTGTCAGTCGGTCCATTGGTTTCAAGATGCTTTAAGGATGACTTGAAAAATCTAGTTTCCAATTTTTGAAAAACCGTTTGCCAAAATTGGACAATGAACTTAGGATTCTAGTCAGTAACTATTTCATTGGGCAAACCATAAAGTCTGTAAAGATATTAAACAAAGAGACCAATCTACTCATAGCCTTTCACAATCATCTTTGTAGAAATGCATCGAGCAATTTTCATCAATCAATCATCTACAACCCAAATTGCATCATGACCTCAATTCATATGGGGGTGATTCTACTATAAAATCCATAGAAATGTTACTCCATTTTCTATCAAGAATTTGTATAGGATATCACATCCCTCCTTGTCTGTACCATAGTCTTAGCATGCTGTCAATAAAAGTAGCAAGGAACCAAGGCCGAAGTAAAGTGTATGCCAAGGTGTCCGATGCTCGCCACATTGGACACCTTGGACATTCATACAAAATTTTCTTTTGCATATCTTGATTATCGCGCGCACACTTTGCCTTGTTTGAAAAGTAATCCATTACGAATGAACTATTTTTCCGTCATCTTTCTCTCAATAGTCAACTTTCGAGCATTTGCAGTGCCAAAGCTTCCGAGCTACTAGATCCCTTTTAAATTAGTTGCCAAATCTTACCAAAGTGAAGATCATTTTGTTAACACCCCTTTAAAAATGATTCAACATTTCAAAAAAGGATAAGACATTAATGTCAGGTATTTGGCTAAAGGCAACAGTAACTATATTGTTAAGTCCTTTCTATAACAAATCTCAGAGTTAAATTTCTGCATAAGCTCTGCATACCGCACCATACAGCCATGAAGACCAGGATGATCACAAATGTATCTTTAAGAATGGTAGTCAATCCAAATAATGACGCCAAAATTTAAGCAAATGAATGTCAACAATTCTTCTCTTGGGTATTGTAACACATTTGGACATCAATGAGTTTATGGCTCTCAAATGCAATGGGTTGGCTATCCTAATAAAGAATAATACCCATAGTATAATCACTCGTATATGTGTAAACCTTAAAATATTTATTCAAATCAATAATTTACAACATCAATGTAGTGGTAATTAGCTGTTTTAATGTTTGACAACATTGATCGAGCTCACTAGTCCAAACAACCGGCAGATTAACATGCTTTTTCTTGTTTCAAATAACCTTAAGCAAATGTGTTAAGGATTCAACAATACGAGCATAATCCTTTATGAACTTTCAAAGAAATCCAGTAAAACTCAAAAAAAGATTTTATTGGCCATATGCTCTCTAGAATAGGCCAATCAAGCAAAACCTTTTCAATATCAATCTAGATGCCATCAATCAAGATAACATGTCCAAGATATGACAACTCCATGCAAAAAGATTCACACTTCGATAGTTTTGTAAACAATTACTTTCATCCTAAGAGACATAAGAGGATATACAAATGTTTTGCATGCTCCTTCAACGAATTACTATAAATGAGGATGTCATCCAGAAAAACGACTTACCACTTTTCAAGATATGGATAAAATAAATCGTTCATCATCTACTAGAAAGTTACGGGAGTACTAATCAATCCAAAAGGCAATACTGTATTGAAAATGCAGTTCTCAAATCATCTTCTAAAGCTATTCATATATAATGGTAACTGGACCTAAGATTGATCTATAAGGATGTTGAGAGACGGGATGGCTACCAAAAAACGTATCGATCCTATGGTCTAAGGTATCACCATACAGCGAAAGTCTGTTGGGTAATTTGAATGGAATGATATTAGCACACTCATGTAGAATTGGATCCAAATATTCACTCACATTTGAACTCCTATTAATATTAATATAACTTGGATTACATTGCAAATCAAATGATTGAGGTTTTCAATGAAACAAATATTAGTAATAACATTTGGATCAAAAAAACATGTATTAAATTCCAAAGTTGATATCATATGTGCATTAGTTATTGTGATTCAAGAGGATAGATAGTCCTCGATCACATAACCACCATCAAGTTCAAAAGAGAGTACAAGAGTTTTATAGCCAATGTACAAATGGGATTACCCCAAAGTCCATAAGGTTTCGATAAGAGCCTTGAGGATGATATTTCACAACATACCAAAGACCATTGTATCGACTTGGGGGGTTGTAGCATGCGTCACAGAGAGGCCCAGTGTGTGGCTATAAGGATCTCCACTCTGGGCTCTCTGTGATACATCTGAGTAGGATCTCCACTTCAGATTACTCGCGACTGTTGTGGACCTAGGGACACTACAACAAATGGAAGTTGCTTGACAATATCATAGCCTAGTATATTTGGACTACGAGATGCACCCACAATATTGATCGTCTAGATGTATCCACTTTCCAGACTCTATCAAGGATTTGAACAAAGATTATTCACAAATTACACTCTTCGCGAGAGATGGGAAAGGATCCATACTGCCTCTCATATGGTTTGGCATTAGAGTCCACCTGATTGATTATTCACACGACCATTATATTTGTGATGTACTTAGTTACTCTTCACAAAGTTCCTTGTAATTTATATTTTACCTTAAACCTTTTGCCAAGGTATTATGAATAGAATTCATTTTCTTAGGAAAAAAAAGAGCATTATTTATTTAAAAACCATGGCATACCAAGAATGACATCGACACGGTCAAGGTAATGAGTCAAAATTCCTACCACTCGTTGATGGGCTGCCCCTACTTGCAACTAAAGTATTATCAAAATCTTGTGTACCTCTAGACGCCCTCCAATGAGTATAATGGATTGTGAAGCAACTTCTTTTGGTAACTCAGCAATAATCCAAAAACATCTCGCATTTAGAGCAGCACCTAAGGATCGTCCAAAGCTTCTGTTTGGTATAGATCTTTAATTCTTGTCAATATGCGTCTAACGTCTTCTTTCCCATGTCCAACTCAATCCATTTACAAAAATTTCCAATCCACTCATCAGTTACAAAACACTATCCATGTCTCTAGCTTCGGGTGTAGCCCTGCCCACCAAGCATACACCTTTCCCTATAAGAAGATTTGTATCTCTATAATCCACTAAGCGTCATCAAATTGATATAAATCAAAGCAAGCCATCCATTTGTCCAACCATGAATCAATGTTCGCCTCTTCGCATTCCTTCTTCTCTCCTTTAAAGGGATCAGGATGGAATTGAAGAGACAACCTTCCAATGGCTATGAGCAAAAATGGAAAATAGCAAGTATACATCTTCGCTAGTCATTGCATATCCTTCATTTGTTCTTTGAGAATCACCACTAGCGATGAAACTCTATTAGATTTAATGGAAGAAGATGCTTCGAGACACTACACATTTTTTTGAAAATAAAGTGTAGCTAATTATAATACTTCAGAAATAATCCTAAACACAAAGAAGTGCTCATGCTCAATAGACTAGCGGGAGCTGATGCAAAGTCACAGATATATCAAGTATACAAGGCTCTTAGGGCATCTAGGAGAGATGGGGGCAAGAAGCCATGAAGGGGGGGTGTATCGCCATCTAGGGTTACCTGTTTGCATCATGAAAAATAAGTCTTGGCCGCCCCAAGTGCGCATGAAATGAAAATGGAGCTCCTGACGAGCTCGAGACTCGCCCTGCTCCTGGTCCCATTGGCCGCAAAGGGAGTGGATGATGGAGATCCAGAGCTCTGCTAAAGTCACCTGTATAGAAAGTCTCTCCCCGCCAAAAATCTCCTGACACCGCACCTTCCAGATATGCCATCCAGTGAGACTCTCTACTATCTCCTATACCTCAGAGCGGTCTGCTATGGGCTCCAATACCTGGCATATAAGTGAAGCCTCCAAGCCGGCCACTGCGCACGACCCAATCTCAATAAAGAATATCATATTCTGCATCCTAGCCTCATACAGAAGGTGACGGCCATGGTTAACTGCCTACTAGCAGAAAGCTCCCCATGAGATACATCCAAGGCTGGGTGCTATACGGCGGAGGATGCGGCATGCTCCTCTCCACACAAGCTGTGCCACCTCACATTATCAAAGACGGTGCTTTAGAGTTTCCAAAACGTGCTCTGTGCAGCGTTTACATCCTCCATCTATAGTGACGGGTTAGACATGAAGATCGAGACACTTAGTCGTTATGTGCAACGAGAGACAGAGAGAGCGGGTGAGAGTGCAACAGCAAGGAGTGAGCATGTTTTTAGATACAATGACGAGTGTGTACCTTTAAGTTTTTAGATAGATATATATGTGTAAGTACAAAAGCTAAGGGTGTGTTCACATCCGAGCATATTCAAAGGCACGAGGCCTTTATTCCCAACAACCTCCCACCTAAAGGCAATGTGCCTTAAGAGGAGAAAAGAATAAGCTAAGTCTAGGTATGTACAAAGTTGAAATCCATATATCTATCGAACTCCCATCATCTGTCGGCAATGAGCAAACCGCTTTGGGAGAAGACCCTTTGTGAGAAGGTCTGCAGGATAATCATCTATATGTACTTTGACAAGCTCAATGCTCTTGCTGTCAAGTGCATGTCTAATGAAGTGGTATTTCACCTGTATGTGCTTTGTCTTTGTATAAAGGACGGGATTCTGTGCTAGTATGATAGCACTCTCACTATCACAATGGAGAACAGGTAACTCTATGATACCGAGCTCTCCCACCAAACGTGAAAGCCATAAAGAGACTGCTCCTTTTGTAAAAGTGAACACATACCCAAAAGTGGACTTTCTGTAGTCCGGATCAACAGCATAGTCTGTATCCATAAAGCCAACAACATATACCTTTTGCTTTCCAAAGCAGATGCACAACTCCCTTGTGCCTTTGAGGTATCTCATAATACATTTCACTGCATCCCAATGCTTTTTGCCAGAGGTTTCCATGTATCTACTAGCCACTCCCACTGCAAAGGCAATGTCAGAACATGTAGCAACCATAGCATACATCAAACTGCCAACAGTTGAAGCATATGGTATCTTGGCCATTTCAACCTTGTCATCATCAGAAGTAGGGTTATCCTCTGCACTAAGTTTCACATATGGAAACAATGGAACCCCAATTGTTTTTCCATCCCTCCATATTGAAACGTTGCAAAACCTTGGAGATATACTCCTGCTGAGATAGATAGAGTAAACCTTTTAATATATCTCTGGGTATTCGCATGTCAAGAATGTGATTTGAATCACCAAGACCCTTCATGTCAAAGCTGCCATGAAGACTTTGCTTCAGTGAGTTCAAGGCATGAGTATCCCTGCCAGCTATCAGTATGTCATCAACATACAAAACCAAGATAATCAAGCTGTCATCTGCCGCCTTCTTGATGTATAAGCAATGATCCACTTGACTTCTAAGAAAGCCTTGAGACTGCATGAATGTATCACACTTATGATACCATTCTCTTGGTGCTTATTTCAGTCCATACAAAATACTTTTGAGTTTACATACCATCTTTTCTTTGCCTTTTTCCACAAACCATTTAGGCTGCTGCACATATATGTCTTCATGCAGATCAAAATGTAAAAATGCAGTCTTTACATGCATCTGTATGAGTTGCATATCTTCAACTGCAACCAAGCCCAAAATGGTTCTCAATGTAGTCATCTTGACTACAGAAGAGAAAATCTCATCAAAGTCAATTCCATACTTCTGCTTATACCCCTTTGCAACCAATCTTGCTTTGTACTTTCGTGAGAAACCAGAAGTGACCATCTTGTAAACCCATTTGCATGGAAGTGTTTTCTACCCTTAAGGCAACTGCACCAAGTCCCAAGTGTCATTTTTCTGAAGAGATTTCATCTCTGACAACATGGCTTTATACCGTTTCTTTATGTCCTATCTGTCCATTGCTTTCTTAAAGCAAGATGGTTGACCACAGTCTATCAACATCACATAATCAGCCACATTGTATGCACCAGAAACAAACATGTCAGGTTCTCTAGTAGCCCTAGATGATCTCCTAACCCAATGATCATTGTTTGCTAGTTGTTGAGCATTTTCAGCTTGCTGTCCTGGCATTTCAGCCTGCAAATCAACATTAAAAGCTTGCTATCGTGGTTGTTCCTGCACATGTAGTGGCTCATTATCAATGGGCAATAGTTGGTCAATCATTTCCAACATCATTTTTTGTATTTACATGTTCATTTACAACAAGTATTTGCCGTTGTACAGCAGGCACATTTTGCTATCCAAAATGTATTTCTTCTCGGAATACAACCCTGTGGACCTTCTCGGTCTTTTCGGGTTGTTTATACATGCGATCTTCCCGGAGGATAATATCATTGTTGTGTACTACTTTCCTTTTCTTGGGATCCCATAATCTATATCTCATTCACCCTCGTCACCATATCCTAGGAAAATGCATTTACAAGACTTTGGCTTAAGTTTACTGCATTTTTCTTTACAAATATGCACAAAAGCCTCACAGCCAAACACTTTCAGGTGAGCATATGAAGCTGGCTTGCCCGACTACGCTTCTTGGGAACCCCCCCCCCCCCCCCCCCCCCCCCCCCCCCCCAAAACACCTGTTGGTTGACTAATTAATTAAGTGAACGGCTATTATAACAACCTCTGCTCAAAAACCACGGGATAATGCAACATGAGACAGCATCGTACGGACCTTATCCTGTATGGTCCGCTTCATACACTCTGCAACTTCATTTTGGGGTGGATTATGAGGGGCACTAAGCTCCCTCTTTATCCCTTGGCTGTCACAAAATGCTTGAAAGGCATTGAACACATATTGCCCACCATTGTCACAGCGAAGTCACTTAAGTGTCTTATCTGTCTGCTTTTCAACCAATGCCATGAAATTTTAAAACTTGTCAAGCACTTCATCCTTGCTACGAATAGGATAAACCCATACCTTTCGTGTAGCATCATCAACAAAGGTGACAAAATATTTATTTCCCCCTAAATATAATCCTGGCATCTGACATACATTTGAATGTACTAACTCTAGAGGAGAAGATTTCAAAGAAAGAGACTTTTTATGAGACGTCTTTGCATGTTTACCATAAATACAATGATCACAATGCTCGAAATCAGTATAACGAAGACAAGGCAAGTAACCCAAACAAGAAAGCACTTTCATTCATGTTTCAATCATGTCCCACAACCGGCCATGCCACAAACAAGCGCTTGGTTGCTCGATCACGGCAACAACATGATCACTCACACTAGATATATGGAGAGGATACAAAGTATCACTTTTACAACCTCTAGAAATCACTCAAGATCCCTTACAAATCTTCAATTTTTCATCACCAAAGGTGGTATGAAAACCATCATCATCTAGCTGCCCTATGCTAATCAAGCTCTTGTTGAGCTGAGCTACATGCCATGCATGCTGAAGTGTGAAGAGAGAGCCATGCGGAAACTGCAATTGCACACTACCAATACTTGCCATATCACATGCATAGTTGTCCCCAAGATGGACCACACCATCTCGACACCCTGTATAGGGAGAGAACCACTCACGATGAGGGGTGACATGAAAGAAAGCACCTGAATCGAGAATCCGGATATGCATGTCAGCATCTGTATCTGCAAGTAAAGCATGTCCACCAAAGTGTAAAGAGACCAAAAGGACGTCATTTCCACTGTCACTGTCATGAGTGGCTACATTCACCTCTTCAATTTTAACACTGCTCTTCTTGGGTTGACCCTCTTCCTTGGTATCATCAATCTTCTTGTTCTTTCCTTTCTCTTTCTTCCATTTGTAGCAGTCACGTTTAAAGTGACCCTTTTTGCCACAATGATGGCATTCAACATCCTTACCACGTGATTTACTGTGTCCCTTGCTATCAAATTTACCTTTCTACTGTGATCTGTCCCTAGTATGCAAAGCACTGGAAGACTTACTGGATGCATCATTTTGCCCATTCATTTCTTCCATGAGTAAAGCACTCTCTACATCAGCATACAAAAGTATTGCATTAGAATTTCTCATAGCAGTCCTGAATGTATCCCAACTCTCTAGCAAAGTGCAAAGCAAGAACGTAGCCTTAAACTCTTCATCAATTATGAACTTCAAGGCAACCAACTGGCTGAAAATGGAGTTAAACTCACTCAAGTGAGTAGACATTGTTGTACCCTCTTTCATACGCAAATCCATAAGCTTTTTCAGCCAATACACTTTGCTTGTGGCACTCTATTGGGCAAACACTTCTTCCGGTCGAGTCCAAATAGTATAGGCAGAATCCAAACCTTGAATATTACAGATTACTGCTGTCATTGCTGCTAGCCATGATTTTCAGCCCAAATATAACCAAAAAACAGCAAATGCAGGCCCAAAACTGCAAAGTTATGTGCTCCTTCAAGCTTCTTTATGTGCATCAGATTACTGCTGTCATTGCTGCCAGCCATGATTTTCAGCCCAAATGTGACCAAAAAATAGCAAACACAGGCCCAAAACTGTCACCCAAGTGACCAAGGTACAAACAAGTAGCAACCAGCTATAAATAACCACATAGAAGCACAGATTTCAGATCTGTAATTAAATTTTCAGAAGCAACAAACCATGTGCTACAGCATTCCACAACTGATCACAGCTGTTCCAAGGGCATATGCATCACATTACATGAGAAATCCCAAATTTTAGCTACAATTTCTATTGTAGATGTGCCCAAAGGATAAAATTTGACACGAACGGTCAAAAAACCCCAAAATTTTGTGCTCAAATACAAATTTGCTTGTCCTGCATCACATTCCCCAAATCTAGGAAAAGCACCAAATATCCTGGACCACAATTGCACAATTCTGACCTTCTGTTCCTGGAGTGTGAAACCCTGGTTAGAGGAAGGAGTTTGAAGAAAGATTTTTACGAAGAAAAAAGAATTTTTGGATGACGAGTCTGTTGTCAGGCCTGTCCTCGCCTCACTAGTTTCGTCCCCGTCACGCGCTCACTCCGCTGGTCCTGTCCTTCTCGCGCACCAACAGTCGTCGACCGTAACCGCTACCCGCTGCCCGCTTGTGTCGTCAGCGCTGCAGTCGTCTCCTGGTCGCATGCACCTTCTGGCACCTTGTCGCGGCTGCCCGCTGTTGCCGTCATGTCTACTACAAGTCGCCTGCCCCTGTGAGCTGTCACCTGTCATCGAGACTGCCTGCTCATTCCTTGGTACACACAGTAGATGGACTCACCAGTAGCTGCTGCTCAGCCTCCACATGTAATCAAACTACTATGAGCCTCCTCCAATACAGTGGCTCACGCTGCAAGTCTCCAGCACACTACACCTCCTCAAACAAAGACACAGGAGAAAGTGCTGAAGAAGGACAGAAGAGGTTCAACCCTCAACTCCAAACCTTGCCTTCTCAATCTCAATATCTCCCTCTCTTTCAAGCAACACTCACACCTGCAACAGGCTCCAAGTCTCTAGCACACAACTCCACCTCAAACAAGGAGAGAGGAGAAAGTTGTGAAGAAGAACAGAAGAGGTAGCTGCCCTCAACTCCTGACATTATTTCCCTCTCAACTCTCCCTCTCTCTAAAGAAACAGCCAGATGCGCAACAATGCTACCCTGTTATATTTTCCTTGTAACTATCGCGGTTGTTAGCACAATCAGTGTGAAATATCCAGTGAATCAAACATCCCCATAAGTTTGGTTGAGATCATATAATGCAACTAGATAGATACCTTTGTCAAACAAATGTGAACAAACAATTTCGTATTAAAACCATGAACAGAAGACACCCAATTTCGTCTCAACAGACCTATAAAAGAATACATTATTTTTGTTTCCATGCAGCAAGATTCCCAGTACCAACCTGGAAGACTAGAGACAGAAACATCAACCTCGCCACCTGTGGGCCCACGCATAATGACATGTTCTGACCGTGGTGTGGAAGAGCCTACAAGCAACAAGCCACCAATTTTGGATCTTCCACCTGCAGGATGCAGGTGGAGACAATTTCTCAGACATCTGTGTACAAGCACTGTTATATACACCATAATTTAGACTTCATGCTGTAAGGAAAGTTGACCTTCTAGAAGAATTCTGTACATATCTTAAACAATGATTTCCTTGCATGGCAGACTAGGTGTAGCAAGGACCACTTAACAGAATATAAAGAATGTAAAAGAAGCTCGTTTCATATTTACTGAGTGGTAATGTAAGCATGTATGCAAGATAAATGATCATTTGCTCAATTTCACAAGCAATCAATGTAATGTTTAGCTCTGACTTCATACAATTTCCTGTTCTTTGGAAAACAAAAAAAAAGCATGTGGCAACTTTTGAAATGATGCACCAGAGACCCCTCAAACACTAGGTCAACTTGTTCACATTTTTGCAGTCAATAACTTATGTTATGGATAAAGCAACATGATTCAAGCAGCCAACCACAACGAGGAAGCTCCAACCACACATCGGCTAAAGCCTCCTAGAGGGAAGTTTCAACTACAAGTTTGCTAAAGCAAACTAGATCCTTGCAAGGAACCAAGATCTGGATGGTAGATAAGCTGACACTCACCCAGCTCAAGAATAGGAAACAAGAATTGGCCAAAGTACACTAAGCTCGAAGACAAGGAAAATGGGCAGTCTACAAACAAGGCAGAGCTGTCATTGTGGAGTTCTTCCAGACATTGAAACCAGAGAGGAAGTGACCATCTAAAATGCCTAGATGAATCTTTTGATACTTTGTAGTCCTATCCAGTAAGGATTGGTTGATCTTAGAGTCTAGTTTTACTTTGTTTTCTTTAGTTTTTCACTTGACTATGCCTTTTGGCACCCACAATAGAATGTAGAAATGATGATTGATGTAGTTGATTTGTCCTTTAGGTCAGTTTTTTCATCAAGGTACTACTTCTCTATAGAGACAAAAGATATGTACTCAACAGAGATCTTCAGACTATTATATGATGTCAAACGCCACACTCCATTACATGAGACTTGAGCTCACTCAGTAATTCAATGAGACTCTACATACAGAGGCAGGTGCAGCACTTCCATACTCACAGCCCACACAAAGAGCTCCCTCTGGGGTGATACCTCAGAACAGCTGGTATACAAAAACTTGTCACAAGACCAAGGCTTATTTATAAAGAGGTAGCATTGGGATCCACTATCCACGAACAAGCACAACTACTCATTAGACGCCTCATATAGCGCAAGAAAAGGGCATCCTTAGCCCTGAAAGAAAGGGGCATTCTAAGCCCACTTAAAGAGAGACTTGTACTAGTCATTCTTGAGCCAAGACTCTAGAGAGGCTTGGCGGCTTTTTAGAGAGCATTGCCCACTCATACCCATTACATCTGGATACATGGGGGCAGTATATAGCCAGTCTATAAACAATGGCAAGTCAGCCTCTTCTCCCTGATCCACTACAACCTTGCCCATAGACATCTACTTTATTTATAGTGAGTAGGCCTGTAGGGTCTGAGAGGCTATTAAAAAAACTCCGTGGCTAATAGACATAAGGCAGAGGATCATGATGGTCTCCTTACCCAAAAACTTGCTGAGTATGGAGCTCTCGAAGATGGACCAACACGCTATGGTGGATGGAACTCCATGGAGGTGAGAGAAGAGAGAGTGAGAGTGAGAAATAGAGAGAAGGATTGGCATACGCCAATCTATGATGCTTCTTTGCCCTGCCTTTTGTACTCTTTTCTGCCATCCTAGTCATCCTATATCTTGTAATCTTGTATCTTTTTTCATAATTAATACAACTACCTACTATGAGAAAAAGTGACAAAGAGAGAGAAAGAAAGAGACATAACTCTTGCACATACAAAAATTGAAACTAAAATTTGATAATTATAAGTGAGCTGCAAGTACAAGTAATAGGGCTTGAACATATACATTAAGGTATCCACCTACATCTTTGACCATTATTTAATGCTCGGTGGTATAAAAGATGTTCACCCCTAAGCATGTACTTTTAAACACTATAATGTAAGTTCACACACAAGGATGAATAAAAACTAGCAATGCTCCCCTTCAAGTCATGGGTGGCTGAACTCATGCCACAACATATGAAAAAAAACAATGGGAAGATCTTACCTTGAAGAGGCAATGTCTAATCCCATACAATAGATCCTACAAAAGGAGATATATAAATGGGAGAGGTGCAACACAAGAATGGTCATGACATGGCCTACGGAGAAGCTCAAGGACCCCAGTTAAGGCACGAAGCAGAGATGCATGCACATTGCTCAAAGGTAGAATGAAAACCATGTGTTCAAAGGAACTCATCCATGTCAAGAAAACTATGTTGTCACGAGGACGTGAGATTTTGAGATGCTTTAATCTTGCCGATAACATTTGATTAATTTATTAATTAAATGTGCAAGGTTGTTTAGCATATGTGACACACATGGCAATTATTTCATGGTAACACGTCAAAAGGACCCTAAGGATGCAGTGGGTGCCAAAGGCAAAAGTTTAATAAATTATGTCTAGGTGGTACCTAGTGCTAGATTTGGACCTAGACCAATTTATTGGCCACTAATGTTAGTGGCGATATTAGAGACTAGGCATTAATTAATTAATTAATGCCAATCTAAGAGTCAATAACTGTTCAAGGATACTTCGAAAATGAATTGGTCTAGCTAATCTAATTATTGGCTGGTGGAATTAGTTTTCCGAGTACTAGAATAATTATTAAATTAATTTTAAAAGTAATATTCTGAAAATTAATTTAATAAGCTGGATAATGCTGAAAAATAGGATTACAAAGCTTCCACTTGGCAAAACTTGCCCATGCAAGAGGAAAAAACGTTTTCAGGGACTGGTATAAGTCTATTCCAATCATTGTGAGAGAGGAGGAGTTGTTAGAGAGCCAGAAGATGCCACTGATGTGATTTGCAACCACCACAGATTAGTCCTACATGTGACAGCAATTTAAACCCTCCAAGACTAGGTGACAACAGCCCATGGTCCTTCTCGTGCAAATGACAGCATATAGGATGGGATAGCAGTCCTTCTGGTAGTCCTAAGCCTTAGGTGGCAGCTTCCATCGTTGTTTGAGCGGGGCAGCAACAGTTTTTTAGTGTTTCTCGCAATAAAACTCTGAAATTTCTCTCTCTAAAGCATTCTCTCTTATCCCCGAGCCATCTCTCAAGCTATGTCAGCATTGTCGAACAGTTTAAGCCATTAGAGGAAGAGATTTTAGTCAATCTCTGCTGTAAACCCTAATTTACAGTAAAAATTAGGGTTTTGACAACCGCATCAGGATGCATGCTCAAAATTGAGGGTCTAGGGCTTGAATTCAACCAGAGGAATTTCAAGAAGATTCAAGAGGTCAATCAACCAATATTGGATTTAGGGCTGAATTTGTCTTTCAAGGAGTAGGGTGAAGACCAACTCCCAAGCAAACCACGGGGCAAATTGGTTTGGATGCTAGCTAGTTAGTTTTGATAGCAAGAGGTAGTTGAATTAGCGAAGGGATTCAGAGGATCTTAGTTGTACTCCTTCCAATTGCAATATAAGATAAAGAAATACTGCAAGGGGTACCAATTGTGGGGCCAACAAGGTGTCCAATATCCAAGATTGAAGTGGTAAAGTATACATTTTCAGTTTATGTGAAATTTATGCTTGTTGTAATTAGTGTTTCATCCGGTTTTACCACCCTATCTGAAGAGAGATTGGTTTAATATGCTCTAACACCATGTCAAGAAAAGTGATGGGACGGTACAAGCTCATACCGTATCAAAAAGAAAGTAGGATTTGCGAGGACAAGCGCAAAGTGTACAGTAGACATGGAGAGAAGAAACTCCGAAACTCTAAAGAAGAAGGGTGAAGAAGATGATGAATCATGAATCATAAATCATGCTAAATGAATCAAGCGGATACAAAGAGTAAAAGCTCGAGCATAACCACATTGTCCTAGCTAATCGTACAGCAATGCCCAAAAGAAATATGCACTATAAAGGGAGTGAAACATAATGCTTCGGGCAGAGGTGTCAATGACTAAAAAAAGAGTTGTGTGGAGGGAGTGAAATGTAATCCTCCAGGCAATGGAATGTGAAAGTAGACACTGGAAAATAAAGGGCAATAATGCAAGGAGCGAAATGCAATCCTCACGAGCTGTCACACATAAAAGATATGCTGAAATCTCTCCAAGATAATGGCTGCTATCAAGGTGACTCCTGGGCAGCCAGTTGGAAAAGAAAATGCAAGAATCTCTCCATATAAGTGGCAAAAGACAAGTGACTACTAGGCAGCCCTTCGTGAGTGCAAAAAACACAAAACGCAAGTATTGATGCAGGCTGATAAAGAGGATGTAACCTACTGTAGGTGGCTTCAAACTACTACAAACATAGACTCCATAGACTGGCTGATGGCTGGGAACTATCGTTTGGGTTTGCGGGTGGCAGTAAGAGCTGGAAACACACAATAACAATCAAGATGATCTACTATATCAATCCAAGGAGGAGTGAAACCAGCAAACAAAGCAAACACAGCAATGGATATTATGAAGAACAGGCTGCCAAGCTGAAAATGCAGCAATGTGGAGTGTCTGATGGCAATGAGAAGAAGACCTCTAGAATGAAATCACCTGCTAGTATGGTGTCACAATCAGCTAGACAGCAACATGAACTGATTTATCTGCCAAGATAGGGGGCCAAACAGTAGTGGCAGAGGGTTGAGGCTGAAGGTCTGATGAGGGAATGATGAAGAATGAATTAGAGAGCAACTGTGGAGTGGAGTTGAGTGAAGTGAAGATTGGAAGAATGCCCATGCCCTATTTATAGCCACATGATTCATTGAACTCTCTCCGGTGGCACCCCAACTCTCTTGAATGACACCTATGAAGAAATGCTCTAAACGCAAAAAAACATTAAACCAATTGTACTACAAAGCACAGACTGATACAACAAAACATAGTTAGGGTTAGGGTAAGGGTAACTCAAAGACATTGAACACAATGAATAATAAAGCGAATGAATAATGAATATACAGTACTCAAGCAGCAATCACACTCTACAGTGAATACTGAACCTTGAACTCTCGTATCTCTGGGATCAAGGCAAAGGTTATGAGTTGTAGAGTGTGTCGTACTCCAAACGAATCCCGAGTTGCAACAAAGGAAGTCTACAAGTATCGAGTACCAGCAAATGTAGCCAAGGAAGGTTGGGTCTGATGCAGATAGCAATGTAGGAGAGAGAGAGAGAGAGGAGAGAGAAGGGGATGGCGACTCTGCTCGTGACGGGACGTTTTCTGCTGCCGCGATCTTCCCTACACCTCCGGCTCATCTAGGGCAGCGCCTCGACCCAGGTTCGCTCGTACACAGAGCGAGAGAGAGAGAGAGAGCGAGAGCGACAAGGACAGAGCATCGTGGACACGCACCGCCGCCTGAACCTTTCCTGACGCGTCTGGCCCTGCCGCTGTTGGAGTCGCAAGCCCTTTCCTAGGCCTGTGCCACGGGGTCCGTTGACTGTCGTGCGCCCTTCACTGGCCCAGCGTGCCCGGCGTCCGTCCCTGCTGTCGCCCCTTGTCGCCTGCCCTGCTCCCCGTCCCTCCTGTCGACTAGACGTGCGCCTGTTACATCGCCCTGGTCCTTCCCTCCTGCGTGACCGCTGTGCTTCGGGCCCGCACAGTTGCCCACCCTTGATTCGACCCCTTTTTCCCACCAAGAGGAAGCGGCCCGTCACACCCAGGTTGCCATACAGCGACCACGACAGTGTGAGCCAGCAAGGGAACGCAGCCTTATCTACCTGTGGAGGTACCCTCTCTGCACAGCGGCTGTCTGTTCCTGCGCGCGCACTTCCTAAGCCCCTTCGTCAGTTCAGTGCAGGGTCCGTTTTGCCTAAGAGAGAGAGAGAGGCATGCGTGTTTCTGCCTCCCATAAGCTCTTCACTCGGCCTCTGACCGGCATACGTAGTGATACAATATGGCTGGTTTGGATCTGGCTTTTATAGACCAAACGGTGGCAGCTCTTGGTTCGGACTTTGATACCGAGGAACCAGAGGATATGATTCCGTGCATAGAGGAGATGCCCTCTCCTTCTGACTTCCAGCCTCCGAGCAAACGCACTAAGCATACATCGGAAGAGACAAAGGATCATCAGAATCGTTCCTATGCTCAGGTTGCTTCTAATTCTGTGGACTCTCACAAGGTTGACTGGGAGCATTTGCTGGAGTTTGCCAACACCCTGCTTGGCGATTATGTTCAACATAATCAGGAAGTCTTTTCTAACGCTGCAACGGAAGATGTTCTGGAAGCCACTGTGGACCTGAAAAATGTATTGCGCTCCTTTTCAGTGTTTTATGAACATGCTGAGATACTCTTCTTCACTGGCAGGATCCCACTGCTTTCCCGTATTCGCCAGTGGCTACACAGTCTGCTACAAGGGGAATGTGTTGAAGAGGTTTTTGTTGGGCCTCGGGGTTTCTTGGAGGAGGTGCTGTTGAAATCTGAGACGCACCGTGCTGCTCTCCTATCTAAACTGCCATTGTTCTTTGATCGCCGTTTGGTCCATATTGTGCCATGGCGCCCAATGGTAGATTTTCAGCGCCTGTTGCAACGTGAATGCCCTGTGTGGATTGAAGTGGAAAATTGTCCGGTC
This sequence comes from Lygodium microphyllum, assembly GCF_053477565.2. Classification (NCBI taxonomy): domain Eukaryota; kingdom Viridiplantae; phylum Streptophyta; class Polypodiopsida; order Schizaeales; family Lygodiaceae; genus Lygodium; species Lygodium microphyllum. Next base: position 49,355,269 of record NC_141138.1, on the reverse strand, counting down.
GTCTACTGGCCGCTGTTAAAGGACGCCATGGCCACTGTGGGCACTGTTCTGGTCCCCCCAAGCCTAAGGGCAATGAATCGTAACCATTTGTGCATGTTATGGAACATTGTTAGGAAAAGGCTTGCTTGGTTACGTATAAATTTCTCTTGCATGCATCCGTTACATTTTCGTTTGGAATGGGGCAACTTTGCGAGACATTGCTTTTCGTGTGGCAAATTGGGGCATTTTATGGCTGAATGCCCAGAGAAGCAACGCACTTCAGATGCTAAGCATGTTGCGATGCCCATGGAAGACATAGTGTGTGATACTCCGTTGCAGGATGCCACCCAACCACCTAAAGTTCTGGATAAAGGTAAACAACAGGTTTCGGGTTTGGATTCCCGTGGTAATGACTGGGTAGCTGTACGCGCAAAAAAAGGCAACAGGCTTGTTGTTGGCATAGTGGATACTGTGCCTACTACCTCACCAGATTCCATACGTACTTATATACGCAGGAAAGAAATGTTGTCTTCAGAGCACTCTGCTCCTGCTATGGTTTCCTCTGCTCCCCGTCAACAGCCCACTAGGAGAGTGTATTCAGATGGTCCAAAGGGTCCACCTGCTAAGCTGGCTTTTGATACTAGAGGTAATGTCATTACCCCATGGGATCGTCGTTATCCCTGTTCCATCCCCAAGACAGTGGATATATTGTCTACCTCCAAATCTAGTCGTCAGAACTCTTTTGCCGTGCTAGCTGATTTTTTGGATGAGGGAGTCCTGGACATTCTTGCAGAAAAGGTCAAATCGAGGCAAGCTGTGCCTCATACCCGATTTTCTTTTGAATACACATGAAGATAGCCACGTGGAATGTGCGAGGAATTTATTCTCGCCACAAGCAACATGCCATGTGGACTGTATTGCATGAGAATCAATGGGATGTCTTGTGTGTTGTTGAACACAAGAGTCACGGTGAAGCAGGAAAAGTTATGGATTGTCATGCTTTCGTTTGTTCTATGCAGGGACACATGCCAGGCAGTATTCTGGTGTGCTCATGATTGTACATGAAAAATATCAGCCTGTTCTTATTAAGAATGATGTACATGGCCGCTTTGTGGTGATTGAAGTTTTATTCGAAGGAGAGATCTTATATGCTCCGAATGATCCTTTATCTCGTCGAGAGCTTTGGCATACTTTGCAGACTTCCTTGTCACTTAGCAGACGGGGTTTTTTGATGGGGGATTTTAATGTGTGTGTTGATTCTTCATAGCCCACATCAGAGCATTTGGTAATGGATGTGCCAGAAAGTCGTATGTGGCATGAGTTGGCTCTTGCCATTCTTAAGCAAGATCTCTGGTCTTGGCTGCACCCTTCTTCTGCCGGGTATACTTTCCACTCTGCCCAATATGCAACTACATGGTTGCAGTTAGACCACATATACATCATGCAAAATGATGATTTCCTTCCTGAGATGCTCGAAATGAAAGTGTTGCAGCAATATGCCTTGTCGGACTATTTCCCTCTACAGCTTGAGCTGCTTGCACAACCCATTGCACCTTTCAAGCAATTTCTAGATAGACTCCCTTTGCGTTTCAACTCGTCTTATTTGAATTCAGGGCTATATGCAGCAATTGATTGATCGATTCTTATTGGACGTCTCATCTCAGGGCACTACTTCGTTTGAAGGATTGCTCTCTAATGTGCAGCGGGTTGCTCGACACTATGGGATCCATTATGCCTCTCTTTGTCGGCGGCGTCGACAAGCAACGGAGGACCTGCTGGCTTTGGTTCGTTCTTTGCTTGTGGACACTCCAGATGATGTATTTCTGCTGTCACTGGCAATGCGTGTGGCTGATCTTCTTAAAGAGTTTCAGTTGAAATCTTATCAGCATGTCAAATTGCAACATTTGATGGAGACTTTGCAAGATAGTGCTTGTAAGACTCATAAGTTCTTTCGAGCTCTCCATGCCTCTCCTGCTCGAAAGAATATGACGAGACTTCAGGATGTAGAAGGTCAAAAGGTCCTTGATCCGCAGTCTATTGTGAACATATGTAGGAATTATTTCCTCGACCTTCTTGGTTCCACTTCTCCACCATCAGGCCAAATTACTCATGCTCATTAAGTTTTTTATGATCTGGTCTGCAATCAGGTTCCGCAGGACATGCATGCTACTCTAGAGGCAGATATTTGTGAGGCGGAGGTTATGGATGTTCTGTTACACTTGCCCAATGATAAAAGTCCTAGCCGGGATGGTCTCACCAATGAGTTCTTTGCGATTTTTGCCACTCAACTCACGAAACCATTGACGGCTTTGTTTCAGCAAGTGTGGGAAAAGGGGATCATGCCTTCATCATGGAAAGAAGGTCTTATTAAACTACTTCCAAAAGTCCCTTCGTCGTCTATGTTGCAGCATTGGCTCCCAATTTCTTTGATGGGTTCTATGTATAAAATCTTTTCTAAAGTAATGGCGAATCGGCTCCATAAGCATCTTCCTGCCATTGTGCATCCTCTCCAGTATGGTTTCATTAAGGGCCGAAACATCCGCATAATGTTTTAAAGATGCAACTACCTCGACTGGTCTTTTATTGCAGAACTTATGTCTACTATGGGCTTTGGTGCTCGGATGTCTCGTCTGATCGACACTATCAGTGCTGCAGTGTCTTCGCGAGTTATGCTGAATGGAGGCGTTACCAAGCCATTTGTCCTTGCCCGCTCTGTCAAACAGGCGTGCCCTTTGAGTCCTCTCTTCTTTGCCCTTGCGACTCATCCAGTTCTTTCGATGTTATCTCACATGGCACCTTGGAATCAATTGGCTGGATTGTCGCTTCCCTCTGAACAACACTTCATTAATCAATCCTTGGTTGATGACACCTTTATGATTCTGCGTACGCACAAGGATAACTTTCGCAAAGCATTAGATGTCTGGGCTCTCTTTGGTCAGGCTTCCGGTCTTTGCATCAACGCTTTGAAATCAGCCATTCTCAGCTGCACGCAGTCGGATTTGCAGTCATTGGACTGGCAGGGAAGGGTTGTGCCTCCATTGTCAGGCATCTTGGATACCCTTTGGATGTTGATGTTCCCCCAAAGCAGCTACTACAGTGGATTTCACAGAACCTGGCGGCTAAGTTTCTCTATTGGAAGTCTCAGGCATGGCCCTTCCATGTTCGCCTCAAAGTAGCCCAAACAATTATGTTGCCAATGCTCACATATTTCTTGCCATTGCTGCCCTAGACTGCTACTACACTGAATGCTCTTACTCAATCTATTCGTTTTATGTTATGGAAGAAAGATTCCTTGCATGCACACATTTCCTGGATTTCTTGGTCGCATGCGTGCACCCCCAAACGCATGGGTGGAGGGGCTATTTTAGATGCTCAAACTCATCTGCTGGTACTCCACTGGTCTCTTTTTCGTGCCATGTGCTCGGATTATCATCCATGGGTTGTTATAGCCTGTTATTTACTTGAGGATCACGGCCTTCTACATGGTAATACCCAAATCCGGGGTTCTTGGTGGCATGTTCTTAATGCCGATTCGTGATTCTCCACTTCTTCTTCACCTCTGCTTGCCCATTTGGTATGTTCTTGGAGACTGGTCCTCCGGAAGGCTCAGTGGCATCCAGCGAAGGATCGCTTAGCTACTAATTCTTTTCAATTGGAATTGTTGGCAGTCTCGCGGTTACTTTCGTGGGAAGGTAAACATGAGCTTCGACCAAAATTTAACCGCATGGCATGTTTGGGTTTAACTTCAGTCGCGGATGCCACCCTTGCTAGTCGCAATGTGTTGATATCGTTTCGTACAACCAGGAGGCTTTTCAGGATCCCTCGTGGATACAGGCATTTATGGAAACAGCTTTTGATGGTGCTCCAGAGCAGACAACCCTTTCCTGCCCTTGCTTCGGCTTGTCCCTGGCAGGATTGAGACTTTGCAGGCCGACTGAATTTGGAAAAGGCTTCAACTAACCAGATGTATCATCTTCTAATTAAAGATCATCAATGACTGGTTACTAAAGCTAATACTCTATGGGGATTGCATAAATCCCGGTCATGGTGGAGGGTAACTGTGATGGAAGGTTGGTTGAACAAGACACCCTTCAAATATAAGGTCTCTTTGGAGGGTGATGATTGGTGGTCTTCCGCTTGCTTCAACTCTTTCCAATCATCGAATCTCCAACGGCAACTGTTTCTTTGCACCACCAGTGTGGAATCTGCCCGTCATCGTTTTATTTCTTGCCCCTCACTAAGAAAATCTGGTCATTCTTGTCAACCGTTTGGCGAGCGGTGGTTGGTTTCTCGCTACGCCCGTTTGATTGGGTTTTTGTGCGGCCCAAATATCCTACACCGACACAGCCACATATGAAGATCTTGTTTCACTTTCTTCGATATTGGGGCTGTTGGCACAACTAGACCATTCAGAATGCTGTTCTTTTTTATTCCAACTATAATGTTCAGCGGCATATTACTCGGCTTAAAGGTTTCTTGTATTGGTAGATAGATCTTCTCCGGCACTCAGACTTTGTAACCCTTTGGTCCTGTGGTTCTTGTAGAGAGTCAGTGTGTACACACGATGGGGTAGAGCCATCGTGTATCTTGTAGTCATGTAAACTTGTACCTTTTTCGTAATTAATACAATTACCTTTTACGAAAAAGAGAGAGAGAGAGAGAGAGAGAGAGAGAGAGAGAGAGAGAGAGACTAAAAACGCAGGTACCTAAGCAGAGTGAAAAACAGGGCAACAACTGTTCTAACAAAAACTATAAATGCAGCCTATGAAGGAGAGAGAAGATCAAGGTGACAACTCCAAACTACCGATGATAGCATCGGATATTGATGTCAGCGTGAAACGCAGCAGACAAGCTGTAAGCGACAGCTCCAAGGTACCAAGCTACACCTGCATACACGTTGTGAAGGCTAGAATCAAGCGCCAGATAGTGGCAGATAGCTGGGGGAAGCTCGGACCACAATGTCCTCCACGAACAAGGTATGAGCAACAAAGATATGACTCTTGAAATGTGCAAAAACGAGATTGAGAGAGTGTGGTGTGCTACATACATATTTGTAGAAAGTTGGGGATACCCAAATTAGGATTTTGCGTGTGGGACACAGTAACTCTCTAGGATCATGTTTCTTTTTAAAATAAGAGGCTTTCTTCGTTAATTAAGCATATTTTGGGACTGTTTAAGTCAGGCTAACGCATTTTTAGCTCAACACCCCCCTCTCCGTCCCAAACTGACTCATGAGAAATATGCCTTCATATTCATTTTATGTTAACCCAAGGCGTTCCACCCCAAAGTAGCCATGGCATCAGACAAACGGTGCAAGTCTACTGCCTAGTGACCTACCAAGACTACAGAGGCGATAGTTATCTTACAAAAGGGAGTCCAAGTGATCACCCCAAAGAGCCTAGGGCATTGGATCAAGGGTGTACGTCAATTATCCATGGGCCTACCAAGTCCAACAAAGACGGATGGAATCAACAGTGGACTTTGTGTTTTTTTTTTCCTTTTTTGTTTTAGGACTTTTCCTCTAATTTCTTCAAAAGATTTAGCATTAACTGATTGGTTTAAATTAATTTTCATCTTATTGAGTCACTATGTCTCAAAGTACGAGAAAATAAGGATGGATAGCTCCACTATCTTTACAAAACAAGTAAAACAATCCCATATACTACTAGGATAAATACTTAGGAATTCCTCTGTGTTTGTGTGAATGTGTGTGTAAATCATATGGGGAATATGTGGAGAGAAAGACAATACGTGTAAGCAAGCGAGATAAGCAAAAGCTAAAATGCAAGCTTAAGAAAATTTGCCTTCGAAAATTGCCATATGCAATGCCACAAGTATATGGTGGATCCAAAGTCGACTGCTCCAAGGCTGATCGAAAAGGGATAAATGCGTACAAATCCATGTTTACATGAACAAAATGCCAATGCATGGGATAATAAAAAGAAAAATACAAGAATTCATACTCATGCAAAATGCAATGCAACGGTGTCACCTAGACAATGCCTTCGTAGGCGAATTGTTCACTTGCCTAAGCATCCTTTTATAATCATGTCATCATGATAGTGTGGATAAAGTTACAAATATCCATAATATACAATACAAAATAAATAAATATCTGAAAGTGAAAAATTATAAATATCATCACTATCACTATCAAGAGAAGGTAACCGTCTCCTCTCAAACTGGAAGAAGAAGTAAGAGGGAAGCACCCACTTCCCGTTAATTGTAAAAAATAGAGGAGGATATAACCAAGCTAATCCACAGTAGAAGATATTATAGAACCCACCAGTTGACAACCTTGGTCAAAATATCTGCAAAATTTTCACAAAATGGCACAAACTATAGGCGGATAGTGCCTAGCTCAACCTGCTCTTTGATTAAATGGTAGTGGACCACCACGTGCCGTGTCCAAGAGGTGATGATAGGATTGCCTCAAGGACAATGACACTCTAGTTGTCGTAGTAGACAACTCTAAGTGACTCGCAACAAACTGTAGTGCGGCCAGCAAGTTTCTCAGTATCATCGAAGAGAGTCCGATACTCTACCTTGGCCCTGAAGCCGCCACCGTCTCCTACTTACGACAAGCTCAAGAGATGGATACTTTGCCCAAGGTGTAGAGATGGCATCCATGGAAATGCCAGGTGTCAGGATCTCCAACCCAGTCAAAATCAATATGCTTCTTACCATGACCATAAGCTAGTCCATAATTATAGGTATATCTTAAATATCTTAAAGATGAAGACAAGAGATCGAATGAGACATTCTCGGTACATTAAAATATTGACTAAGCAATCTAACTAAGAATGCAAGATCTAGTCTAGTATGAATCAACCAGAGTAATTTCCTAACAGCAGCACAACAAGTATAAACATCAAAAGGCTAAACTGAGGTATCCTTGTGCAAATGGATAGTGGAATCTAAAGGCGTGGCAAATGGATAGTGGAATCTAAAGGCGTGGCTATTGGCCATGTTTAATCAGTGCAATACTGTTACACCAGCTAAAGGGCGTACTTTTGCTGTGATACAAAGATATTGTCCTCAAATCTAATAATCTCCATCCCCAAGAAATAAGACCACAATCCTAAGTCTATCATCTCAAATGTGGAGCAACTCTCTGTCTTAATTTCTACAAGCCGCAGAATCTGAGCCAATGAGTAATATATCATCAACATACAGCACCATATAGCTGACCCCCTGCACTAGTGATATACACATTTGAAGTGAGTGAGCCTTGAAGTGAAAGTATGGAGTGGAAGCAAAAGTTATGGTGAAAGGAGCAAAAGAGAGAGACACAAGATGTGAAAACTCCAACAGTCATAATGTGTAACCGTCATTCCCTTTATTCAAAGATCACTAAAAGAATAAATAATAAAGTGACAATGATGAGCGCCCGCCATGTGCAATGTATAGGTATATGTGTATGTGGGTACTATCAGTGTAACTAATACATGGGCAGCTTGGCATAGACACCTTTACTCCCAAATATCGGTAAAAGTATAAAGAATGAAGTGAAAGTAATGAGCATCCACCACTACACTATAGAGGTGTGTGGATATGTGGAGATTCTCAATGTAACTAATACTCCGGCAGCTAGGCATACACGCCTTTACCCCCAACCACCTATCACTTAAAGGCGAATGTGTCCCTTATAAGGAGAGAACAAGAAAAAAAAATGAGAAAATAGAAATGTACATAAGTACAACAGAATGAGAAAATACATTATCTCATCCAATGCCCATCAACTTCCTAAGAAAGGCAAAACGTTCTGCTAAAAGACTTTAGTGAAGCACATCTACAGGATTTTGATCAGTTGAGATCTTGACAAGCTCAATGGACTTGTCTTCAACGACTTCTTGTAAAAAGTGAAAACGTATCTCAATGTGCTTCGTCTTCGCAAAAAAGACCAGGATTCTTGGCTAGCTAAATAGCACTCATAGAATCCAAATGCAGTGTAGAAATCACATTAGTAATGCCAAGGTCTACCACCAAATGGCATAACCAAAGAACCTCGTTACAAGCCTCAATGGTTGCAACATACTCTGCCTCTGTAGTAGATAGAGCCATACATTTTTGCACCCTAGATATCCAAGAAACAAGACCTCCAGCAAAGGTGAAGACATAGCCAGAGGTGGACTTCCTACTCTTTGGATGTCTTGCATAATCAGAGTCAGTGTATCCCACAACTCATATATCATGGCCACCATAACAGATGCACATAGCGGTTGTGCCCTTTCAGATACCTCATGATACCCTTGACGATATCCCAATGCCATCGGCCAGCTATAGCCATATAGCATGCCACAACTACTACTCCAAATGCTATGTCAGGACGAGTGGCTATCATGGCATGTTGGAATAAAGGCCCAAAGAACTGTTTGGTGACCGATTAATCAAGTGTACGGCCGTCATAACAGCCTCTTCCCAAAAACCATGAGGTAAAGCAACATGTGACAGCATGGTACGGACCTTATCCTATATGGTCCGATTCATACGCCAAAAATAGCCTGTTTTTTTGTACGAAATGGTGTGGATCCATACCATACGGTACGGTACGAACCATACGGAATGAACTAGTCTGTACGTAGTACAAATGCAACTATGGGTGAGGTAGTTTGTTGCGTGGGTGGTGGATGTGAGGGGCTGCGGTCCTGCTAGGTGGGGCGGGCAGGGGGGGCTATGGGATGCTCTGCCGAGGGGGCGTCGCTCGCACACCTACTCCCTGCTGTTGAGGCTCGGTCTGGGAGGCTAGCTGCGCCCCCCCTACCGTCTCCCTCTCTGTCGTTTCTGGACCCATGTGAAGCCGTTAGCGTCCACCTGCGGGCCAGTCGACGGAGCCACCTTAGCTCCGAAGCGCATACAAACTGCTATCTAATGCCCAAAGTCATTGCAGCGTAGGCACTGCCCTGGCTGCCCCGTCACAATGACTTGCTGCCTAAAGGAGTGCCCACCCACCTCAATCTCTAGGAGCTGTGGGATATTCTTAATCTCTTTCACTGCTACCCGTACCTTTGGGACTCTTGCTGCTATCACTGCATCCGCGAAAGACGCAGGATGGACAATACCGAATAGCCGTTCAAAGTCTTCTACTAACTGGTGATACTCTATCACCAGGCCGGGGAAAAGAAGGGTGATCGGATGCCGAAGAAACCTATTGTGCAGTGCAAATGCCTCCACAGTAAAGCCACTGTACCAAGGGACCATGTATATGACCCCTTTCGTGGACGCATATGGTGAACTAGTAAGTAACTCGCGAGCTGTGTCTGCCGAACTGAGCTTGACCATGAAGATCCCTTGGCCCCATAGTTACCTAGAACGGGAAATCAAAATGGAAACGAAACCCCCTAGAACGAGGGGAACGAGAACAGGGGGAACGGCACATGTCTTAAGTGCCCCAAAATATGCCCTGCATGAACCAAATTGCCCCAAAGAATGTTCCTCTAATTGCCCCAATACCCCTCAATGCTTAAAATTGACCCAAATGTCCCAAAATTGACTCGATTACCCCCATAGCTCCAAATTGCCTTGAATTGCCCCAATTATCCCGATTTTCCTTGAAATTAGACAATATAAATGGATGAATACCTTGGAATTGAGGATAGACTGAAATTTGATTATGATTTGCAAGAGTTGATAATGCATCAAATTTGAACTTTGCATGGACTCCTAATTAGCTTGTGGGTTGTCTTGACACTTTCAATCTTCAACCACAGAGAGAGAGAGAGAAAGAGAGAGAGAGAGAGAGATTAGTGTGAGCACATTAGGCAATGGAGATGGGTGAATATGTAGTAGAAGCAGTGTGGCCCAAGCAAAAAGAAAAAACTGGAAAAAACATAAATTTTCGATCAACAAGCCGGGAACGGCCGTTCCAAATAGGGAACCGTAGGGGGAGCGGCAGGGAACGGTAGGGAATGGCCTTGGGAACGGCAGGGAATGTTCCGTGGCTATTTCACCTCCTTGGAGGGTTTGGAACGCGTTAGGCCCGTTCCTTCAAGCCGAAATGGCCGTTCCCTATTTCTATACTTGGCCCACTAGGACCGTCTCCACAATCTGCGATCTGCCAATGCGCAACGTGGAGTGAAGCCAATCCCAAGGCTGGGCCTTGGCTAGGAAATGTCCTACTACCTAACCATAAATCATTGTTTCGTTTAGCTCTAGCTCCTTAGCTCGGACGGCTAAAAGATGCTCCTCAAAGAGGACGACACGCAAGGTGTTTGACTGGGGGGCACTCGCTGAGTGTGCCGATGTCTGACCAGAGGTTTCCATTGTACAACCCTTCTGAGAAAACTACCAATCATGTCACGGTGCTACCTAAGGGGGAAAGTTGCTGCAGAAGAGAAAGCAACTGGAGGGTGGGGGGAACAATGGCAAGGGGAGGGAAGGTTGCTATTTTTTGGCGGTTTAGGGGGGGGAGGGGGGCTAAACTGTCGGGGCAGGCGGAGGGGATGGAGTAGGCGGAGATAGGCAGGGTGGGCGGAGGGGATGGAGTAGGCGGAGACTGACGCGACGTGACTGGCGCCAGCCGTTTTTTCCTTTGGTGTGTTTCCTCAATGCAAAACCTAGCATATCTTCACAGCAGGTGCTAAAGTCCCATGTGCAAAAAAAGCATCTCTCATGAATCCTCCTCATATGCTCAAAATCACCTTGAAGCCTCTCCAATCTCCAATGAAGTGTGTGGATAATCTCTATCCGCATCTTTTTCTCCCCACATCTTTGTCATTCTTTATTTATATCTACATGCTTTGTATAGGTGAAACACATGATTATTTGCAATCAAAATCTCACTCTGGTTGTTACAGTTCATCATTGTTACCTCTCTAACTAGGACTCCCATCTCTCTCAAAATATTGCTAGCAAAATTGATTCACAAGTAGCAAAGCATGTTGCCTTGTACTGGGCCTCTACCAATCAGCCTCTGACAAGATGGGTGCCCAAAGTCTTTCTCCAACTCCATTTTAGGAGCCCATGTCTCAGCCCAGTATCAGATAGAGTTGTGGCTGCACCTACAAATTGTACGATGTGAAACATTTCCTTCCATTCTCGTGTGTTTTTCCATTTGTGGGTGTGTGAGTGATTGTTCTCTATTGAGTCTGCTTCAATAGGCTTAGAATAGAGATAATGTATTTTCCCTGGACATACATTTCAAACTCTTAATCAAATCACAACAGTCAGCTTTCTTGGAGAGTTTTACGCCTTAGGTGAACACAGTTAATTTAGCAGGGTAAATTAGCTCTATGAATCACCATTGAGATTCAGCTTAAGTTTTGGATTCTTCAGGCAATTGTGGAAAAGGAATTGATAGACCCTCCCATTGCCAAGGAAGCTTTGCTTTGTTTCAAAGAAGGAATTCTCAAAACTGAGCAGCATCACATGTGGGATGCAGCCTATTTGCCCCAAACCATCTGCTCTCTTTAGCTAACATAGACTTCACAAACCTTCAATAAATACCTTTTTGCATGTAAGTCAAAACTGAAAGTAATAAGGCTTGCATGTAAGTCAAAACTGAAAGTAATAAGGCAATTTCAAACATAGATCATCAAACATGAGTATGGAGCTTGTCATAAAACACAAGATGTTATGATAGACATGACCCTTGCCATATGGGCTCCAAATGGTGCTCATGTTGGCATTGTCGTGATGCTATGATTCAAGAGTTTTTATTTGTGCCTGTTCAGGTCTTTAACAAATTGCATATAGAAAATTACAAGTTGTAATTGGCATACGAAGCCAAAGGAGAACATGCCATAATAGACTTGCATGATATGACCCTTACCTTCAAAAGCTGATCGAACCATATCATAGCTCACAAACCCTGAGAATAAAATTAGCTGTAAAACAGAACCAGAGTATTAAAAAGTTTTGCTGGGGTAGTGTCAACAATGATGTTTCTAGAAGAAAATAAGACAACCAAACAAGAAACTCCATTCAAGTGTAATTACGCAGGTAGAATAACCACAAATCTGCACGTGCTATACTACATAACTAATGCAAGGCAATCCCAACGAGTCTGTTAAGTAAGACACTAACAAGAAAATCTTACCAAGAAACTTGCAATCCTCAAGTAAACACGAAACTACTACGATGAAAAACAGCCTTAGTGGTAACCGTATCTTTCACTAAGAATCTGTCAAAGCTTGTGCATTGTTTTTAAAGCTTGTGTGTATATTGAGCTTTCATATGAAATTGAGCCAAATCCTTCATCAACATACTTAACCAAACGACAATGCTTCCAAAAGTTCTGGCTGCTGTCACATGGCACAGCAACTTGAGGATTGAGCATAAGCAAAAAGAAAAATGGTTCAAAAACGAAATGATTTAGGATTCTAGCAAAAACACCTCAATGGGAAACATCTTTATGTTAGAATACACTGTACAGTACAAGGATCCCAAATAGTAAAGTGAGGCCGGCTGCTCTACAGGAAATATCTTCGTACAATAGCTGTAAGAGATAATCCTAACACAGTCAGCCAAACTATATGCAGAGTCATGGAATGAAAGTGCCTATATCCCACATGGCAAGAGAGGCCTCTTCCCTCCTCATATGCTCTGAGTGTGGGATACCGTGTGCTTTTGGGGATATGGATGATCCTCAGACATCTTGATGCCCTACTGCATATCACAAGCAATCCAAATATTCTGTCATGACAACCTCCTCCCTTGCAAGGTTGGCATCCAGACTAGTAAGGATTCCTATCTGCTAATGATCAAAAAAGCAGGTCTCCTCTTGACAACAAACTACCCAGGCTTACAAGATGTTTGTGCCTCTCAAATATTTGGGCACCCCACCCCCCGCCCCAAGGACCCTTTTCATATATAGACCACATAATAAATTGCCACCCTAGGAAAGTTCTAAAATAGCAAACCACTCTCCCTACAAACATGTCATAAAATAACATTTGAAAAAAATTGTATCCTTTCTATTACGTAGCATATTTAGTTTTTTATTAAATTTACTTTCTTTGTACTTACTAGATATAAAGAAAAGTGCATTAGACCTAGCGACTAATATGTGGTCACCAGGGACCCATGTAGTGGGTTAAAGAAATGATATTATCCACTTCCACCTATATAACCCGATTGGGTACCTATGACTGGAACTCAAGCATATTAGTGTCAAGCTCGCACACAAAAAGGATTAGTGACTTGAAACATGGGTTAGATACGCTAGAACAAATAGTTACAATTAGCAAGATGTCATAATCATGAACTGTTTGTATTTTGTGCATATGTAGACTGAACGCTTAAAATGCGCATCTTTGCATGGAAAACTCGTATAAAGATTTCAGCACTATCTTTGTCATGTACTCATAATGAGCTTTCACATGATATCCATATTGGGGAACCCCTAAGTCTTAGGGGATCCGTAAATTCTCAGAGCCTTAGATTGGTCTAAAAATGCTAGTCCTAAAAAACACGGATGACACTCTAAAAATGGTAAGTTTTGTATTCTAGCAACGCTTACTAAATTTGATTGTTTCTACTCTTGAAAATACTCAGTCCAAAAGGGAATGCCATAGAGAAAGCTTCCAAGTGTCCTTCCACTTGTCACATCTCATAACATGTGGATGGACACTTGTCTTGTGCTATTCCATGTTCCTTTTTTGCACTAGCTCTCCCCTTTTTCCTATAGAGAGGACTCATTTTTCTTTATTCTACATCAAATTTTTTGGCTATAAACTCTTGTACAGCAACTAAAGATAGCCTAAAGTTGACCCCATCACATATGTAGGATGCTCCAAATCCTCATAGCCCACGGATCGACTGCTCCATATACACCTCCTTTTGCAATTCATCATGCAAGAATGCATTCTTGATATCCATTTGCTGCAAACTCCAACCTTTGGGTGTTCCCAAAGGAATCACACATCTAATAGTTGCCATTCTAACAATTCAACTAAATGTCTATTCATACTCTATGCCATATGTTTGAGCATAGCTTTTTGCAATGAGTCTAGCCTTATATCTATTAATAGAATTATCTACATTATGCTTAATTTTGTAGACTCGCTTATAGCTAATAGCTTTCTTGCCCTTAGGCAATGGTACTAGATCCTAAGTTTTATTGGCTTCTAATGTAACCATCTCTGCATTCACTGTTGCATCCCAATGAGCATGACCAACAACATCCTCAAAGCATTAGCTTCATTAAAACACCCCCAAAACATGATTAATTAATGAATTAAACCTTATCATTAAAAAGCAATGCGTTCCTAGAGAGTGTTTGTGTCCCATTATTGAAACACCCCAAATACATCCAACTCTTTGGATATATTTCAAGGTCTTCTTCCATATGCTATTGGCTCAGAAGCTGATTAATATGCAGAAAATCAACAATTACAGTATGTTGAACCTACACCAAATCTGCCACCACAACTGATCCGAGTTTCTCCTAGGGCAGCAGATGAGGCAGTTGTGCAAGCAAGGGCTGCTACACATATGCCAAAAGAGTCCCTAGATGGCTATTACAAACACTAAAAGAAAGCTGTTTTGATACTCCTTTTATTGGTGGCTTCCCAACAGCAGGTATTACAGTGTATCATTGCAAGATTGCTGGTGGGAATTGAATCCTCTCCTCGTTTTTCCATTTTTGGCTCAGTAGCTAGACAGTATGAATAAAACTATCATCGAACCTGAAACATGCCTCTCTGATTGTGCCAAAACAGTTTGTTAAATGTATTGGATAAAATACAAGCTCCAAGGACCACAGAATATTCAAACAGAAACTTGCTTTCTGACACACCTTTGACGTGGTGTTTCGACCATCTTCAAAAAGTACAGTTTCAGGATTAGTACGTGCAGATCCTCGTACTTCTAGTTCTTCTTTTGGTAAAGAAGCTCCACCATGGGCATTCAGTTGTACACAGTAGCAATGATCTGGCTCTGAAAGAATCTGTTAACAGGTGTATTATTCAGAATACTCATTTTACTTCCAAGAGTAGAAACATCAGGCAGACTACAAGTGAGTAAATTGCAAAGCCTAGCCTCTACATTGAATATGATCAAAACTATTGCCGAATTTTCACCCAAGTATCAAAGTGATTTATTATGATTGTATGTGTCTAAAAAACTCATAAATTGCTTAATCAAAATGCTAAGGAAAACTGTGGAACACGTGAGTCCAACAGCTTAAGAAAGCATCTATGATTGTAATCATGTTAGTAAACACTCTGCCCATTGGGTATCATAAAATAGCTAGTGCAGCATGGGCATTACACAATCAAAGATGTTCACTCCATTAATGATTTAGTTTGCCACATCACACTCCTACATCAGATCATTAAAAATGAAATCATTGGGCAGAGGGAATGCAGAATCCCACTTACCACTGCTTCAAATGTATCCTCATAATCATCAACCATGAAGCAGATATCAGGATAAGAAGGAATGGTCTCAAATCCCTGATTTAAGACAAAAAGGCAGATCAATTTTGATAGCTTTTGTGCATGCAAACTTGTCACAAGTTATTTACTAGAAATACAGAAAAAAGCAAAAGGATTGTACATGACACAATGAGAGCAGAATATTCTCTTTGCAGAAAAACAAACAACATAATAAAAGGCTTTAAACATCAGATTGTCCCATTCACTTATGTTGCTGACCACTGTTAGTTAGGGTCACTATTGGCTGGCCACCCCAGGGCTGTAGCAGCCAACCCACCCCAACCTGCTTCTTTGACTGTGGTGGTAGTTAAGAAGGGGATATTTCACCCTTGGAAATACTGGAGTGCAAACATGGAGAATTGAATGGGTGCATTGTTTCTTTTGGCTTCATGGCCATCCAAGAACTGAAAGGTATTAGAAACCAGGGTTTCTAGGGCATTTCCACTTGGGATAACTTGAACCAACTTTGGCCTCATCCAAATGCCCAAGCCTTTCATTGGGTATGATGACCATTCTTAGAGGCCCATGAAGGTTTATAGCCTGGCCATCTAAGATGCCTATTGTATTACAAGATCAAGGGATGCTTCCATGCCTATTTAGAGAGGGATTCAGCCAATTATCCAAGGTGATGGATTTCCCAAATCAGAGATTTCTCAGGCTCTTCTTACTAGAGCTACACCGACATAGAAAGCACCTCTTACAGACTCGGGAGCAAGCACGTGAAGACGCACACCAATGTACACTCAGAGTTCTACAGAGCATCAAACACTCCCTCTACAATAGAGCCCCCATTGGAGTGACTGATGGCCCCACCCTGGGGAGTCACCCTAGCCACAAACACCGAGAGATGCAGAGCCCGTCGTCCATAGTTACCTAGAATGGGGAACGAGAGCAGGAATATAACCCCTTGGAATGGGGGGAACACCCAAGGTCAAGAAACAGGAATAGGGAGAACGGTGCACGTCTTAAGTGCCCCAATGCCCCAAATATAACCTAAATTATCCCAAATTGCTCCAAATTGTCCCGAATTGCCTCGATAGCCCCCCAATGCTACAAATTGCCCAAATTGCCCTAAATATCCCAAAATTGCGCTGACTGCTGTCCCAAGTTGCTCTTGAGTTTCAATGCCCCAAAAATGCCACAAATTCCCAAATTCCCCGCAATGCCCTTCATGTTGACCTAATAACCCTCATTACTCCAAATTGCCTCAAATACCCAAAAATTGACTCAATTACCCCAATAGCTCTCAACTTCCCTAAATTGACCCAAATGCCCTAGTTTCCCTTGAAATTAGATGATATAAATGTGTAATTAACTTGGAATTGAGAACAAGGCTGAAATTTGATTGTGATTTGCAAGAGTTGATTATATATTGAGTGTGACCCTTGCATGGACTCATGATTAGCTTGTGACTTGTCTTAACACTTCTTTGTGTGTGTGTCTATGTGTATGTGAGATGCACATTAGGCGATGGAGATGGATGGATAGGTGGCAGCATGACTGTGACATAAGCAAGAAGAAAACAATGGGAGAAAACATCAATTTTTGGCCTGTGGGCTTGGAAGAGCTGTTCCAAACAAGGAACGGTACAGGGAATGGCAAGGAATAGGTAGGAATAGCATTGGGAACAGCAAGGATCGTTCCTCAGCTCTTTCACCTCTTGGGAGGGTTTGGAACATGTTAGGCCATTCCAATAGGCCCGAATGGCTATTCCCTATTTCTATGCCATCATCCATGCCCAATAGGTTCACACCCCTACAAGAGGCATCATCTGCAATACAAAGGATACTACATTGTCATCGGGGAACCATAACTCACCACTTCAACCTCTCTATGCTAGATAGATCCATGAGAAATAACTTGGGATGAGAGTGCCCCAAGAGTAGCTCCACATGGTATTTAGTCTAGACATTATTTTGTATTCATCAACTATGTATTGTTTATTCTCCATTTAGTTAGTCATAGCATTAGATGATAGCTATTTTTGGACTTAGGAAAATTCCTTGACTTTCAGATGCAACATTTGCTTTCTTTCTTTCTTTCTTCTCCATCATCCATCAACCTGCCTCTACTACTCCAGGGCCTTCTACAATTGTCTCTGTCAATTAAAAGTATGCTATCCCTCTCATTGCCACCCCACTGCCTCCCCTAGCTAGCAATGCACCATCTCTAATGCTCTACCTTGCTCAAAGGCTAAGGCCTACCACCTCCCTTGTATCAAAAGGAAGTCTGTCATTGATCTATCCTGGGGGAATATGCTGCAAAATCACCCATCATCTTGCAAGTGAAACTACCCAACGAGGCCCAAGTATGAGAACTAGGAATCCTCCATGAATGGATGGAATCTTGACAGTCCAAGGAAGTGTGTACGGAGATATCCGGTAGGGATTCTGAACGTAGAGATTTTATTGGGAAGGGACAATAACCTTGACTAACGGGTCACAATAGGGGCCCTCCAAGACCGTGTCTACAAAGCTCTTATCTCTATATGATGTCGCTGAACACACTGTCAATCTCTATCATGTAGGCTATAAAGTACTCATCAAGACATGCATACGAGATAGTGATTGCAACGCCATCCCCAAGTGTAGGTGGATTCCGACCTTCAACCCATCTATTAAAGTATCCTACTAAGAATCGAATGTCAAGCTGTTGTTGGTGAGTGCCGCCTCCATCTACTCAATTGAGCTAAGCTCAACCCTGAAGCACCCCTTTTCCAAATGTACCACTCATGCAACCTTAGTTGGGGTGCTAGCAAGGGGTACCTAGATGGAGTTCTTAAGGATATGGATTCTTGGGGGTTAAGTTTTTTCTTTTTCCTTTTCCGTGCCCTCGGCCAAGGTTGGGTTACATGGTATGATGAATGATGCCTTTAGCTTTGTATCCAGAGGAAATCAAATTGGGTCCAAGGCATCACGCAAGGGTACGCAGGGACCATACTAGTGTCCCCTCATAATGGTGGCGGACCAGCTGCAATCTTGTGAGTCCACTGACTCCTACATATGTTGCTTTAAGTATCCTAAGCATGTGTACATTGGCACACTACTATACTAGTTCCAATTCCTAATAAGGAAGGAGAATGAAGGAAGAGAAGAGGGAGGTAGCTTGGAAAAAAAAAGAAGAAGGAGGTGACGATAGAAGCAGAGACTGATGAAGAATCTGCCATGGGCAAGAACAAAAAGAGGGTTACACTAGCTTGGATGGAATGAAGCACATAGACAAGCATGGCAACAAAAGTCTTGGTGGTGCCATCAATGGCTAGTAACTACAGGAGCTAGGTTTCACAAGTGATGTTGCAACAAACTAGAGAATAGGATGGCGGACTCGTTTAAGGAGCAAGGTAGGATAGGAAGGTAACAAGACTGGGTTGACGACGAGATAAGGCAAGATGAAGACCCTGAATGAGCATGAAAGTAAAGGGGCTGATCAAGGTGGCACTATGCACAGATCGACAATGGCAGAGCAACGTTGTCCAACAGGAATTCGGGAAGGTGGCATACCTAGCTAGCTAAGGTAATTCAAGAAATCAAGACATCAGCTCTTCAACAACTCCTAAACGAGATTGTTTTGTTTGGTGTTAGCCTTGAGTATAGATGATTGCAAGCCCTTCAAAGGAATTCCCATTGTTGTCACTCACGTAGTCTACTCAAAGGCTCATCACTTAGCTTTTTGAGATAATGATAAGAGGATGCCTTTGTGTAAGTTGCCAACCAATTGATTTGTAGTTTTAATATAGGCCAAAGCAATTATATTATTGTCCACTAGTTGACACCTCCTTTACAACCATTACATATATCCTAGCTTCAAATTTTGGAAGACCAAATACATATGAGCTTTTGAAGCCATTTAACTTCATGAGGGGTATGTCATTTTAAACATATGGAACATTTCCTACTACTTAAGCCAAGAATATGGCACAATCAAAGCTACAAAAGCAAAGTGCAACGTACTCCCCCAAATTGGGATTGTGTACACAAAGGTTAGTTTGACATAAATGATGACGTGCATGCAATAACTATCAAGGTCAACAATGAAATGCAGAGATTATGGTTGGGACTTGGGGGGCCATAGCCCAACATGCAAACATGAGGATTTTCAAGGGAGCCACTACTTTCTCACCATTGGCCACCATCTGACTAGAACCTCCACTCTAGAATATTCACAAGACAATCGACTCAAGGACATTATCAAGATTGGAGCTAACTTCTAGTATTATTGCTTGGTACATTCGGACTACCAGGTGTAGCCATGCTACAAACCTCTAAGATTTCTTCACTATAGAGACACTCTCAATGATTTGAACAAAGATTTGTTGGGTTTTACTCATACCTACACTCACACAAGAGTGTCAATGATCCGCTTGGAGGACACTAGGGCACTTTTTACTCTCCATAAGAAAGGCTTTTTCCCCCAGTCACTTTTATTTTCATCTCTGTATCTACCTTGCACATTTTGGTCACTTACTGCACAATACACACATTTGTGTGTGAACACACTTTTAGTCACTTTCATAACCCAAAATTCTAAGGGTTGTACTTTGTACTTCACATTCTATTATGCAAACTCTCATGCTATGACCACTCCCTCTCTCTATCAGTCGTGTTCACTTCTTTCTACCCGATTGCCGTACTTCGATCTTCCATTTGGTATCAGAGCTGTTCAACCAATTGTCTCTCTGCTCTCTTCACTCTCAGCTCCGCCCATGTGCTTCTCTTGCCTAAGGCGACCTGTGTTTCTCACACACCTACTCTGTTATCCTTGACCTTTGCAACCTGTTGTCGCTGTTCAAAACAGTTAGAGACCCTAATTCACAAGCACAGTCCAAAAAACCCCAATTTTACACGGTTAGTCCAAAAAACCCTAATTTTATAGGCACACTCCACAAAACCCTACTTTTGCAAGCACAGTCCAAAACTGCCACATCAGCACCTACACAGTCCAAAACTGCTCCAGATTTGTTCCAGCCAGCCACGTCAACAGCCACACAGATCAGAACTACTTCTGCTTGCTCTTGAGTTACCACATCAGCATACTTTCAGATCTCTGCAGATACTACAGGTATATTTTGTTATTTTAATTAGAATTTCAGAGCGAAGCAAAGGGCTTTTGTAGGAATAGGTAGATTTTTGCTTCACAAGTGCTTCAATGCATGAATTGAAGAAATTTGCAGATATTTGGGTCAAAAAATTTGGGGTTTTTGTATTTTTGGTAGACATTGGCACATATAATGTGTATTTAGTCTGAAATTGACTAAAACTAGTGAGAAACCTACACGAGAGGGATGAGCCTGAATGGGGGCAGCCTGTCTATTTATAAATGTTGAAGGATGCCCCAAAATTTAGGGTTTTTTGGATACCACTGAAACTCTCTCGGAACACTCCCCTTTTTCCGGTTTTTCATTAATTAAGTGGGTTTTGGGGCTGTTTAAGAATGCTAATCAGCTGAAAAGCGTGTTTTAGCTCAACAACAATTTGAAAAAAATGCATCTGTTCTCTTTTCCTCATGATGTTGCTTTCAAAGCTAAGGTCAAGTTGTAGATTATGCATTCAGATATATGTGAACTCATGCATACAAAGTCATTGGGTGGATGTTTTTACTTCGTTACCTTCATTGATGACTTTACACATTTTTGTTGGGTTTTTTCATTGACTAAAAAGTCAGGAGTGTATGATGCATTTTTGGCTTTTACTGCACTTGTGGAAAATCAATGTGGCTGTAAGATTAAGCCTCTACATTCGGACTGAGGGGGAGAATATATGTCTTCATTGCTGAATTCCTTTCTAAAGCAAAAAGGTATTGCACATCGGTTTACTACTGCATATACTCCACAGCAGAATGGGATTGCAGAAAGGAAGAATCGATCACTCATGGAGATAGCCAGATGTATGCTTAAAGCTAAGAAACTGCAACATGTTTTTTAAATGGAAGTAGGTACATGTACTTGTCACGTTTCAAATAGGTGCCCTACTAGAACATTGAAAAATATTATGTCTTTTGAGGCTTGGAAGAGCCGTAAACCTTCAATTGGTCACTTTCGTACCTTTGGGTGTCTTGCATATGCTCATATTCCCAAAGCATTGAGAAAAAAGTTGGATAATAAGGCTGTCAAATGTATATCTGTAGGGTAGGGTAGTGAAAGCAAAGGCTACAAATTGTATGATCATGTTCCAATAAATTTTTTATTAATAGAGATGTGATTTTTTATGAAAAATCAAAATTATCTCTTGTTTTTTATGACACACATCAAACTGCAAAAGATGTGTTTGAGTGGCTGCTGCCCATTTCTTTTGATGATATAGTTGGAGCTCCACTAAATGAGCAAAATGTTCAACCAGGTGCTTCATTAAATAATGCAAATATTCAGCCTATGATTAATCAGAATATTCAACAAGATATTGAACAGTTGGTTCAACTAGAGCATGTACATAATCAAGAAGCTAGGCACATACCTAGATGGTATTTGCAGACTATGCAAGATAGCCATTCGAATACTCTCTTGTTGGTTGTACTCGAAGACAAACACATTTTCATAATTATGCTAATGCTATGGAGTTTGTTATGGCAGCAAACACACATGATGATGATGAGCCTAATTCTTTTGAGGATGCACAACAGAGCGTGCATTGGATGGCAGCAACGCAAGCTGAATATGATTATATCATGAAGAATCAAACATGGGATTAGTTACATTGCCTATAGGGAAGAAAGCCATTGGTACTAAATGGGTTTCTAAGCTGAAACAAAAAGCACATGAATACATTGATAAGTACAAAGCCAAGCTTGTGGCAAAAGGCTATGCACAAAAGAAAGGCATTGATTATGGAAAGACATTTGCTCCTACATCCCATATGACCATTATCAGGTGTACGGTTGCATTGGCTGCCCATATTCGTTAAATTGTCCACTAGCTTGATATTAAAATTGCATTTTTACATGCGGAACTTCAAGAAGAAGTGTATGTACAGCAGCCCATTGGTTTTGCAATTAAAGGATCCAAACACTTGGTATGCAAGCTGAAAAAGGCCTTGTATGGTTTGAAACAAGCTCCATGAGCTTGATGCTGCTCAACCAAGGGTTCATAAACAGCCCATCAGAGTCTACTCTTTACATATGCACAGTGGGAATCTTTGCTGGTCATCTGTATTTATATGGACCATCTTCTACTCAAAGGGACACATGTTGATCAAATTTCAGCATTTAAGAAAAATTTGCAGCAAACTTTTGATATGTCCGATTTGGGGCCTTTGCATTACTGTTTGGGGATTCAGTTTATTCATGATGCTAGAGGCATTGGATTGTCACAGTCCAAATATATTGGTAAACTCCTTGAGAGATTTGGCTTCCAAGATTGCAAGCCAGTAAGCACACCGACGGAGACTGGACTTAAGTTGTCTTTGCATGATAGCAATGATATGTTTGACATCCATACAAATGCTCCTTGGCTGCCTCATTTATTTATGCAACACAAGGTCAAATATTCCATTTGTAATTTCAACCTTGAGTAAATATATGCACAACCCACGCATGTCACATTGGCAAGTTGTAAAGCATGTTTTCCGTTATTTTCAGGGGACCAAGACAATTGGATTGCTTTATGCCAAGGGGGGGCTACTCCAATTACATGCTTACAATGATTCACATTGGTCTGGTGATTTTGATTCTCGTCACTCTACCAATGGCTATTCTTTCTTTCTTGGCTCTTCTTGCATTTCTTAGCTTAGCAAGAAACAATCCACTATTGCCATATCTTCTTGTGAAGCTGAGTACAAGGCAACTTTCACTACTACAATTGAATGTGTATGGCTAAGACGTTTGTTGGCTGATCTTGATGTATCTGTTACAAAGCCTACTCCTTTGTTTACTCACAATCAGATTGCCATTGCAACGGCATAGGACCAAATGTTTCATGCACGCACGAAACACATTGAGATACAATATCACTTTGTCAGAGAGAGGGGCTATATACAAGGGACATCCACCTTGTCTATTGTCCTACCAACAAGAATGTGGCAAACATCTTCAACGAAGCTTGTACTCGCAACAAATTTGAAACATTTCGCAATACTTTAAATTTCATCTCCTTTGGTAGTTAACCCTTGTATGTTGATCACCTATCACTCCAGGGGCGTTTGCTAGGTTTTACTCATGCCTATGATTACACAAGAGTATCAATCATTCGCACACAGGAGGTTGGGGCATATTTTACTCTCCATAAGAGAGATTTTTTCCCTTAGTCACATTTATTTTCATATGTGTATTTATGTTACACATTTTGGTCACTTACCACACAATACAGACATATGTGTGTGAACGCACTTTAAGTCACTTTTACAACCCTATAGTCTAAGGATTGTACTTCACATTCTATTTTGCAAATTGTCGTGTTGTGGCCACTCCCTCTCTCTATCAGTCGTGTTCCCTTCTTTCTGCCCCATCGCTATACTTCCATCTTACAAAATCATCAATAACTCTTTGTGGAAGAAGGGAAGGGTCAAAACTAGACTTCCTTCTCAGATAGGGTTGTAATCTGTAGATAACCTAATCCAATACAATTTACAGAAACCAATAAACTCACGAACCTGGAATTACACAATTGACTAAATAATCTTGGACAAAAGACACCCAATTGGACCCAACAACTGGCGTCCCTTACAGTATTTCTTTATCTTGTAGTATTCAATTTTCAATTCATGGGGCTGTCTTAAACAATCAGCAACACAAGGAACAATTTGTGCCTTCTTGTGGCTTAAGATTTGGCCACAATTTGATCCTTGCACTCTCTGCATGTGGCCCAAACACCCCTCTGATCAACTATAAATTCTCAATTCACACCTACTACTCTCAGTACATGGTCTTCATTTATTGAACACGGATCCCAAGGTGGCTGGGAAACCCTAATTACTAGGGTAAATTAGGATTTCAGCAACAAAAATCATTGCTACTCTTCATCAATGGCCAGAACATGCAAAGAATCGTTGAGGAAATGTCTTCACTTATGTATCCAAAAAGAACAGACCGGATGAAAATAACTATTCATTTTTGGCCTTCATGATGAAGAATGTACTTGTGGCCAAAAATCTTTGGGATTATGCCAGTGGAGAAGAAGCTAGACCTAGAGTTGTGGCTCCAACTACTCCTCCAGGAGGATGTGCACAATGGGCACCTCAGCCTACTCCACTTCAGCCACTTCCACAAAGATCAGTAGCTCAAAAAGCATGGGATACACAGGATGCACAGGCTTTGTCACTGATTGCATTGGCAGTTCAGCGGTCAATCATCCCCCACATTCATTCAGCAGCTTCTTCATAAGAAGCTTGGCTAACTTTGGAGCAAATGTTTGCAAGCAAGTATGAGACTCGCATCTCTTTCTTAAAGAAAGAGTTAGAGACACTGAAAATGGATGAAGGTGATTCTATTCAGAATCACTTGAACAAAATTCAAGGCTTGCGAGAGACACTCATGAATGTTGATGAGTACTATTCGGATGCATAGATGATATCTACCACTGTGCACTCGTTACCTCCTTTGTACTTGTCTTTTCATACGGCCTTAAACCTCACCATGAGGATTGCCGCGCAACCAATCACTTTTCTTCAATTAGTCAGTTTGCTTCTACAAAAGGAGCAAACAAGAAGAAATAGTGGTGTGGATGCTATCGCCTCTGAGCACGCTTTTATGGCTAAACAAAAGGGCAAAGGCAGCCAACTGAAGAATGCTCCGCAGAGTTCTGGGACTTCTGGCACATCATAGACAAGTAAAAAACAAGGGGACACGCAAGCCAAAAAGGGCAAATTCCATTATTGCACTAAGCCAGGCCACTACATTACTGAGTGCAGAAAGCGCATTGCCAAGGAGAAGAAAAAGAAATCAAGAATATCTCTTTCTGATGCTCCTTCTACTGCTATCGAGTCCGTGTCTTTTGTTGTAGGCAAGGACTCTTGTTTTTACACACGCAGTTATGACACCTCTTGGAGAGATCAAGCATTTAGCTCTACTGAGGATGCAGGCACTTGGTTTTTTGACAGTGGTACTTCTAGGCATATTACATCTCGCAGAGATTTATTTGCTTCTGTTAGTGCTGCTCTCATTGGCAAGTCTGTACAGTGTGTCAACAATGCATCACACCCTATTTGAGGTATTGGGGAGATTGTGCTCACAGCCATTGATGGCTCTACTCTTCGCCTACATGATACTTTATTTGTGCCAGGCATAAAGAAGAATTTGCTCTCTATTTCTTCTTTGGCATGTTGTGGATTGCAGGTCACATTTGATGATGATAGATGTATGGTGAGAGACAAATAATACATGACTTTGATCTTAACACGTACTTTATGTCATGGGTTATACGAGTCGGATGCTCTTTTGGTTTATCAATCAGCGTATTTGACATCCACTTTTACTCCTGCTATGATATAGGTAAAGTTATACCCTGCTAGGATGGTGCATGTGAACTTTGCACCTTGATGCTCTTATAGCATACGCAGATGCTAGATGGATTACCTCTACTGGAGAGACCTCTTGAGCACTTGTGCGAAGGATGTATTTTGGGAAAAATGCATCGCTTTTCGTTACCCCGTGATGTTGCTTGTAGAGCAACAGCCAGGTTGCAATTAGTGCATTCAGATGTATGTGGGGCTATGTAGACAAAGTCATTGGGAGGACGTTACTATTTTGTGACTTTTATGGATGACTTTACTCGATTTTGCTGGGTCTACTCTTTGGTCAAAAAGTCAGAAGTGTATGATGCATTCTTGGCTTTTATTGCACTTTTTGAAAACTGGTCTGGTTGTAAAATTAAGACTCTCCGTTCGGACCGAGGGGGGGAATACATGTCCTCTATGCTGAATTCTTTTTTGAAGCAGAAGGGCATTTTCCATCAGTACACTACTGCTTATACTCCACAACAGAATGGGATTGCACAGAGAGAGAATCGGTCACTCATGGAGATGGCCAGATGTATGCTGAAGGCAAAGAGCTTGCCTCGCAGTTTTTGGATGGAAGCAGTCATGTGTGCTTGCCATGTTTTGAATAGATGCCCCACCAAGGTTTTGAAGAAAATTACACCTTTTGAGGCTTGGAACAGCCGGAAACCTTCTGTTGGACACTTTCATACCTTTGGGTACCTTACATATGCACATATTCCAAAGGTACTCACAAAAAAGTTGGATAACAAGGCTGTTAAATGCATTTTTGTGGGATATAGCAGTGAGAGCAAAGGCTACAAACTCTATGATCCTGTTTCTAAAAAGGTGTTTGTCAGTAGGGATGTACTATTTGATGAAAAATCAGAATTGTCCATAGCTGGTTTAGACACATATCAGGCTGCCCATGATGTCTTTGAAGGGCTGCGGTGATTCAGCTGGAGTTTCAGCAAGTGAACTCGATGTTCAGCCAGCTGCTCCTTTGAAAAATGCAAAAAATCAGCCATTGGCTAATCTGAATATTCAGGAAAGTGCTGAAACTGAACTTCAGTAAGAGCTTATGCAAAATCACGAGGCAAGACGAATGCCTAGATGGTATTTACAAACTATGAAAGATAGTCATTTGGATGCACCCATGGCTCGTCGTACTAGAAGGCAAGCTCCTATGCATGATACTGCACATACCATGGAGTTCGTTATGGCAGCAAGCACCTTCATGATGAGGAGGCTGAATGTTTTGAGGATGCACAACAGAGTGTGCATTGGATGGCAGCAATGAAAGATGAATTGGATTCTATCACTAAGAATCAAACATGGGATTTGGTGTCTTTGTCATTTGGAAACAAAGCCATTGGAACAAAATGGATCTACAAGTTGAAACGGAATGCAAATGGATCCATTGACAAATACAAGGCAAGGCTTGTAGCCAAAGGCTATACACGGAAGAAAGGCATTGACTATATGAGGAGACATTTGCTCCTACTTCCTGCATGATGACCATCAGGTCTATGGTTTTGGTTGCTCATTATGGATGGACTGTGCATCAGTTGGATATTAAAACTGCACTTTTACATGGGGAACTTCATGAGGAAGTATATGTACAGCAGCTCATTGGTTTTGCACTTGAGGGCTTGGAACACTTGGTCTCCAAGCTGAAAAAAGCTTTGTATGGTTTGAAACAAGCTCCTAGAGCTTGCTATGCAAATATAGATGCTTTCTTGCTTAGCCAAGGGTTCATAAACAGCTCATCTAAGTCTATCCTTTACATATGTAAAGAGGGGGGATCCATGCTGATCATTTGTCTTTATGTTGATGATCTCTTGCTTATAGGGACACATGCTGATCAGATTTCAGCATTTAAACAAAATTTGCAGCAAACTTTTGACATGTCAAACTTGGGGTCTTTGCATTATTACTTCGGTATTTAGTTCATACATGATGCTAGAGGTATGGGGTTATCACAGTCAAGATACATTGGCAAACTTCTTGAGAAATTTGGCTTACAGGATTGCAAGCCAGTTGGTACACCAATGGAGCCCGAACTTAAGCTATCATTATATGATGACAGTGATTTGTTTGATATTCACACATATGCTCCAGCACTTGGATGTCTTATTTACTTATGCAACACTAGGCTGGACATAGAGTTTGCAATTTCAACCTTGAGCAGATATATGTATCAGCCACGCATGTCACATTAGCAAGCTGTTAAGCGTGTCTTGCATTACTTGCAGGGTACTAGATCTCTTGGATTGCTCTATGCCAAGGGGGGACCACTACAGTTACATGCTTACAGTGATTCTGATTGGGCTGGTGATTATGATTCACGTCACTCCACTAGTGGCAATTGCTTCTTTCTTGACTCGTCTTGTATATCTTGGCTTAGAAAGAAACAATCCACCGTTGCCACATCATCATGTGAAGCTGAATACAAGGCAACTTTCACTACCACAGTTAAATGTGTATGGATTAGACGCTTGCTAGCTGATCTGGATGTATCTGTTATGAAGCCTACTTCTTTGTTTACTGACAGTCAGAGTGCCATTGCAGTTGCACGAAACCCTCTGTTTCATGCACGCACGAAACACATTGAGATACATTATCACTTTGTCAGAGAGAGGCTACGTGCAAGTGATATCAGCCTTGTCTATTGTCCTACCACTAGTAATGTGGCAGATATCTTCACCAACCCTCTTCCTCGTGAAAAATTTGAAGCGTTTCGCAATGCTTTAAATTTGATCTCCGTCGGTGGCGGATAATCCTTGTACTCTTGATCACTCTTCACTCTAGGGGGGTTTATTGGGTATTTCACTCACGCCTCACTTACGCCTATGCTCACATAGGAGTGTCAGTGATCAGTAGGACATTGGGGTACTTTTGACTCTTGGTAGGAGAGGTTTTTTCCCCCAGACTTATGGTATTATTTTGTATGTGCTTATGACACACACTTACAGGCACTTACCGTGTTCGGGTGTGAACACCCCCTACAACCCTAAGATTTAAGGGTTGTACCTTGTACTTTCAGTTCACACTCTTTCAGCTATTGCATTGGGTGTCGTGCTTCACTCTCAGACTCTCTACTGTTTTCTATGCTGAGCTTTGATCCTGCCTTCTCTCACATAGCATACTCAACCTTTGATAACAGTACATAGTATTTGCAACACACTTATCTCTCAGACACTAAAATTCTCATTTCCCTTTTCTCCCTAATGGAAAACCTCTGACATGTGATATACACCATCAACAACACAAAGCGAAACAGCCTTCCCACTGTCTCTCTCACTGACAATAATACCTCAAATAAAAGAATGCACTCACTATGTTTCCTACAGCAAGAGAAAAGAAAAGAGAAGCTGAAAACCAACCCTCCATGTCATAACAAAGGAATTGCAGCAGTAGATTTCATTCTACGACTCCATCTTCACCACATCGCCATTGAGCTTTAAATCCATGAAAGCCTCAATCGCCCATTGCAAGTTCTTCTCTCCTTGCACTGTGTTATCTTTCCCCTCGTAACATCTCCCATATTTTTTCTTTTTGCTAAGGTCCCTCTCCGCAAACATACCACTAAACACTTAAAAATTCCACTTGGGGTCACAAATATTGCAAAGGGACCACAAATCCTACTAGTAGGACAACACTTCATATAGCAAAAAAACACCTCAAAAACAAAGTCGCAAAAACACATGGCAACCGTGCAACTTACCACTTAAGACTCCTGTCCATTAACACGACTTTCATTGTGAGTAAGCATTGAAAAGTCAAACAAACAACATTTTCACTACTTGTCCAATTTGTCCACATGTAGTGACATGTCCAAGGTTAAGCATTTTCACACAACTTGAGAGAGAGAAAGAGGCTAGAGAGAGAGAGAGAGAGAGAAGGTTGTGTGTGTGTGTGTGTGTGTGTGAGAGAGAGAGACAGAGAAAGAGAGAGATAAGAGGCTTGAGAGAAAAAAAGGGGGGGGAAAAAAAAAAAAAGGGGGGGCGGGGGGGGGGGGGGGGGGAGGAGAAAGACGAAAACGAAGAGGCGATGGCGGGAGGAGAGCCCGTCTGACCAGCCGCCGCCAATCTGACCTGCGGGTCGTGATAGCGACCGTTGCTGGTCGCTGCTGTCGCCAGTCAGACCTGCGGGACCTGCTGGGTGTTTCGTCACGCCTATCGACTACTGTCCCGTCACTTTGCCACGTCGCAGACGCCTGCCCTGACTCGATCATCCGGCTGTCCTCTGGCCCTCCTGCTCGCGTGCGCCCACTTTTGCAGAAGGACCGACCTGCTGTAACCCTAATCTTCACTGTTGTTACACGAATAGAGCATCTCGTCCAGGTATGCTGTATCTGCTGCCCCGCTAACCATCTGCCCTACGTCCTGCTGCTCCTGGGCGCCACTCTGCAAGCTGTGGTGCTGAGAAGGGTGAGCGAGTCTCATCATCTCGCAGTGCAAGTAGCGTCCTGTACAATTCTGAGTGCTCTCTGGGCTACATAGAGAGAGAGAGAGAGAGAGAGAGAGAGAGAGTAGTCCTCCTTCAAGATCAAATCGTCACACGATGGCTGGTTTGGATCTGGATTTCATAGACCAAACAGTGGCAGCACTTGGCCCGGATTCAGATGCCGAGGAACCTGAGGACATGGTTCCGTGCAACGAAGAGATGCCCCCTGGTCCCGACATTCAGCCTGCGGGTAAACGTACCAAGCATACTTCGGAAGAGATAGGTGTTCCTCCGGATCGTTCCTATGCTCAGGTTGCTTCCGATCCGCTGGACTCTCAGGATGTTGACTGGGAGCATTTGCTGGAATTTGCCAACACGTTGCTTGGCGATTATGTTCAACATAATCAGGAAGCCTTTTCTGACTCAGCACCTGATGATGTTCTGGACGCCACCGTGGACCCAAAAACTGTCCTACGCTCCTTTTCGGTATTTTATGATCGCGCTGTGATACTCTTCTTCACTGGTCGAATCCCGTTGCTTTCCCGTATTCGCCAGTGGCTGCACAGTCTGCTACAAGGGGAATGTGTTGAAGAGATTTTTGTTGGCTCCCGAGGGTTTTTTGAGGTTCTGTTGAAATCAGAGACGCACCGTGCTGCTCTCCTGTCTAAACTGCCTTTATTTTTTGAACGCCGCTTGATTCATGTGGTTCCATGGCGCCCAATGGCAGATTTTCAGCGTCTGCTGCAACGTGAATGCCCTGTGTGGGTAGAAGTGGAAAATTGCCCGGCCGTTTATTGGCCACTGTTGAAGGATGCTATGGCTGCGGTGGGCACTGTTCTGGTCCCTCCCAGTCTCCGGGCAATGAATCGCAACCGCTTGTGTATGCTATGGGACACTGCAAGAAAAAGGCCTGCTTGGTTGCGCCTCAACTGCTCGGGTATGCATCCGTTGCACTTTCGATTGAAATGGGGCAATTTTGCAGGGCATTGCTTTTCCTGTGGACAGTTGGGGCATTTTATGGCTGAATGCCCGGAACAGCAACATACCTCCGATGTTGGCCATGCTGCGCCGCCCATGGAAGATATGATGTATGATACCCCGTCGTTGGATGCTCTTCACCAGCCCCAAGTTCTGGCCAAAGGTAAACAACAGCTTTCGGGTCTGGATTCCCGTGCCACTGATTGGGTGGAAGTACGTGCAAAAAAAGGCAACAGGGTTGTTGCTGGCATGGAAAATACTGTGCCTACTACCTCACAAGATTCCATGCGTACATATATGCGCAGGAAGGAAATGTTGTCTTCCGAGCGCTCTGCTCCTGCTATGGTTCCCTCTGCCCCCCGTCATCAGCCTGCCAGAAAAATGTATTCAGATCGTCCAAAGGGTCCCCCTGCTAAGCTGGCATTTGATACCAGAGGTAACGTCATTACCCCGTGGGACCGTCGGTATCCCCGTTCCAAACCCAAGCCAGCAGATATGCCGTCTACTTCTAAATCTGGTCCTCAGAACTCTTTTGCTGTGTTGGCGGATTTCTTGGACGAGGGAGTCCTGGACATTCTTGCCGACAAAGTCAAATCGAGGCAAGCTGTGCCTCGTACCTGATTTGGTTTTAACTACACATGAAAATAGCCACGTGGAATGTGCGAGGAATTTGTTCTCGCCAGAAGCAACATGCCATGTGGACTGTATTGCATGAAAATCAGTGGGATGTTCTGTGCGCTGTTGAGCACAAGAGTCACGGTGAAGCCGGAAAAGTGGTGGATTGCAATGGCTTTTGACTGTTCTATGCAGGGACACAGGCCATGCATTATTCGGGAGTGCTCATGATTGTACATGACAAATATCAGCCTATGCTTATTAAAAATGATGTTCATGGCCGCTTTTTGGTGATTGAAATTTTATTCGAAGGGGAAATCTTATGGTTACTTGGCCTCTATGCTCCGAATGATTCGTTATCTCGTCGGGAGCTTTGGCAGACTTTGCAGACCTCCTTGTCACTTGGCAGACGGGGCTTCTTCATGGGGGATTTCAATATGTGTGTGGATTCTTCCCAGTCCACATCGGAGCATTCGGTAATGGACGCGCCGGAAAGTCGTATGTGGCATGAGTTGGCTCTTGCTGTTCTTAAGCAAGATCTCTGGTCCTGGCTACACCCGTCTTCTACAGGGTTTACTTTCCATTCTGCCTAGTATGCAACAACATGGTCGCGACTGGATCGTATATATATCATGCAGAATGATGATTTTCTTCCCGAGATGCTCGACATCAAAGTGTTGCAGCAATATGCCTTGTCAGATCATTTCCCTCTGCAACTTGAGCTGCTTGCACAACCCATTGCACCTTTCAAGCGATTTCTGGACCGACTCCCTTTGCGCTTCAACTCATCTTACCTGAAGCATGCACTCTTTCAGGGCTATATGTAGCAATTGATTGACAGATTCGTCTTGGACTTCTCTTCGCAGGGCACTGCGTCTTTTGAAAGATTGCTCTCTAATGTGCAGCGGGTCGCTCGGCACTATGGGATTTATCATGCCTCTCTTTGTCGGCAGCGTCGCAAGGCAGCAGAGGATCTGCTGGCTTTGGTTCGTTCTCTGCTCGTGGACACTCCGGATGATGCATTCCTGCTCGCACTGGACATGCGGGTGGCTGATCTTATTAAAGCATTCCAGTTGAAATCATATCAGCAAGCCAAACTGCAACATCTAACGGAAACTTTGCAAGATAGTGCATGTCAGACCCATAAGTTCTTTCGAGCTCTCCATGCCTCTCCTGCTCGAGAAAATATGACCAGACTCGAGGATGCAGAAGGCCACCTTATCCTGGATCCACAGACTATTGTGCATATGTGCAGGAATTATTTCCGTGACCTTCTCGGTTTTACTTCTCTACCTTCGGCCCAAATTACTCAGGCCCGTTCGACTTTTTATGACCTGGTCCGCAATCAGCTTCCGCAGGACATGCAAGCTACTATGGAGTCCGATATTTGTGAGGCAGAGGTTATGGACGTCCTGCTACACTTGCCTAAGGATAAAAGCCCGGGTTGGGATGGTCTCACTAATGAGTTCTTTGAAGCTTTTGCTACCCAACTGGTGAAACCTTTGCAAGCTTTGTTTCAGCAGGTGTGGGAAACGGGGATCATGCCTTCCTCATGGAAAGAAGGCCTTATTAAACTGCTTCCTAAAGCTCCTTCGCCATCTAAGTTGACACAGTGGCGCCCAATTTCTTTGATGGGTTCAATGTACAAAATCTTTTCCAAAGTGATGGCGAATTGACTCCATAAGCATCTCCCGACCATTGTGCACCCTCTCCAGTATGGTTTCATCAAGGGCCGAAATATCCTACACAATGTCTTGAATCCTCAAATGGCAATTGATTATGCCAGGCATTCCAATCAGGAGGTCGTACTGATTCAACTGGACCTGGAAAAGGCTTTTGACTATCTGGACTGGTCTTTCGTTGCTGAACTTATGTCTGCTATGGGCTTTGGTCCGCGGATGTCTCGACTAATATACACCATTAGCGCTGCAGCATCTTCGCGGGTCATGCTGAACGGAGGTGTTACTGAGCCATTTGTCCTTGCCCGCTCTGTCAGACAAGGGTGCCCTTTGAGCCCTCTATTTTTTTCCCTTGCAACACATCCAGTTCTTTCGATGTTATCTCATATGGCAGCCTCTTCTCAGTTGGCAGGACTGTCGCTTCCTACAGGACAGCACTTCATTAGCCAATCCCTGGCAGATGATACTTTTATGATTTTGCGTGCGGACAGGGATAACCTTCGAAGCGCATTGGATGTTTGGAGCCTCTTTGCTCAGGCGTCCGGCCTTCGTATCAATGCCCTCAAATCAGCCATTCTCAGCTGCACGGAGTCGGATTTGTAGTCCTTGGACTGGCAGGGTCTGGTTGTTCCTCGTGGCTCCATTGTTAGGCACCTTGGGTACCCTTTGGGTGTTGATGTTCCCCCAAAGCAGCTTCTGCAGTGGATTTCTCAGAAAATGGTGGCTAAGTTTATGTATTGGAAATCTCAAGCATAGCCTTTCCATGTTCGCCTCAAAGTGGCCCAGACTATTATGTTGCCAATGCTCACATATTTCTTGCCATTGTTGCCCTGGACTACTACGACTCTCAATGCTTTACTCAGTCTATTCGTTTCATGCTATGGAAGAAAGACTCATTGCATGCAGGTATTTCCTGGATCTCTTGGTCGCATGCGTGCACCCCCAAACGCATGGGTGGCGGAGCTATTTTAAATGCCCAAACTCACATGCAGGCACTCCGTTGGTCGATTTTCCGCGCCATGTGCTCGGATCATCATCCATGGGTTGAGATAGCCCGTTATTTCCTTGAGGGCCATGGGCTTCTACATGGCAATACCCAAATTCGGAGTTCTTGGTGGCATGTTCTTAATGCTGATTCGCGGTTCTCCAGTCCTTCTTCGTCGCTGCTTACTCATTTGGTGAGTTCCTGGCAACAAGTCCTTCAGAAGGCTCAGTGGCATCCAACGGAGGATCGTTTAGCTACTAACTCTTTTCAATTGGAGTTGCTGGCAGTCTCGCGTTTACTTGCATGGGAAGGAAAACAGGACCTCAGACCCCGATTCAACCGGATGGCCCGTTTGGGTTTGTCTTCAGTTGCGGATGCCACCCTTGCCAGTCGCAATGTGCTTATATCTTTTTGTACAGCTAGGAGGCTTTTCAGGATCCCTCGTGGATACCGGCCTTTATGGGAACAGCTTTTGAGGGTGCTCCAGAGCAGACAACCCTTTCCTGCCCTTGCTTCGGATCATCCCTGGCAGGATTGGGACCTACAAGGCCGGCTGACTTTAAGCAAAGCTTCTGCTAACCAAGTGTATCATATTCTGATTAAAGATCGTCAATGGCTCGCCACCAAAGCGAATGCTTTATGGGGATTACGTAAATCCCGGTCATGGTGGAGGGAAACTGTGATGGTGGGCTGGTTGAACAAGACACCCTTCAAATGTAAAGTCTTTCTTTGGAGAATGATGATTGGTGGTCTTCCGCTTGCTTCGGCTCTTTCCAAGCGACGAATCTCCAATGGCCACTGTTTCTTTTGCACCACTGCTGTGGAATCCGCCCACCACCGATTTATTTCTTGCCCCATCGCAAAGAAACTCTGGTTATTTTTGTCGACTGTTTGGCAAGGAGTGGTTGGTCTCACCCTGCGCCCCTTTGATTGGGTTTTCGGGCAGCCCAAATACCCCGCTCCTGCACAGCCACATATGAAGCTCGTGTTTCATTTTCTTCGATATTGGGGCTGCTGGC
This sequence comes from Lygodium microphyllum, assembly GCF_053477565.2. Taxonomy (NCBI): domain Eukaryota; kingdom Viridiplantae; phylum Streptophyta; class Polypodiopsida; order Schizaeales; family Lygodiaceae; genus Lygodium; species Lygodium microphyllum. The sequence goes on along the minus strand of NC_141138.1, from coordinate 49,319,788 downwards.
ATAACTGGACCATTCGGAATGCTTTTCTTTTTGACTCCGCCTATAATATTCAGCGGCATATTGTGAGGCTTAAGGGCCTCTTGTATTGGCAGTTGGATCTTCTCCGGCATTCTGATTTGCTCTCTAGGGAGGACTTACGTCCCTGGCATATGGCAATTTCCTCTGCATCTTTGCCATGACGTTGTAACTTGTAGTACTTAGAACCTCTTCACATGATGACTTAGATTGTCGTCATGTATCTTGTAATCAAGTAATCTTGTACTTTTTTCGTAATTAATACAATTACCTTTTACGGAAAAAAAAAAGGGGGTGAGAAGCGTGCGAGAGAGAGAGAGAGAGAGAGAGAGAGAGAGAGAGAGAGAGAGGCTTGGGGGAGAGAAAGAAGAAAGAAAGAATTTTAAAAAAAGAAAGGAGAAAGAAAAAAAGAAAGTTGTAGTCTTGAAGGAGAGACCAAAAAGTGCCTATATACTAAATCGTAGGGATACATACTGTACGGATCGTACTGTACTGATCAGTTCGTACTACGTACTGAGACAACCCTGCACACACCAACGGTATTCTCATGGCACCAATAGCTTTGAAAGGGGGATAAAACCCCAATGTAATCAACAAGCCCTCCTCTTCTATTACTATATCTCACTAAGGTGGAGAAGGAAACATGCTGCCCCTGCCTGTTGTGCATAGGCAATCAGCTATTGCCTAATTCTAGCAGCCTTCCTAGCTGGAATCCATTCCTACAATATATGCCAACGGCACTCAGCAACTCCTTCCTCCTCCCTCCCTCAGCCTCCAAACGGCTGCCTCCACCCTGAGCCAGTCCCAAACAGCTTTTCTGCATCCTTAGGGTACTTAGGTTGTCCCTATGACTTAACTACTTCCACTTCAGATGTGCACCTCACGCATGCACAACTCAATAATGCCAAAGCTAAGCATGAAAAATACACATCCTCGTGACAAGGGCTGCAAGGCAGTTTTGAGAGGATGAGGAGGAGAGATGCCTTCTTGCAGACTTGGGATTCTGGCATCTTCTTTCACCTAGCCCCTCATATGGTGTGGCATTATAGCCCACCATATTGGTTGTTCACACAACCATTGTGTTCACGATGAGCTCAGCTGCTCTTTATAGGGATATTTGTACTATGTATAATACTTTAGAAGTACCTTCTCCAAGACGTTATTGATACAAGTTTTTCTTTTCTCTGTTTTAAAAAGCCAAGAATGAAATGAAATTTCAACTGTGATTTAGTTTCAACTTTGAAATTGTAAACACCCATGTTCATAGTATGTAAGCATGAAACAGCTAAAAATTATGGTATTTAATGAGGGAAGCATCAAACAAAAATGTAATAATGAAAGGGATAAATGTTGTGATATTCAAACGTTTTTAGGAAAAGTGTACACTAAAGCTTACTTACCAAAGTACTTTAGTCCCAAGATTAACAAATGAACACATTTGATTTCAACAAAAAGTTTCTGGTGAATTTACTGTTTCACTCATCCTATATACTGCAATCTATGACCCCCCTCCTTGATCAGGTCAGGTATGTTATTTTCGGCAGCACCCTCTTTTTCTGCCTCAACATATGGGCACCCATACAGGTCTTGCTTTCACCATAACTCCACTTCAACAAGGGGAGTTCATGTCTGTTTATACAAGCTGTACCTATGGAAGTCTAGTGCATATGTAACTGTGATATGCCAAAGGATAATAAACTGCTATAAGCATACAAATCCAATCGAAGTGCTTGAAAGAGAACATTAGTATAACTGCACTATCAACAAGATCAATCCCAATACCACTTTAACACATACATCAACCATTTCCTAAGCCATAGTGGCCTTGGTACACATCTCCATATTTCACTAAAGCTGTTTAGGTTCTTCATCCTGTAATACTGATAACAGCTCTTTTTCTGTCCACTAGGTAAGGTAGGTCACACCAATTCAGTCTCATATTTATCTTGGTGTGATGGGAAATCCCTGAACACAGCAGACCATGTATATGTGATCCTAGTCTGACTAGGCATCCCGGATTTAATCTCTTCACAGCTTAAGATGATATCCACTCACTCAAATGACTAGGATAAAATTAGGAAGTGGCAACACATCAACCGAATGCTGTGCAAAACAACCAAACTTACTTTGCAAAGATGCTGACAGCCATAAAGCTAATGAGGATTAACAGTACAAAATGTACACAATAGGACCATCCAATACATGCTTCAAAAACCTGGCAGGTTCTTAGAACAGTAAACAGCTGCTCAGGCTGGCTCAAGGAAGAGTGCAACAGTGGGGCAACTGTGTGTGAGGAATACCTGTACAAGAGGTGCAGTTTACAGATAAATAAGCATTGTTCTAGACGGTAGCTGCCCAACACTGGTTGAGAATTCACAAACATGGCAGTAGCTTGCAAGTTGCAACCCCACCTTATTGCAAGTGTCTTGAAGACCACACATATTTATATGCTTTAATCTCAGGATCTCTGATTGTCACTTGCTTCTGAAATTGCATTCAAGGTAAGAAATCTAAAACATACAGAAGCAGAAACCTTCCAAAAAAAGGTACTTCATGTCCTTCAGCAACAGACAAGATGAATTGCAGAAATTACTCTAATGCCATACCTTGGACATATCCCTGTGGAAATTAACGCAGCTTGGAGATGCATATACAGTCTTGGAAACCTGTACAACAAAGCCCAACTAAAAAGGTTTAGGGACAATTGACATATCCTCCACCCCCCCACCCCCCCACCCCCCCAAGCCTAATATGGGTGTCATGTGAAAGCTCTTTGCTAGTACATTACAAAAACAGTGTTTTTTTTTTTTGCAAGTAAAATGTGGCTGATTATATTACTCAAAAAGACTGATTACAACAGAGTGCTCATGCTCAACAGACTAGCTGGAGCTAATGCAAAGTCACCAATACATCATGTATACAAGCCTCTCAAGGCCGTCTAAGAGGGATGGGGGCAAGAAGCCATGTGTGGGGGGGGGTAGGGATTATATCGCCAACTGGGGCTGCCTGCCTGCATCACGAAGAATAGAGCCTCCTGCCTATGATAATGTATCAACCACTCTAACCAATATGCCTGATCCTCAACTTGTTGATATTAAAGCCTCTCTATTAGAAGAAGAAAAGGCCACCCCAAGTGTGCATGAAGTGACCTCCGAGCTCCTGATGAGCCCTGCACCTAGTCCCATCGGCCGCGGAGGGAGTGGATGATGGAGGTCTAGAGCTCTGCTAAGGTCACATGTGCTAAAAGTTTCTCTCCGCCGAAGGCCTCCTGACACGGCACCTTCCAGATATGCCATCCAATAAGACTTCCAATGATCTCCCATACCTCCAAGCGGTCTGCTGTGGGCTCTAGTACTTGGCGGATGGATAGATCCTCCAAGTCGACCATTGCACACGACCCTACCTCGATAATGAATATTATATCCTGCATCCCGGCCTCATACAAAAGGTGACGGCCCTGGCTGACTGCCTACCAACAGAAAGCTCCCCATGAAATACATCCAAGGATGGGTGCTGTACAGCGAAGGATGCGGCATGTTCCTCTCCACACAAGCTATCTCTCCTCACATGACCAAAGGCGGTGCTTTGGGGTTTCCAGAGGTTGCTGTGTGCAGCTCTTACAATCTCCCTCCTACATCTGGGCAAGCCAACTTCCCACCGCCAAGCCTCCATGTGCCACCAGCCATAAAAAGTACGACACCCTCCTCGCCCTCCAGCTATCCCATAGGGGGCGCCGACAGAAGGTCCGTCAGAAGGGCTCCGTGATACTGTGCCCCGCCCAGTGCCTACTACGTGACGGCGCCCAGTCCATATCCTCCTGCATCGGTACGTGTCTGCTAATCCTGGCAGTGTACTCTAGGAACCTGGGTGGCTTCTTGGCAACCGCAGAGACCGGAATAGCCACTCTCTTGGATCCCACTCCAGCTCATCAAGTGGTCTACCCTCCCAGATCCAAAGGCGCCACTCCCTGAGCTCCTTCCAAAAAACATAGGGATCTAGTCGCCATGTCTTCGTCTGAAGGCCCACCACCCGAATCCTCCTCCACGAAAGGGCGGCAATCCCCTCATCTTGTTGCACTCTGTCAAGGCCCAGACGCCCCCCCTCCTGAACGACGAAGAAAGTACCATGCAGGGCGCCACCCACTCTGCCTGCCACCTAAAGGGGGATGCCGGCCTCCCACCCAGCCCACTGGATGTGGGGGCATTCACCTGTTTGTACGCCTTCCCGATCTTTGACCTAGGGGTTCCAGATCACTAACTGATGGTCTATTTCCTCCTAGCAGCCTGGGGGGCTCTGGATTAGAGCCTTTCAGGGCCTTGCCACACGCGGAGTAAGCTGCGAAGGAAAGGTGATCTGGGAGGGGTGATATGGGCAGACGTGAAGATCCATCTCAGGGATGGCATCCACTCACCGCCAAGCCTCGGTCTACAATCCTGAAGGCCCTCCTACAATAAGACCTTCCAAGTCCGCCCGCCTGATGTGAGACCATGGACAACTAGCTTGCCCAAGAGGGCCATACTCTAACACTATGGGTCTATGATCCCAAGCCCTCCCTCTGACCTATGTCGTATGATGGTCACCCACGCCACCTTGGCCCTGGAATCCCTGGAACCATCAGACCCTGACCAAAGGAAATTCTGCACTAGGCGGCGAAGCTACACTACGCACGATGAGGAAAAGCACCAACAGGAGGCGATGTACTAGGCCGTCGCTAGGAGGACCTGGTTAACCAGTAGGGCTCGTTCGGCTAGTGAGAGGCGAACCGTGCTCCAGTAGGTCAATTTCCTCCAAATAGAATCAAGGACAGGAAGAAACTGCTAGGCAGGAGTGATGTCGAGTCCCACCTGGAACCCTAGGTACCGGACGGTCTGCCCTTTGCTCAACCATCTAAATCCCAGGTGGACGCCCCACTCCGTGCTGGAGTCCAGGTCTGTGAGGAAACCAACCAACTTTTGCCAATTAAGTTTCGCTCCTGCTACAAAGCAGAACACGTCAAGAGCCAGCCTCACTCTCTCCAGCATCAACTCATCGTCCTCTATGTACAAGGCTGTATCATCTATGTACTTTGAGTCTAGCAACTCAGTCTCCTCTCTCACTAGGAGTCGGAGGCCGCGTAATCCCACTCACACCTGACCTGAGGAAGTGAGACATTGCCTCTGCGAAGAGTAGAGACATGTATGGGGCCAGGGGGCAGCCTTGTCGAACCAATCTCTCCAGCCAAAACTTCTCCCTTTGCCTTCCACTAATGAGAACCCTGCTGGTGGCCGATTTGTACAAGGTGGCGACCCCACAAATCCAAGCCTGGGGGAATCCCAACCTCACCATGGTGCCCTCTAGGAAATCCCAATCCACCCTGTCATCAGCTTTCTCGAAATCTAAGAGTAGTACGACCAGTCTTTGCCCACTGTGCTGAGCCCACTTTGCCGCCTCAAGGAAGGTAAATACATTGTCTAGGATGCTCCTATCCTGGACAAAGCCTGTCTGTGTGTCATGGATGATATCTAGAAGCACGGGGCCTAGTCCTCTACCAATCATCCTTGCCTGTGCCTTATAGGCCACTGACAATAAGGTGATCGGTCTCCACTTGGAGAGCTCCAACCGGTCTCCCCCTTTGGGAAGAAGACTGATGAGGCCTGCCGAGAGACTCGATGGCATCTGTCCTAAAGTGAAAATCTCCTAGAAGGCTCTTAGTAGAGGGTCCTTCACCACTTCCCAGTAGGTAGTGAAGGTCTTAGAGAGGCCATCCTCCCTTGGGCATTTCTGCCCATCCTGTGTATGGAAAGCCTCCTCTAGTTCCTTCTCTATGAAGGGGGCTACGAGGGAGCGTCCCATCTCCTCTATGACGAGGGACGGAATGTGATCCCATACCCGCTCTCAACATCTTTGTTCTCTAGCTAAAAGTTGTCTCCTGCTGGAAAACGCACGTGTAATAGTCGGTGGCAATCTCCATCACCTCATCTAGGCTAGAACGGGCCCTCCCATACTGATCCCAAAGGCTTCGTATCTGCTCTCTTGCGGTGCGGGGCTCGTGCACCTGGAAGAACTCCCTGCACATCGTGTCCCCCTTCCACGCTCAGAAGGCTGCTGAGGTTCGGAATGAGAACTCTGAGCGTCTGTCTTCTAGGCCAGCAATGGTTGCTCGCGCATGCACCTCCTGCGCGCGTGGAGGGTGGGATCCCCTGGTGCCTCCTGTAATAATATCTATGTGGCTACAAGGTTCCGCCGGAGTGCTCTCTCCTCCTCCCAGCACTACTGCCTGGTCTGTATGGCTACCTCTTGGTAGATTCTGCTCGACTCGACTAGGACCTCTACAACCTCCTCTACTATTTGGTCTCTCCTGTCCCACTCTATGGTCCAAACCTACTCTATCTGTCTCGTCACCTCCTCCCTCCTATAGATCAAGTCATGGATCTGACAAGATCTTATGTCTAGGGCACATGCGGGGGGGTCAAGCGTCCGGAGAACCACGCTATGATCGAACAATGCGGTGCCTGCGAACTGCTCAATCTGGCCTCCACGAGAGCCTCCCCACTCTCCCACATAAAACCTATCCACCCGCTCCAGCAAGACTCCACCTAACCACCTGTATCCCCAACAAAAGTCCAACGACCTCTCCCTCCTGTGGAAGGCAAGGTCTCTCCAAGGCATCACGTGCTCCGACTGCAAACAAAAAGACCTCCCATGCCTCGTGCTCTTCCCCAGCCATCCCCTGGTAGTTTCTGCCTCTACCCTACTGGTCCTCCAAAGCCTCCAGGTTGTTGAAATCTCCTCCAACAATCGAGGAGTCCACCTCTAGGAGTCCATCTGCGATCTCCACCCAGAACATGTTGCATGCCTTGACCTCCATAGCAACATAGACATTGAGGACTCCAATGCACGAGTCCCCAATATCCAATCTAATCCATAGAACCCTTCATGCCACTATCATCCCATGGTCTTGTACACAGGCGGTGAGACTCGGGCCAATAGATGTGCATACGCCTCCACTCCTGCCGTGGGCACCTATGGCATGCTCCCAGTAAGTGTGCAAGCTGCCCTGAAATACCTTACCAACCTACTCGGCCTGGGTGGGGGTGAGCTTGTGCTCCTGCAAAAGCAATATGTCGATCCGTCCGACAAGGGCAGGCTGCAGCTCCTACCGAATAATCAACTTCCTAGAACCACGTGTCCCACTGTAGTGGAGACTATTCACATTCCAGGATACAAGGTGTAAGCTCGTGCGGAAACCTGTGACTAACCGAATAAGCATCTGTTCGGTGTGGATGCTGCTAATGAGGAGGTAACACTGTGAGGCATGTAAGTGCGCTTTGCCGCCGGTCTGGACGGTGAACTCCAATCCCCCATTGTGGCCCTCGGCCGGACCATAGGGGTGATAGATGCTCCAGGTGGTACTATCAATGCATCTATCAACCATGCTAAGAATTGCGACTCTACACACTAGTAGAAACGGGCTGCCTGTGTCGAGGGCCACTCGATCGCGTCCCTTGGAGCTCCCCACTGTGGGGGGCTCGAAAGATAATGCTCAAGTGTGGAACCTCGGCACCAGCCCACCAATTAATGTCCATCATGCAAGCAGGCCACTGTTGTGCAAACAGTGCTAATCCTTCATCTCCCATCCACTGGGAGATCTGATCCACCACCTGACTCTTCAACCCCTCCTCAATCTGTGTAGTCATCCACTCCCCTAAGTGAGAGGACTCAAGAAAAAAGGCGTAGTTTGGTCCATCCGGTGGTGCTAGTAGATGGACCTTGCCCCTCCTTGACTTACGAACCACGAAGATCCCCACCTCTAGAGGTAGTGGGAACTCTCTGCGCTCTGCAACTCTCAAGTCAGACCATTGGCCACTGCGGAAGAACTCCTATGGCAACAGCTGTGCCTGTCTCGGGAAGGTGTGGCGAGTGGCAAGGGCGAATGAGCTACTCTCTCTCTCTCTCTCTCTCTCTCTCTCTCTCTCTCTCTCTCTCTCTCTCTCTCTCTCTCTTTTTCGTAAAAGGTAATTGTATTAATTATGAAAAAAGGTACAAGATTACATGATTACATGATTACAAGAGACACGAGGGCCCTAGGCCAACGTGTGGGAAATCCCCGTACTAATGCACTAAAAAGGTTACACCAATCATGGCAACGACCCAGAGGCAATTGCCATATGCCAGGGATGCAAATCCTCCCGAGGGAGCAAGTCGGAGTGCCGAATGAGATCTAGCTGCCAATGCAAGAGCCCTTTAAGCCTAGCAATATGTCTCGGTACATTAGAGGCCGAATCAAAGAGAAAAGCATTGCGCGTGGTCCAAATGTGCCAGCATCCCCAGTATCTGAAAAAGTGAAATAACATCTTCATATGTAACTGTGGCGGTGTGGGGTACTTTGGGCGCACAAAAACCCAATCGAAAGGAGTTAGTGAGGACCCCACCACTACGCGCCAGATTTGCGACAAGAGTAACCAGATATTCTTGGCGAGCGGGCAAGAAAGAAAACGATGTCGGGCCGATTCCGCAGTAGTGGTACATAAGAAACACTTGCCATTCGAGATTCGACGCTTGGAAAGGGCCGAGGCAAGAGGAAGACCACCAATCATTACCCGCCAAAGAAAGACCTTGCATTTGAAAGGTGCCTTATTCAGCCAGCCCTCCATCAGCGTTGCCTGCCACCATGACAGCGATTTCCGCAGTCCCCAAACAATATTAGCTTTCACACCCAGCCATTGGTGATCTTGAATGAGAAGATGATACACCTGATTAGTAGAGGCCTTTCCCAGACTCAACCGGCCTGCAAGGTCCCAGTCCTGCCAAGGACGATCCACAGCCAGGGCAGGAAAGGGTTGCCTACCCTGAAGCTCCAACAAAAGCTTTCCCCATAAGCCACGGTATCCGCGCGGGATCCTGAAAAGTCTCCTAGCAGTCCGAAACGATGCGAGGACATTGCGAGTGGCAAGGGTAGCATCCGCAATCGAAGTCACACCTAAACAAGCTATGCGGTTAAATCTCAGTCTGAGCTGATGTTTGTCTTTCCATGAAAGTAATCTGGATACTGCCAACAATTCCAGCTGAAAGGAGTTAGTCTGCAAGCGGTCCCCTACTGGATGCCAACGGGCCTTTTGGAGCACCACTTTCCAAGAGCCGACCAAGTGCAGTAACAAAGAGGAAGAGGGACTGGAAAATCGAGAGTCAGCATTAAGGACATGCCACCAGGAGGCCCGAAGCCGTGTGTTACCATGGCGTAGCCCGCTGTCCTCAAGAAAATAACGGGCTATGATGGTCCACGGGTGACGATCCACACACATGGCACGAAAAAGAGACCAACGAAGAGCCAGCATATGAGTTTCTGCATCCAAAATAGCGCCACCACCCATGCGTTTAGGGGTACATGTATGTGACCATGAAATCCACGAAATGCCTGCCTGCAGTGAATCCTTCTTCCATAGCATGAAACGAATGGGATGAGTGAAAGCCTTCAAAGTAGTAGGCGTCCACGGCAGCAATGGCAAGAAATACGTTAGAATTGGTAGCATAATTGTCTGAGCCACTTTGAGGCGGACATGGAATGGCCACGCTTGCGACTTCCAATACATAAACTTCGCCGCCAGTTTTGGTGAAATCCACTCCAGTAGGTCCTTTGGCCATACATCCACCCCTAACAGGTATCCAAGATGCCTGACAATGGATCCACGGGAAACCACCTGGCCCTGCCAGCCTAATGACTGTAAATCAGGCTCCGTGCAACTGAGAATGGCTGACTTAAAGGCATTGATGCGAAGACCAAAGGCCTGACCAAAGAGCGTCCAAACATCTAATGCCTTTCGAATGTTGTCCCTGTCCGCCCGCAAAATCATAAAGGTGTCATCAGCCAAAGATTGGCTAATGAAGTGCTACCCCAAAGGAAGAGACAATCCTGCCAGCTAAGCAGAAGCCGCCATTGAGGATAACATTGAAAGGGCCGAGTGAGTCGCCAGGGCACAGAAGAGAGGACTCAAAGGGCAACCCTGTCTGACCGAGCGTGCAAGGACAAATGGCTCTGTAACCCCACCATTGAGCATAACTCTTGAAGAAGCCGCAGCACTAATGGTGTAGATCAATCGGGACATCCGGGTACCAAAGCCCATAGCAGGCATGAGATCAGCAATGAAAGACCAGTCCACATAGTCAAACACCTTTTCCAAGTCCAATTGAATCAATACCACTTTCTAACTGGAGTGCCGCACATAGTCAATAGCCATTTGCACATTCAAGATATTATGCAGAATGTTGCGGCCCTTAATGAAACCATATTGGAGAGGATGCACAATAGCTAGAAGGTGCTTGTGAAGCCGATTCGCCAGCACTTTGGAGAAGATTTTATACATCGAGCCCATCAAAGAAATTGGTCTCTAGTGTTGCAGCTTTGACAGCGAAGGGACCTTGGGAATCAGTTTGATAAGGCCTTCTTTCCATGAGGAAGGCATGACCCCTGTTTCCCAAACCTGCTGAAACATGACCGCCAATGGCTTCACCAACTGCGTGGCCGAGTTCTCAAAGAATTCATTAGTGAGACCATCACAACTAGGACTTTTATCCTTAGGCAGGTGCAACAAAACATCCATAACCCCCTCCTCGCAAATATCCGCCTCCAAAGTGGCTTGCATATCAAGTGGAACCTGCTGGCGGACCAGATGATAGAAGACCGAGCAGGCATGCGTAACCTGGCTAGAAGGCAAGGGAGAAGAACCAAGAAGTTCCATAAAATAATTTCTGCACATAGTGACAATGGTCTGCGGATCAGTGACCATGCGACCTTCCGAATCCTGGAGTCTGGTCATATTTTCGAGAGCCGGAGAAGCATGCAAGGCGCGAAAGAACTTATGAGACTGGCAGGCACTATCATGCAATGTGTCAGTCAAGTTATACAGCTTGGCCTGCTGATAAGATTTCAACTGAAATACTTAAATAAGATGGGCCGAACGCCTTTCCAGTGACAACAGAAAATCATCATCTGGGGAATCCACGAGCAAGGAACGGACCAAAGCCAGTAAGTCCTCTGCTGCATGTCGACGTCGCCGACAAAGAGAGGCATGATGAATCCCATACTGCCGAGCAACCCGCTGCACATTAGAGAGCAGCCGTGCAAATGCAGCCAAGCCGTCAAAGGCGAAGTCCAATAAGAACCTCTCAATCAATTGCTGCATATAGCCCTGAAAAATTGGATGCTTCAAATAAGAGGAGTTGAAACGTAAAGGGAGCCTATCCAGCAACTGCATAAAAGGTGCAATAGATTGTGCCCGCATCTCAAGCTGGAGGGGGAAATGGTCCGACAACGCATATTGCTGCAAGACCTTCATTTCCAACATCTCGGGAAGAAAATCATCCCCCTGCATGATATACATTCGGTCCAACCGCGACCAAGTAGTTGCATATTGTGCGGAATGAAAAGTAAACCCTGAAAAAGAAGGGTGAAGCCACGACCAAAGATCTTGCTTAAGTACGTGCAAAGCAAAGGAATTCCACACCCGGCTTTCCGGCGTATCCATTACCGAATGCCCTGAAGTGGACTGAGAAGAGTCAACACACATATTGAAATCTCCCATCAAAAACTCCCTTCGGCCAAGTGACATGGAGCCCTGCAAAGTCGACCAAAGATCCCGTCAGGATGCGGGATCATTCGGAGCATAGAGGCCCAGCAACCATAAAATCTCTCCTTCAAATAAGACTTCGATTACCAGAAAGCGGCCCTGCACATCATTTTTAACAAGAACAGGCTGGTATTTCTCATGGACAATCATCAGCACGCCTGAATAGTGCGTAGCATGTGTCCCTGCATAAAACAGACGGAATCCATGAAAACCCACAATTTTTCCTGCTTCATCATGACTTTTGTGCTCAACTGCACACAATACATCCCACTGGTTCTCATGCAAGACAGTCCACATGGCATGTTGCTTATGGCGAGAGCAAATGCATCGCACATTCCACGTGGCTATCTTCATATATCTTCAAAAAAAGGAAGTCAGGAACGAGGCGCCTGTTGCCTCGATTTCACCTTTTCCGCGAGAGCATCTAGGACACCCTCATCCAGAAAATCAGCCAACACTGCAAACGAATTCTGGCGACCTGCTTTAGAGAAAGGAAAATCCACTGCCTTGGGAGTGGGGTAGGGATAACGCCGATCCCAGGGTGTAATCACATTACCTTTTGTATCAAACGCAAGCTTAGCAGGTGGGCCCTTGGGGCCATCTGTATAGACTTCCCTTGTAGACTGATTACGGGGGGCAGACGGGGCCATAGTACGCGCAGCCGGCTGTGAAGTGAACATTTCTTTCCTGCGCATATACGTGCGCACGGAATCCTGTGAAGTATTAGGCCCAGGCCTGCTTCCAACTTTTTACCTTTTTTTTGACGTGCCTCAATCCAATCAGTGCTACGAGAATCCAAACCCAGGACCTGTTGTTTGCCTTTATCCACGACATTAGGTGGCTGAAGGGCCTCCTGTGTCGAGGCATCAAGCACCATGTCATCCTTAGGCAGCACAACCTGCGCATCCTCAGAAGACGGTTGCCTTTCAGGGCATTCGGCCATAAAATGCCCCAATTTACCACATGAAAAGCAGTGGCCTGCAAAGTTGCCCCATTTCAAGCGAAAATGCAAAGGATGCATGCCAAAACAATTGAGGCGAAGCCACGCAGGCCTTTTCCTGGCTGTGTCCCATAACATGCATAAACGGTTTCGATTCATAGCCTTGAGACTTGGGGGAACCAGCACTGTTCCTACAACTGCCATCGCATCCTTCAACAATGGCCAATAGACCGCCGGACAATTTTCCACTTCCACCCATACCGGGCATTCTCGTTGAAGCAGACGCTGGAAATCGCCCATAGGGCGCCATGGTACAACATGGACCAAGCGGCGATCAAAGAATAATGGCAACTTGGATAGTAGCTCAGCTCGATGTGTTTCCGATTTCAACAGCACCTCATAAAAGCCGCGAGGTCCAAGGAAGATCTCCTCAACACACTCCCCTTGCAATAAATGGTGCATCCACTGGCGAATATGTGAAAGCACTGGGATCCTGCCAGTGAAGAAAAGTATAACTGCACAGTCCTAAAACACCGAGAAGGACCGCAAGACTGATTTCGGGTCCACCGTGGCTTCCAGCACATCATCAGTTCCCGCGTTAGAAAAAGTTTCATTATTGTGCTAGACATAATCGCCAAGCAGAGTATTGGCAAAGTCCAGCAAATGCTCCCAGTCAATTTCCTGCGAATCCACAGGATCAGAGGCAACCTGCGCATAGGAACGTTCCTGAGGACCCATTGGCTCGTCAGAAGTATGCTTGGAGCGTTTGCCCGCAGGCGGCAGTTCAGAACCCGGAGGCATCTCCTCCGTGCAGGGCACCATATCCTCCGGCTCCACTGTATCGGAATCAGGGCCAAGGGCTGCCACCGTCCGGTCTAGAAAATCCATATCCAGGCTAGCCATACTGCTGTCTTCTCTCTCTCTCTCTCTCTCGCTCTCTCTCGATCTCTCTCTCTCGGTGTCTGTGGAAAGGCAAGGCTGCACTGTCTCCGTGTGCAGGTCGCAGAACCCAGAGGCGCAGGCTCAGGCACGAACAGAGGATACGGCCTCTCGCTGGGGCGACGACCACAGCGGCTGTTTAACGAGGGCAGCGTCCGACAGGCGAGGGTGGCGTCCGACAGGCGAGGGTGGACAGGTCTGGCAGGCGATGGCGACTGTCAGGCGATGGCGTCTAATAGGCGACAGGGCAGCAATCATCAGGGGCGGGCGAGAGGACAGGAGACAGAGCAGGCTGTCGTCTGACAGGACATGGTAGGCAGTCGTCAGGGGCGGGCGAGATGATAGGCGATAGAGCAGGCTGTCGTCTGACAGGACAGGGCAGGCAGTCGTCAGGGGCGGGCGAGAGGACAGGCGACAGGGGCAGGCATTCGTCTAACAGGACAGGCGTCTAACAGGCGACAGGGGCAGGCAGTCGTCTGACAGGCGACAAGCTTCTGATGGCGAACAGGACCGCGACGAGCAGGAGCCGCTGGTGTGACACGCGACAACGAGCAGGAACGATGGCGGGCAGGGGTGACAGTCATCCGGTCGACGGCAGGGCGGGACACGCAGGCGGCGTCATCGCGACCTCTCTCTCTCTCTCTCTCTCTCTCTCTCGCCAAGGACTCTCTCTCTCTCTCTCTCTCTCTCTCTCTCTCTCTCTCTCTCTCTTTTCGTAAAAGGTAATTGTATTAATTACGAAAAAAAGGTACAAGTTTACATGATTACAAGATACACAAGGGCTCTAAGCCAATCGTGTGTAAGATCCCAGGACTAAACCACAAAAAAGGTACACAAGTCATGATAAAGACCCAGAGGAAATTGCCATATGCCAGGGAAGCAAGTCCTCCCGAGGGAGCAAGTCAGAGAGCCGAATGAGATCAATCTGCCAATGCAAGAGACCTTTGAGCCGGGCAATGTGTGTCGGTACATTAGAGGCCGAATCAAAAAGGAAGGAATTCCGAGTGGTCCAATTGTGCTAGCATCCCCAGTATCTGAAAAAGTGGAACAAGATCTTCATATGCAACTGTGGCGGTGTGGGGTATTTTGGCCTCACAAAAACCCAATCGAAAGCGGTTAGAGAGGACCCCACCACTGTACGCCAAACCTGTGACAAGAGCGACCAGATCTTCTTGCCGAGCGGGCAAGAAATAAATCGATGTCGGGCCGATTCCACAGTAGTGATACAAAAGAAACAATTGCCATTCGAAATTTGACGCTTGGAAAGGGCCGAGGCAAGAGGAAGACCACCAATCATCATCCGCCAAAGAAAGACCTTACATTTGAAGGGAGTCTTATTTAACCAGCCCTCCATCACAGTTGCCTTCCACCATGATAGACATTTCCGCAATCCCCATACAATATTAGCATTAACACCAAGCCATTGATGGTCTTTAATCAGAAGATGATACACCTGATTAGCAGAGGCCTTTTCCAAACTCAACCGACCTGCAAGGTCCCAATCCTGCCATGGACGATCCACAGCAAGGGCAGGAAAGGGTTGCCTACCCTGAAGCACCAACAAAAGCTGCTCCCATAAGTCATGGTATCCACGCAGGATTCTGAAAAGTCTCCTGGCCATACGAAACGATGCTAAGACATTACGACTGGCAAGGGTGGCATCCGCAACTGAAGTCACACCCAGACGGGCCATGCGGTTAAATTTTGGTCTGAGCTCATGTTGTCTTCCCACGAAAGTAATCTCGAGACTGCCAACAATTCCACTTGAAAGGAGTTAGTATGCACGCGGTTCTCCGCTGGATGCCAACGCGCCTTTTGGAGCACCACTTTCCAGGAGCCGACCAAATGCAGTAACAGAGAAGAGGAGGGGCTGGAAAATGGAAAGTCTGCATTAAGGACATGCCACCACGAGGCCCGAATTTGTGTATTGCCATGCCGAAGCCCACTGTTTTCAAGAAAATAACGGACTATAAGGGTCCACAGGTGATGATCCACGCACATAGCGCGAAAAAGAGACCAACGAAGAGCCAGCATATGAGTTTCAGCATCCAAATCCTTCTTCCATAACATGAAACGAATGGGGCGAGTGAGAGCCTTCAAAGTAGTAGGAGTCCACGGCAGCAATGGCAAGAAATATGTGAGCATTGGGAGCATAATTGTCTGAGCCACTTTGAGGCGGACATGGAAGGGAAACACTTGCGACTTCCAATACATACACTTAGTTGCCAGTTTCTGTGAAATCCACTCTAGTAGTTGCTTTGGCCAAACATCAACACCCAACGGGTACCCAAGATGCTTGACAATAGAGCCACGCGGAACAACCTGACTCTGCCAACCCAATGACTGTAAATCCAACTCTGTGCAGCTGAGAATGGCTGATTTGAAGGCATTGATGCGAAGACCCGAAGCATGACCAAAGAGTGTCCAAACATCTAATGCCTTGCGAATGTTGTCCTTGTCTGCACGCAAAATCATAAAGCTATCATCAGCCAAAGATTGGCTAATGAAGTGTTGTCCCAAAGAAAGAGACAACCGCCCAGCTGATCAGAAGCTGCCATTGAAGATAACATGGAAAGAACCGGGTGGGTCGCCAGGGCAAAGAAGAGAGGACTCAAAGAGCAACCCTGTCTCACCGAGCGTGCAAGGACAAATGGCTCTGTAACCCCACCATTGAGCATAACACACGAAGAAGCCGCAACACTAATGGTGTAGATCAATCGGGACATCCGAGTATCAAAACCCATAGCAGACATAAGTTCAGCAATGAAAGACCAGTCTAAATAGTCAAAGGCCTTTTCTAGATCCAATTGAATCAATACCACTTGCTGACTAGAGTGCCTTGCATAGTCAATGGCCATTTGCACATTTAAGATATTATGCAGAATGTTGCGGCCCTTAATGAAACCATATTGAAGCGGATGCACAATAGCTGGAAGATGCTTGTGGAGCCGATTCACCAGGACTTTGGAAAAGATTTTATACATCGAGCCCATCAATGAAATTGGTCTCCACTGTTGCAACATTGACGGCGAAGGAACCTTTGGAAGCAGTTTGATAAGGCCTTCTTTCCATGAGGAAGGCATGACCCCTGTTTCCAAAACCTGCTGAAACATAGCCGCCAATGGCTTCACCAGTTGGGTAGCCGAGCTCTCAAAGAATTCATTGGTGAGACCATCCCAGCCAGGGCTTTTATCCTTGGGCAGATATAACAAAACATCCATAACCTCCTCCTCACAAATATCTGCCTCCAAGGTAGCTTGCATATCAAGTGGAACCTGCTGGCGGACCAAATCATAGAAGGCTGAACGTGCATACGTAACCTAGTCCGAAGGCGACGGAGAGGAACCAAGAAGATCCCGAAAATAATTCCTACACATATTGACAATGGTGAGCGAATCAGTGACCATGCGACCTTCTGAATCCTGGAGTCTGGTTATATTTTCTCGAGCAAGAGAAGCATGGAAGGCGCGAAAGAACTTATGAGTCTGACAAGCACTATCTTGCAAATTGTCAGTCAAAGTGTGCAATTTGGCCTGCTGATAGGATTTCAACTGAAATTCTTTAATAAGATCAGCCAAACGCTGTGCCAGTGACAACAGAAATTCATCCGCTGGGGTATCTACCAGTAACGAACGAACCAAAGCCAGTAAGCCTTCCGCTGCATGTCGACGCCGCCAACAAAGAGAGGCATGATGTATCCCATACTGGTGAGCAACCCGTTGCACATTAGAGCGCAATCGTTCAAAAGAAACTGTGCCCTCAGAGGCAAAGTTCAATAAGAATCTCTCAATCAATTGCTGTATATAGCCTTGAAAGATTGAATGCTTCAAATAAGAGGAGTTGAAACGTAAAGGGAGTCTATCCAGCAACTGCATAAAAGGTGCAATGGGTTGTGCCAGTATCTCAAGCTAGAGTGGGAAATGGTCCAACAAGGCATATTGCTGCAAGACTTTCATTTCCAGCATCTCCGAAAGAAAATCATCATCCTGCATGACGTACATTCCGTCCAACCGCGACCATGTAGATGCATACTGTGAGGAATGGAAAGTAAACCCTGGAGATGAAGGTTGCAACCAAGACCATAGATCTTGCCTAAGTGCCGCAAGAGCAAAGGCATTCCATGCCCGCCTTTCGAGAGCATCCATCACCGAATGCCCTGAAGTGGACTGTGAAGAGTCAACACACATATTGAAATCTCCCATCAAGAAACCCCTTCTGCCAAGTGACATGTAGCTCTGCAAAGTCTTCCAAAGATCCCGGCGAGATAAAGGGTCATTTGGAGCATAGAGGCCCAGGAACCATAAGATCTCTCCTTCAAATAAAATTTCAATTACCACAAAGCGGCCCTATACATCATTTTTAATAAGAACAGGCTGATATTTCTCATGGACAATCATAAGCACACCAGAATAATGCACAGCATGTGTCCCTGCATAGAACAAGCGAAAACCATGGCAGTCCATAACTTTTCCAGCTTCACTGTGACTTTTGTGCTCCACCGCACACAAGGCATCCCACTGATTCTCATGCAAGACAGTCCACATGGCATGTTGCTTATGGCGAGAAGAAATGCCTCGCACATTCCACGTGGCTATCTTCATATATCCGTAAAAAGAAAATCAGGAAGGAGGCACCGCTTGCCTCGCTTTAACCTTGTCTACTAGAATGTCAAGGACCCCGTCATCTAGAAAATCAGCTAACACTGCAAAAGAATTCTGCCGGCCAGCTTTAGAGGTAGATGGAATATCCACTGTCTTGGGGATGGAACAGGGATAACGACGATCCCAGGGTGTAATCACATTACCTCTAGAATCAAATGCCAACTTAGCAGGCGGGCCCTTGGGACCGTCTGTATAAACTTTCCTCGTAGACTGATTACGGGGAGCAGAAGGAACCATAGTACGCGCAGCATGCTGTGAAGAGAACATTTCTTTCCTGCGCATATACGTGCGCATGGGATCCTGTGACACAGTAGGCCCAGAATCAGGCAGACCAGCATCCAACTTTTTACCTTTTTTAGGACGTGCCTCTATCTAGTCATTGGTATGGAAATCCAAAACCCAAAACCTGTTGTTTACCTTTATCCAAAACACTGGATTGCTGGGTTTCTTCCTGTGACGGCACATCAAGCACCATGTCATCCCTGGGCGGCACAACATGCACATTATCTAAAGACGGTTGCCTCTCTGGGCATTCGGCCATAAAGTGCCCCAATTTACCAGACGAAAAGCAGTGTCCCGAAAAGTTGCCCCATTTCAAGCGAAAATGCAAAGGATACATGCCGGAGCAATTAAGGCGCAGCCACGGAGGCCTCTTCCATGCAGTGTCCATAACATACACAAACGGTTTCTATTCATTGCCCTTAGGCTTGGGGGGACCAGCACCGTTCCCACAACGGCCATGGCATCCTTTAACAATGGCCAATAGACAGCCGAGCAATTTTCCACGGGCAATTTTCCACCTCAACCCACACCGGGCATTCCCGTTGAAGCAGGTGCTGAAAGTTTGCCATAGGGCGCCATGGCACAACATGGACCAAACGGCGATCAAAGAACAATGGTAGTTTGGACAAGAGCTCAGCCCGATGCTTCTCCGAGTTCAGCAGCACCTCATAGAAGTCTCGAGGCCCAACAAAAATCTCCTCCACACACTCCCCTTGCAGTAAATGGTACAGCCACTAGCGAATCTCGGAAATCATTGGGATCCTACTAGTGAAGAAGAGCATAATTGCACGGTCATAAAACACTGAAAAAGATCGCAGGACAGTTTTCGGATCCATAGTTGCCTCCAGAACCTCTTCAGTTCCCGCGTCAGAAAAAGCTTCATGATTATGCTGGACATAGTCGCCAAGCAACGTATTGGCAAACTCCAATAGATGCTCCCAGTTAATCTCTTGCGAATCCACAGAATCAGAGGCCACCTGAGCATAAGAACGATCCTGATGACTGATTGTCTCTTCGGGCGTATGCATGGAGCGTTTACCCGTAGGCTAAAAGTCAGGAGCAGGAGGCATCTCCTCTGTACAAGGCACCATATCCTCCGGTTCCTCTGCATCAGAATCCGGACCAAGAGCGGCCACCGTTTGTTCAATAAAAGCCATATCCAGGCCAGCCATGCTTCTCTCTGAGCTGAGGCAGGACTACGACAAAGGCGAAGGGGCAGGTCTGGAACTGGGCGTCCCCCTCTCTCCCTCCCTCCCTCCCTCCCTCCCTCCCTCCCTCCCTCCCTCCCTCTCTCTCTCTCTCTCTCTCTCTCTCTCTCTCTCTCTCTCTCTCTCTCTCTCTCTCTCTCTCTCTCGTAAAAGGTAATTGTATTAATTACGAAAAAAATACAAGATTACTTGATTACAAGATACATGACGACAATCCAAGCCATCATGTGAAGAGGTTCTAAGTACTACAAGTTACAATATCATGGCAAGGATGCGGAGGAAATTGCCATATGCCAGGGACGGAAGTCCTCCGTAGAAAGCAAATCAGAACGATGGAGAAGAGCTAACTGCCAATACAACAGGCCCTTAAGCCTCACAATATGCCGCTGAACATTATAGGCGGAGTCAAACAGAAAAGCATTCCGAATGGTCCAGTTATGCCAACAGCCCCAGTATCGAAGAAAGTGATACATGAGCTTCATATGTGGCTGTGCGGGAGTAGAGTATTTGGGCTGCCCAAAAACCCAATCAAAGGGGCGCAGGGTGATACCAACCACCCCTCACCAAACAGCCGACAAAAATAACCAGATTTTCTTAGCGACGGGGCAAGAAATAAATCGGTGGCGGGCGGATTCCATAGTAGTGGTGCAAAAGAAACAGGTGCCATTGGAGATTCGTCGTTGGAAAGAGCCGAAGCAAGCGGAAGACCCCCAATCATCACTCTCCAAAGAAAGACTTTATATTTAAAGGTGTCTTGTTCAACCAGCCCTCCATCACAGTTGCCCTCCACCATGACCGGGATTTACGCAATCCCCATAAAGCATTCGCTTTAGGAAGCAGCCATTGATGATCTTTAATCAGAAGATGATACACTTGGTTAGCAGAAGCTTTGCTCAAATTCAGCCGGCCTTGTAGGTCCCAATCCTGCCAGGGATGATCCGAAGCAAGAGCAGGAAAGGGTTGTCTGCTCTGGAGCACCGTCAAAAGCTGTTCCCATAAAGGCCTATATCCACGAGGGATCCTGAAAAGCCTCCTAGCTGTACGAAACGATATAAGCACATTGCGACTGGCAAGAGTGGCATCCGCAACCGACGACAAGCCCAAACGTGCCATCCGGTTGAATTGTGGTCTAAGCTCATGTTTACCTTCCCACGAAAGTAAACGCGAGACTGCCAATAATTCCAATTGAAAAGAGTTAGTAGCCACGCGATCCTCCGTTGGATGCCACTGAGCCTTTTGAAGGACGTGTTTCCAGGAACATACCAAATGAGTAAGCAGCGATGAAGAAGAACTGGAGAACCGCGAATCAACGTTAAGAACATTCCACCAAGAACTCCGGATTTGGGTATTGCCATGCAGAAGCCCATGGCCCTCAAGGAAATAACGGGCTATAGTGACCCACGGATGATGATCCGAGCACATGGCGCGGAAAAGAGACCAACGAAGTGCCTGCATGTGAGTTTGGGCATCTAAAATAGCTCCGCCACCCATGCGTTTGGGGGTGCACACATGCAACCACGAGATCCAGGAAATACTTGCATGCAATGAGTCATTCTTCCATAGCATGAAGCGAATAGACTGAGTAAGAGCATTCAGAGTCGTAGTAGTCCAGGGCAACAATGGCAAGAAATATGTGAGCATGGGCAACATAATTATCTGGGCTTCTCTCTCTCTCTCTCTCTCTCTCTCTCTCTCTCTCTCTCTCTCTCTCTCTCTCTCTCTCTCTCTCTCTCTCTCTCTCTCTCTCTCTCTCTCTCTCTCTCGGATTCGGACCACTCTCCAAGGTGATGGAATTCAAAGACCAGAGATGCCTGGGGCTCTTTCTACTGGAAATACGACGCCATAGAGACCACCTCCTACGAACCACGGAGCAAAGACAAGGAGCCACCAACCAACGCACACTCAACGACTTCTACCAAATACTAGCTACCCTCCCCACCACCGAGCCCCCACCAGCCCAACCGGCCTCCCGACCCCCGGGGGCCACCTTAGAAATAGCCACAACGAGAGGTAAAGCCCGGCGCCCACGCCCCGTCGGCCCCCGTCCCCGCAGAAGACACTGGTCAAAGATACAAGGGATACTACGCCGCCATCAAAGGGCCCTGCCCCGCCGCTTTAGCCTCTCCATGCTAGACCGACCCATGCGGGACATCCTAGGATGAACACCCCAGGAGCAGTTCCACACCGCACTGGGAGTACCTCTAGATTGTATCTAGTCCAGATATCATTTTGTACCTACTCAATTTAGTTCAACATAGCATAAATGTTAGCTTCACTGGGACTTTTGAAATCTCCCAGACATTTGTATGCAACATTTTGGTCTCATAGGCCAACTTGGCCTGTTGTAGACATTAATATAACTCTTTCTCTCTCTCTCTCTCTCTCTCTCTCTCTCTCTCTCTCTCTCCAGGAGCCCCGCACCAAGGGGTGGCTCTTTTGATACTCTAGTCACTCCAGCATTGATGTATGGAGCAGCTATATGGGGGCCAGGCCTTGCCGATTATGTATGGACATTGATGGAGAGACCTCAGGTGATCATGATATCTAGATTAATTTGCAGCAAGGCCTCAGTCCCACATGACATTGTACGAACAGAGCTTGCCACACCGCCCATGCTAGTCGAGGCATTATTTCAGACAGTCTGCTTCCTACACAGATTTCAGGATATGGACAGAGATCGCATTGCATACAGAGCATATATGGCATCTCAGGAGATGGCTCGAGCGGGGGATACCACATCATGGTATGCACAGACTAGAGCTTGGTTTGACATACATGGGCTGGACATTGATAGACTCCCACCTCTTCTATATGATACTCAGGCTCCCACTTACACCCTCTCTCTCTCTGAGAGGAACAGAGTCATCAGACAGGAGATATGGCATATTTATATACAGAGGACATGGGTCAGCCCTGCACAGCCACTGTCATCGAAGATGGCACATTATTATACACAGTTCTTGAGCATATCAGAGCAGGGATTCATAGAGATTCCAAGATATATGCAGATCTATATGCCACATCGATTGAGAGTTCTTATTGGACAGCTCAGGGTATCATCACATCAGCTTATGATTGAGAGTGGCAGAGCCAGTGGCATCCCACGGGAGGAGAGGATATGCCCCCTTTGCAGATCAGAGGTGGAGAGTGAGGAGCATTTTGTTCTCAGATGCCCGGCATACTCAGAGTTGAGATCTAGATACACATTGAGCAGCTCACTTCAGGGATGTATGACTGATATGGATCAGAGATCATTTAGCCGTTTTCTGGGAGAGGCATGGCACATCAGAAGGCAGAGCACACAGTGGGTCCCAGTCAGAGAGGGGCCCACCCAGACGACTATTACACAGTTCTTTCAAACAGACAGAGTGAGAGCTACTGTACCAGCCTCCACCCAGACCTCCGGGCTCACACTACAGCAGGCTGAGGACCAGCTTACCCGACGCCGCACGAGGATCCGTGGGTTTCGGACCCCACAGCCACACCGACAGGAGATCCGGAGGATTCTTGATCTACATCGACAGCAAACTGAGATCCGACGACACTCGACACATTGGATCTCAAATCTCCAGTTTGCTCTCTCTCCACCGTCGATGTACCAAATCCTGCATCCAGGAGGGATCACCTGCTATTAGCGACTTCGACGACTGCTACTACATCCCAAGATAGTATATCTCCCTGCATCTGTTACATATACACATCGCACCACTTTATCACAGCCGACAGTTGTTCCCCTATCACAGCCGACATTTGTTCCCCTTTTGTAGCCATTATCTGGAGTACCAGAGCTACATACGCACATACACATATACGACACTTATCACACTCACAGCACCGTATTTTCAGTTTCCAATGTTTAGCTTTTCATTCAGCACTTTTATTTTGGATAGCTGGACCTCATCAGTTGTATCACAGTTTGTCTCATAGGCCAGTTTTGGTCTTTAGAAGACGTTAACTCACTCACTCACTCTCTCTCTCTCTCTCTCTCTCCCCCCGGTCATCGATCCGTTGGAGGGAACCGTCACGCCACGCTCCGACGCCACCGACTTGCTCAGGCCCTCCCACCACCGACTTGCACCCGCCACGGCTCATCTCGCTCCCGCCATCGCTCTACTCACCTGCTCCCGACATCACGCCACGCTCCATCCGAGTCCCAAAACCTCTCTTCCGAATCCCCAAAATCCCCAACACTCCTCGTCCGAGTCCGCTGAAAATAAGACGCCCTCTCGTCCGACTCGGACACTGCCACATGGACTAAATTGTCCAAGTCTCCACAATCGGACGTCGCTCGTCCGAGTCTCCGCCCTCATCCGACTCGGACACCAGTCCCTCGTCCGAGTCACACAATCGGACGCCCCCTCTCCACGTGACAACGCCCACCAAGGTGCAATCCGAGATCAACGAGCTGAAGACACAAAAAACAAAGGAGCTCAACACGTGGGCGAACATAGTGAAACAAGCACAAGCCGAAGTGGCCGAGAACTCCAAATGGATTGAGGTAGCCAAGAAGTCACCAACAAAGAAGGAGGAGTTTGTGAATGCAGCACTGGAGGAGGAGAAAAGGAGAAAGCTTAGAGCGCTCCACATCCGGGTGGTCGGATGGAAGGAAGGGGATAGCCCCCTAGCAGATGCCCAACAGATATGTGAAAAGCTGGGAGTAGAGGACCCTCAAATAGTGGAGAATGCATGGCATGTAGGGAAAGACCTCACCAAGGGAAGGCCTCTTATCCTCAAATTTGCCAACTTAGAATCTAGACGAGCCTTCCTCTCTAAAAGGACAGCTCTAAAAGGGGAAAAAGTCTACTTGGAGGATGACCTCACACCCGCACACGTGGCACACCGTAAAGAATGCATGCCACAGATCTTGGAGGCTCGCCAAGCAGGAAAATGGGTAGTATACAGAGATGGTCGGGTCATCATCACAGGTAAGCGCCAATGACGGGGCGCGGCCTATGAGACCCACCTGAGTTTTGAAGTGTGGAACTACAACGGAGCTATGAAAACAGATGCAGAATTATTCCAGGAGACCTTCACCGGCAAGGACATCGTCCTCTACACAGAAACCCACCAAAGCCCAGGCACCTACTTACCAGAAGTGAGGGGATATAGATGGGAGACGGCATGCTTCCCTAGAGCCCGAACAAAAGGAGGGACCCGAGGGTCCCGAGGGGTGGCTGTGTTGTACAAGGAGGAGCTACAACCCATGGTGCAAGTCATGCGGAAAGATGAGGAAGCCCGGTTTATGTGGATCCCGATACACACAGATCGCCCCCGAGACATATACATGGCGGTGTGCTATTTCCCACCAGCACACTCCCCATACGCACCACAGAAGGGCGAGTCAACATACCGACCACTGTACGAAGATATCATGCACTACTCCAGCTTGGGGGATGTCATGTTGGCTAGAGACTTCAACGCATGCACAGCACAAAGGCAGACCCCCTTCTTCAAGAGCGAAAGACCACATGTACAAAGAGATTGCACCGGAGGAGATAATACTCAACCGGGCATCACAGGACACAGCTCAATGCACCGAATATGCCGAACACCTACTGGCGTTAGGGGGGGGCACACGGACTGGCCATCCTCAATGGTCTTGACAAATGGCCC
This sequence comes from Lygodium microphyllum, assembly GCF_053477565.2. Classification (NCBI taxonomy): domain Eukaryota; kingdom Viridiplantae; phylum Streptophyta; class Polypodiopsida; order Schizaeales; family Lygodiaceae; genus Lygodium; species Lygodium microphyllum. The sequence goes on along the minus strand of NC_141138.1, from coordinate 49,294,527 downwards.
GAGTCAGATGCCCTCACATGCTTCCCACACAAGCACGCGGCCAATTGCATCGGATGGGGGGCACATGGAGCACCCACACAAAAACTGGGAGCAAGCACAGTGGACTATATCCTCGGCCCTCTATCACTTATCCCCGGCATCCAGTCCTTTAAAATATCACCTCGCCCACTCGCACTGGCTGCCGACCATGCATACCTGCAATTTGACATAACCTGCAGGTATGACCTAACCCCCCCAGCAAGCAACCCCCCAAGATTCCCCAGGTACCACTTTACCAAGCTAACTGCGAGCGCATACTCCGACCATCTCTATTGGAGCCTGCAAGAAATGAACCCCCACGCACCCCTGGAGGAGGTCACAGCACAGTTGGCGGACACACTACACATCTCAGCTGCCGAATACTTCCCCCACACATCCCCCTCCCCCCACCCCACCCCTCCGAACAAGAATGTCCCACAAAATAGCTGGTACGACGCAGAGTGCAGGGAAACCCGGCTCCTCCTTCAACAGGACGAAGCTCGGGAGTACACACGCATAAACAGGCACGCTTGATCTTCCATCGCATAGTGCGACGGAAGAAACGAGCCTACCTCAACAAAGTGGAACACGAATTTTAACAGCTATTCTTAGGACAGGACAGCAAAGAGGCATGGAAGGCGTTTCAGGAACCCCGAGCCCAAACGCCCATCACCTCCCCGGACACTTGGCACGCATATGCAACCTCACTCTACCAAGTACCCAAGCAGCCCAAGCTACCCCGGCCCCCAGGGAGCAGACCCGGATCATCCACATTCTTCAGCACGGGGCGGGTTCGGGAGGCCATTGATAGACTCCAAAATGGCCGTGCCCAAGACCACGAAGGCTTGGTAGTGGAGCATTTGACCCATGCTAGAGACATACTGGCACCTCTCCTAGCACACATGTTCAACAGAGCCCTATGCGAAGGCTTCCCAGCCAGTTGGTCAGCCAACACCATAATACCTATCCTGAAGGCCGGAGACCCCAGGGCTGTCAAAGGAGATCACCAGCACCATCGGAGTCAACCAGGGATGCCCACTCTCGCCCACCCTATTTGGCCTCTACATTGATGAGATCTCAGAGTACATAGATAGATTGGGCGAGGAGGGATCAGACCTAGGAGGGACACTGATACCTATCTTACTATATGCGGACGACATAGTCCTCATCTCCAGCACACCTGAAGGGCTACAGCGCCAACAGGACGCACTACAGGCCTTCTGCCAAGACAAAGACCTAACTGTGAACCTTGGGAAAACCCAGGTCATGGTGTTCAACACGTCAACCCAATGGCTCCGACGGTCGGTACCCCCCTTCACAAACGGCGGAGAAACCGTGGACGTGGTCCAGAGATACGTCTATCTGGGGATTACATTCTCTGGACCGAAATTTACCCTGAGAAAAGCCGTGGAAGATAGACTAACCTGAGGCTATGCAGCCCTCGGGTCAATGGAGAACCAATGTGCCCGCACACAGTTCCAGGAACCCCGGGACAAAGCTCTGGCTTTTTGACACCTTGGTCACACCAGCCCTCCTGTACGGGGCTCCCATATGGGGGTCCAATCTCTACCACACGCGGAGGGCCCCACAGGATAAGCCACTGCCTAAGGAGGAGGCCACCATCGCATCACCAGAATGGATATCATCCAGACAGACACCGCCAGGACATGGGTGACCCCCACGTCGGAACTAGGAACCAAGAAGGCTTTCTACCGAGAACACTTCCTGCATATCTCCCCGGACGGCTTCATCACCCGCCCAAGCTACATGGACACACACCTGTCTCAAGGGGTCAGAAGTGCCATCGGACAGATCCGCACGTCCTCACACCAACTACGGGTCGAAACGGGCAGATACGGGGCCAATCCCCTCCCCCAGAAGACCGAATCTGTCAGCTCTGCCATCTCGAGCCAAAGACAGAGCAACACTATATCTGTAGATGCCCAGTGTACTATGAAATCCAGGGACGCTTCCATTGCCTATTCAGCGAAGGATTCGGACCACTCTCCAAGGTGATGGAATTCAAAGACCAGAGATGCCTGGGGCTCTTTCTACTGGAAATACGACGCCACAGAGACCACCTCCTACGAACCACGGAGCAAAGACAAGGAGCCACCAACCAACGCACACTCAACGACTTCTACCAAATACCAGCTACCCTCCCCACCACCGAGCCCCCACCAGCCCAACCGGCCTCCCGACCCCCGGGGGCCACCTTAGAAATAGCCACAGCGAGAGGTAAAGCCCGGCGCCCACGCCCCGTCGGCCCCCATCCCCGCAGAAGACACTGGTCAAAGATACAAGGGATATTACGCCGCCATCGGAGGGCCCTGCCCCGCCGCTTTAGCCTCTCCATGCTAGACCGACCCATGTGGGACATCCTAGGATGAACACCCCAGGAGCAGTTCCACACCGCACTGGGAGTACCTCTAGATTGTATCTAGTCCAGATATCATTTTGTACCTACTCAATTTAGTTCAGCATAGCATAAATGTTAGCTTCATTGGGACTTTTGAAATCTCCCAGTCATTTGTATGCAACATTTTGGTCTCATAGGCCAACTTGGCCTGTTGTAGACGTTAATATAACTAACTCTCTCTCTCTCTCTCTCTCTCTCTCTCTCTCTCTCTCTCTCTCTCTCTCTCTCTCTCTCTCTCTCTCTCTCTCTCTCTCTCTCTCTCTCTCTCTCTCTCTCTCTCTCTCTCTCTCTCTCTCGCGTCACTGGCCCCGTCCATCATCGCCCCACTCGTCTGTCACTAGCCCCATCCGTCTCTCTCCGCCGTCCATTCATCCCGTCTCTCTCGTACCGTTCGTTCGTCCGTCTCTCTTGCCGTCCGTTCGTCACTTTCCCCCCGTCTGTTCTCCTGTCTCATCACTGCCCCATTGTCAGTGCCTCTTCTGTCTGTCACTAGCCCTCTCTCTACCGCCCGTCATTGCCTGACACCGTCACCCTCCCTCCCTCCCTCCCTCCCTCCCTCCCTCCCTCCCTCCCTCTCTCTCTCTCTCTCTCTCTCTCTCTCTCTCTCTCTCTCTCTCTCTCTCTCTCTCTCTCTCTCTCTCTCTCTCTCTCTCTCTCTCTCTCTCTCTCTCTCTCTCGTCACTGGCCCATCCATCATTGTCCCGTTCGTCTGTCACTTGTCCCATCCGTCATCGCCCCGATTGTCTGTCACTTGCCCCGTCCGTCACAATCAGACGCCGTCTTGTCCGACTTGGACACTGCCACGTGGACTAAACCCCTTGTCCAAGTCCCCACAATTGGACGTCCCTCGTCCAAGTCCCCGCCCTCGTCCGACTCGGACACTGCCCCGAACATCCCTCGTCCGAGTTCCCACACAATCGGACACCCCCCTCTCCACGTGAGCATGCTCCTCGTCCGAGTCGACAACTGGACCATACCGTCCGAGTCGCCGGACCACGAACGCCAGCCCGCCCCTACCATCGCCCTCCTTGCTCTTCCGACACGCCAGCCCACCCCTACCATCGCCCTCCCTGCTCTTTTGACAAGAGCAGTCGCCATCTCTCCTCTCTTCGTAGCAGCCGTCCGCCTCTCCACCGCCTTGCTACAGGCCTCCCTTGCATCTCGGACTCGGCACCCATATCACACCACTGCCACTAGCCCTGTCAATACCCGACTTTTCAGCCACCTCCCACCACCACGCATCACGTATCCGCCACCACAATGAGGCCAGATGCACACATCCTCTGAGTAAGCCCAGGAACCGTGAGGAAGGAATAGGCCCGAGTAAGACATGCCCGTCACCAAGCAACCGCACAAGAGGGGAGAAAAATGAGAAATACTCAGCGATTTGGAGCAGCATTGACAAGGTGACAGACTACCACACAAGGAAAGGCATGGAGGCCCTCCAAGATGTATGCAAGGCGCATGACCAAGACATCAGCAACATCAAGGAAATCATGGCAGCAATGTGCGCGGAAACTGCACACCAAATAAAGGAGGAAATAAGCACGAAAGTGCAAGACTGGAAGAACGAAATCTACGCCGAGATCGCATCACACTTCACCTCCTGGAAGGTGGACATTGAAACGTCCCTCCAGGAGAGAAATAGGGTGATCGAAGAACCGAGGCACAAGCTCGATGAATATAGAAACCAGTTGGACCTACTCAAGCAGGAGGAAGGAGAAATCACCGAAACAACGCCCACCAAGGTGCAAACCGAGATCAACGAAATGAAGACACAAGTAACAAAGGAGCTCAACACATGGGCGAACATAGTGAAACAAGCACAAGCCGAAGTGGCCGAGAACTCCAAATGGATTGAGGTAGCCAAGAAGTCACCAACAAAGAAGGAGGAGTTTGTGAATGCAGCACTGGAGGAAGAGAAAAGGAGAAAGCTTAGAGCGCTCCACATCCGGGTGGTCGGATGGAAGGAAGGGATAGTCCCCTGGCAGACGCCAAGCAAATATGTGAAAAGCTGGGAATAGAGGACCCTCACATAGTGGAGAATGCATGGTGCGTAGTAACAAACAAAAACCCACCAAAGCCCAGGTACCTACTTACCAGAAGTGAGGGGATATAGATGGGAGACAGCATGCCACCCTAGAGCCCGAACAAAAGGAGGGACCCGAGGGTCCGGAACGGTGGCTGTGTTGTATAGGGAGGAGTTACAGCCCACGGTGCAAGTAATGCGGAAAGATGAAGAAGCCCGGTTCATGTGGACTCCGATACACACAGTTCGCCCCCGAGACATATACATGGCGGTGTCCTATTTCCCACCAGCACACTTCCCATACGCATCACCGAAGGGTGAGTCACCATACCCCCCTTTGTACGAGGATATCATGCACTACTCCAGCTTGGGGGATGTCATGTTGGCCGGAGACTTCAACGCATGCACAGCACAGAAGTAGACCCCCTTCTTCGAGAGCGAAGACCATATGTACAAAGAGATCGCACCGGAGGAGATAGGACTCAACCGGGCATCACGGGACACAGCTGAATGCACCGAGTATGGTGAACACCTACTGGCGCTAGGGGGGGCACACGGACTAGCCATCCTCAACGGTCTCGACAAATGGCCCGGGTCGGATGCCCTCACATGCTTCCCACACAAGCACGCGGCCAATTGCATCAGACGGGGGGCACATTGAGCACCCACACAGAAACTAAGAGCAAGCACAGTGGACTATCTCCTCGGCCCTTTATCACTTATCCCTGACACCTAGTCCTTTAAAATATCACCTCACCCACTCGCAGTGGCTGCCAACCATGCCTGCCTACAATTTGACATAGCCTACAGGTATGACCTAACCCCCCCAACAAGCAACCCCCCAAGATTCCCCAGGTACCACTTTACCAGGCTAACTGCGAGCGCATACTCTGACCATCTCTACTGGAGCCAACAGGAAATGGACCCCCATGCGCCCCTGGAAGAGGTCACTGCACAGTTGGCAGGCACACTACACACCTCGGCTGCCGAATACTTCCCCCACACATCCCCGCACTCCACCCCTCTGAACAAGAATGTCCCATAGAATAGCTGGTACGACGCAGAGTGCAGGGAAACCCGGCTCCGTCTTCAACAGGACGAAGCACGGGGAGTACACACGCATAAATAGGCACGCTTGATCTTCCGTCGTCTAGTGCGATGGAAGAAACGAGCCTACCTCTCCAAAGTGGAACACGAATTCTACCAGCTATTCTTAGGACAAGACAGCAAAGAGGCATGGAAGGCGTTTCACGAACCCCGAGCCCAGACACCCATCACCTCCCCGGACACTTGGCACGCATATGCAACCTCACTATACCAAGTACCCAAGCAGCCCCAGCTACCCCGGCCCCCAGGGAGCTGACCCGGATCATCCACATTCTTTAGCACGGGGCGGGTTCGGGACGCCATCAATAGACTCCAAAATGGCTGTGCCCAAGAACACAAGGCTTGGTAGCAGAGCATTTGACCCATGCCAGAGACATACTGGCACCTCTCCTAGCACACATTTTCAACAAAGCCCTATGCGACGGCTATCCTGCCAGCTGGTCAGCCAACACCATAATACCTATCCTCAAGACCAGAGACCCCATGGTTTCCACAAACTACCGAATAGTCATGGTTGGCCATGTACTAGCCAAGCTCTATGGATCCATACTAGACCAAGAGCTGAGCAAGTGGGCAGAGCAACACCAACATCAGGCGGCAGAACAAGCAGGGTTTAGGAGGGGTTTCTGCACCCTTCATCATATCCTCACACTGAGAGCCATCATAGAGGAGGGCAAACCATATGGAAGACGAGTGTACTGCTACTTCGTGGACTTCCACAAGGCCTTTAACACAGTCCCACGAGCGAGGCTCACGCAGAGACTACAGGAACTAGAGGTCCCAACCGAAATGCGATGGGGGATACTGGCACTATACGAATTAGTAACGGGCCAAGTTCGGGCACCAGGAGGGCTGTCAAAGGAGATAACCAGCACCATCGCAGTCAAGCAGGAATGCCCAATCTCACCCACCCTACTTGGCCTCTACATTGATGAGATCTCAAAGTACATAGATAGATTGGGCGAGGAGGGATCAAGCCTCGGAGGGACATTGATACCCATCTTACTATATGCGGACGACATAGTCCTCATCTCTAGCACACCCGAAGGGCTACAGCGCCAACTGGACCCACTACAGGCCTTCTGCCAAGACAAAGACCTAACTGTGAACCTGGGGAAAACCAAGGTCATGGTGTTCAACACGTCAACCCAATGGCTCCGATGGTCGGTACCCCCCTTCACATACGGCGGAGAGACCGTGGATGTGGTCCAAAGATACGTCTATCTAGGGACTACATTCTCTGGGCCAAGATTTACCCTAAGAAAAGCAGTAGAAGATAGACTAACCCGAGGCTATGCAGCCCTCGGGTCAATGGAGAACCAATGTGCCCGCATACAGTTCCAGGAACCTCAGAGAAAGCTCTGGCTTTTTGACACCTTGGTCACACCAGCCCTCCTGTACGGGGCTCCCATATGGGGGTCCAATCTCTACCACACGCGGAGAGCCCCACAGGACCAGCCACTGCCTAAGGAGGAGGCCACCTATGAGGGATAGGAACAGATGGAGAGACCCTTAATACTTATGATCTCACGGATGATTCGAAGCAAGCCCTCCGTACCACACGAGATCATCCGCGCAGAGCTAGGGGCACCGCCCCTCGTGGTTGAGGCCCTCTTCCAAACCGTGACCTTCTTGCACCAAATATGGGACCTGCCCCGGCACCGGTACCCCAGACTCACCCTGGAGTCATCCAAACAGCTAGCAACACAAGAGGACACTGAGTGCCGGTATGCCCGAACAGAGACTTGGCTACGGCTCCATGGCCTTCACATGGACAACCTTCCCCCCACTACAATACAGCCTAGACTGCCCACACTTGGAGCTCAGCCGAGAGGAGGTGAATCGCATCATCAGAATGGATATCATCCAAACAGACACAGCCTGCACATGGGTACCCCCACGTCAGAACTAGGAACCAAGAAGGCTTTCTACTAAGAGCACTTCCTGCACATCTCCCCGGATGGCTTCATCACCCGCCCAAGCTACATGGACACACACCTGTCTCACGGGGTCAGATGTGCCATCGGACAGATCCGCACGTCCTCACACCAACTACGGGCCGAAATAGGCAGATATGGGGCCAACCCCCTCCCCCCAGAAGACCGAATCTGTCAACTCTGCCATCTCGAGCCAGAGACAAAGAAACACTATATCTGTAGATGCCTAGTGTACTACAAAATCCGGAGACACTTCCACTGCCTATTTAGCGAAGGATTCGCACCGCTCTCCAAGGTGATGGAATTCAAAGACCAGAGATGCCTGGAGCTCTTTCTACTGGAAATACGACACCACAAAGACCACCTACGAACCACGGAGCAAAGACAAGGAGCCACCAACCAACGCACACTCAACGAATTCTACCAAATACCAGCTACCCTCCCCACCACCGAGCCCCCACCAGCCCAACCGGCCTCCCGACCCCAGGGGACCACCTTAGAAATAGCCACAGCGAGAGGCAAAGCCCGGCGCCCACGCCCCGCCGGCCCCCGTCCCCGCAGAAGACACATGTCGAACATACAAGGGATACTACGCCACCATCAGAGGGCCCTGCCCCGCTGCTTTAGTCTAGATATCATTTTGTACGTACTCAATTTAGTTCAACATAGCATAAACGTTAGCTTCACTGGGACTTTTGAAATCCCCCAGACATTTTGTATGCAACATTTTGGTCTCATAAGCCAACTTGACCTGTTGTAGACGTTAATATAACTTTCTTTCTTTCTTTCTTTCTCCCTTTCTAGCAACATATTCTCTCCCTCCCTCCCTCCCTCCCTCCCTCCCTCCCTCCCTCTCTCTCTCTCTCTCTCTCTCTCTCTCTCTCTCTCTCTCTCTCTCTCTCTCTCTCTCTCTCTCTCTCTCTGTGGCATGACGGGATGCTGATGCTGGCGTGACGCTGACGAGACGGGTGTGACGGGATCACGACCGCGGCGTGAAGCTGGCGGGCGTGACACTGACGAGACGGGTGTGACGGGATCGTGACGGGCATGACGCTAGTTACGGACATGACGGACGGATACTAATGCGACAGGCATGATGAGCTAGATGCGGACGAGACAGACATGACACTAGCATACGTGTCTGGTAGAGCAATGTACTTTGACGAATGTAGTTTGACGAATGTACTGTGGCAGCAGCGACGAATGAGTACTGTGGCAGCAGTGACAAATGTACTGTGGCAGCAGTGACGAACGAGTACTAAGTGAACAGTGACGGGATGTACCTGCAGTAAACAGTGGTGGGCCATGTGAACAGTATCTGCAAAGATACGCAATGACTGATGGGACAGTTTTGGGTCGTAATTGTGACTGTATAAGAAATCTGTAGACTCTCTCAGACTGACGTGAATGCAGACCTGTGTAAATGTACTGAGATTGTAGATGTACTCAGACTCATGTGAACCTTGCCGGCTGTGTAGACTGGAGACCTGCGTGATTTCAGACTAACGTACATTAACATTTCATGCTACAGTGACACTTTATGTGAGATTGATAGTTCTATGCTACATTGATAGTTCATGCTACAGTCGTATCTTATGATGCAGTCACATTGACAATTTATGATACACTGACAGTTCATGCTATAGTGATAGTTTATGTTACTAGTTTACTACTCTAGTCAGACTGTAAACAGTTTTATGCTATAGCACATACTATAATCATGATGGAAGAAACTGACAATGAAGGAATCACAAAACCAACCATGGAGACAATGTTTCATACACCGCCAAAGAACACTAGATACAAAACCTATGGGCGTAAAACCCGAGATTGGAATGTCTCTCCAGGGTCGAGTAGATATGGGAAGACATCCCGCAAAATTAATGAAACACTATATGAGGAGATGTTGACCATTCTCCGTGCTGAAAATGCGTACCATGAGAAAGGAAATGGAAAAGGATATACAAGAGCGGGTTCGAGCTGAAATGATGGAAGAACTAAAAAAGGAGATGCAACAAACATTGGATGCACACATGGCAGAGAAAGACTCAATGATCTCTAATCTACAAGAAGAACTAGAGGAATGCAAAAAGAAGCTGGACGCACAAAAGGAACCACAAATCGCACCATAACTACAAAAAGAAATGGATGTTTTAAAAAAGGATATACACACCTATGCAAGTGTGGTGGAAGGCACCCAAAAGAAAATGGAGAATGTTGAGAATACCGTCACAGAAAATGCAGAATGGATAGATGTGGCAAAAACGAACAAACGAATGCATGGCAACAAAGTGAAAGTTATGAATGCCACCCTAGAAGAAGAGGCAAAAAGACGGGCACGCGCACTTCACGTAAGAGTGGTTGGACTAGATGAGAAAAGCTCCCCAATTGAAGATGCTACAGCTCTTGCCACCAAAATTCGGGCTACAGATGTACCCATCATTGGGGCTTGGCGAGTCGGGAAAGCTAACACAAAAACAAAAGTCCTCATCTTGAAGTTTGGAGACTTGGAAAAGAAGAGAGCCTTCCTCTCCAAGAGGATCGCTCTCAAAGGAGAAAAGATCTACCTAGATGAAGACCTCACCCCACCCCAGTTAGGCCACAGGAGGGAAAATATGCCACGTGTTCTAGAGGCACGGAAAGTAGGTAAATCGGCTGTATACAGAGATGGAAGAGTCATCATCACAGAGAAAAGGACAGCATGACCGTGCGCGGCCTATGAGACCCTAAAGTTCACACTGTGGAATTGCAATGGCTCCCTTAAGACAAATGCAGGTTATTTTGAGGATACTTTCAAAGGGATAGACATTGCTATGTATACTGAGACACATCAATGTAAAGATAGCCGTCTACCTGATGTATATGGATATAGATGGGAAAGTGTATGGGAAAGTGTTTATCGCCCTCAGCCTAGGTGGCCTGGAGGGACGAGGGGTCGCAATTCTATTTAGAGAAGAGCTCCGAGATACAGTCCAAGTGGTACATAGAGATGTAGAGGCAAGATACATACGGAGCAGGTTACATACAAGCAAAACTCGAGACATGTATATTGTCATATGCTATTTTCCCCATGCATACTCTAAGTTTGCCCCTAAAGAGGCATCCTCGTATACACCACTATATGAGGACATAATGAGATACATGAGACAGACCAATTGGATTAGCAGCAGACCATGCTATTCTAGCTTTCACAATGCAATATGGGCATATACACGAAGCACAACCACACATACCAAAATTACCACGCTATGATTTTGTGGAAGCGACCTCACACTTATACAGCACTACTGTGCGAGATGCATTGAGGGAGCTAGACACACAGGCCTCTCTAGATGAGTTTACGGGACAGTTGACCGAGATAATGCACACTTCAGCAGCATACACTTTCCCACACACCACACCGTCAGATAAACCTCCACGAGGTAATGCCCCAGAGAATGGCTAGTATGATGATGAGTACAGAGAGACACGAGCACGTTTTCAGCGAGAGATGGCACTTGGCATATGTACACATAAGCATGCTCGAACACTCTTCAGACGATTGGTACGCAAAAAGAAGCGGGAATACCTGAGCAGACTAGAAACAGAAATGTATTCCATGTTCTTGAGGCAGGACAGCAAGAGAGCATGGAAAAAGATGCATGAGAACCAGCCACCCCTACAGATTACTAGACCGGATGATTGGCATGGATATACTTGCACACTCTATGATGTTCCTGGCCAAGAGCCTATGCCACTCCCCTCAACCTCAAGACCAGCAAATTGCAGATTTTTCACAGAAAAAAAAGTGAGGAATACCGTATGGAAACTGAAAAATGGAAAAGCCCAAGATCATGATGGCTTAGCGGCTGAACACTTCACACATGCCTCTGATATTTTGGCACCAACGCTGGCTCACATCTTTAATAGGGCAGTTTATGAGCGATTTCCAACCTGTTGGTCAGACCATATTATTGTGCCGCTCTTTAAGAGTGGAGACCCCGTGCTACCTAGTGACTACCGAACTATCATGATTGCACACATGCTGGCCAAGATATATGGCTCTATCATCGAACAAGCATTGAGTGAATGGGCCGAGATGCATGGCCTGAGATCAAAAGGCCAGGCTGGCTTCAGGAGGGGATATACAACTCTAGACCATATCTTTACATTGAGGGCAATCATCGAAGAAGGCAAGGCATTCAAGAAAAAGATCTACTGCTGTTTTGTGGACTTTCGCAAGGCCTTTGACACAGTGCCACGTGCTAGACTCATGAGAAGAATGCAAAACATTGATGTGCCTGTAGAGATACAGTGGAGTATCTATGCCTTGTATGAGACAGTGACGGGCAGAGTACGAACACCTGAGGGCATCTCAGATACAGTCAACAGCACCATTGGGGTGAAACAAGGCTATCCACGTTCACCGACACTATTTGGGCTGTATATAGATGAAATTTCAGAATATGTGGACAGGACTGGTGGGACCGGAGCCAGTCTAGCTGGAGTGCTGATACCATTACTGCTTTATGCCGATGATATTGTACTTATATCTGTTCTCTGTTGACTTCATAGTCATGAAAGGAATGTACTACAACATCCTGCTAGACCGACCCTGGATGCGCAACACGAGAGTCATAGAAGACTGGGGCAACGGTCTTATCTTTTTGGGGAATCGAACAAAAGCTGTGAGAGTGGAGATGGACACTTGGAAGACTACCCCAGTCGACCTAGACACCATCTCTACCATGCTAAAGGACAATGGACAGACTAGGGGATCCTATGGAGCCCTTACCAAGTATATCCCGTGCCCTAAGGACGAATGAGAGTGGATGCACATTCTGGCTACCATCAACCTACCATTCTCAGATACTGAGGAGTACAAACAGGCCATCAAGGTGACTAATCAATTCAAGGATACACCTTCAGTACCAGTCTGCATGATGACCGGGAGTCTACATGTAAGACCCACTCATGTTGCATTCTGAGTCCCAAGCAATAGATGCGAGCTCCAGAAGGTCCTAGGATACTTAACCAACAAGTGGGCTAGAAATCCACTGACGAACCTTAAGCCACTCCAAGATCTCTTGGATGAGTATGAATGGCCATGGTCCAAGGTACACGATTTGAACTTGAAATAAATTTGGACATTACTTCTTGACCAACAAGAAGGGAATAGTCAAGACCAAGAGAATCAAGAGCAACCTGACAAAGACAACTCCGACGACAAATATGAGGACTGTTGTTCCTTCAGTGGTGAGAGCGAAAAGGAAATAGATATCCTAGATTACAACACTGGGGAACATGTAATCGAACAAATACAAGTAGACCCCAAACCACGCAAGCAGAGTGCACTTAGAGGTGGAGTCAGACGTAAGGATTGCAATCGAACTTGGTTGGAGCACACACGTGCAATTGATTACGAGCAGGCAGGCCTAGTCCAACCAAGTGGCGCACCACTGCTGCGAACGGACTCACCTTCTAAGCTACGACCACCAAGAGAAAGCCCCTCTTCTAGCGAAAACGGAGAGTTCGATTCCAAGTCGGAAGTCAGCTCAGATAGTGACCCTGAAATACCTCGGCCTCCCAAGTCTAGACGCACTAAGGGGGACCTATCCATAAACGATTCATGAAGTTCAAAAAGAGAAATAGGACGGTGATCTTGCTGGGAGCTAAACGATAGGGGCAAGCAAGCAAACCAATCGAGAGACCCACCAAGGTCAAGGATATCAATTTAGCTAAGGGAGGGGAGACCCCACGGCCTGTCTTTATAGCGGATGACTTGGCTGAGCAAGATGAAGCCAATCTCGTTACTCTCCTACGAGAGTACATAGACGTGTTTGCTTAGTCCCTAGAAGAACTTAGAGGAGTAGATCCGAGTATAGTGACTCACAACATACCCATGACACCTGACGCAACGCCCGCCTAGCAACGACTGTATCCCATGAATCCCAAGCACGCTCACGCCGTTAAGGAAGAAATTGACAAAGTAATGAGAGCGGAATGTATCTACAAAATTGAACACACAAATTGGGTCTCACCCATAGTCATCGTTCTAAGGAAAAATGGAAAGATTCGAGTCTGTATCAATTACAAGAAGGTAAATGCAGCTACGAAGAGAGATAATTACCCACTGCCATACACGGAGCACATGCTTGAGAAAGTAGCTAGCAAAGAGGTCTACACTTTTCTGGACGGCTTCTCAGGATACAATCAAGTGCAAGTGCATCCTAATAATAGACATAAGATGGCATTCACCACTAAATGGGAAGTCTTTGCCTACATAGTCATCCCTTTCGGATTGACTAACACACCAGCCACTTTCCAAACACTGATGTGTGCAATATTCAAAGACGTACTGAGGAAGGAGTTAGAAGTCTTCGTGGACGACTTGTGCGTTCACTCTACTTCGCGAGAACATTTAGGCAAGCTCCGAGCAGTCTTTAAACGATGTCGGCTATACTACCTCTCATTGAACCTCTTGGAATGCAAGTTTTGGGTGAAGCATGGATGTATCCCAGGACACATGGTATCAAAGAATGACATCACCACAGATTCCTCCAAGATCAAGGTCATTGTCCATCTTCCACCCCCAGTTGATTACAAGGGTATTCAGTGCTTCTTCGGACACATCGGGTACTATCGATGGTTTGTGTTAAACTATGCATTGATTGCTAGACCTCTATACAAGCTATTAATTGTATTCAAATGGACCACAAAATGCCAACGTGCATATGAGGAACTAAAAAATGCTCTAACCACCGCACCGATACTACAAGCCCCAAATTGGACACTCACGTTCCATGTGCACATCGACGCTTCGAAATTCGCGATAGGAGCACTGCTGTGCCAACTTGGTGAACACAACCTAGATTACCCAGTGAGCTTTGCTAGCAGACAACTCACTGAGACAAAAATGAATTACTCAACAACGGAGAGAGAGGGCTTGGCCATGGTATTTGCTGTAAAGAAATTCCGACATTATCTTTTGACTACCCCTTTTACTTTCTTTGTTGACCATCAAGCCTTGTTATATCTTGTTAACAAACCATGAGCTATAGGACACATTGCTAGATGGCTTCTTCTGCTTTTAGAGTTTGACTTCTCAATGGTGGTGCGTAAAGGAAAGCAACATTACATGGCTGACCATCTGTCTCGCGTCCCCACGGGAGAAGCGGCTGGACACAACATTATGGATGAACTGCCAGACGCACATCTATTCCGCCTATCCAGCCAAAAAGGTTTGTTTAGAGCTGACATGACGTCATATTGGGCAGATGACATAGTTCAAGAGCTTGAACATGGAATACCAAAACAACCGATAGAAAAGGTCAGCCTCAGGTGGCTTATCCTGAAAATCCAACCGTATCAATTGATAGCTGGCCAACTTTACAAGCTGGGATAAGACGGGTTGCTGCGCAGATGCGTGTGTGAGCATGAGATGCATGACGTACTGACAAAGGCACGCGGTGGAATCGCAGGAGGACATTTCAGTGGAGATGTGACAGCCCGCAAAGTGCTGCAATCCCAGCTGTGGTGGCCTACCCTCTTCCGAGATGTGACACAATTCGTGAAGCATTGTGATGAGTGCCAACCAACTAAAGTCCCTATCCATAAAGATCGCATAGAGCTAATTCTAATTATCACACGACGACCTTTCGAGAAATGGGAGATTGACTTCATCGGGCGCATTAGTCCAACGGCATAATATTCACAGGCTAAATACATCATTGTGGGCACCGACTATCTAACCAAATGGACAGAAGCACGAGCTACGAGAAAGAATGACACTAGAACCACCACTAAGTTCTTATGGGAGCAAGTAATCTCACGATTCAACTGCCCCATCAAACTAGTTAGCAACCAAGGCACACACTTCATCAACGAAGTAATAGCTAACCTCCTGTCCTCCTTCCTAATCATCCATCGAAAATCCTCACCCTATTACCCACAGGCAAACGATCAAGCTGAATCGACAAACGTCTTGACCAAGGTTTTCTCAACTTCACGCAGTGATTGGGATAACAAATTGATAGCGGCCTTCCAGCGGTAGGACAGACCCCCTTTAGATTGACATATGGTACAGAAGCAATCCTTCCCTTGGAATTCTTTGTACCAAGCCTCACGACCGCTCTTCAAGAAAGATTGGATGGGAAGGGGACATGGACAGAACGCTTAATTGAACTCAAACGCTTAACGGAAACCCAGCTTCTAGCCATCCATGCGCTCATATGCGAGAAGGCAAGGCGCAAAAGCTGGTTTAACAAGCATGTCAAGCAGTGTAGCTTCGGACACGGTGACTTAGTACTGCTTTACTCAGTCAAGGAACATAAGCAAAAGCTGAAGTTTCAAGGGCTAGGATCTTTTAAGGTTCGAACCATCAGCTAAACTGGTAACGTCGAACTAGAAACCTTAGAGGGTGAGGGTATAGGCTTCTTTAATGACAGCTGAAAAAAGAAATGTTTCCCTCCCATGCACCCATTGCATGAGCCCCCAATGCTAGCACCCCCTGTCCACGTGCGAGTAGCCACTATCACTGAAGTGAACGGTAGGGATGAGAAAGCAATACCACCAACTTACCTACGCATGACGCTCACTGCTAAACACACATACAAAATCAACGCATTGATCGAAGAGGGAGCTGATTTTAATATCTTTACTCGTGACCATTGGACCCAAATCAGCAAACTGAAGTTGCAGCCCACTAATACTAGTCTCACCCCTTATGGAGGCCAACCCTACAAACTTCTGGGAAAGTGCAAGGTTGCAGTTTCTATTGAGTCTAAGAGTATGCCGATAATTTTCTATGTGTTGCCCAACACCATAGTCACAGAAAACGGCCGGAACGGCCCCTGGCACATGGGATCACCATCCCCGGCACGAATCCATCGTGGACTGCGTTCTGAATTGGTGGAACGTGCCCCGTCCCGTTTCAGACAGGGAACGCAATCCCCGCTACGTTCCTTGAAACGGGACAAGAAACAACACGTGGCACCACTTACCTGTGGCCGGCCGGCCGACCGGCCGGCCGCTGATCTGGCCTAGATGATCTATAACCGCGTCCTACTCCCACTCTAGATCACCTGCGCCCGCTCCAGTTTGCCTGCGCCCAATGCCACTGCTCCCGCTCCAGATCGCATACGCCCCCCCATTCCGTGCTGCGCTGCAGCTTGTGCCAATCCCAGCCGCCTTCTTTCTCTTCCTTCTTCTTCTTTCTTCTCTTCCTTCTCTTCCTTCTTCTTTCTCCTCCCACCTCCAACCTCTTCATTCTCTTCTTTCTTCTTCTTTCTCTTCTTTCTCGAGCGGGGGATACCACATCATGGTATGCACAGACTAGAGCTTGGTTTGACATACATGGGCTGGACATTGATAGACTCCCACCTCTTCTATATGATACTCAGGCTCCCACTTACACCCTCTCTCTCTCTGAGAAGAACAGAGTCATCAAACAAGAGATATGGCATATTTATATACAAAGGACATGGGTCAGCCCTGCACAGCCACTGCCATCGAAGATGGCACATTATTATACACAGTTCTTGAGGATATCAGAGCAGGGATTCATAGAGATTCCAAGATATATGCAGATCTATATGCCACATCGATTGAGAGTTCTTATTGGACAGCTCAGGATATCATCACATCAGCTTATGATTGAGAGTGGCAGAGCCAGTGGCATCCCGCGGGAGGAGAGGATATGCCCCCTTTGCAGATCAGAGGTGGAGAGTGAGGAGCATTTTATTCTCAGATGCCCGGCATACTCAGAGTTGAGATCTAGATACACATTGAGCAGCTCACTTCAGGGATGTATGACTGATATGGATCAGAGATCATTTGGCCGTTTTCTGGGAAAGGCATGGCACATCAGAGAGCAGAGCACATAGCGGGTCCTAGTCAGAGAGGGGCCCACCCAGACGACTATTACACAGTTCTTTCAGACAGACAGAGTGAGAGCTACTGTACCAGCCTCCACCCAGACCTCCGGGCTCACACTACAGCAGGCTGAGGACCAGCGTACCCGACGCCGCACGAGGATCCGTGGGTTTCGGACCCCACAGCCACACCGACAGGAGATCCGGAGGATTCTTGATCTACATCAACAGCAGATTGAGATCCGACGACACTCGACACATTGGATCTCAGATCTCCAGTTTGCTCTTTCTCCACCGCCGATGTATCACATCCTGCATCCAGAAGGGATCACCTGCTATTAGCGACTTCGACGACTGCTACTACATCCCAGGATAGTATATCTCCCTGCATCTGTTACATATACACATTGCACCACTTTATCACAGCCGACAGTTGTTCCCCTATCACAGCCGACCCATTTGTTCCCCTTTTGTAGCCATTATCTGGAGTACCAGAGCTACATACGCACATACACATACACAACACTTATCACACTCACAGCACCGTATTTTCAGTTTCCAGTTTTTAGCTTTTCATTCAGCACTTTTATTTTGGATAGCTGGACCTCATCAGTTGTATCACAGTTTGTCTCATAGGCCAGTTTTGGTCTTTAGAAGACGTTAATATAACTTTCTTTCTTTCTTTCTTTTCTTCCTTCTCTTCTTCCTTCTACCTTCTCTTCACTCTTCCCTTCTCTTCTTCCTTCTTCCTTGAACCTTCTCCCTTCTCTTCCTTCTTCTTCTCTTCTCTTGAGTCTTCCTTCTTCTCCAAGTTCCAAGTTCTCCTCTTTTCTTCTTCTTCTCCCTTCTCTCCTTTTCCCTTCTCTCTCGACTCCTAAGTGAGTCTTGACTCTTGAGCCTTCTCCCTCTCTCGAGCCTTCAATTTTTCCTTCTCTCGACTCTTGAGCCTTCAATTTTCAGCCTGAAATGGCTTCATCTTTCCACCCTGCTCATTGGGTTGGTGGTCAAGGAAGAAGGTCCGATAATTGGTCATGGTGGAAAGAAGTAAATGCTGACCGCCCATTGAGTGGTGGAGGATCTCGGCCATGGACTTGCAAGCTTTGCCCATACAAGCGAACTAGTGGAGCAAACAAGGTAATCTATTGAGCCGAGCATTTGTATTTCAAATTTTTATTGATTTTAATTTTTCAAAGTTACTTTAATATCAAAATATGAAATACCAATTGCCACTTATTCCATTTTAATATTTATGCATAATCAAGTCCGATCTCATCTCCTACATGAGCCAAATTCAGAGTACAGTTTTGTCCGAATGTGACCTTGGAGAAGTAAAGGGAGCTTCTTGACCGTGTAGCAGGTCAATAAGCTTATCTTGCATCTGGACCACGACGTGTTGCTGTTGACCCTGCAACTTTTGTGACACCATCCCCATTAGATGTATCTAAAGCAGGGTCAGTATCAGGAAGTACTACCTCCACACCTATTGCAGGCATTGCATCGGCCATGGCATCAACGGTGCCACATGTTGCACATAGACAAAGCACACTTGATGCTAGTTGGGATCCAAAGAAGAAGGAAGAGGTGGATACATCAGTGGCACGTTTTTTTTATCATGACCACATTCAATTTTGTGCAACCAGGTTAGGGTATTTTAAATTGATGTGCAAGAAGATTGGTGAGTATGGCCCTTCGTATATGTACCTCAATCATCAAAGACCTTACCCACCACTTTGCTTGACAAGAAAAAGCGCCTTGTTGAGCAAGCAGCAGTGACTAGAAAGAGCATGTGGGCTAAAAATGGAGTTTCCTTGATTGCTGATGGTTGGAGTGATACACGCAATCGATCCATTCATGGTATGGTTGCTTATTCTCATGGGAAAATGTATTTCATATCTTCACATGATGCATCGGGGACAGGAAAGTCAGGAGATGTACTTGCAGCAGAGTGGGTTACAGGTATTGTGCTTATTAGCCCAGAGCATGTTGTGGGATGTGTTGCAAATGGAGAGCCCGCAAATAGGGCAGCAGGTGCTATTATCCAAGGATATTATCCGCATATTACAGTTTCATATTGTATGGCTCATTGCTTGAACAACCTACTAAAGGATATTGATAACCTATCATGGATTGCACCTGTCATAGAGCAAGGAGCTCAAATGGTTAGCTTTGTTTTGAATCACCAGTTTCTTCCCAATCACTTCTCTTTGCGGTCGAAGAAGACACTTTTAAAATACTCCAATACCAGATGTGCCTTTAACTTCTTGATACTAGGCAGGTTAAGAGAATGCAGTGGTGCCTTGAGGCAGTTATTTCTTAGTGATGAGTTTACCTCATCAACATTGGCAGATACTACTATAGGTATCTTATGCTTGGAGAAAGCAAATAACTCCACTTTTTTGGATGATGTAAAGCGGATAGATACTATGGTATCACCTATTGTACATTTATTGAGGGTTATGGATGCTATCCAACCTTGCATCGGCAAGGTATATGAGACTATGGATAGGCTGAATGAAAAGTTGCAGGAGTTAGCACCAAATGGTGAGCATATGAGAAAATACGCCATTTAGTTGTGAGGAGGTGGAACTCCTATAGCTCACCCATGCATGCAGCTGTATTTGTTGTGGATCCTGAGTTCTAGGCCAAGGGTCAGGAGAATGACACTGAGGTTATGGATGCATGGAGACTTATATTGTCTCGTCTAGTACCTGATCATGGCACTAGACGAAAGATCAAAGATCAGCTTTCATGTTATAGGACCTTTTGGGGTTCTTTTGGTTGTGGGGATGCACAGGAGGATCGCTCTAAGATTGGGGCAGTTTTGTGGTGGGAGGACAATGGTTCAGATGGTCCTAAGTTGCAGCAACTAGCCATCCGTATTTTGAGTCAGTCAGTTAGCTCCTGTCACAAGACTGTGACAACTATTACCTTTTTGTTGATTTCTTTATTACATATTTTATTTGGTTTTTCTTTTTGGAAGGATCCCTCTTGAAATCTAAACGCCTGAGTTGCATGGCCAGTATGTGAAACGGACAGGAATGTCTAGTGAGTCAAGACTGGACAGTTAAGGTCCAGTACAAGTCTGGAAGAGACTAATGGCACTGTAGATTGACAAGCCTGGAAGAGACTTGTGAAAGTGTATATAGACCAGTGTGTTGAAAAACTAGCCTGGAAGAGACTAGTTCAAAGTAAAGATGGACAAATCTGCAAGAGATTAGTCCATGTGGGATCATCAGTGGAAATTCACTTTCAGTTGAGCTACATTACAAATTTGGATGTAGCCATAGTCTGCAAAGATGGTCAGAAGACTAGTGGGATGCAATGGAAGCAACTCCTAAAATTTAGGGAGTTACTATTTTTGGACCTCAGAATCTGTTCGCGTCATTATCTTCATTTTTGCACGAGGATTAATTCTCTGGTTTGTGCCGAGGTCAAATTTTGCACCGATCATAGAGAATTTTAGACCGAAAGGTTTAAACAGGGAAATTGCTACATGTATGCCGTGTGTCACAATTTGGGGATAAATTCCCAAAAGAGAGAGAGAGAGAGAGAGAGAGAGAGCAGCACAAAAACGAGTTTCAATGCATGAGGGGCAGATTGGGGGCTCATTGGAGAAGGATAGCTGCAGATGGAGAGCTCTTGAGAGCTGGTCTACCTTGTCTATGATGCACAGAGACTTGAGTTTGCTTCCTACTCTCTCTCTTTCTCTCCCTGACAGTATGGTTATGATGCAGAATCAAGGGCCTTTCTTCTGATTCAGGTACAGCTGTGTGGAATATGTTGTTTTTGCATGAGGCAAGAGCCTCTTTTCTCCTGGAACAGAAACAGTTGTTTGCTGTCCCAGCAGGGACAGGTGAGGGTGGTAACCTCACCAAGCAAGTGTCTGAAACAGCACTAAATCAGTACAGATATTGGACTGCAGAGGTTATTTCAGAGCCCAATTGATGTCAGAATCAAGGGGCAATTGGCCCAGATGATGCAGGACAGTGCAGGGAATAATATGAGCTGAGAACAGGTGTCAAAACAGGTCTGAACCAGTAATTACAGCAGTGAGGGTGGTAACCTCACCAAGCAAGTGTCTGAAACAGCACTAAATCAGTACAGATATTGGACTGCAGAGGTTATTTCAGAGCCCAATTGATGTCAGAATCAAGGGGCAATTGGCCCAGATGATGCAGGACAGTGCAGGGAATAATATGAGCTGAGAACAGGTGTCAAAACAGGTCTGAACCAGTAATTACAGCAGAATTGCAAGTCTGAACCAGTAATTTCAGCAGACTAAAATGGTCAATTCTGCACTCCAACCAGAAGTTTCAAACTTGGGCAGAGTTTCCCCTCCTGGTCAACTTGATTCGGGTCAGTAATTGTACTATTATGCTGTCAAATTCACCCAGAATAGGTGAAAGACAGCCCATTGTATTTTCTCTCTTTGTAAAAATAAAGAAATACCGCAAGGGGTGCCTGACTTAGGGGCCAATAGGGTGTCTGTGTGGCAACAAGAGCATTCTAGCTTCCTGTATTTCTTCTTGATTCTGTGTCTTTAAGTTCAGGTAAAGTGGACGACTGTAAATTGGGTGAAAGCATTTATGTATTTTGGTTGTACACTACCGCCCTTTCCAGTGAACAGACCGGTTACAGCTCCTCTTGTTTGGAGCAATTGTGGAGTACGTACACTCACATTGCTTCAAAGAAGAGGAACCGTCTTGGTGTGAAGAGGGAAAACGATCTAGTATTCGTTAGTGCTAATTTGAGGATGTTATGTAGCAGTATGACAACAAAGCCCGATCCATTCACAGAGTGGGACATGCAACAAGAAGAGGAGACACATGCTGATGTTGAGGGAGATGCAGCAATTCATGCTACACATGATGATGAGGCTGGCACTTCAGGAGTAGCTAGAGCAGCCTCAAATCATATTCATGATCTTTGATTTAGTTTACTTATCATGAGTCTCATGATACATGACACATTTACATTGTATATGATATTATGATCATTGATGACAGTGTGACACTTGGGCTGTTGACAATTGTGCCATGCCGATATTATATTTGTACTTGAGTCTTGCAGTCTTGCAATTGCCCTTTGGGCTATTTTGGCATGCCGCATTTTGCTTCAGTCTAGAGATTAGACTTTATATTTGTAGTCTTTTTTTGGGCAATGAGTATGTTCTTTCAAAGATTTGACTTCAATTTCATATTTGTAATCTTTTAAGTTTTTTGGCAATGGGACCATAGGCATGTTCTTTTAGCTTAGACTTTAAAGTTTAGTTCATTGTTCATTGTTTTATCATTTTTGGCATATGTATTATGGATTTTATTATTTATAATTGAATAGCTTACCTCTTGAGCCTTGTAAGTTGCAATTCAATTTCTAATGAGTAGTTGTAGAATGATGCATGATATCTTAAAGTTAAAACTTAAAATGATTTGTCCTTGTGGATTATAAACCTTGGTTTTAAGTTTTAACACTCCAGAGTCCACATGGATTATGAGTGAAATATTAATTTTCTTTCATGAATTTTGATTTTTTAAATGTCGTTCCCATTCCCACGTCCCCGTTCCCTAGGTTTGGCGTTCCCGTCCGCGTCCCCATTCCCATCCTCTGTTCTCGTTCCCCGTTTCATGTTTCTATGTCCAGCACTAAGGATGTAGACACAGAATCGCTGCTAGAACAAACTTTTAAGAAGCAAGCTTGTTGCAATGTCAACTACGAGTCGCAACACATCTACCTAGCCGTGGGTAACATCCGCATTGTTACAGCTTTCAGCAAGGGCGGTGTGGCTCCTTCCACGTCCACAAAGCCACCGGTAGAGAAACCCACACCAAATCTCAGGAGAGGGATTGTGACTTGTCACAGCCTAACCAGCCTCAAGGCCAGTAAACCACTAGAACCAACACTAAAGCCCATGAACCCTAGTTCAAATGGGCACCTAAACAGGGAGTGCCACCTGGGAATAGAAACCCACGGCCTCACAAGGCTAACCATCCACACTCAAAATCTAGGAAGCTCCGAACCATAAATATTGACGTACGGTCAAGCCGCGATGGGTCCCTAAGACCTTATTGCAAGCACAAGGCTACTATGCGGGTAGCACCTGGATTTAGCTACCTAAAGCCCAAACATCCAAAGGCACTACTCAAACACCATCTTCAAGCTTGACTATACGAAACGTCCCGTCAGAACCACTCAAACCACAAGTGACTCGAGCCACTAAATCCATGGAATCTCTAAAGCCTAGCTCAGCAGGGCATAAGCCAATATATCAGCCAAAACCGCAACCTGTTACTAACAAACCGACCACATCTAGTCCCGGGGATGTCCCTCCCTCAACTCTCAAGCGCACCAAGTAGTACATCAACCGCAGCCAAACCCGCACCCATCAAACGTAAGGCCAAGCTACAAACTCATGAGCAAACCAAGCAACAACCATTAGCTACTAACCTCTCTAGCGCTGTCAAACCTCAACCACTTGCTAGGCATAGACCCTCTTATGAGCGGTGCTCAATTCTGACCTTGGCCACGGATTTAGCTAAAAATACTAGGGACGACTTGGTTGCCTGCCTCCAAGGCTTGGACACTACTTTCATGACATTCGGCATTTCATGATCCTGAATTTTACAAACACCTCGAAGCACCTCCATGCCCTTCTACATATGGGAGTCTTTCACTTTGTCAATATTGCTCCAGATGACACAGTATTTCTCAATCTTCTCCCCTCTTGTGCAACTTCCGGATGGTGGGGATGCCTTGTTTCTAGACCCCATCCTGTCTTGCTGGAATCTGATTGCTGCCTGTTTTCTTCCCACAGGTCAGTCTGAAGAACCCATGTCAGAAACTGGGGCAGGATGAGGAACAGGCTACTGAGGCTGGTGGGAGAGGCAGGATGGAAGTGACTCAGGCAGGGCTGGGGCCTGGGGACAGTGGTGCAGGGAAAAAAGGGTGGGAGTGGCAGCAGCTCAGCAGGACTGGGGGCAGCGACACGGGGAGAAATGGAGGCTGGCACAGGGAACAATGGGGCTAGTGGTGTGGCCAAGTGGTTGGCAAGGCAAGGGGGTGGTGGTGGTGGGGGTGGTGCAGGTCGGAGCGGCGGTGGTAGTGGCAGTGGCAGTTGCAGTGGCGGTGGTGGTGGCAGTGGCGGTGGGTGAGGAGATGCAAATGGCAATACATGACTTTCTAAATGAATCTCTCTCTCTAGAACCCTGTTAAATAACAAGGGGGTTGCTTGACATATAAAAGCTGCTGACTTGACGAAACTTTCAATGTAACTTGATTCTACAGTCGAAACTTTCATTTTTCATGAAAGTTTCGAATTGGCATCATGCAAGAGCTAGAGGTAGTATAATTAGAGATCATTTTGATTCAAATCTTAGGTAAAGTTTAACTAAACCATTAAATGAATCTCTCGTCCTGGTGATAGGGACCATTAGAGAAAGTCTTTCCTTTCACTATGGAGGAAACAACAGATGTGTGAGAGAGGACTCAGATCTTTCTAAGTTCACAAGTTGCTCTCGTCAAAGGATCAAAGTTGGAGATGGCACTCTGATTCAAAACCTATTACTTGCACAATGGATGTGTGGAGGCACTGAGCTTAGCAAAGGAGGCTCCTATAGAAGTTATAGTGGGGAGAAATCCCTTTCTAGACTAACCATGCAATGTCCATTTGCTTAGATATACCACCATGTTGGAGATGGCACTCTGATTCAAAACCTATTACTTGCACAATGGATGTGTGGAGGCACTGAGCTTAGCAAAGGAGGCTCCTATAGAAGTTATAGTGGGGATAAATCCCTTTCTAGACTAACCATGCACTGTCCACTTGCTTAGATATATCACCATGTTGGAGTGGAGGATACAAATGTGCAATTCCAAAGTGGCGCAAACTGCCACCCAGAATTGGTATAAACAAATTTTCACTCAATTTTCTTGGCTTTTGGAGAAGCATTGATGATAGCTTTAGATCTAGGAAGATTTCGCTCTTCCTTTGGTTAGTAGCAATGTGGAGCCTGGCAATTGGCATATGGATTTATTTAGGTTATGGCAATGTCACATGTAGAGAGCAAGGGGAGACATAGGGGCACTGTTTGTGGGAGAGTGATTTGGGGGACAGCAGCTTGGGTCATGGACAAATGCCCTACATGTGGATTGAGGATTTTTAGGGGAGCTAGTCCTTTCTCATGCATGATCAGCAATTAAGCATAAGAGATTTTTCATGGACAGTAGACTGCGAGGCATTGTCACAGATGGGAGTTGATCCCTACTATTATTGTTTATGGGTTGTACGATGATCTTGCTGAGGTTTTCAACACATGCCTACTTAAGAGACTGTCTCCAAGATTAGGAGAGAGATTGTCCACTCTCTCTACAAGAGATGGAAGAGACTACAGAGTGATTATTAAGACATGAGGAGGAGAGATGATTTTCTTCAGAATTCGAACTCCAGCACCTTCTTTCATTTAGAGTCATGTATGGTTTGGCATCACAGACCACATGATTGGTTGTTCATTCAGCACTTGTATTAGACTGCCTATCGAAGGCCTATATTGGGCTTATTCCTCAGAAGTTGTGTCTACTTAGTGATTTCTCTTTCCTTTGAGGGAAAATTTTGCAAGTTTTAAAAAATTACTGAGGCAAGGAAATGGAATCCATCAAACAGCGGCCATCCCAATGTTCAACTGAGCGGTTCACCTCATGGTCAATGGACTATGGACAATATTCACCTCATGGGCCATGGACAATTTACAACAATTGGGAAACCTGATAGATAATGGCATTAATGAAGCGTTACGAATATAAACATTCATCTTTGAAATCCACCATCAGAAAAGGAGTTCAGGCCTCGTATATGGTGAAGCTTTTTAAGAAAAGGAACATTAACTCCATCGTGGGGCAAAGAGGAGAGAGGCCAAGCTAGATTGGGTGGCACTTCTTGGGAAGTTTCGAGCCTCAGGCTGAAGAGGATAGAATCAGGTTGTGAAACCAAACTTAAGAGAAGATCAAGTGCATGAGGTGAGTAGGAATAGACATGGAGAGTGGTCAAAGTCCAATACAAGGAACTTAGCGTCAGACTTGCTGTAGAACACAAATGTTGAAATTGAGAAAAAACTAGGAACTCCCAAAAATGACATATTGCATTCAAGAAAGGCATTGATCATACAATGTCCTTTTCTAATGTCTGCCTGATGTATATTTGCATTTCAATGTGACATTATCAATGTATTACTTTTAGCATGATCTGAATGATCTGCTGAGCAGTAAACAGGATACAAACTAACAAACATACTAATAAAAATGTATAATCAAACTATGCACTCCTTGAGCTTAAATAACAAGAAAAAACAGCTTTACTCACTTTATAGACTGGAGCCACTTGCAAGGTGCTGGTCCTCTGCTGATTCTGCAAAACTTCACGACTGCTTGTATATCAAGTTCAAAAAAGGCACTGTTAGCTCATGAGTTAACATAAAATCTACAGCTGATGACAAGTTTATTGGTTGAAAAAGTCAATCTCTATCCAAGTATTGAAAGGAAAGTTGCCTGCAGACAGCCACAGTCAATGTATATGACGTATGGGCAATCAGGTTAAGGTATAAGGAGCGACGCCAGTCGACTTCCCAATCACTTTCACCAACAACTTTTTCAAGCTGCTTCACAATCAGAGCCATGGGTCAGCTCATCAGTAACTCACGTGAACAACTTTATCAAAACCAAAAATACCAGTCCGCAACCAGTGACCCTTTGAAACCCCACCCCCAAAAAACAATCTGTTCTGAGTACAAGCAGTTCGTATGACACTCCCACTCAACCATCAACTTTAAAAGACACACAAATGGAGTGAGAGCATGATGCTAACTGAAGTAGCTTACTTGCGGGGCCCATCTACGAACAAAGTAAGGTTGGATATTGGCTTGCTCATTGAACAGGCCGAACCCATGCTGTCATTAGACATCCATTTGAATTTCCATGAAAAAGTGCAAAACAAAGTTTCCAAATCAAAATGCAAGAGATAAAGCTTTTGAACAATACCGTCTGTCGAACAAAGAAAACAAGATCGTCATCTTGAGGAGTCTTTAACTTAGTCATACCCCTCACAAAAAACATATCCACTAACTCACGCCAAAATCGCATATCTAGCTGATCTTCAGCTCCTCCAATTATGCCTGCATTTGCTGAGCTTTTCAAAAAACTGGAATGCTTCCGAACAATGCTGAGCAGCTCAAGCCTGTAGGAAACAGCCCATCTCATATGTGCATGTGTGTACATTGGAATTTAGAAATAATGATTTCTCAAGACACATAAGTTAGAGGGACATAACAGAAAGAAGCCCAAAGTATCTCCAAGTGATGAGACGAAAAATATCATTATGTGTTAATTACCAACCTTTTTGTGGCAAAAAAAGGTGTGGCTAATTATATTACTTGCAAGAAAATACAACTGAATACAAATGCTCAACAGTCTAGCTAGAGCTGAATGCAAATCAAATCACATGTATACAACGCCTATCACGGGGTATGGGGGGGGATCGGGAAAGAGGGCATGGTGAAGTGTAACTACTAACACTAGGGTTTGTCATCCTACAGGTGAAAAGGAGCATTGTTGTATGATGATGTCTAGGCGTGCCCTTTGAAATTGAATGAACAGCCCAGTCTGCAACAACCATCACTTAGATTTTAAGAGCAACAAGTACTAAACATGCAAATTAGCATAGCATACTACTGATAGTAATGTAGATACATTATGTAGCCATACATGCTGAATTGATTTTCTAAAAAGATCTACTAACCTGGGACAATTCAAGATGATGAATGGGGTGTTCAAGATATCATTTTCTCCCAATTATCTTCCTACAAACATCCTTTTTATTTGCTGAGCCCAAGTGTTATTGAGCCAAAATGAGAAAACAAGCTCCTTAATCTCTTCTGTGATGATGCTTTTGTGTCCTTTTCAGTGACAAGAAATCCACAATAGTTGTCCATTCTTGGTAGCGATCAACCTAGATCGTGCACTATACAAGTTCCTGACATGAATGTTTAAAGCCCTAGCCATTGCACAAAGATTCAATTGGGATACTTCAGCATCGGTTCATAATTCTTGGTTCATCAACATAAGCATGGTGGACCTCTTCACAAACAACTCTTCACACGATAGAGGTTGTTTCATCAAGTTTAGGCTGCATTATACTTTAGATACAATGGCTTCATTAATTTCTGCATTAGACTTTGGTTGAAACTTTTCCATACAAGGTAGAAGGCAAAACCACTCAAAGTTGTCCCTTCTTACTGCTACATCCATGCCATATATCTCATTCAAAAACAAATTCAATAGATCTTGTGCCACTGCCTTTCATTTTGGCTCGCTAACATCAATGTCATCCTCTTGCACTCTTTTTCCAACCACCTTATTGGTATGCCTTTTCCTATCCACCTCATACTGACATATAATCTTCTATGAAAAGGAAGAACCTATAGTAGAGGCTTAAGATACATATGTACTGCGGGCTGAATCCATAACCTTGACACCGATCAAGAAAGGTAGTTGTGTTTTGAGCTTTGTTTGCTCATCTGGCATTCGACTTTTGCCCCAATGGGAGCCACTACTTTGACACTTGGATATTACATTGAGCATTTGGTTACGCAGTTGAGCTTGAGGGTCTTCCAGTGAGACTATGGGACTTGGTGACATGTACATGCTCTTCTCATGCTTTATGTACGCAGTTGATGCTTAGTGGGCTAATCCGACATTCCTCTTGGGCCGGCACCTATCTCTATCACGATGTTGTCAATCATGTATGCATCTTGGTTGGTGACCTCAACATATATAACAATGAATTAATCACCTCAACATATATAACAAGGATGTTTACAGCAGGAGGTGACGCTTCTATATTAAAAATAGCCTTTCTGGGATAGTATCGAGTTCAAAATAACCTTATAATTTTGACCAGCCACTGCACCAAGGTCCCTTTCCATGGTCTCAAAGGATCTCTATGAGGAAAATACCTTCGCAAGAGACAACTGAAGCATAAGGGAGTAGTTGTAGAGACAAAGACAAAGACCATTGTTTTACTGCTGTGAGCACACTATTGTACAAAGAAAGAAATATATATTAACATCTTCTAAGGCAGAAATCAGCCTACGAGACAAAATCATGTACAATGTTGATCATCACTAGACATCAAAATGTGGCGTGTTGGAAGATGGTCAATGATATACTATGGTCAAGGTGGTGTACAAGACAAAATAGTGCTCATAAAGGGATACTGTGGGAGGATGAGACAGTACATGTCTAGCTGTGTGGCTAAATTAGGATCAGTGAGTAGAGTATTTCATACATCCCGGATGAAATAGTATGAGGGTAGCATCTAGATTGGACACTAACTCTATCAGTTGCTGCTCGTGTCGCGAGCAAATTGCCCTCATCTCTCTCTAATGTAGCATCTGTGTTTGGTATCCCTATATCTGCAGGCGGCATGCCACTCTGACCTCCTTCGCGCTCTACACTGTCACCCCTCTTTGTGTAGCTATCGTGTGTGTGGTCACTGTCTGGAAGAAATCAGTAAACTTTAACTAACACCCCCCTCTCTGTGTAGTGCCAGCCTATAGTAGCAATGTGCAGAGCTTCTGAATCTCCACTAGAAACTGGCCCAAGTGGCACTAGAGTGGGGATTCCATAACTAGTCTAAGCAAGGTGTCTCCTCCAAACAGTGTAGGGTATCTAGCTCGGTGTAGACTCTGCATCTACAGATGTAGTGCTCCTCGCTCTTTACCTTTTCATGGCATAATCTACAAATTGCTTAACTCTGGGGATATGGGCTTCTCTCCCAGTCTCAATCTGAAGCTGGTGAGAGGATGCCCTAAGTTGGCCAATGGCTACCTCTCATGTGGCATGTATACATCTAGAGAGAGAGACAGAGAGAGAGATGTTTACCCAACCATGGAGAGAGAATTTCCCAACCATGGAAAGAGAGAGAGAGAGAGAGAGAGAGAGAGAAACAAAGAAAGTTATATTAACGTCTACAAAAGGCCAAATAGGCCTATGAGACCAAAATGCCACATCTGAAAAACATGGGCTTTTCCCAAGTCCCAAAATAGCTATCATCTAATGCTGTGACTAACTAAATGGAGGATAGACAATACATAGTTGATAAATACAAAACAAGATACAATGTGAAACTCCTCTAGAATACTTTCATCCCAAGATATTTCTCATGGGTCTATCTAACATAGAGAGGCTAAAGCGGTGAGGTAGAACTCTCCAATGACAATGTAGTATCCTTTGTATCTACAGATGATGCCTCCTGTGGAGGCATGGACCAACTAGGCATGGCCAACTGCATCTCTTAGTGGTTGTATCTAGGGTGACTCCTCAACGTGTGGTGCAAGCTCTATGATACAAGGAGTGGTCAATACTGAAGTGAGCGATGCACAGTGGCGATGCAATGTCTGGCAATGAAAGTATTAGATAGAGAGTAAAACGTGAGCAAAAGTAACAACTGAAAGTCAGAGATAGACATGCACGATGTTCTTGGGTACAATTCTTGTGTGTGTACCTCTTTAGGTTTTAGATAGATATATATGAAAGTACAAATGTACTAAGGGTGTGTGTTCACACCCTGCACATATAAAAGGCACGATGGCCCTTTATTCCCAACAACCTCCCACCTAAACGCAATGTGCCTTAAGAGGAGAAAAGAATCAACTAAGTTTACGTATGTACAAAGCTAAAATACATTTACCTATCCAACTCCCATCATCTATCAACAATGAGCAAACCACTATGCTGAAAGACCCTTCGTGAGAAGATCTACAAGATTATCATCTATATGCACTTTGAAAAGCTCAATGCTCTTGCTGTCAAGTACATCTCTAATGAAATGATACTTCACCTGTATGTGCTTCCTCTTTGCATGAAAGATGAGATTACGTGCTAGCATGATAGCACTTTGACTATAACAATGGAGAACAAGTAACTCTGTAATGCCAAGCTCTCCTACCAGACGTGAAAGCCATAAAGCCTCCTTGCATGCCTCAATGGCAGCCACATACTCTGCCTCTGTAGTAGACAATGCAACACACTTTTGTGGCCTGGAGATCCAAGAAATTGCTCCTCCTGTGAAGGTAAACACATACCCAGAAGTGGACTTTCTACAATCCGCATGACCAGCATAGTCTGCATCTGTAAAGCCAACAACAGATGCCTTCTGCTTTCCAAAGCAAATGCATAACTCATTTGTGCCTTTGAGGTATGTCATAATACCTTTCACTGTATCCCAATGTTTTTTCCCAGGGTTTTCTATGTATCTGCTAACTACCATAGCATACATCAAACTGCCAACAGCTAAAGCATATGGTATCTTAGCCATTTCAGCCTTCTCATCATCAGATGTATGGTTGTGCTCTACACTGAGTTTCACATATGGAGGCAATGGAACCCCGATTATCCCCCCCCCCTCCCCCCCCACCATACTGAAACGCTGCAAAACCTTCAAGATATACTCCTGCTAAGATAGAGTAATCCTTTTGATCTATCTCTAAGTATTCGCATACCAAAAATGTGATTTGCATCACCAAGATCCTTCATGTCAAAGCTACCATGAAGACTTTGCTTCAATGAGTCCAAGACATGAGTATCCCTGCCAGCAACAATCAGCATGTCATCTACATACAGAACTAATATAATCAAGCCGCAATCTGCTGCCTTCTTGGTGTACAAGCAATGATCCACTCGACTTCTATGAAAACCTTGAGACTTCATAAATGTATTAAACTTATGATACCATTCTCTTGGTGCTTGTTTCAGCCCATACAAACTCCTTTTGAGTTTACATATCATCTTCTCTTTCCCTTTTGCCACAAACCCTTCAAGCTACTGCATATATATGTCTTCATGCAGATCACCATGTAAGAATGCAGTCTTTACATCCATCTGTATGAGCTCCATATCTTCAACTGCAACCAAGCCCAAAATGGTTCTCAATGTAGTCATCTTCACTACAGGAGAGAAGATCTCATCAAAGTCAACTCCATGTTCCTGCTTGTACCCCTTCGCAACCAATCTTACTTCGTACTTTAGCGAGGAACCAAAAGTGGCCTTCATCTTGTAAACCCATTTGCATAGAAGGATTTTTTGCC
This sequence comes from Lygodium microphyllum, assembly GCF_053477565.2. Taxonomy (NCBI): domain Eukaryota; kingdom Viridiplantae; phylum Streptophyta; class Polypodiopsida; order Schizaeales; family Lygodiaceae; genus Lygodium; species Lygodium microphyllum. Next base: position 49,262,035 of record NC_141138.1, on the reverse strand, counting down.
CTTTAGGAAACTGCACCAAGTCCCAAGTGCCATTTTTCTCAAGAGATTCCATCTCTGACGACATGGCTTTATACCATTTCTTGCTAACCTGTCTATCCATTGCTTCCTTGAAAGCAAGACGGTTCACCATAGTCTTTCAACATGACATAATAAGCCATATTGTTTGCACCAAGAACGAATCTAGTAAGTTGTCTAGTAGCCCTAGACAATCTCCTAACCCAATGATCATTGTTTGCTAGTTGTTGAGCCTGCAAATTTCCATTTGCAGCTTGCTGTCCTGGCATTTCAGCCTGCAAATCAACATTAGCAGCTTGATGTCCTAGTTGTTTCTGCACATCCAGTGACTCATCAATATGGGCAATGTCTAGCTGATCATTTCCAGCATTATTTTCTGCATTTGCAGGTTCATTTACAACGGGTATTTGCTGTTGTACAGCAAGCACATTTTGCTGTCCAAAAGATAGTTCTTCTCAAAATACAACCCTATGGACCTCCTTAGTCTTTTCGAGTTGTTTATGCATGCGATCTTCTCCGAAGATAACATCATTGCTGCATACTACTTTCATTTTCTCAGGATCAAATAATCTATACTTGATTTCACCTTCATCACCATATCCTAGGAAAATACATTTACAGGACTTTGGCTCAAGTTTGTTGTGTTTTTCCTTACGTATGTGCACAAATGCTTCATAGCCAAACACTTTCAAGTGTGCATACCAAGGTGACTTGCCCGACCATGCTCCTTGCGGAACTCCCCCCCTCCCCAAAGACCTGTTTGGTGACCGATTAATCAAGTGTATGGCTATCATAACAGCCTCTTCCCAAAAATCATGAGGTAAAGCAACATGTGACAGCATGGTACGGACCTTATCCTGTATGGTCCGATTCATACCCTCTGCAACTCCATTTTGGGGTGGATTATGAGGGGCAGTGAGCTCCCTCTTTATCCGTTTGCTTTTTCACAAAATGCCTAAAAGGCCTTGGACACATATTCCCCACCATTGTCAGAGTGAAGACACTTAAGTGTCTTATCAGTCTGATTCTCAACTAATACCAAGAATTTTTTTAACTTGTCAAGCACTTTGTCCTTGCTACGAATAGGGTAAAACCCATACCTTCCGTGTAGCATCATCAACAAAGATTATAGCATTGAGATCACCAGAGATTGAGAAATTTCAGATTTCTATGCTGTAAGCCCTAATCTGCAGGCAGAAATTAGGGTTTAGCAGCAGCCTCAAGAAGTGTGCCAGAAATTGGAAGCTCCAAGATTTGGATTCAACAGGGTTGAAGCTGTTTTCAATCAAATTCAAGTGGAGGAACCAACAAATCAATGAATTTGGGGCATTTTCCATCTCCATCAAAGCGAATGAAGGCCAATTGACTGCCCAAATCAAGGGGCAAATCAGATTGAAGACTTGTTGGTCATTTTGGATAGTAAGGGGAGTTGGAATACCAAAAGGGATTGGAAAAATCCCATTGTACATCTTCTTCTTCTTCAATTAAGTTAAAGAAATAACGAAAGAGGCACCGATTTTGGGGCCAATAGGTTGCCCATTGTCCAAGACTGTGAGTTAATTTGCATTTCTTAGTTTTGTAATAAATGTTTCTCTTGTAACTGAGTTGTAATCAGGGAATTACCACCCATCCACGGCTTGTGTGACAGTTTGGGCCTGCATTTGCTGAATTTTTTTGTCACATTTGGGCTGAAAATCATGACTAGTTGTAGTAACAGTAGTCATCTCATGCACATTAAGAAATTGAAGGAGCACAAAACTTTGCAGTGTGGCAAAAACAATGCTATAATATCTTGTTGCAGAAAAAGTAGGCAAGGTTGATTAAGACCAAAGGGGCCAAGCCCGCAGATATGGAATAGGAAGATTGGGATAAGTTAAATGAGCTTGGACTCTCAACCATCAAGCTATCGATTTCTGATGCCTTGTTGTTTAATATTCAAGGTGTGGATTCTGCCTATATTATTTGGACTCGACTAGAAGAACTATATGCTCAGAAGAGTGCCGCAAGCAAAGTGTATTGGCTGAAAAAGCTTATGGATTTGCGTCGTATGAAAAAGGGTACAACAATGTCGACTCACTTGAGTGAGTTTAACTCCATTTTCAGCTAGTTGGTTGCTTTGAAGTTCTTGATTGATGAAGAATTTAAGGCTACGTTCTTGCTTTGCACTCTGCTAGAGAGTTGGGATATATTCAGAATTGCTATGAAATGCAATACTTCAATATGCTGATGTAGAGAGTGCTCTACTCATGGAAGAAATGAATCGGCAAAACAATGCATCCAGTAAGTCTTCTAGTGCTTTGCATACTAGGGGCAAATCACAGTAGAAAGGCAAATCACGCGGTAAGGATGTTGAATGCCATCATTGTGGCAAGAAGGGTCACTTTAAATGTGACTGCTACAAATGGAAGAAAGAGAAAGGAAAGGGCAAGAAGACAGATGATAGCAAGGAAGAGAAGAAAGAGAGTCAGCCTAAGAAGAGCAGTGTCAAAATTGAAGAGGTGAATGTAGTTACTCATGACAGTGACAGTGGGAATGACATACTCTATGTTTCTTCACACTTTAGTACACATGCTTTACTTGCAGATACGGATGATGGCATGCACACTTGGATTCTAGATTTAGGTGCTTCCTTTCATGTCACCCCTCATCATGAGTGGTTTTCTGACTATACAGGGGGTTGACATAGTATTGTCCCTCTTGGGGACAACTATGCATGTGACATTGCAGGTATTGACAGTGTACAGTTGCAGTTTCAGCATGGTTCTATCTTCACACTTCAGCATGTATGGCATGTACCTCAACTCAAGAAAAGCTTGATTAGCACAAGGTAGCTAGACGACAATAGATTTCATACCACCTTTGGTGATAGAAAATGGAAGATCTGTAAGGGATCTAGAGTGATTGCTAGAGGTTGTAAAAGTGATACCTTGTATCCTCTCCATGTATATAGTGTGTGTAACCATGTTGTTGTTGTGACCGAGTAACCAAGTGTTTCTTTGTGGCATGGCCGATTGCAACACATGAGTCAAACTGGAATGAAAGTGCTTTCTCATTTGGGTTACTTGCCTTGTCTTCGTTATGCTGATTTTGAACATTGTGATCATTGTGCTTATGGTAAACATGCACATACGTCTCATAAGAAGTCTCTTTTACTGAAATCTTCTCCTAAAGAGTTAGTACATTCTGGTTGCTATTTATAAAATAGACTATAATGGGTAGAATAAAATAAAAAATATGTTATATGAAAACAAGCTTTTTTAACTAGCTAGCACCATCTTTATAGCTCGTCCTAGACAACCTTCTTGTGTGCCACTTTTACCATGCTAGAGCCCAAGTCCTATTTACAGGATTCAAGGCTCGACTATGCACATTCATCGTGTAAATTACTATCCTTGGATTCTAGATCCAATGACTGTCACTTCTATACACTGGGATGGTGTAGGTTGGTGGTATAACATGCCAGCTCTTGGAACGCGAGTGTGACCCAATATGCAACTAGTCCCCCCCAGGCTCGAGGGTAAGCCCATTTGGCTCTATGGCTGGAGGTGAGTCTGATGTACATTCCCTCATGATTTCTATGCCTGGTCATGGCTTGTGTTGTGCGTTGCGTGCAGGTTGGATCGTTGGGGATTTTCAGGAGGCCTTCATGATGGTGGAACCAAGTATGTAGAAGCCCAAGCATACCCACAGGCCAGCAGCAAAAGAGAAACAGCCAAACATGATCATCTAGCATAGAAATTACCACTCTTTCTTCCTCATTCTGCATGATACCTGCACAACATACCATTCTTTCTTCCTCATTCTGCATGATACCTGCACAATATACTTCAGAGAGCATAAAGAACACTCTTACTGTTGTATACCCAACAAAGGGTCCCACCATGTCCCTGGAGCGGTGACTTCCAAGGACAGCCGGAAGGCAAATGATGGTAGTGGAAAGCAAACCAAACCTAACCAAGAGTGAGCAAGGGTGAAGATTCCAAGGCGATAGAGTGAAGAGAGAGTATTAAAAGCGAAAACCTTTCGGCCTACACATGCGCATCTGAAGACCCACTTCTCTATTTTCCTTCCCTTTCTTCCCTTCTATAATTTCTCCACATACATTAGACAACGTTGCAGAACCTTTGGATGCAGCAAGACCATCCTCAACAACATAACCCAAGCTTGAATACAAATGACACAAATGAAGCCTAGGTGCCCTTCAAAGTTCACACTTGCTTTTAATTTATCATTATATCCCAAATAGTCTAGGCAAAGCAATTATTAAACAAATTAATGGAACTTTTCAAATAAAATAATGGAATGACAAGCTTAGTATGTATAATTCTAGAGCGTCTAATAGAAAAGTTCTTAAGAGGAAAGTTTGATTCCATAATAATTCATTTTCCACATATGAGAATCCTAAACTCCAACTCCCACTATCAGCTCGCATGTGCCTACCTTGACCTCTTCTCTTCCTAGCAGCATTCTATCCATATCACACACTATGTAAGAGTGGAGAGAGCCTATTAGGCTGGACTATCACAGACCCATGGGCTCTAGTGACCTTGTGCGTATTGTAACAGCACATCTTGGAGAGCAAGAAGAAGCTTTGATACCAACCAACTAGGATCCATCCTATACATGTGACACAAGACAAGCCATACAACCACATAGAATAAACATGAGGATAAAGGCATTGTGCTCACCTCCTAGCCATAGAGCAAATACGAGCTAACCCTGAGCCTAGCAGCCACCACAACCAAGCCAAGCCTCTACCACAAGGGTTGGTGTCCCATACCACCAACCCATATCAATACAAGTGTGTAGGTAGTTACTTGTCTAAGGACGTAACAATCGGCATCTAGGTTTCAAACAAAATATTCTATGCAGAAAGCATAAAAAGCTTCATGTAAACATTTCATATTGGTTGAAATCACTCTTTTTAGGTCATACAAGACAAGGTACGTAATTGTCACATAGATTTAATTGCATTAGGGAACGTGATTAAAAAATGTGACATTACACAGCTTAGAATCATCCCTAAGTCCAGTCAGCCTGAACTGTGTTAACAGAAGTTTAAATTTACAAATGGATCTAACAATCTGTTGCATTGAGCAACATGGTTACATCCATTCATGACATAATAATTAATTATTCACAAGACTTCACAACATGCTATTTAATAACCACTTCAAATATACAAGATTCAAAACTAACAAGGTCAATGCAGCTAAACAACTAGGCATAAATAATACATTAAACTAAACAAAAAATTGTACCGTGAAGGTGTGTCTTGTAAGGATGGGTGTGCATCAAGTTCTTGATTTCTTTCGCTTGCCTCTTCCATGACAAATGATGATTTTTTGGTATTTCTTGTCAAAGCATTTTCTCCTAGCTCTTGTAGAAGCCTACAATGAAAATAAGCATCCACGTTTAGCAAATGCGATATTGGACCACCAAAGGAGTAAGTGAAGTAAAACTGAACCAGACCTATAGTTTATATTTGCATGTCAAGGTTTGTATAAATGATGAATGAGATAAAATCCACTCGTAAAAATTTGTTATTTAGGCCCAAGCTGAAGAGGGTACATCAATTCTAAGATCAAAAGCTTAAGGCCTCATGTTCAACCTATGTGAAATATGGGACTACATCCAATACCATTAAGTTATTTACAGAGAGGTTGACCACCAAAAAAGGTTCATATATGTAAAGACCATGACCACTGTGAAGGAAACTGCTAGGGTTTGCACTGAGGACACACAGTGTACGACCACGACAGAAACACAAAGAGACAGACACAGACACAGAGGGAAAAACCCAAACCCTAAACGCAAAACTCAAAACTCAAACACAAACAGAAGAAGAGAGAGAGAGAACACAACTCTAAAGTGAATGAATGCTATAAATGAATGTAACAGTGTACACTGTGCTCAAGGGCAGAGCAATGTCGGAGTGTGACATCCACCAAAGACGGATCCCAAGTCTGTGACCACCAGTCAAAGTGTAGGAGTGCAGAATAGTGCATGACAGCAGGCTAGTCATCAAAACGCAGCAGTCTGGAGGCTGGAAACTGGTAAACGCAGCAGTGTACTACCGATCGAAGGCTGGAAACTGTGCGCAGTCTGCTATAAATAGCAAGCTGAAATAGTGTCTGAGAGTGCCAGGGCCTCCAATGCTGAAAACGCAGACTGGCTGACCCTAGAGATGATGGACAGCAGGCTAAAGAGTAGTCTGGAGCAGTCGCCAGCAGTTGAGAGCTATGGCCTATAGCAATGGACAAGCTGAAGATAATGTGGCTACAGTCGATGATGGCTGGACAGCAAATGGAGACGGGCTGCAAGCTGGAAACTGGGCGCCAACAGCAACAGAGGGTGTGTGAGCTGGTGCAACCTGCAAACAAGGATGATGGCTAAATGGGGGCAGCCTGTCTACTTATAGATGTGGAAGGGCACCCTGAAAATTAGGGTTTTCTACTTAACTCTCTCGAACCCCAGACGTGGCCTCTCGGACCTGAGTAGGCGACGGTAAAGGCAGTGGCTCATACTGAGCAATGAGTGGTTGGGCAACACTCACTGCTTCTCAATGGAGCGGACTAGAAAGCCGAAGAAGAGGAAGGAGTCGAGCAACCACTGTCTCTAGAAGGAGTTGACTGACGAGGAGACCGTATCAAACAATCATTGTCTCTCTCGATGGAGCGAACTACAGAACCGCGGGTCATGGTAGCCACTGTACCCAAAATAGGTGGGAGAAGGCTGCCGCTGGCATTGCGACGATCTCCAGGAGGTCGTAGCGCCAATTGATCCTCCATGTGCTCAAAAGGACTTAGTGCGTATCAGATGCGTCTTATTGCCTTGAGCATAGTACTCTGATAGCCGATGCAGAATGATCTTTGTCGCCCAGAAAGGACAGGTGGCAAAGGTAGTGCCTAGTGGGAAACACATATACTCCGGGGGGTGGGGAGCAAAGGTTGAATTCGGCAAGCATCAATGGTGTGTCCAATGATGCCACAGTAGAAGCGCCCAGTAATCTGGTCATCTATTGGTAAAGAAGCCATGGGTACCAGTGTGCCTTGCTAAAGAAGGAAGAGGTGGAAGAGGTCACCACGAACCACGAACCGCAATGTGCTTGAAAGGACTTGCTACATGTCCTTGCTACATGGTCTTTCGAGCACATGGAGGATTGATTGGTGGTTCACAGTCGCAGTCCTTGCTACATGGTCTTTCCACGAGCTGGGACTACTTTGGCATGCTCATTAAAGGCATTTGAACGGCGCTTCTTAGAAGAAGATGGTGGAGGCCCGAGGAGCTTCCAAATTTCCCTCCCATTCACACTTTGAACCCTAGCTACTTAAGGGGCAAGCAGCATAGGTAGTTGAACCACGGGTTGCTACTCGTAGGGCTCCTACACCGCTTGAGTTGATACACACCAATCTGGTATGCTCGATCACTGCAAACTTTGAAAGAGTTTTACGTCTCTACAAACACCTTCCACTTGCAGAAGTGGGAGTACACCTCGCTCTTGTACTCCAAGAAATAGGGCCACACATAATGACTAAAGTTGTCAACAATTAACATAAGATACTTGGCCTTCCCAAGGGGACCCATTGGTTCGTAAAGGTCACAATGAGTTTTGTTCTAACCTATTTTCTTAGTTTTGCAAGGACCATGTTATTCGGGTGAAATACTCCCATCCAAACACACCATCAGAAAATGGTGCGGTGGAGCATGCTAATCAAACCATGCTTGAAATGGCTCCCGATCAATGTTGGAGGATAGGAGTCTTTCCCATTCCTTATAGGATAAGGCAATGGCTACTGCGGTACATATTTGTAACAAGTCCCCTACTTTGGCATCGCAGCATATGACTCCCTACCAAGCTTTCTTTGGAAGGAAGCCTTCAGTTTCCCACTTTCACAACTTTTGAGTGTGAGGCATATGTCCATGTGGACAAGAAGAAAAGAGGGAGCAAGCTCAACCCCAAGTCCAAAAAGCTTATCTTTATAGGTTACAACACAACCATGAAGGGCTATCGACTCCACAACCAAAGACTCAAAAGATTGAGGTGGATAGGGATGTGATCTTCAATGAGGCTACGGCCTCCCAAGATCCAATTAAAGGTTCTTTTGTTACAGGTCGTTCTTCATCATGGACTCCCCCCCCCCACCCCGCCCTCCCAAAACACCATCAACCCCTCCCCTTCCTTCCAAGTACCCCTTGGCACCCCTTCTTCATCTACAACCCCTCCCCCTTCTTTCTCTTCTTTCTCACCTTTTCCCCTTCCACCCTTGATAGCTCCTTCATCTGCCACATCATCATTGAATATTTCTACCCCTTTCGGATCTCTCAGGTTTCTAGGGCAGATTGAGCTATCAAAGGGGGAGCCTTATTCATTAGACGAGACACATCTCCCTTCCCTTAGTAAGGGGTAGTCGTTAACAGTACAAACAACTCGTGTGATTCTGACCTATGCCAAGCATGGCTAGACATTTTAGGCATTTTACTAGGGCATTTATGATGCTTATTTGGGGCATTTTATGCTGGCCGACCTACTCCTATTTTGGCATTATTTTGTCCTTTACATATCCGGCTCCCTCCTCGTTCAATCACATCATCATCAAAAGTTTTATTGGATAGAGCGAGTTGGTGCAGTGCCTACAGGCCAATGACTCATTGTTGTACGCATCATTCTCGTGTTTCGTATATGGATTCCATTTCCTAAGCATTCTTCTGAGTTCTCTTCTTTGCAATGTTCTTTTGTGTTTTTCTCTTCTATCCTTGTGTTCAGCAATTTATTACAGCATCTCTTTATCCTTCCATTGCTCCATCTACGGCTGATTATAGATCTTCCCCTTACTTCTACTCGTCAAGCAACTGTTTGCTGATGTAAAATCATGTTGGTTTCAATGGTTCCAATCTGCATTTTCAGTCTACCTCCCACATGTTGCTCAAAACAGCTCCTGAACTGCTAATGACTGCTCAGTTTGTGACATGGCCACTTGAAGCGTCCTTGACGGCACAATTTAGTGGTCCTTCAAGATGATTCTTCCTAGTCAACGCCACTTGGTACTCTTTCAAATAGCACAAGCATTGTTGCCTAGGCCCTCTCAGGCCCACTTCGCAACGGAAGGTTCTAGTTGTTCCCACGACAATCCACCTAAGTTTTTTTCCCTTTTTCTATGTAAACTAGAGTCTCCTATTTGGAATTTACTGGTGTCAGTCTTCCAGTAACTGTTTGTGCTAGATTACTCGAGCCAAAGCTGACTCATATCGCACTTAGTTTAAGAAGAGTCAGAAACGAGGGGGAGCACGAAATGTCAACCTCTCTACCCATAAGGTAAAGTCTCACTCCACTCCCCTAAAATGATACAGAGCCAAGGGTCTTAGTTGATTTGAGGGTCAATTCCTCCTATTTTCCAATGTAACGACTCTGTGAGAAGCTCTCAGCTTATCGAGACCACCTTACCTTAGAGCAGATCTGCCGTCAAGGATCACGCTCTCCCACTTCCCTCGGTTGAGTAGTTTTAGTTATCTACTTACCTAACACGTTTAAATTGTACACATAAAATCAGCTTCCTTAATTAGTCCTTTAAATCGCACTATTCGTTTACGTAAATTAAAAATCACAACACACAAACAATGAAAACAACCCTTTGAAAGATAGGTTCTTTATTTAATAAGATTCCTTGTATAAGACGTCATCTTCTACCCATAGGGAAAAATGGTGCAAAGCCCATTATTTACCCAAGATTTCTGCCCCTAACTAGTACCAAGGCCTCAAGAAACCCATCCTCAATAACATAGGAATTTTGGGCGGTTCCTAGGAGTGTAAGAGTTTGCCGACCAAAGCCCCATTGGCACCCTCACTCCTCTTGCCCAAGGACTTCCTACGGAGTGACCTCTCACCATCAAGGACGGTCCAAAAACTCTCTGAGGCAGCAATCTGTTTCCCCCTTGGGAAGGGACCCGCAACAAGCCTTGGGGAGGTCTAGTGCGCTTTCCTTTTTGTCCTATTGCAGACTTAGTGCATTAGGAATTTTTGTTGTTCAATCAATTTCCCAAATGCATTGAGTCAAGCTCATATGCAAGCAATTCCTTTCAAACGATTTTTTAACAAGAGGCAAATGACTATCCTCTAACTCTTAGGTTTTTCCCAATTTCCTTTTGGCTTGTATTTTTCTAGCTTTATTTTCTCTTAACCCTCCATTAACTTCCCCCTTCTTGATCGTTTTTCTTGATTATCATAAGTCTTTAAGTACGATCTTTCATTCATATTTCTTGTCAAGGATTAGTCGTTAATTGCATCAAGAATTCTAAAGATTATCCTAAATTGGAAAAAACTTATCAGATTTTTTTTTTTAATAGTGGGATTCTTCTTCCTCAAGAAGTACCCCTAATCGATGATCTTAATCATCTACTTTAACCTTCTTAATTTTCTCGTTACAAGTTAAAGTTATTCTTCCTTGTTTACAAATACTAAGGGAATATTTAAGAAGTTTGCAAGCATAAAGAGAATTATCCTTGATTTGATTTTTACCTTTCTTTGCGTTCATATGATTTGTAAAACTAAAGAACTACTATTAATGCAACTTCAATTATCCTAGTTTTTACATAATTTATAAATGTAAAAAGAATTTCTTTCTCGATGTAAATTTTATCATTTCCAATGTTCTTATCCAAAAAATAAAATAAAATTTTAACTTTTAACTTTTAAAAATCTCAAGGCAATTTTTTTTTCTTCCTACGCTTTCATGCAAAAAGAATTATTCTCAATGCAACTTTTATCTTTCCATAATTTTTAACATGATTAAAAAAAGGTTTTATTCATGATGCAACTATTCGTTTATAAGGATCTTAAGATAATTATCCAATGCAATATCATAAAATTTACCCTAGCTTCGAACTTATACAATTTTCAATAATTCCTTGTGTATCCTATTTATACGCTTCTAACCATGTATTACGAAGAAACCTAATCTTATGTTGCGTAAAGTGGCGTATTGACCATGTTTATGACCGCATTAGTAGCTCCTGCACTCTTTGCTCCCGAATATCTCTCCTTTTTACTTCTTCTTCTCTCCCTCTCCCCTCTTCTCTTCTCTTCACTCTCTTCACTTATACCTCTCTTCTCCTTCCACTTTTCACTTCTTCCTTCTCTTCTTCTCCCTCCCTCCCTCCCCTCCCTTGCTTCCTTGCTCTCTCTCTCTCTCTCTCTCTCTCTCTCTCTCTCTCTCTCTCTCTCTCTCTCTCTCTCTCTCTCTCTCGCTCGCTGAGGACCAACGTACCCGACGCCGCACGAGGATCCGGGGGTTTCGAACCCCACAGCCACACCGACAGGAGATCCGGAGGATTCTTGATCTACATCGACAGCAGACTGAGATCCGACGACACTCGACACATTGGATCTCAGATCTCCAGTTTGCTCTTTCTCCACCGCCGATGTACCACATCCTGCATCCAGGAGGGATCACCAGCTATTAGCGACTTCGACGACTGCTACTACATCCCAGGATAGTATATCTCCCTGCATCTGTTACATATACACATCGCACCACTTTATCACAGCCGACAGTTGTTCCCCTATCACAACCGACATTTGTTCCCCTTTTGTAGTCATTATCTGGAGTACCAGAGCTACATACGCACATACACATATACGACACTTATCACACTCACAGCACCGTATTTTCAGTTTCCAGTTTTTAGCTTTTCATTCAGCACTTTTATTTTGGATAGCTGGACCTCATCAGTTGTATCACAGTTTGTCTCATAGGCCAGTTTTGGTCTTTAGAAGACGTTAATATAACTTTCTTTCTTTCTTTCTTTCTTTCTCTCTCTCCACCCTTGAGCCCCCACCAACCCCACTAACCTCCAGGCCGAGGGGGACCATCCTAGCCATAGCCATGGCAAGAAACAAAGCCTAGCGCCCACGCCCAACCGGTCCCCCGCTCCTACAGAAGGCACATGTCGAGGACACAAGGGATACTACGCCGCCACCGAAAGGCCCTGCCCCACCGATTCACCCTCTCGATGTTAGATAGACCCATGCATGACATTTTAGGATGACCAAGCTCCAAAAGCAATTCCACACCATACTTGGAACACATGAATTGTATCCAGTTGAAACACATATCAATTGTATCCAACCTATATACCATTTTGTACCTACTCAATTAGTTTATCATAGCATTAGATGGTAGTTTTACTGGGACCTAGAAAGCTTCCCAAACATTTTGTATGTAGCGTTTTGGTCTTATAGGCCAACTTGGCCTTTCGTAGACGTTAATATAACTCTCTCTCTCTCTCTCTCTCTCTCTCTCTCTCTCTCTCTCTCACACACAACCAGCAATGGGTGTATAGAATGGTATTAGCATTTCTATTAGCTATCTCTAGCTTATATAGAATTATTGTTTAAGTGTTGGGTGTAAAGTCCCTTCGTCTCCCTTCATCTCCATGTAAATAGACTTTCGGGTGTGAACACACCCTTAATGTACCCTAACATATAAATATATTATTTCATTCTTTGTGTACCATAGCAAACAATACGTCCATCTATGCGTTCACCCTCTCTAACTCTCAACTCAACTCTGCTCTTTAACTAACGCCATGATCTCGCACGGCATTGTGAACTCACCCCTTCAAATCAGTATCAAAGCCCAGAGTGCACACTTCCTGAGATCAAAGGCAGCTCCCAAACAGCTCAGGGAAGAAGGTCAGACAAGCACCAGTCAATGTGACTCACAGCTTACTGAGTGTGTGGCCGTCGAGCAACAAGCTCTGATGCAGGCAGTCGACAAGACTTTTGGGTTATGACAACAGCTCACAAGCGGAAGGCAAGATCAAGATAGGTCTAGTGTTGACCACAGCAGGTCCAACGTGGACCACAGCGACAGCAGGCAGTACTAGCGACGACCAACGGCAAGCAACGATTGCAGGGAGTCGAGGCGTGACAGGCATGACGGAGCCGCGACTAGCGCACGACAAACAAGTGAAGTGCGTCAGACGGCAAACGGCGAGGTTCCAAGTCACATGACTTGACATGACTGGCATGTCAACGGACCTCATCACGTCATTCTTTTTGGGCCACAAATTCATTTTTCTCTTTCCTTAAATTCTCTTGGAATTTTCCCTTGGCTCAACAGGGGTTCTTGTGTGCAAGCACAAAGTTCAGATTTGTGCATATCTATGCCCAGAAATTTGGGGCTTTTGAGGTTGAGTGCTGCTCATGCAAAATTAAGGCATCTATGTCAGAAATTGTAGACATTGTGTGCATTTGAATTGGGGATTTCGCTAAATACTTGTTGTAGCCTCATGTAATGATGCTGATATTCTGGCAGCAACAGGTGATATGCACATCACCAAAAAGAAGGTAATTGATGCCTTACTTTCAGCTCATGATGGGCTGTCACAATCATGGATAGTGGACAGCGGTGCCTCTTTTCATGTTACTCCCTCTTCGGAGTCATTTTCTGAATACACTACAGGTTGCCTAGGCAAGGTTTACTTGGGTAATAACTATACATATGAGATAGAGGGCGTTGGCACCATTCACTTGGCTCTTGAAAATGTCCAAGAGCTGATTTTGAAAGATGTCAGATTTATACCTGGTATAAAGAAGAGTCTACTATCAGTTGGGTAGCTTGATGCTAAAGGGTATTTTACTACATTTGGTGGTGGATCTTGGAAGGTCCATAAGGGCTCTATGCTAATTGTTAAAGGCAACAAAAGGGGGACCTTATATTATTTGCATTGTAAAGCATTACTTGGCAAGTTCTTGGTAGTGGTTGAAGTCCATTCACAGATGGAGCTTTGGCACAAAGGACTTGGTCATATGAGCTAGAAAGGCCTTCAGGTTCTCTACTCTTTAGGGAGATTTGATGTAAAAGACTCTGGTCCCGAATTTTGTAATGATTGCTTATATAGAAAACAAGTGAAGTCCCCTTATTACTGTGGTGTCGTTAAAAAATCTAATGCTCTTGACCTAGTACACTCTAATGTGGACACTGCTTGTTAATCCGTATGGGGGTGCACGGTACTTTGTTACTTTCATTGATGATTTCAGTAGAAAGTCATGGGTGTATGTACTTAATGTCAAAAGATGACGTACTAGCGAGACAACAGGGTTTGCGAGAAGGAACACGGAATGAACTCGGCAAACATGGAGAAGAGAAGAGAAGAGAGAAGAAACTCTAATAAATGGAACGATGAAGTTCCGAATCATGAAGTGAATGTGATACAAGGGACAAAGCATGCCGTAGCAAAAGGAAGATGATGAAGACAGCCACGAACCACAAACCGCAATGTCCTCCTAAAGGGGTGTGAGGATAGTGGAGAGGCTGGAGAGAAGAGATGACGGACTAAATGAATTAGCCATGAGGAATGAATAAGAGAGTGGCCTATAAATAGGCATAGTCAGTCTAGGATGGCGCCCCTTTTTGGGGTTGCAAATCCAAAACGCAAAAACGCAGAAACGCAAACTGCGGGTGAAGGGTGAAGGGTTTCTCAACACCCCTTCTCACACCCAAAAAGGGAAACGACAAGAGTGAGGTGGAGATATAATGCTACATGCTGAACAATGCTCATGCAACAGGTGCCACTTGGACACTGTTCCTTGTGGGAAAATTGTTCGCTTGTCCGACTGCCCTAGTACAAAGATGATGAAAACACGCAATGCATAGAAGGAATATCGGACTTTGTGTGGTGCCGAGAACCATAAGGATATGCCCGTACTTGATCTCGAGAGGTAGCTCCATACTGACCAAGTGACCAAGGCAAGAAGAGAAGAGGAGCAAGAAGATGTAGAGGATCCCTAAGATCCAAGATTTCCACCGAAAAGAAAATCTGTAGTAAAGACCAGTAGACAGAGTGAACTGGAGAACCCGAAACACAACCTTAGGAGAGAAGCCACTACCTCCGTGCATCCATGCTGGAAGGAATACGAAAGCCTCGTCACCCAGTCGCAGCCGAACCTCCGAGGTCCTGGTCTAGGTGGTACTTGAAGATCTTGGGTATCAGTAGAAGAGATAACTGATCGAGGCACCCACCCCAAGAAAGTAAAGAATGGGTGAAGAACTTCATGTGGAGTAGGTTTCCCCTCTGAGGTGGGAAGTGGAGAGGCCTCCGCTGAAGTTGAAGAAGAAGTAGATGCCCCCTCTGAGGGCAAAGAAATAACATCCCTCTCTAAATCTCCCTCTGAAGTAGATAGAGAATCCAAAAACTCATGGATTATGGACTCCGAAATGTTTGATGGCGAAGGAAGTGCCGTCGATTCTCCTGAAGAAGGTATCTAGGGTGCCGAAGAGCTCCCAGACGTAGCCTCTCGAACACGAGTAGTCCAGGGTGGGGAAGGGTGGGGCTCAGAATGAGCAAGAGGTGGGCAACAGTCACTGTCTCTCAATGGAGCAAACTAGGTAGCCGAAGGAGTCGAGCAGCCACTGTCTCTCGAAGGAGCAGACTGACGAGGGCACGGTATCAAACAATCACTGTCTCTCGATGCAGCGGACTACAAATCCATAGGTCGTGGAAGCCACTGTACCTGAAAATAAGTGGAAGAAGACTGCCGCTGGCATTGCAACAATCTCTAGGGAGTCGTAGTGCCAATCAATCCTCCATGTACTCGAAAGGACTTAGTGCGCATCGGATGCATCTTATTGCCTTGAGAGCATAGTACTCTGATAGCCAATGTAGAATGATCTCTGTGGCCCAGAAAGAAGAGGTGGCACAAGGAGTGCCTGGTGGAATATGCATATACTCCGGAGGGGTGGGAAGCAAGGGTCGAAGTCGGCAAGCATTGATGGTGTGTCCGATGATGCCACAGTAGGAGCACCCAGTAGTCTAGTCATCTATTGGTAAAGAAGCCATGGATACTAGTGTGCCTTGCTGAAGAAGGAAGAGGTCAGCCACCATGAACCACGAACTACGAACCGCAATGTGTGCCTCAAAGGGTGTGAGGGCAGTGTGAAACACAACCCACAATGTCTGCCTCAAGGGGTGGAAGGGTAGTGGAAGGGTTGGAAGTAAGCTGCCTATGGGAGAAGGATGCGACCAGCAGTAAGAGTTTGCAATCAGTAGAAAAACACAAGTGAGGAGAGAGAAAGACTAAAAACGCGGGCTAAGAGAGAGAGAGACTAAAAACGGAGGAAAAACCAGCAGCAGCAGTTAATATGCTAAAATCAGCTCTGAACAGTGTGTGGTAAGCTGGAAACAGGCATCAAACTGTTATAGACAGCAATGGCCAGCTTTGGCTGCAAGTCCTCCACATCCGGGGTATGGGCAGCAAGCTGAAATACCTGAAATCTGCAAAAACGAGATATTTTCTTAATGGAGAGTGATCAGCAACAGCCGCTCTACTGTAAACAGCTGCAAACTGCAGGTGGAAGGCTGGAAACATGCCCCAGACTGTAGATGACAGCAAGGGACAGCAGAGACCGCAATGTCCTCCACGAAAGGGGTATAAGCAGCAAGCTGAAAACACCTAAAACCTACAAAAACGAGATGTTGATGCAACGGAACAAGAAGAAAAGTGGATGCCGAATCCACCACCGGTCTTTGCCTTCACTGGAGTGGAGAATCATCGCTGCTAGGTGAGCAGATCCAGCTCTAATACCATGTCAAAAGATGGCATATCAACGAGACAATAGGGTTTGTGGGGAGGAACGCGGAGTGAACTCAACAAGCATGAAGAAGAGAAGAGAAGAGAGAAGAAACTTTGATGAATGGAATGATGAAGTTCCGAATCATGGAGTGAATGTGATACAAGGGACCAAGGGTGCCATAGCACAAGGAAGATGAAGATAGCCATGAACCACAAACCGCAATGTCCTCCTCAAGGGGTGTGACGGTAGTGGAGAGGCTGGAGAGAAAAGGTGACAGACTGAATGAATCATCCGTGAGGAATGAATGAGAGAGTGGCCTATAAATAGGCATAGTCAGTCTAGGATGGTGCCCCTTTTTGGGGCTGCAAGGGCTGCAAACCCTAAATACAAAACGCAGAAACGCAAAAATGCAAACTGCGGGTGAAGGGTGAAGGGTGAAGGGTGAAGGGTTCCTCAACACTTATGAGCAAAAAGAAAGTGTTGGATTCTTTTTAAAGTTTCATGCTTTTGTTACCACACAAAAAGGGCTTAAGTTGAAAGCAATAAGAACAGATAACGGGGGTGAGTATGTCTCAAAAGAATTTAACAAGTTTTGTGAGATGCATGGCATTAAGAGGGAGTTGACAGCCTCTTATAATCCTGCATCAAATGGCGTGGTTGAAAGATTTAACCACACACTTTGTGAGAGAGTCAGATGCATACTGTCCACAGCTAATCTCTTGTAGCAGTTTTGGGGAGAGGCTCTTAAAATTGCAATTCATGTATACAACCGCTCTCCCAATCGTGCATTGGAAAATGGCATTCCTAAAGAGGTTTGGTCTGGCAAACCTGCTTCATATGACCATTTCCGTGTCTTTGGCTGTGATGCCTTTGTGCATGTACCTGTAGAACAGAGGACCAAACTAGATATGAAATCAATTAAGGGCATCTTCATGGGATATGGAGATGAGGGAGAGATGGGTTATAGAGTTTGGCTTCCTCAAAGCAGGAAGATAGTACACAGCCGAGATGTAGTATTTAATGAGGCAAAGTTACTGAAAAATGCTACACATGGTGATCTTGACAAAAAGAAGGTCAAATTTCAACATGAACAACCAGCCATTCAGCAGCCATTAGCTCAAAGTTCTATCCCTTTTGATGCTGAAAATGAGCAGTAACCTATTGTGCTACAGCCAAAAGATTATGGACAGCAAATAGATGCACAGGATGAAATAGGACAGCAAGAAAAACATGCTGAAAACAGATTACAGCAGCAAGAAAATGCTGAAAATCAGCCACCTGGTGATGGTGTGCACATTCCCCACGATGTAGGCCCACCGCCTAATAATACAGATCATTGGGTAACACGGTCTACACATATCAGAAGGCAGCCACAAAGGTTTCAGCAATCTTTGGATTGCATTTTGTTGACTGATGAGGGTGAGCCTCTGACATTTAAAGAGGCACAGTCATGTGAAAACGAGAGAAAGTGGAAGCTTGCTATGTAGGTTAAGATGAAGTCTATATGTGCAAAAAACACATGGGAGCTTATACCTTTGCCCAAGGATAGGAAAGCTATTCCAAATAAATGGGTTTACAAAGTGAAATGTATTGATGGGAAGCCCAAGTACAAGGCACGGCTAGCTGCTAAGGGCTATACACAAAAGGAAGGCATAGACTTCCGGGAGGTCTTTTCACCGGTGATGAATATGACTATGCTCCATGTTTTATTTGCTCTCACTGCATCCTTGGATTTAGAGTTGGATCGGATGGATGTGAAGACCGCTTTTCTTCATCGTGACTTGTATGAAGAGCTATACATGAAGCAACCAGAAGGATTTGCTATTCCAGCAAAAGAGCATTTGGTTTGTAAGCTGAAACGCAACTTATATGGGCTGAAACAAGCCCCTAGATAATGGTACAAAAAATTTGATACCTTTATGCTCAGCCATGGATTTAAACGCAGTCATGCAGATCACTGCTTATACACTAAAAAGGCTGATGATGGCAACCTTATTGTGTTGGTTTTATATGTGGATGACATGCTGATTGCAGGACAGCATAAGAGTACTTTGAATGCTCTTAAAAGGCAGCTGGGTTCAGCCTTCTCTATGAAAGATTTGGGGGCAGTTGAACACATTTTGGGCATGTGCATTAAAAGAGACAGAGGGCAGCGCTTATTGTTTCTCTCACAGAACAAGCACATCAGTAAAGTACTTAACAGATTTAATATGGCTGATGCTAAGCCTCTTGGTGTGCCTTTACCGCCACATACAAAGCTTAGCAAAGCTGATTTCCCTAGAGATGATGTAGCTCCTAGTGCCATAAAGGGTATACTTTATGCATCAGCTTGTGGATCTTTGATGTATGCCATGGTTGCAACTCGCCCTGACATTGCTCATGAAGTGGGAGTTGTTAGCAGATTTATGTCTAACCCTAGCAAGCCACACTGGGAAGCAGCAAAATGTATCTTCACATACTTGAAAGGTATACAAGAAAAGTGTATATGCTATGGAAAGGGTACACTAGAGTTGCAGGGATTTTGTGATTCAGACATGGCAGGAGATCTTGATACTAGGAAATCTACCAGTGGGTATGTTTTTACTTTGGCTAGTGGGGCTATCTCTTGGTATTCAAGATTGCAGAAAATTGTGGCACTAAGTACTACAGAAGCTGAATATATTTCAGCCAACTGAAGCTTCTAAGGAAGCTATTTGGCTTGGCCGTCTGGTCAAGGATTTTGGTCTTTCTTCACGTACTCCAGTGCATGGTTGTGATAGCCAGAGTGCAATATGTCTAGCTAAGAATGCCATGTTCCATGCACGTACCAAACACATAGATGTTCACTATCACTTTATTTGACAGGTCTTGGATGAGGGTCTTGTCACACTAACTAAGATCAAAACCCAAGATAACCCTGCAGATGTTCTCACTACCTAAGCCTTCGCATTGCATTCGTTTCATGGGAGTTGGTTAGCTTAAAGGTACCACTTCGGGCCTTTAAGTGGGAGGTTGTTGGGTGTAAAGTCCCTTCATCTCCCTTCGTCTCCGTGTAAATAGACTTACGGGTGTGAACACACCCTTAATGTACCCTAACATATAAATACATTCTTTTATTCATTGTGTATCATAACAAACAGTACACCTATCTCTATGTTCACTCTCTCTAATTCTCAACTCAGCTCTGCTCTTCAGCTAACGCCTTGATCTCGCATGCCATTGTACACTCACCCCTTCATTAAGGTATCAAGACTTTGGATAGTTGTCAGATTTCTTCTCCTCCTCTCATCTTGCAAATGCCGAGCATCAGTTGGAGTGTCAGTTCAAATGATTGGCTGCATGGAGACCGCAATAGGATCGCGTGATGATCTCGATGACAATGACAATGGCGACACGCAGTAGCTTGTGGTGAGATCCCAATTTTCTTATTTTCCTTTTCTTCATTTATTAAGGTTAATTTTACCTCCCCTTCACACGCAAATCGGGTTATTACATAGCTTGTCTATCTTTTGATCCTTCTTGATTCATATAGCTATGGGCGGCATATTCTAGCTTATTTATTGCAATTTTTTTTAATTACAGATTTGTGTTTTTTTTTGTAATCAGCTCTTATTCATTGCATGTGAACTCTCTTGTGCAGTCTGTGCTCTTGGTTTGGTTGTACTCTCTCTTCTCTTCTTTCCTTTCTTTTTTCTCCCTATTCTCTCCAAATGGCTTCCCCCTGTTGTTCCAATGAGGACAAGTTACATGGCCCTGATTACCTAACATGGAGTGCTATTATGAAAGCTTGGTTTGTGCAGAAGCGGTTATGATACGTTGTACCTGGAGCTTGTGAGTGTCCTAAGCATCCTAATTTTCCGGCTGATTTTGAGGAGGAGACTGATGAAGAAGCTATGCTCACATGGGATATTGATGATGACCATGCATATTCTACTCTTCTTCGCTACATTTCCAAAGAAGTTCTTCCGACAATCGTCGCTTGCAAGACTTGTCTCACGATTTGAGTGAAGCTTCAGATGATGTATGAGGCTCCTTTGCTTATGTGTCCCATCACTATTTGTGGACAGCTCCAACAGATGAAGTTCAAGCCTAAAGACATTATTCAATCGTTCTACTTCCTATCACACCAGTATTAGACTAGCTTTGCCACATACAGTCCGCCCCTTCTGCAGGCTCATCTTGTGGGGATTGTGCCCTACAAGCTCCCTCCACCACAGTTTTATGGAGTGGCCAATGCTTTGCATGCTCAAACGTCATCAACACCCCTCAATTTTCTATAGATGTCCTCAATGCTACTTGAGCATGTGACATCTTTGCATTTACAAGGGATGCTTCCATCACAGTTTGGTAGTTCTAATGACACCTATACAACTTCAAAGAGGGGTGAGAAAAAGAAGTTGAAGGCCCAATGTTATCACTGAGGTCAAAAGGGATATTTACACAAGGATTGCAAAAGTCAATAGCTCTTCGAGGAACAAAGAGAAGAAGAAGAAGCATGATCCAAACTCTTATGCTGAGTCATCCTCTTCCTCAAACTCCGACTCAAATCCTCCAACCAAGGCCAAGGCCAAGGTACGCACAAGATCATCTTCTTTAGATCGAGGAAAGGGCTTGGCAACCCCTCCTCCTTTTGCTTTCTAGTATAGGTGATGCAGTCATCCTTAACGACTCTTCAATGCCAAAGAAGAAATGTGAGAAGGTGGTGAGATGAGGCAAGTGAGCCGCATCTATACAAGTATATAAGTGCACAGGTTCCAAAGAGGGACTTTCCTAATGCATAGACTGACGTCTAGCACGTTTAAATCCTAGAGAGGGAATGTGAGAAGGTGGTGAGATGAGGCAAGTAATCCGCATCTATACAAGTGTACAAGTACACACGTTCCAAAGAGAGACTTTTCTGATGCATAGACTAACGTCTGGCAAGTTCAAATCCTAGAGTTGGGATTGACATCCAGTTTCATGATGGCCTGTTCTTTAATAGAGAGTGGGATTGGCTCCTAGTCCGAGCTCACATGAGGGGACACTTTAGCGGTCTTGGCCAAAGGCGAGGAATCCACGGTCACATATGTTCAGAGGCACTTTTGACATGAAAGTCTTGTATGCTACTGCAAGACATTTTTGGCAGACACAGAGATCTGTTATGATTCTTCTCTATTTTTCAAGAGCTGACACAATCGACATCGACGTCAGGTTCTCTCTGAGGCACCTTGTTGGTGGCTAGATCACCTAGTGCTTGGATATCCATGGTTCTAGTCTAGTGATTCTTTGTTGTATGGACTCTAATTAGACTCTATCATTGTATCATTGTATCATTGTATTGTATTAGATCACCCAGGATCTAAGAAAAGGTGTTAGCAGTATACACAACTCATGTGCGAGGGTATGGCTAGGTATTTTAGGCATTTTATTGGGGCATTTATGATGCTTATTTGGGGCATCTTAGGCTGGCCAACCAGCATTGAATGATGAAATATGCCCAACTTGCTCCTATTTTGGCATTATTTTGTCCTTTATATATCAAGCTCCCTCCTCATTTAGTCACATCATCACCACAGGTTCTATTGGAGAGAGGGAGTCAGTGCCAATGCCTATGAGCCAGTGACTCATAGTGCATCTAAGTTTCACGAGGCAAGAGATTAAAGGGTCTTGAGGCAAGTGAGACCCTACAATCATTTCCTAAAGTGTCACCATAATTTAGGCCAATCGTGAGGGAGTCATATGTATTCTTTTCCAAAGCTCCACACACAAAAGGTCTTGGAAGGTCTCAAAGGTTACAACATTTTTAAGGGGGATAGCAATATGTGAGTTTACTTCTTGTGAACTATACCCTAATGCACAAGACCATGGGGAACAAAGACCTTGCTTCCATTGAGGATGGCTCTATAATACAAGACACTTGGCAACACACCATGCAAGAGAAGTTGGATTCCATTATGCAAAATCAAACTTGGGAGTTGGTTTCACGACCTTCTAGGAGGAAGATCCTTGATGTCACAACAGAATATAAGACAAGTACAAGGCGAATGGATTCAGATATGCACACAACTAGGCTTATTGATGAAAAAGCTACCCAAAAGCTTGGGTTAGCGATGCAAAGAAATTTGCATTGACAGCTTGGATCACTACCATTTGAATGGTCAACTAGGTGGCCTGTCTTGAAATGAATATCAAGCCAAGCTTTGTGAATGTTACTCTTTAGTAGGAGATTATCTAGAGTAGCCAACCGCTTATGAGGATTGAGTCTACCAACTATTGAAGGCCATCCATGGCATCAAGCAAGCACCCAGAGGAGCAAGTACACTACTCCTTTCTTGAGCATACCTTCCAGAGATCAAACTACAACCCCAATTGTCAACACAAAATAATGAATTGCCATTGAGAGAAGAGCATGGGACACATTCTACTTTTAAGCCATGAGAGATATGCGACCTAGTGCAATTTAACCTCTCTCTCCCTCATGCATGTGCAAAGAAGTTTAAATTAATGTATAGAATGTTTGCAGCAAGCCTTGAGGCCAACCAAGCCCGCCGCCCACAACAAGTACTCATGAAGTCCAAAGGTCATTAAAACACCATTCTATAGAAACAAAAGAAGAGAATCATAAAGAGGGCATAATAAGGGTGGAGCAGATGGTATCCAGCCATCTCTCCAATTATGAAACCCGCCAAAATCATGGAAGAAATTTGTCATAATAGCAAGCCTTGCACACAACCTATCATGAGGGCATGTATTTTAGCAAGCCTCACTTAACATATGGATTAATTTTTAATTACATGTTTAAGTAAATGTTGCACATGTGAGATGCAACTGAGGTTAGTGCAAATTAATGAGCCCAAGTCCTGAGGAATTCAACGAATGTGGAAGGCAAAAGTTGCAATTAGTTATATCGCACTGATACTAGGTGGTATCTGGTGTCAGTTATTGGCCTAAGTCATTTATTTGGCCATAAGTGTCAATTGGTGACACTAGAGATGTGGCATTTAATGGTACTTAATGCCGATCTAATGGTCAAAATTGGCACAGGGACACTCCAGAGATAAAGTAGCCTAGCCAATTTAATTACTAGATGATCTAACCATTTTTTTGGGCATCGAAATAATTATTATATTTTTTTTTGTAAATTTATGCTGAAAATTAATATAATAATGTGGATAATGCTAGAAATTCATTTGAAAAGGTTGACACTTTTTAAATTTTCCAAAGGGAGAATGGGAAAAATGTGGGGCAGGAAAGTTGGAAGAGCAAAAACGAAAGCTTAGAGAGAGAGAGAGAGAGAGAGAGAATCATTCATTCTTGCTGGAAACACATCGTGAGGAGCTGGAGCAGCCATCATGAGCTAAGTTTCAGCCATTACTAGCAGGTGTTTGCAGATTCAGAGCAGCCGATAGCTACAGAAGATCCTGGGCAGCTAGGTGACAGCCCCAAGCTAAAGGTGTTAGCAGATTTCGAGTCTCCAAGGTGTAGGCGACAGCATTTATTGCTGATGGGACAAAGTGAGAACTACATTTGACTGATTTTCAGTCATTTCTCGTGATAAAACTCTGAATTTTCTCTCTCCTCGGTATTCTCTTTCATTCCCCGGCCATTTCACAATCTTGCTTTGAAGAACTCAGCATTTGGACCCTGGGAGGAGGAATTTCAGTTTTCTCTGCTGTAAACCCTAATTTACAGCAAAAATTAGGAATTAGAAGCTGCCTTCGGATGCATGCTAGACATTGAAGACTCCAAGACCTGAATTATTCAAGGCTAAAGGTAATTTTCAGCTGAAATCAGGTTGAGGACCATCCATCCATCAAACTTGGGGCACTTCCATTCTTCTCGAAGAGGTGAAGGCCAATTGACTGCCCGAATTTAGGGGCAACTAGATTGAAGACTTGTTGGTCACTTTGGACAGCAAGGGGAGTTTGGATTGTAAAGGGGATTGGAGAATCCCATTGTAAATGAACTTCTACTTCAATAAAGCTAAAGAAATACCAAAAGGGACACAATTTTGGGGCCAACCAAGTGTCCATAGTCCAAAGATTAGTAGGTACATTTGTATTTTTTAGTTTTGCAATAAATGCTTAGAGTTGTAATTAAGTTGTGATCAAGGCTTCACCACCCATCCATTGAATGAAGGTTGATTTCACAACCCACATGACCATGGATACCCGAGGTTGAATCAAAGATAAAAGCATTGTGAGTTTGCCAAATGTGCCAAAGACCAATCCATCACATGAACTGAAAGACACAACGATAGTGAGACTGCAACCTAGACATAGAAGGCATCTTGCCTAATACCCAAGAATATATGGGCATTCTCCGACATGTCAGTGAGGTCCACACTTTGGAGATGAAGTCCCCAAACCTATCTGGCAATTGGACAAAGGAAAAGATGAGCAAGGGTCTCATCACAAGTAGTACAAAAAATACATTTACCATAAGATATCTTGCCAACCCGCAGCACATTGCCAGTGGGTAGACCCCCAATAAGAAGCCTCCATATAGAAACTTTCCCTTGATAGGGAACCTTTGACTTTCATAGATGAAGCACGCAATCGTGCAACTTAGCTATATTGTCACAAGCATACCAAAATTTATTAGCTTTCTCTATAATCCATCTCTTATCTTGTACCATTTTGTGGTAGATCTGATTAGTCAACCATTTTAGAAAATCCTCGTTTCACAAAGGCTCAATCCAACCATGGCAATGAGGGCTAAGAAGCAAGCAAGGGAGAGTGCCTCCAAAACGGGTCCCCCAAGGTCGACCAAATCAGCATGTAACCTTAAGATATTTGGAAGTACTAATGAATACAACCTAAATAACCCAAAATAATAGCATCTTGAATAGTCTTCAACCCAATCTTGCCACCCTATTAAATTAATCCCTTTGCACTTGCTTGTCAAGCCAGTCGAGCAACCTGGATGTAGCCAAAACCTTTGCTTGTAAGAAATTACTTTCCTTTCCAAAATCAAGAGGGCGCCAAACAGTAAGCCAAAGAGTCTCTTGCCATGATGCAATCAAGTGAGTGAGAAAAAAATACTTTGAAGTTTTGACCCATTGAGTCAAACTTAGAATACTCCACCATGGGGCTTGAAAAGTAGTACCCCCATGCAAAATGCCAATATCCTCTACAATATCTGTCCAAGGGTGATACTGAATACATAAGATTTCAAAACCTAGTCGGGCATACACGACTCACAAAACCAAAAAGAAAAAAAGAAGGATTGCAAAAGAGCAAATCACAAGGCCATCATATAAATTTTGATATCCAACAAGGCAACAGCACCCAACCGTTTTGGCATAGTAACATGTTTCCAGGATACCCACACTTGGCCTAATCGATTCCCTTGTTGCTTCCAGAGCATAAAGCGGTTAGGTTGCACTAGTTCTTGCAACGACTTTAGCATCCACAAAAGCAACAGCAAAAATAAGAAATCATGTTGAGCATGATTGTTTGAGTCACTTTCAATCACATATGCAAAGACAACCCTTAAGACTCACAATATATAAACTTATCATGAATATGTAAAGACATCCAATCGAGCAAAGCATGAGGATCCACATCCACCCCTATGGGATAACCCAAGTATTGAGTTCTCTCTCCTCGAAGAACCACACTCCCCTACCAACCAAATTATTCAAATCACTCTCTAGACAATTGATCAAAGTAGATTTCTGTGCATTGATATGCAAATCCAAAGCTAGACCAAATAGGCTCCATATTGTCATCGCTCTTTTCAAATTAGATCTCTCAACCTTATGGAACATAAACGAATTATCAATGAGAGATTTCCCCAAAAGTTTTTCTCCATTGGGAAGAGCTAATCCATTGACCTCACCATCAATAGCCAACTTATCTAGGAAAAAGAGCATCAAATGTGTCACCGAAGTAAACAACAAGGGACTAGGGAGGCATCCTTGACAAAGGGAGCGAGAAAGAGCAATCTTATCAATCACACCCTCATTTAGTGTGATATGCCCCACTGCATCAATATTTATAGTATTTATAAGAGATTTCATTCTAGCACCAAAACCTATGGTAGACATTAATTGTTGAAAAACATGCAAGGAGAAATGCCTCCAAAGTTGGTCCTCCAAGATCGACCAAATCAGCATGTAACCTTAAGGTACTTGGAAGAACTAGCAAATATAACCCAAATAACCCAAACTAATAGCATCTTAAATAGTCTTCGACCCGATCTCGCTATCCTATTAAATTTATCCCTTTGCACTTGCTTGTAAGGTCAATCAAGCAATCTCGATGTAGCTAAAGCCTTTGCTTGTAAGAAATTTACTTCCTTTCTAAAATCAGAAGGGTGCCAAACAGTAAGCCGAAGAGTCTCTTGCCATTATGCAATCAAGTGAGTGAGAAGAAAATACTTTGAAGTTTTGACTCGTTGAGTCAAATTTAGAATACTCCACCATGGGGCTTGGAAAGTAGCATCCCCATGTGAAATGCCAATATCCTCTACAATATCTATCCAAGGGTAATGCTGAACACACAAAGATTTCAAAACCTAGTCATGCATACTCAACTCACAAAACCAAAAAAAAAAAAGATTACAAAAGAGCAAACCACAAGGGCATCATATGAACTTTGATATCCAACAAGGCAGCACCACCCAATCATTTTGGCATACTTACATGTTGCAAAGATACCCGCACTTGGCCTAATCAATTCCCTTGCTGCTTCCAGAGCATAAAGAGGTTAGGCTGCACTACTTCTTGCAACGACTTTTGCATCCACGAAAGAAATGGCAAAAAATAAGAAATTGTCCTGAACATGATTGTTCGAGTCACTTTCAATCACATATGCAAAGGCCAAACTTGAGACTCCCAATACATAAATTTATCATGAATACGTAAAGACATCCAGCCAAGCAAAGCATGAGAATCCACATCCACCCCTATGGGATAACCCAAGTATTGAGTTCTCTCTCCTCGAAGAACTACACTCCCCTACCAACCCAAATTATTCAAATCACTCTCTATACAATTGATCAAAGTAGATTTATGTGCATTGATGTGCAAATCCAAAGCAAGACCAAATAGGCTCCATATTGTCACCACTCTTTTCAAATTAGATCTCTCAACCTTAAGAAACATAAACGAATCATCAACAACGAGAGACTGGCCCAAAAGTTTTTCTCCATTGTGAAGAGCTAATCCATGACCTGACCATCAATAGCCAACTTATCTAGGACTGCCATTTCTTTTTACTATCCCGAATATTCCATAGTTTATTAACCTTCCTAGTGACCCATTTCTTGGCCTACGCCATTTGATGATATATCTGATTAGCTGACCTCTTCTCGAAATCATCAAGAAGCACAAACATCCAGTCACGCCATGGTTGCAATGGCTGTAATGCAGGCAAGGGAGCGAACCTCTAAAGTCTGTCCTGTATGAACAACCAAATGTCACTATATCCGCAAGGCACCTGGAAGTATTGACGAATACGCGTGAAAGAATAAAGACACGGCTGCCCAGGAATAACACCATCAAAGATAGTCTGCAACCCCAAATGAGCCATCCGATTAAACTTGTCTCTCTGCAAATTTTTATCCGGCCAGTCCAACAACCTGGAGGAGGCCAATACTTTTGCTTGCAACAAATTCTTCTCCTTACAACTATCAAGAGAGCGCCAAACTACAAAACATAACATCTCCTGCCAGGATGTGATCAAATGAGAAAGGAGAAAAGACTGAGAGACCTTATAGGCCTCGAGGAATTGAGCACATGCCACCAAGAGGCATAAATAACTGTGCTACCATGAGATATGTCAGTTTTTTCTATGAAAATTTTAGCAATATATGACTAAGGATGACTCTGTACACATAAGGCCTACAAAAGGGTTAGCCTCAAAGCAACCATATGCAAGTTGGCATCCAGCAAAGCTGCACCCCCATCCTTTTCGGAGTAGTGACATACTGCCACGAAATCCACACCTGTCCCAAACGATTGCTTTTTTTTTTCACAACATGAATCTGATAGGCTGAACCAATTCCAAAAGGGACTTCTTATTCCAAGGAAGCAATGGCAGAAAAAACGAAATCATACTTATCATAATACACTCAGAACTTTAAGTGGGACATGTAGAGGCCAGCCTTGAGATTTCCAGTACATAAACCTATCATGAATCCGGGAAGCCCATCCAATCTAGCAAGGCACGAGGGGCTACCTCCACACCAATAGGATATCCCAAGTATCTAGTTATATTTTCCCTTGAGATCACAATACCATGCCAGCCCAATGCCTATAGATCATTCTCCGTACAAGAGAGAAGAGTAGATTTCTGAGTATTAATATGGAGACCCGATGCCAAAGCAAAAAGATTCCATGCCACGATTGCCCGATTAACATTAGTGTGATCTGCCTTAAGAGACATGAAACAATCGTCTACCAAACATTGGCCCACAAGTTGGGTACCACAGGAAAGAGACAAGCCAACTATCTCACGTTAATCAATCAACTTATCCAACAATGAGAGCATCGGGTGAGTGACTAAAGCAAACAGCAAAGGGTTGAGAGGGCAGCTTTGCATTAAGACAATTTCCTCTGAGATCCCTCCATTAAATGCAATACAAGCCATAGCACCTTGACTAATGGTATGTACCAAAGAAATTATGTGAGGAACAAATCCCATTGTAGACATTAATTATCGCAAAAAAAGACCAGCTAACATGATCAAATGCCTTCTCAATATCAAGCTAAAGCATAACCACCTGCTAGCCTGAAGCTTTGGCATAGTCAATTCCCAATTGAAAATTCAAGATGTTGTGCATTATATTCCGGCCTTTAATGAAGCCGTATTAACGTGGATGAACCAAGTGCAGAAATACCTTTTGCAATCTCTTGGCAATGATTTTGGAAGAGATTTTATATAAAGAATCCATAACAAAAATAGGTCTTCATTGTTTCAAAGATGTTGGAGAAGGAACCTTGGGTAACAACCTAATGACAACAATCTTCCAATCTGAAGGCATTGTTCTCTCTCTCTCTCTCTCTCTCTCTCTCTCTCTCTCTCTCTCTCTCTCTCTCTCTCTCTCTCTCTCTCTCTCTCTCTCTCTCTCTCTCTCTCTCTCTCTCTCTCTCTCTCTCTCTCTCTCTCTCTCTCTCTCTCAGAATATGTATATTACTCACAACAAAAGTACAAAAGTCTGGACAAGGTCATTGAAGAGACTGCCCAATACTAAGAACCAAATCATCTCTAGTCAAGATATCAACATGTTGTATAAGATCAAGCTGCCACACTGAAGAAGTTCCTTAAGCTTCACAACATGACATTGGATACCCGAGGCAACATAAAAAATAAACACGTTATGAGTTATCAAAATATGCCACAATA
This sequence comes from Lygodium microphyllum, assembly GCF_053477565.2. NCBI lineage: Eukaryota > Viridiplantae > Streptophyta > Polypodiopsida > Schizaeales > Lygodiaceae > Lygodium > Lygodium microphyllum. The sequence goes on along the minus strand of NC_141138.1, from coordinate 49,232,136 downwards.
ACCTTAAAATCTAAGAAAGCGAAATTAAATCTTCATATGAGGTTGCACTAAAGCATGATATTTAACCTTGCCAAAGACTCAATTGAAAGAAAGCATCCTAGTATCCACCCCAATATGCCAAATGTTAGAAAGGAGGACCCAAATCTTCTGAGCAAAAGAACACAAGATGAATCTGTGATGGGAAGACTCAACTGTAGCGATACAAAACAAACAATTCCCATTTAAAATACCCATGCTAAGAAGAGCCAATGTAAGAAAAAAACAATCCACTAACATTCTCCAAATAAATACGTGATGTGAATGGTGTCTTGTTGATCCATCCATCCATCACTATCAATTTCCACTAAGCTTTAGATTTGTGCAATCCCCAAAGCAAATTGGCTTTGGTGGTCAACCATGAGAGATCTCTGATCATGAGATAAATCCGATTAACTAAAAAAGTCTCAACACTCAAATGCCCTACAACGTCCCAATCCTGATAGGAACAATCAGAATCTAGGATAGGAAAGGGTTGTCAATCTTACAAAAGTCTCGAGACCTTGCCTTAAAGATCACGGTAGCCACAAGGGACTCAAAAGGACCCATTTGGTGCTGCAAAAAAATATGAATGTGCCTCGCGCCAAGAGAGTGGCATCAACCATCAAGACCAATCCAAGGCAAGCCATACAATTAAACTTAGGTCTCTCCTTTGATTTGTCCTCCCAAGAAAGCAATGAGACACTACTAGAATTCCCATTTGCAATGAATCGGCAGCCAATCTATCCTTTGCCAAATGCCATTGGACCTTGCAAAGAACCATTTTCCACGAGCATACCAAATGGTTGAAGAATTGAAGCCGATGTAGAAAACTGAACCTCGGCATTAAGTACATGCCACCATAGACCCTAAATCTTGGTATTACCATACCAAAGGTCCCAATCCTCAAGGGTTGTTGACCAACACACACCACCTGAAAAAGAGACCAATGAAGAGCTGCCATATGGTCCTGAACATCCAAAACAACCCCACCTCCCATGGATTTCAAGGTACAAACATGGCTCCAAGATATCCAAGATATATGAGCATGCATAAAATCTTTCTTCCATATGATAAAACAGAAGTGCCGAGTGAGATCTTTCGAGTCTTTCGAGGCAACATTAGTCCAAGGCAGCAATGGGAAAAGGTAAGTGAGCATGGGGAGCATAATGCTCTCTCTCTCTCTCTCTCTCTCTCTCTCTCTCTCTCTCATGATGTTCCTATTCATAATGCTTTATGAATATTCAAACCATCGAAGAGTTATCAATTGAGAGGCTTACAAGCTTCTATCATACAAAGGAGCACCCTCTTCTTGCTCAATGTGTACCCAATCTTCTTCGTCTTCGTCTTGATAATGAGAAGAATCCCTGCACAATGATTTCAAAAAAGAAACATCTTTATGTTAGTATGCCAATTGAAAGTTGAGAAATCAGTAGCAAGAATCCCCATTAAGTTAGATTTTTTATAATAGATATTCCATCAAAATATCTTAGTTAAACAGTGTGAGTCAAGCTCCTATATCCAATTGGCAAACTGTACTTTTGATTCATGATGCATTCAAGCTGCCAAAACAATGCTAAAACCACATCATCACCTTTTATTATAGCTTCCACCTCTGCAATTACATTAATACAATTTCTGATGAGCCAGCGAGGGCATGAAGGAGTGAGGTGCACATAAGCATGAGTTCTTTCGCCATTGTCAAGCATTGTCATATATTATAGAATGTGCATGTGTGTGCACACGCACACAATGCATTTTGCAAGTAAAAGTGTATTAAGAGTGTCATATTTTGCACACATGTTCGACCGTTCGAGTTAATAATGAAAAGCAAGCACACATGAGTGCACGTAACACAATTGCCTCCAATGCTTACGTAGAAAAATGCTGTCATGAGATTTAAAAACTGACATGAAGAATAAGTCTGCTTGTTTACATCACCAGCTTAGCTCAAACGACCCTTGCTGTTGCAGATTGAATCCAAAAAGCTTCAAATGGGACTCCGGAAACAAAGTTTTGAATGATCGATACAAACAACAAGATTATAGAACTTAGGCAATTTCGTGCCTGAACCTGTGCACATTGTTAGGAAGCACAATGCGCGGTTAAAGAAAGCCACTCACATTATTCCCTATTTACAATTGAACCTGTGATCACTCGGTCAGCAAAGGAGATTCTCCTTAGGCACCACAAATAAAACTCAATTCCCCTGCAGGCGCCATGAACAAGCTCCAGCGTTTAACAATATTTAGGCGTCAAAAGAAAAGAAAGACGTTCTATGAAAACGAAGGGCAGAATTGGGACCTCAAATGCTGCAATAGACAGCCATGGCGTTGACTACATCAAACCTCCAAACGCTTACCCTTACGCGCTTCAATCCAAATCCCCCGGAAGAGCTTCCATATAATGTTTTCACAATGCCAATTTTTTTAAATCCTCGTTGTCCTAATTGCTGAAACTTCATCCTATTGTTAACCACCTAGCCTCGAGACGACTCCCTTTTTTACAAGCTCTAAGCAATGAGCAAAAAAGACCAAATATTGCCTATCTAGATTTCACTATTTGAGTTTTTTGGGATTGGATTATGCATAAGATATATTTACATCACTCCCCAAAAACATGGATTCAACATATTGCTAGCATTTACAATATCCTCGATGACGTCGTCCTAATACCCCCTACAAAAGTACTTTTTGTGTCAACTACTCTAAAAAGTTTTTGGGGCTCTTATATAGTCTCACGGATCCTCTAGGAAGGTTTCCTACATATGCTGAAATTTGTTGTAAAATGTGCTCTGTGTGTGTGTGTGTGTGTGTGTGTGTGTGTGTGTGTCCCCCCTTCGAGATGGGAACTAGCATAAGTCAAATCAAGACTTCCTCGCACTAGCTTCAAGTTGAGATGGAGATTTCCTTGAGAGGCAAGATAATAAAATATATATCAAAGATAGTAGATATATAGAAGTGAAGATAAAGCAACATCACATAGGCTAATGTTTTGCCTAGTTATGAGATACAAGGCTACTTACATTACCTCTTCTAAGAAGACTTTGCTCCACTACGTCGGTTTATGACATTCAGTGACCAAAGATGCTCTCACGACTCTTCCTCTTGGAGATTCATGAACACCAAGATACACTAAACTATCCCAGTAGTAGATATGCATGATGTTACCATATTATGCTAGTGATGTGTGTGAACACATTTAGGACCTCCAATGTTTTTTTTCCCTCACTTTCACATTTTTTCCCCTTGACTTTGTATATACCCATTCTCTGTATAGAGCAAACCTAATCTCATACATCTTCTATATTAGTATTTCTCAGTACACTTTGTGTTGTGTACTATCAAGCTGCTTTTTCTTTTCCATGCTATGTTTGCACATCCCTACAATTGTAAATCCACCGTTTAGTATCAAAGTAGGATTCTACTTTTTGAAAATAATATTTAACACCCTCCTCTTTATCTTTTCTAGCTTCATGGAAAGAATTGTGAACACCTATCGCTTTGTCTTCTAATAGGGATTCAACAAGCATTCACAAAATGTCTAATACTACATGTAAGCTCATGGATCTCCATGTCATCAAATTTTTTTTCAAGCTTATTTTGGGCTTCATTTGCACTACTATGAGGACTATGCAAGCTCCCTTTCATGTGGAATTTTTTACAATGTCCATTTTCGCGGGTAATGCCTTCTACAGTCTACTTTATGTTGTGCTATCTAGCATAGGTTGATTCTGTGCATAGTTTCCTCTATACATACAACTTTTGCAACAAAGTGCAATCAATGGCCATGGTTGATAAGAAGATCCTCCCAAGGCTTTTGTAGACATTTTACTGCACGAGTCAACACATGCACCAACTCTAAAGAAGCCTTTACTCTATGTTTGCTTTCTTGTGGAAATGCCTTTGTCTATTGCTTGCCCATCATACAAGCTTCACATTGTTCCTTCACTTCAGTTACTCTAGCTACGGTAGCAACCATACCTTGCTTATGCATCTACTTTAACAATGTAAAACCAATGTGACCAAATCTTTCATGCGAAAGTTTACTTTTTTCCACACTAGCAGTAGTTGTAAGAGCACTTAGCTCATACAAATTGTTCCTTCTTTTTCCTTTGCCAACAACTTTGCCAAAACTATCAATAATTTTTGCACGTGTCTGAGTGAACCTCACCTCACTGCCAATATCAATTATAGAAGCAATTGATTGAGCAGATTTCTCTTAATCTCTGGAACATACAACATTTTTGAAAGTTAATTGAGTTCACCATTTGCAATAACAAAGGAAATAGTACATGTGTCCTTAGCAAGGCATTTTGCATCATTTCTAACCATCATAGTGATGGATTCTTGTAAAGGCTTCATAGAACTATATAGATCTTTCTTGTTGGTCATGTGATAGGAGGTGCCACTATCCAATACCCATGAGTCAATGGTAGATATTTCTTATACCAAGAAACACATTTCCTCAATGGTGGTGGCCATGAATAACTCGAACTTTGCTTCAATCATATTAGCTATCTCCTTCCCATTAGTCTTCACAATGCCATTTTTTTAATCTACCTTCTTAACATGACAATTTACAATTGCATGTCCTTTCTTCTTGAAGTAGAAGAAAGCACTCTTGTTGGAAAATTTTCTTACCACCCTTCTTCTTTTTATCACCACTGGTAGAGGAACTACTTTTTCCTTTTGCATTGGTAGTGGAAAATACAACATTTCCACTGTTGCTGCCTTCTCAGGCTTTAAGCCTTAACTCCTCCTTCGTTAGTAGTATACAAAATTTCTCAAACATCAAAGCTTGGGGTCTCACCTAAGTATTTATGGAAGTTACCAATCCATCATCTTCGAGCTAGCTCCTCACTAGTCTTTTGTATCCTAGCACCAACCGTCTAGTCACGCAGATTCTTGATTCGAGTGATGAATGCTTCAGCTGTCTCTCCTTTAGCAAACTTCTTTATTGCTAGTTGATTCTCCAAGTTCTGAATCCTTGTTTGATATCACTTTTCTATAGACTCCTTAATACGTTCCAAGTCTTTCATGCCTTGGTTGTATACTAAATCATTATGGAAACAACTTGTAACTAAGTCACACAATGCTTTTGCATTCCTTCATTTCCAAGCTCATACAAGATTTGCATTTTGAGGAATCATGACACTCGAATTTGATGGGTTGGGGTGGGTTGTGGTTCTGGGTCAGTTCCAAGCATTGCTTTAAGAAGCTCATAAGAATCAGGGATAGTTGTTCCACAAAGTATAGTTTGTACCATCTAACTTGCCTTCGTTGAAGGTTCGTGCATGAATCATCAATGTTTAAATTGTCGATATAGCACCACCACCACTTGATGCGCTAGCACCACTACTTAATATAGCAGATGTCATTTCTCCTCTTCGCTATTGATCGTGTACTCTTCGCTATTGATCGTGTACTCTTCACTCCTTAGAGCCCTCTAGGCTTTGATACCATGTAGAAATTACATGGCATAGCATATAGAATCTGAGCAAGGAGCAGAGAGCACACAACAAATATAAGAAAAACAGGGACTGCTTTGATTTTAAATGAATTGATATAAAGATTGCTCTATTTACTCGTGCACTTCCACTATGAAGCTTAGATAGCAATCCAGATAGATGATAGATAAAGAGCTTAAGGATAGTTAGAAGAGCTCTAACTAGGTGAAATATAGATTGACAACGCTTTAGAGGGGTCTTTCTTTTATAGCCGAGAAGGTAGTGTGGTCAACATATCAAACCATATTATGAAATTTCCCTAATTGACTAGGGAATATTCCAAAAAAATATTTCATTTTCCGTCGGGCCAAGGGTTGGGTCCCCTCGAGACCCCCCAACCAGGGGCTACTTCCATAGCCCTCAAACCCCAAAATAGGGGCCCCTAACAACTCCTAAACTCTACAAGTCAAGACATTGTGCCTTGAGTTGCTACTAGCATAACTACTCTATCTAACCCAAAGGCTAGATCCACAAAGGTCGCCTTTTTGCCATCCAATATCACATAGACCTCATCTAACATATAAGTCAGGATCCATCCAATGTCCGTGCTCACATATGACTTCTCCTCATAATGGGGACCTTACAACTTAAGCACCATGGATCATTGGTGGCACCTTACGAGGGTGGGGCATTGAGCATATTTAACAATTATTCCTATTTTACTCTCCTGACTTTCTACATATGAGCTTCAAACTCCCACTATTACCTCAATACTTCAATTATCTCAAATTCTACAATGTTTTCAATGTCTTCATTTTCTATTGTAGATTCTGGGTTTTGGATTCTGGACGTCTTGGTAGTATGGCCCCCTTCCTCTTTCTCTAGGGGTTTATTTGGCATACTTTGCATTTGCACGTATTGTTCATGATCTATAAGACCTTAATCAGACACCATGGTTATAGAATTGTATTGGCCTTTAGAAACTCATCTTCCTCATCATACTTAATCCTTCCACCATGTTAACTGTTTGGCCACAGCTGCTCTTCATTGTGGTGAAGGAAGGGCAACATTTTGTAAGATTAGAGTAACTTTGTGTTGATTGCGACAAATAGTGAGTTTATCTTGATTCCAAGTATGAGCGACTCTTGCTTGACGGAGCCAAGGCATTCTCAATAAGAGCTTATAATCCTTGCTTGCATGCTCCATATTTTTACAACTAAAGAAACAAAGAAGAGATGGCAGCAATTTCCAAATGCACATAGCTAATAATGCCGAGTAGTCTCACCCATTGAAAATTTTCCATTATTATCAAGAATAGGACGGGTTCCTAATCTATTAATTTGAATTACTTATAGGTTACCAAGGTGATAATGTTGACATCGAATCTATTGTTGAGCATGATGTTTTGGATAATTATGTCCTTGCACACCAAACAAGGAGGAGTAGAATTGTTGAATTAGACAATGGGCCTAGTGGTACTGGATTTTACTTGATTCTTTAAGCTGTCTCCTTTGTCAATACTAGGCTAACCATCTAGATGCTGATTTCTAAGATGCTTTTGTGTTTTCTAAGATAGCCCTTGAGATGCTTGCCTTTGTCAATACTAGGCTAACCATCTAGATGCTGATTTAGTTCTATTCCATAATAACTTACGAATGTTTCAAGAGTGGATCAATCCTCATAGTGTGTGGGATTCCTGCCTTTGAGGACAAAACTTTGATGACACCATCGGGTTGCGGATCCTCCTTTGCAACTTGGTTGTTTTTATTTTGTTGCAGGGATGGTACACCCCGGCCATTCTCCTATTGCGGCTTAGACTTCATAGTTTTTAATCCTATAAAGATTCTCTAGTTTTGTTGATTCCATCCTAAACTCGAGTGCAAATTCTTGAACTGATGGGTTGTGTGCCTCTCCTTTGCTAGTTATACTGCAAAAAGTGCATCGTAGTGTGGATTTCACGCACTTCTTTCGAGGCTTTATCATCCTGACCATATTCATATAGCTATTGAGAATTCTTTAACACACTTGAGATTCTTGACCATCTTCTAGGTTGAACATTTGTGGACTAGAACTTGGTGATGTGTATTTCATTGCACTTGATTTTCTTGCTGTCCATTCAACTACTTGATGGTAGACTCTCTCCTATTCTACCCATAAAGGACCTATGGATATTAATGCTACTTCCTTGTAAGTTCTTTCGGACCAGGTTACTACATTGATATCTAGCTTTGGTAGCTCCTTGGTTTTCACTGTGTTGGCTACGAGAGCATGCATGCTGAGCCTTGCCCTTGCCATCTCTAGGCATCATATGCTTGGGTTTCTAGACACTCCAATCTCCAATGTCCTTCTTGCATACAAAAGAAACAGTATTTAGAAAATGTCCGAAGAGTCTCTTCCTCCCCTACCACATATGCCATGGCCACTGTCGAGTTGTTGATACTGCTAATTTGTGTATGCTATTGCAAGCATCTACGCTCTACGCCTGATTGGTTGACATAGGATTCCATTGGCCGAACTGCAATGCTCTAGTACCTTGCCATCCTCCGAGGTGGAACATCTGATAACGACCATTGTACCACTAGTTGTGAGTGGCCATATTACAAATGCCACACCACTATTGATTCATCTTGGACATGGCTCAAATTATTTCATTATGTACACCATAGATTCTTGATCTCATTTTTTTGAGTGTCCTCCAGTGGCCTCTTTCCCTTTTATTTCTTCTTAGACTTATTGGGCTTTTTCTCCTCCTCAACACTGGAGTCATCTTCCTCGATGGTAGTTTCTACCTCCAGATTTGAATCAGAGTCCAAAACACTAGTGTTGTCATCTTGGGTCTTTTGAGCCAACTTTGTGGATTTTGTTCCTTCTCTAGATTTTTCTTAGGACAAGAATTGATCCAATGTAAGAGCTTTCTTGTAAAAGGGATCTATACTATTGCCAAACAACTCATTAGAGGAAAAAGCTTTTTGGATTGGCTTATTGAAGCCTTGGACATACATGGTATTTAACATTTCATCATGAGGGTGGGTGTTTGGGTCAATTCTACTTTTTAGGATTGTGAACTTGGCCGTGTAGGCTAGGCTAATTTATCTCCTTACTTTAGGCTATAAAGTCATTCAAGATTCTATGCATCTGTTCAGTCAAGCTGAAATCTACTTTGGAATGTAGTACGTGTAGCATTCTACGTGGGCCATCCATGTTCTATTGCTAGCCATATTGCAGCCTTTTTTTGCATCAAAGATTCGAATACGATGACATTGTGAGGCTCGTTGACTTGACTAGGGAAGTTGATAGTGTAAGTGACACTAAACTAGTGGATGAACACATCCAAATCTCATGAGAAGATCCAAAGAACTTTGGGAATGGGATGTTGGTTTGGTGGCTATTCTATTAAGAATTGAAAATCCAGAGGGGGTATAGGTGGCATAACAACCGGATAAGCAGAAGCAAAGAAACAACCTACTAGCTTCAATGGAGTAGTGGGGGGTAATTGGTGGAAGTGTGCATTCACTTCCATTCCTAGAAGTGAAGCATGATTGGTAGTTTTGCAGCGACTAAGAGGATTAGTTCACACGGGATGCGTCATTGTTGATGATAGAAGGCGCCTTAAGAAACAACATTTGATTAATCTAGATCCAAATCACCTCAATCTGCAGTCATCTTACTAACATATCTAACAACTACAAAATATATCCTCAAGTAGAAACTTGTATACAACCTTGGTAGCCTTTGTCCACAATGCTCTATCCTCGACCTAATTGGTGAGATCTTCCCTTGACAGAACAATGCATCTCATTTGCCAAAGGCCAATGGGCATAGTAAGCAAATCAATCACCTACTTATAATGCATACAAAGTGAGTAAGTTGGATCAAGCTCATCTCTATGTTGCACTGAAGAATATGACTGGCAATCCTTGCACGTCTCAACAAAAGTGAGATACATCTTTGTACATCCCTTTCCACTAGTAACATTCTTGGAACTTCTAACATGTAGCCCACACACCTCTATGTCCAACCCATAGGCTATCATGAAACTCTCTCATAACTTGCAATTGTATAGTCCTACTAGAGACTACTCTCAGAGGTACCCCACCTCTCTTTTTAGGATGCTTCCATAGCAATCCATCTCTCAAGAAATACCCATAGGCCTTCTATCTAATCTTCTTGAACTCTATATCCAACAATTCAGCTCTCTTAGTTAGTGTATTCAAGTATTGACCAATCTATATAACCATTCACTTGTATAGATATCCTTTGAAAATTCCTCAACTCAAGAGACATGACATATGTAATCAACCATAGTTGAAATCTCAGCCTCTCCATCATCTGCAAATCAGCAACCTAAATTTCTTTCCCTACAATATGCCTAAATTTTAGATTCATGGAATGTATATTTGTGATCCATCAAAGTATAGCAATGTTAGGTGCAGAGCAACTAGCAATCATCCCCAACAAAGTCAAATAATTAGCCTCAACCACAACATAAGCATCGATAAAATATTATTTGTCACACTTAAGAGTAGTCACAACTCCTCAAAGCTCTCTTTTGCTCTATGGGTATCTTTTTTGCCTCTTATTCAAGACCTTTGCCCCCAACCATATAGTATACCTATGACCCTTCGCATCATCATGTCCAATAGCCCAAGTGTTGGGGGTAAAGGCGCCTCCGCCTAGCCGCCCATGTATTACTACATTGACAGTACCCGCCACTGCACACTACTGCAGGTGGCGGGCGCCCGTCCTAGTCATTTATTCTTTATTCTTTTAGTGACAGTTTGAATAAAGGAAGGCCCGGCCACACATTGTGGTTGTTGGAGTTCCCATTTCTTGTCTCTCTCTTTCTAGCTCTTACTCTCCTGCCATAGCTCTCACATGCAAGCTTCGATCCTTCTCATCTTTCAACTAGTATCAAAGCTCGACTTCCTAACTCTTGAGCTTGGCTTGGCATTCTTAGCTTCCCATCAACTCCCTACTAGCATTGGGTCTCCATCCCGGCAGCCATAGCCAACTCCCTTGAGCTCCCGTCACTCCCCGGCTTCCCGAGCTTCCTCCCGGCCTGTTGAGACACCCTCAGGGCATTCACACAAAGGTATTGCTTCATTCTTTACTGGGTTTTATTCAGTCCATAGGGTGCCATATCCAAGGTTCATGGAGCTCATATCTTGCTCCCCCTTCATGGTGGCTTGTTGAGGCCTCTTCCTAGGCTTCATTGGTGCCTACCCTACCCCCCACACTTGCCATTTAGGCCACGTGTGTTGAAATGGCAAGCTCAACACGTGCGGACATTGATGATGGACCGCCTGGCTAGATGGATCCGCACGTCTACACTTAGCACATTGGTGGTCATTATGATACTCATATGACCACTGACTTATCACTTATTATATTTAGTTTGTTACACCTACCTACAGTTGGCAAAGATATAGCGCCAGCCGATTAGTGTAGTCGGTTATGTACTATTTGACTTAGTAGGCCACTTTCCTTTATGTTGTATCTTATCTATACTTTGTGTACATTATATAGTGTGTGGAAGAAGAAAAAGAAACCAGCAAGAAAATGTTTTGGCCTCCATCTCTCTTCTTGTGTTCTTGAGTGAGCTTCCTCTTGTGTATACAGTGTGTGTTTGGCGCGGCAGCTCAAGCAAGTTCCCCTATCACGCGATTCTTGACATGGTATCAGAGCCGCGCCACTGAGAGAGGCTGATTTTGAAGGCTGAAGTGAAGGAGAAGAAGCAAGGTTCGAGCAAGCAAGCAACGGGTAAAAAGCTCTCCCATTCTTTCACTCTCTCTCTTGGATAGTGCTTGTGAAGACACCAAAAGCAGATCGAGCAAAAATCTCAGATTGCTATGAGATTTGGTGTGCAAGCAGATCACTGTATATTTATTAGATCAACCCTTTAGGGCTATCCCGAAGTTATTTTGGGCGTCTGAGACTGTTTCAGACCCCATTTTAGAGCCGCACAGTTGCAAACAACAATTTTAGGGTACGCTGTGATTTTGGTTGTATTAACCGAAAGTGGGTGCGCAAGTTGCAGATTGCGAATCTGTAATTTTTGAGGTATTTGCAGGAAGTAAACATAAGATTCATCTACAAACATGTTGCTGATTACATGTACTATTGAGCAATCAGTGAAAAAGGTTGCTTGGTGTATTACTGTGCATGTGTTATGAAAGATTGCAAAAGACTAGCTTGCTGTGTTGTATCCTTGTTTGTGATAATAGCAGAGAACAGTGGAAATCCCATTATTGAGAAGCTTGATAAGAACAACTACCCTTCATGGAAGTTTCGTGTGATGAACTTCCTCATTGGAAAGAGCCTTTATGAGTTTATTTCAGGTGAAGAAAAGGAGCCAGAGCTGGGTATCCCTCCGACTTGCAGATGAGTTAAAAGCATGGAAAGAGTGGAATGCGAAAGACAAAAAGGTGATGTACTGGCTATTTGCAGTCATTGATAATACTATGCTACGACATATCAGGAATGCAAAAACTTCACGCCATGGCTGTCTATTGCAGCATTTGAGGTTCCGCAGAATCCCTTCGTTTTCATAGAACGTCTTTCTTTTCTTTCGACGCCTAAATATAGTTAAACGCTGGAGCTTGTTCATGGCGCCTGCAAGGGAATTGAGTTTTATTTGTGGTGCCTGAGGAGAATCTGCTTTGCTGACCGAGTGATCGCAGGTTCAATTGTAAATAGGGAATAACATGAATGGCTTTTTTTAACCGCACATTGTGCTTCCTAACAATGTGCACAGGTTCAGGCACGAAGTTGCCTCAGTTCTATAATCTTGCTGCTTGTATCAATCGTTCGAAACTTTGTTTCCAGAGTCCCGTTTGAAGCTTTTTGGATTTAATCTGCAATAGCAAGGGTCGTTTGAGCTAAGCTGGTGATGTAAACAAGCAGACTTATTCTTCATGTCAGTTTTTAAAGCTCATGACAACATTTTTCTACGTAAGCATTGGAGGCAATTGTATTACGTACACTCATTTGTGCTTGCTTTTCATTATTAACTCGAACGGTCGAACATGTATGCAAAATATGACACTCTTAATATACTTTTTCTTGCAAAATGCATTGTGTGCACGTGCACACACATGCACATTCTATAATATATGACAATGCTTGACAATGGCGAAAGAACTCATGCTTATGTGCACCTCACTCCTTCATGCCCTCGTTGGCTCATCAACAATTGTCTTAATATAATTGCAGAGGTGAAAGCTATAAAAAAAGATTATGAGGTGGTTTTAGCATTGTTTTGGCAGCTTCAATGCATCATGAATCAAAAATACAGTTGCCAATTGGATATAGGAGCTTGACTCACACTGTTTAACTAAGATATTTTGATGGAACATCTATTATAAAAAATCTAACTTAATTGGGATTCCTGCTATTGATTTCTCAACTTTCAATTGGCATATCTAACATAAAGATGTTTCTTTTTTGAAATCATTGTGCAGGGATTCTTATCATTATCAAGACGAAGACGAAGAAAATTGGGTACACATTGAGCAATCATTCCTTATAGCAGGAGCTAAAAGATTTGATGGAGGGACACACAGGACTTGCGGATGCTGATCCGCAAGATCATGATGCGGTTACACAGATCCCAAGTCTAACTCTACACTCAACTCCTAAGTCTTTGCACGTCAATGCTTTTTGGGAAGGCACTGAAATGCATGCAGTTTTATCCGTCCTAGCCTTAGAAGATATGACGCGAAAAGGAATTGTAGACACAGGCGCAGGTGTTAGTGTACTAAGCCATGCAATCTTAGAGGCATGGAAAAACCCTCCTGTAGAGACTGCCAGGTTTAACGTCACGTTAGCAAATGGATTGAAGGTAAGACCATTCGGGGTCTTAAAGAATTGGCCAGTAAAAATTGCCGGTGTGCAGTTTTCCGTAAACTTCATTGTCATAAAGGGAGTGGATTACGACATACTATTAGGCCGACCTTGGATGAGGAATGCGCGTGTCATTGAGGACTGGGGCAATGGTTTGATTTTCCTAGGGAGCAGAACTAGTGCCGTAAGGGTAGAGATGGACACTTGGAAGACGACCCCTGTTGACCTAGATGCCATCTCAGCTATGCTGAAAGGCGATACTCAAACGACCAAACCCTATGGATCACTCACTAAATATATTCCTTGCCTTGAGGATGAGAGGGATTGGATGCACGTTTTGGCAACCATTGACCTACCATTCTCGGATGAGGAAGAACTATATCGGCAGGCTGCTAAAGCTGCAACCATGCCAATTGAGGAGCCAATTGTGCCACTCTGCATGATGGCAGGAAGCTCACTCAACCCAGGCAAACCATCCTCGTTCCATATCCCCAACAACAAACTAGAGCTTCAGGAAATCGTAGAGTATCTGACCAATAAACTGGAAGGTAACTTGGCTGCTAACTTAAAACCTCTACGTGATCTATTAGCTAAGCCAGAATGGAAATGGACCAAGGTCCATGACCTGAATTTGTTATATAACTGGGCTTTAGTTACTGATGACAAGGAGACGGGAGAGGAAAGCTTAGGTGATGATGAGCAGTCAAAAGGACAGGACTCTGATGACGAGGAGTATGAGGACTGTCGCTCTACGGGAGAGGAGAGTGAAGAAGAGATAGATACAATAGAGTACGACACGGAAGGAAAAGCGATAGAACAAATCAGGGCAGACTCAAGGCCTAGGAGAGGAAGGACCAGTCAGAACGAAAAAGGAGTCATGCGAATGGAGTGTGACAGATCCTGGCTAGAACACATAGGAGTCGTGGATTACGAGCAAGCCACAGTGGCACGACCATGGGTAATCCCAGTGCTCAAGACGGATGCACCTACTGAACTACGACCCCCTGGGGAAACACCTTCCTCAAGTAAGGGATGCGAGTTTAACTCAGAGTCAGAAGTCACCACTGAGAGTAATCCCGAGATACCACAACCTTCTAAAGTCAAACGCACCAAGGGAGACTTGCCAGTCCACCTAAGGCACAGGAGGCTAAATGAGGAGGCCATGAGGCAAGCAAAGGACTCAGAAGCAGAAAGGTCAAAGAAACCGCAGGATCTACCCAAACGGTTTACAAAATTTAAAAAGGGTGACAGAGTGGTGATTCTGCTAGGTGTAAAAAGACAAGGCCAAACTAGTGAGCCGATCGAGGGACCCACCAAAGTCAAGGAAGTTAACTTGGCTGGGGAAGGTGAAAAGCCAAGGCATGTATTCATGGCAGATGACTTGACGGAGGATGAGGAGACCAAACTTGTTGCACTCTTGCAAGAGTACATTGGCGTATTTGCCTGGGCATTGGATGAACTTAAGGGAGTCGACCCTAGGGTTGTGACCCATAATATCCCAATGGTCCTTGATGCAGTGCCAACGAAACAACGACCTTACCCTATGAATCCCAAACACGCCCATGTAGTAAAAGAGGAGATTGATAAAATCATGAGGGCAGGATTCATATATGAGATCGAGCACACGGACTGGGTATCACCTATCGTGATTGTCATGAAAAAAAATGAAAAAATCTGAGTGTGCGTGAACTACAAGAAAGTGAATGCCGCTACAAAGAGGGATAACTATCCTTTACCTTACACCAAGCACATGCTTGAGAGGGTAGCAGGTAAAGAAGCCTACAATTTTTTGGATGGTTTCTCGGGCTATAATCAAGTGCAAGTGCACCCCGACGACAGGCACAAGACTGCCTTTGCTACGGAATGGGGTGTATTCGCCTACATTGTCATGCCTTTTGGGCTGATGAACCCACTTGCGACTTTTCAATGCCTAATGTGCACTATCTTTAAGGACATGCTTAGGCGCGAACTGGAAGTGTTTGTAGACGACTTATGCGTACACTCTAGTTGGGCCAAACACTTAGAGAAATTGAGAGCTATCTTTGAAAGATGTAGGTTGTACAACCTCTCGTTGAACCCCTTAAAGGGCCAATTCTGGGTGAAACACGGATGCATCTTAGGGCACGTAGTGTTAAGGAACGGCATTGCCACTGACTTTTCTAAAGTCAGAGTCATTGTTGACTTACCGCCACCCGATAACTACAAGGGAGTTCAGTGCTTCTTAGGACACACTGGATATTATCGACACTTTGTACTAAATTACGCACTAATTGCTAGACCATTGTACAAGCTGTTGATAGTGTTTGAGTGGACTGAGGAATGCCAGCGCGCATATGAGGAGTTGAAAAAGGCTCTTACTATTGCACCAATCGTACGAGCCCCAGACTAAAACATAACGTTTCATGTACACATAGACGCCTCTAAGTTCGCTATTGGAGCCGTGCTATGACAGCCTGGTGAACATAACTTAGATTACCCGGTGAGTTTTGCCAGCAAGATCTTTAGGATAATCTTTAGAATTCTTGATGCAGTTAACGACTAATCCTTGACAAGGAATATGAATGAAAGATCGTACTTAAAGACTTATGATAATCAAGAAAAACGATCAAGAAGGGGGAAGTTAATCGAGGGTTAAGAGAAAATAAAGCTAGAAAAATACAAGCCAAAAGGAAATTGGGAAAAACCTAAGAGTTAGAGGATAGTCAAGTTGGAAAGGGTTGCCTCCAAGTTAAGATCTTGCTCATTTGCCTCTTGTTAAGAAATCGTTTGAAAGGAATTGCTTGCATACGAGCTTGACTCAATGCATTTGGGAAATTGATTGAACAACAAAAATTCCTAATACACTAAGTCTGCAATAGGACAAAAAGAAAAGCGCACTAGACCTCCCCAAGGCTTGTTGCGGGTCCCTTCCCAAGGGGAAAACAGATTGCTGCCTCAGAGAGTTTTTGGACCGTCCTTGATGGTGAGAGGTCACTCCATGGGAAGTCCTTGGACAAGAGGAGTGAGGGTGCCAATGGGGCTTTGGTCAGCAAACTCTTACACTCCTAGGAACCGCCCAAAATTCCTATGTTATTGAGGATGGGTTTCTTGAGGCCTCAGTACTAGTTAGGGGCAGAAATCTTGGGTAAATAATGGGCTTTGCACCATTTTTCCCTATGGGCAGAAGATGACGTCTTATACAAGGAATCTTATTAAATAAAGAACCTATCTTTCAAAGGGTTGTTTTCATTGTTTGTGTATTGTGATTTTTAATTTCCCTAAACGAATAGTGGGATTTAAAGGACTAATTAAGGAAGCTGATTTTATGTGTACAATTTAAATGTGTTAGGTAAGTAGATAACTAAAACTACTCAACCGAGGGAAGTGGGAGAGCGTGATCCTTGACGGCAGATCCGCTCTAAGGTAAGGTGGTCTCGATAAGCCGAGAGCTTCTCACAGAGTCGTTACATTGGAAAATAGGAGGAATTGACCCTCAAATCAACTAAGACCCTTGGCTCTGTATCATTTTAGGGGAGTGGAGTGAGACTTTACCTTATGGGTAGAGAGGTTGACATTTCATGCTCCCCCTCGTTTCTCACTCTTCTTAAACTAAGTGCGATATGAGTCAGCTTTGGCTCGAGTAATCTAGCACAAACAGTTACTGGAAGACTGACACCAGTAAATTCCAAATAGGAGACTCTAGTTTACATAGAAAAAGGGAAAAAAACTTAGGTGGATTCTCATGGAAACAACTAGGACCTTCCGTTGTGAAGTGGGCCCGAGAGGGCCTAGGCAACAATCCTTGTGCTATTTGAAAAAGTACCAAGTGGTGTTGCCTAGGAAGAATCATCTTGAAGGACCACTAAATTGTGCCGCCAAGGACGCTTCAAGTGGCCATGTCACAAACTGAGCAATCATCAGCAGTTCAGGAGCTGTTTTGAGCAACACGTGGGAGGTAGACTGAAAATGCAGATTGGAACCATTGAAACCAACATGATTTTACATCAGCAAACAGTTGCTTGATGAGTAGAAGTAAGGGAAAGATCTATAATCAGTCGTAGTCAGTAGGCAAAACAACGATCTTGAAATTTGTTACCGTGTTAGAAGTAGATGGAGCGATGGAAGGATACAAAGATGCTGTAATAAATTGCTGAACACAAGGATAGAAGAGAAAAACACAAAAGAACATTGCAAAGAAGAGAACTCTAAAGAATGCTTAGGAAATGGAATCCATATACCAAACACGAGAATGATGTGTACAACAATGAGTCATTGGCTTGTAGGCACTGCACCAACTCGCTCTGTCCAATAAAACTTGTGATGATGATCTAAGTGAACGAGGAGGGAGCCTGATATGTAAAGGACAAAATAATGCCAAAATAGGAGTAGGTCGGCCAGCATAAAATGCCCCAAATAAGCATCATAAATGCCCTAGTAAAATGTCTAAAAGTCTAGCAATGCTTGGCATAGGTCAGAATCACACGAGTTGTTTGTATTGCTAACAACTACCCCTTACTAAGAGAAGGGAGATGTGTCTCATTTAATGAATAAGGCTCCCCCTTTGATAGCTCAATCTGCCCTAGAAACCTGAGAGATCCGAAAGGGGTAGAAATATTCAATGATGATGTGGCAGATGAAGGAGCTATCAAGGGTGGAAGGAGAAAAGGTGAGAAAGAAGAGGAAGAAGGGGGAGGGGTTGTAGATGAAGAAGGGGTGCCAAGGGGTACTTGGAAGGAAGGGGAGGGGTTGATGGTGTTTTTTCGGAAGGGGGGGGGCCGGGGGGGGGGGGGGGGGGGGGGGGGGGCAAGGGGCGGGGGGCAGGGGGCAGGGCGGGGAGGGAGTCCATGATGAAGAACGACCTGTAACAAAAGAACCTTTAATTGGATCTTCGGAGGCCGTAGCCTCATTGAAGATCACATCCCTATCCACCTCAATCTTTTGAGTCTTCTGGTTGTGGAGTCGATAGCCCTTCATGGTTGTGTTGTAACCTATGAAGATAAGCTTTTTCGACTTGGGGTCGAGTTTGCTCCCTCTTTTCTTCTTGTCCACATGGACATATGCCTCACACTCAAAAGTTGTGAAAGTGGGAAACTAAAGGCTTCTTTCCAAAGAAATCTTGGTAGAGAGTCATATCCTGCAATGCCAAAGTAGGGGACTTGTTACAGATATGTACCGCAATAGCCATTGCCTCATCCTATAGGAATGGGAAAGACTCCTATGCTCCAACATTGATCGGGAGCCATTTCAAGCATGGTTTGATTAGCATGCTCCACCGCACCATTTTCTGATGGTGTGTTTGGATGGAAGTATTTCACCCGAATAACGTGGTCCTTGCAAAACTAAGAAAATAGGTTAGAACAAAACTCATTGTGACCTTTACGAACCTATGGGTCCCCTTGGGAAGGCCAAGTATCTTATGTTAATTGTTGACAACTTTAGTCATTATGTGTGGCCCTATTTCTTGGAGTACAAGAGCGAGGTGTACTCCCACTTCTGCAAGTGGAAGGTGTTTGTAGAGACGTAAAACTCTTTCAAAGTTTGCAGTGATTGAGCATACCAGATTGGTGTGTATCAACTCAAGCGGTGTAGAAGCCCTCCGAGTAGCAACCTGTGGTTCAACTGTTGAGATATCGAGCTCCACTCGTGATACGCCAAGGTGACCGTTGTGTATTTATGTCACCGACTTGTCAGTTGCAGACGCGGTTGGTACACCGCCCATGAATAATAGCTACATGATAGCTATCCTTATCTACTCTAGTTCGTGGCTTAGTTAGTATGCCACCTTAGTTAGTTGAGTTTGGTTTGAGACCCATATTTAGGGTTCTTCTATTTCTTTGTAAGAGAGTTCTTTTTGGCTTACACAACTAAGAAGAGGAAAACTGTTTTCAGCCTCCACCCTTGTGTGTCTTCCCCCATTGTGCAAGCAAGAAAGCTTCAAGCGAGACTCCTTCCTTCTTTCCCACAATCTTGACATCAACTACCTATGCTGCTTGCCCCTTAAGTAGCTAAGGTTCAAAGTGTGAATGGGACGGAAATTTGGAAGCTCCTCGGGCCTCCACCATCTTCTTCTAAGAAGCGCCGTTCAAATGCCTGTAATGAGTATGCCAAAGTAGTCCCAGTTCGTGAAAAGACCATGTAGCAAGGACTGCGACTGTGAACCGCCAATCAATCCTCCATGTGCTCGAAAGACCATGTAGCAAGGACATGTAGCAAGTCCTTTCAAGCACATTGCGGTTCGTGGTTCGTGGTGACCTCCTCCACCTCTTCCTTCTTCAGCAAGGCACACTGGTACCCATGGCTTCTTTACCAATAGATAACCACACTACTGGGCGCTTCTACTGTGGCATCATTGGACACACCACTGATGCTTGCTGAATTCGACCTTTGCTCCCCACCCCCCCGGAGTATATGCGTTTTCCACTAGGCACTACCTTTGCCACCTCTCCTTTCTAGGCCACAGAGATCATTCTGCATCGGCTATCAGAGTACTATGCTCAAGGCAATAAGACGTATCCGATGCGCACTAAGTCCTTTTGAGCACATGGAGGATCAATTGGCGCTACGACCTCCTGGAGATCGTCGCAATGCCAACGGCAGTCTTCTCCCACCTATTTCGAGTACAGTGGCTACCATGACCCGCGGTTCTGCAGTTCGCTCCATCGAGAGAGACAATGATTGTTTGATACTGTCTCCTTGTCAGTCCACTCCTTCTAGAGACAATGGTTGCTCGACTCCTTCCTCTTCTTCGGCTTCCTAGTCCGCTCCATTCAGAAGTAGTGAGTGTTGCCCAACCACTCATTGCTCAGTATGAGCCACATCCTTTACCGTCGCCTACTCAGGTCCGAGAGGCCACCTCTGAGGTTCGAGAGAGTTAAGTAGAAAACCCTAATTTTCGAGGTGCCCTTCCACATCTATAAGTAGACAGGCTGCCCCATTTAGCCATCATCCTTGTTTGCAGGTTACACCAGCCCACACACCCTCTGTTGCTGTTGGCGCCCAGTTTCTAGCCTGCAGCCCGCCTCCATTTGCTGTCCAACTAGCCAGCCATCATCGACTGCAGCCACATTATCTTCAGCTTGTCCATTGTTATAGGCCAGACATTGCCCATAATGACGAGCCACTGGATGTGCAGGAACAACCAGGACATCAAGCTGCTAATGTTGATTTACAGGCTGAAATGCCAGGACAGCAAGCTGAAAATGGAAATTTGCAGGCTCAACAACCAGCAAACAATGATCATTGGGTTAGGAGATCGTCTAGGGCTACTAGACAACTTACTAGATTCGTTCTTGGTGCAAACAATATGGCTAATTATGTCATGTTCATGTTGATAGACTATGGTGAACCATCTTGCTTCAAGGAAGCAATGGATAGACAGGTTAGCAAGAAATGGTATAAAGCCATGTCGTCAGAGATGGCATCTCTTGAGAAAAATGGCACTTGGAACTTGGTGCAGTTTCCTAAAGGGCAGAAAATCCTTCTATGCAAATGGGTTTACAAGATGAAGGCCATTTTTGGTTCCTCGCTAAAGTACAAAGCAAGATTGTTTGCGAAGGGGTACAAGCAGGAACATGGAGTTGACTTTGATGAGATATTCTCTCCTATAGTGAAGATGACTACATTGAGAACCATTTTGGGCTTGGTTGCAGTTGAAGATATGGAGCTCATACAGATAGATGTAAAGACTACATTCTTACATGGTGATCTGCATGAAGACTATGTAGTAGCCTGAAGGGTTTGTGGCAAAAGGGAAAGAGAAGATGATATGTAAACTCAAAAGGAGTTTGTATGGGCTGAAACAAGCACCAAGAGAATGGTATCATAAGTTTAATACATTTATGAAGTCTCAAGGTTTTCATAGAAGTCGATTGGATCATTGCTTGTACACCAAGAAGGCAACAGATGGCAGCCTGATTATGTTAGTTCTGTATGTAGATGACATGCTGATTGCTAGCAGGGATACTCATATCTTGGACTCATTGAAGCAAAGTCTTCATGGCAGCTTTGACATGAAGGATCTTGGTGATGCAAATCACATTTTTGGCATGCGAATACTTAGAGATAGATCAAAAGGATTACTCTATCTCAGTAGGAGTATATCTCGAAGGTTTTGTAGCGTTTCAGTATGGTGGGGGGGAAACAATCAGGGTTCCATTGCCTCCATATGTGAAACTCGGTGTAGAGCACAACCCTATATCTGATGATGAGAAGGCTGAAATGGCTAAGATACCATATGCTTCAGTTGTTGGCAGTTTGATGTATGCTATGGTGGTTAGCAGATACATAGAAAACCCTGGGAAAAAACATTGGGATACAATGCAAGGTATTATGAGATACCTCAAAGGCACAAAGAAGTTATGCATTTGCTTTGGAAAGCAGAAGATATCTGTTGTTGGCTTTACAGATGCAGACTATGCTGGTCATGCGGATTGTAGAAAGTCCACTTCTGGGTATGCGTTTACCTTCACAAGAGGAGCAATCTCTTGGATCTCCAGGCCACAAAAGTGTGTTGCATTGTCGACTACAGAGGCACAGTATGTGGCTGCCATTGAGGCATGCAAGGAGGCTTTATGGCTTTCACGTCTGGTAGGAGAGCTTGGCATTACAGAGTTACTTGTTCTTCATTGTGATAGTCAAAGTGCTATCATGCTAGCACGTAATCCCATCTTTCATGCAAAGACGAAGCACATACAAGTGAAGTATCACTTCATTAGAGATGTACTTGAGAGCAAGAGCATTGAGCTTTTCAAAGTGCATATAGATGATAATCTTGTAGATCTTCTCACAAAGGGTCTTTCAGCATAGCGATTTGCTCATTGTTGATAGATGATGGGAGTTGGATAGGTAAATGTATTTTAGCTTTGTACATACATAAACTTAGTTGATTCTTTTCTCCTCTTAAGGCACATTGCGTTTAGATGGGAGGTTGTTGGAAATAAAGGGCCATCGTGCCTTTTATATATGCAAGGTGTGAACACACCCTTAGTACATTTGTATTTTCATATATATCTATCTAAAACCTAAAGAGGTACACACACAAGAATTGTACCCAAGACATCGTGCATGTCTATCTCTGACTCTCACTTGTTACTCTTGCTCACGTTTTGCTCTCTACCTAACAGTTTCATTGCCGGACATTGCATCGCCACTGCGCATTGCTCACTTCAATATTGACCACTCCTTGTATCATAGAGCCTGCACCACACCTCGAGGAGTCACCCTAGATACAACCACTAAGAGATGCAATTGGCCATGCCTAGTTGGTCCATGCCTCCACACGAGGCATCATTTGTCGATACAAAGGATACTACATTGTCATTGGAGACTTCTACCTCACCGCTTTAGCCTCTCTATATTAGATAGACCCATGAGAAATATCTTGGGATGAAAGTATTCTAGAGGAGTTTCACATTGTATCTTGTTTTGTATTTATCAACTATGTATTGTTTATTCTCCATTTAGTCAGTCACAGCATTAGATGATAGCTATTTTGGGACTTGGGAAAAGCCCATGTTTTTCAGATGTGGCATTTTGGTCTCATAGGCCTATTTGGCCTTTTGTAGACGTCAATATAACTTTCTTTGTTTCTCTCTCTCTCTCTCTCTCTCTCTCTCTCTCTCTCTCTCTCTCTCTCTCTCTCTCCATGGTTGAAAAATTCTCTCTCCATGGTTGGGTAAACATCTCTCTCTCTCTCTCTCTCTCTCTCTCTCTCTCTCTCTCTCTCTCTCTCTCTCTCTCTCTCTCTCTCTCTCTCTTTTTTTCCGTAAAAGATAATTGTATTAATTACGAAAAAATACAAGATTACTTGATTACAAGATAGTTAATGACACTAAGCCATCAGGTGAAGAAGTGCTCTCACTCTCTCTCTCTCTCTCTTTCTGATTACAAGAGGCACGAAGGCCCTAGGCCACTCTCTCTCTGTCTCTTTCTGATTACAAGAGACATGAAGGCCCTAGGCCAACGTGTGAGAAATTCCCGTAGTAGTGCACTAAAAAGTTACACCAATCATGGCAGTGACCCAGAGGCAATTGCCATATGCCAAGGAAGCAAATCCTCCCGAGGGAGCAAGTCTGAGTGTCGGATGAGATCTAGCTGCCAATGCAAGAGGCCTTTAAGCCTGGCAATATGGCGCGGTACATTAGAGGCCGAATCAAAGAGAAAAGCATTGCGTGTGGTCCAAATGTGCCAGCATCCCCAGAATCTGAAAAAGTGAAATAAGATCTTCATATGCAACTGTGGCGGTGTGGGATACTTCGGGCGCACAAAAACCCAGTCGAAAGGAGATAGTGAGGACCCCACCACAGTGCGCCAAATGTGCGACAAGAGGGACCAGATATTCTTGGCGAGCGGGCAAGAAAGAAAACGATGTCGGGCCGATTCCGCCGTTGTGGTACAGAAGAAACAAGTGCCATTCGAGATGCGACGCTTGGCAAGGGCCGAGGCAAGAGGAAGACCACCAATCATTACCCGCCAAAGAAAGACCTTGCATTTGAAAGGTGCCTTATTCAGCCAGCCCTCCATCAGCGTTGTCTGCCACCATGTCAGCGATTTCCGCAGTCCCCAAACAGTATTAGCTTTGTCACCCAGCCATTGGTGATCCTGAATGAGAAGATGGTACACCTGATTAGTAGAGGCCTTTTCCAGACTCAACCGGCCTGCAAGGTCCCAGTCCTGCCAAGGGCGATCCACAGCTAGGGCAGGAAAGGGTTGCCTACCCTGAAGCTCAGACGAAAGCTTTCCCCATAAATCACGGTATCCGTGCGGGATCTTGAAAAGTCGTCTAGCAGTCCGAAACGATACAAGGACATTGCGAGTGGCAAGGGTAGCATCCGCAACCGACGTTACACCTAAACGGGCCATGCGGTTAAATCTCAGTCTGAGCTGATGTTTATCTTCCCATGAAAGTAGTCGCGATACTGCCAACAATTCCAGCTGAAAGGAGTTAGTCTGCAAGCGGTCCCCTCCCGGGTGCCAAGGGGCCTTTTGGAGCACCACTTTCCAAGAGCCGACCAAGTGCAGTAACAAAGCGGAAGAGGGACTGGAAAAACGGGAGTCTGCATTAAGAACATGCCACTAGGAGGCCCGAAGCCGGGAGGTACCATGGCGGAGCCCGCTGTCCTCAAGAAAATAACGGGCTATGATGGTCCATGGGTGATGATCCACACACATGGCACGAAACAGGGACCAACGGAGAGCTAGCATATGGTTTTCTGCATCCAAAAGAGCTCCACCACCCATGCGCTTAGGGGTACATGTATGTGACCAGGAAATCCATGAAATGCCTGCCTTCAGTGAATCCTTCTTCCATAGCATAAAACGGATGGGATGAGTGAGAGTCTTCAAAGTAGTAGGCGTCCATGGCAACAATGGCAGGAAATACGTTAGCATTGGGAGCATAATTGACTGAGCCACTTTGAGGCGGACATGGAAGGGCCACGCTTGCGACTTCCAATACATAAACTTTGCCGCCAGTTTTTGCGAAATCCACTCCAGCAGGTCCTTTGGCCGTACATCCACCCCCAATGGGTATCCCAGATGCCTGACAATAGAGCCACGGGAAACCACCTGGCCTTGCCAACCTAATGATTGTGAATCGGGCTCCGTGCAACTGAGAATGGCTGACTTAAAGGCATTGATACGAAGCCCAGAGGCCTGACCAAAAAGCGTCCAAACATCCAATGCCTTGCGAATGTTATCCCTGTCCGCCTGCAAAATCATAAAGGTGTCATCAGCCAAAGATTGGCTAATGAAGTGCTGGCCCAACGGAAGAGATAACCCTGCCAGCTGAGCAGAATCTGCCATGGAGGATAACATTGAAAGGACCGGGTGAGTCGCCAGGGCAAAGAAAAGAGGACTCAAGGGACAACCCTGTCTGACTGAGCGTGCAAGGACAAAGGGCTCTGTAACCCCACCATTGAGCATAACTCTGGATGAAGCCGCAGCACTAAGGGTATAGATCAATCGGGACATCCGGGTACCAAAGCCCATGGCAGACATGAGATCTGCCATGAAAGACCAGTCCACATAATCAAACGCCTTTTCTAAGTCATTGGATCAATACCACTTCCTGACCGGAGTGTCGCGCATAGTCAATAGCCATTTGCACATTCAAGATATTATGCAGAATGTTGCGGCCCTTAATGAAACCATATTGGAGAGGATGCACAATAGCGGGAAGGTGCTTGTGAAGCCGATTTGCCAGCACTTTGGAGTAGATTTTATACATGGAGCCCATCAAAGAGATTGGTCTCCAGTGTTGCAGCTTTGATGGCGAAGGGACCTTTGGAATCAGTTTGATAAGGCCTTCTTTCCATGAGGAGGGCATGACCCCTGTTTCCCAAACCTGCTGAAACATGACCACCAATGGCTTCGCCAACTGTGTGGCCGAGCTCTGAAAGAATTCATTAGTGAGGCCATCCCAGCCAGGACTTTTATCCGTCGGCAGATGCAACAAAACATCTATAACCTCCTCCTCGCAAATATCCGCCTCCAAAGTGACTTGCATATCCAATGGAACCTGCTGGCGGACCAAATGATAGAAGACCGAGCGGGCATGCGTATCCTGGCTAGAAGGCAAGGGAGAAGAACCAAGAAGTTCCATAAAATAATTTCTGCACATATTGACAATGGTCTGCGGATCAGTGACCATGCAACCCTCCGAATCTTGGAGTCTGGTCATATTGTCGCGAGCCGGAGACGCATGCAAGGCTCGAAAGAACTTATGAGACTGGCAGGTACTATCTTGCAATGTGTCAGTCAAGTTATGCAGCTTGGCCTGCTGATAAGATTTCAACTGAAATACTTGAAGAAGATGGGCCAAACGCCTCTCCAATGACAGCAGAAAATCATCATCCGGGGAATCGAGGAGCAAGGAACGGACCAAAGCCAGTAACTCCTCTGCTGCAGATCGACGACGGCGACAAAGCGAGGCATGATGGATCCCATACTGCCGAGCAACCCGCTGTACATTAGAGAGCAAGCGTGCAAATGAAGGCAAGCCCTCAGAAGGGAAGTCCAATAAGAACCTCTCGATCAATTGCTGCATATAGCCTTGAAAAATTGAATGCTTCAAATAAGAGGAGTTGAAACGTAAAGGGAGCCGGTCCAGCAACTGCCTAAAAGGTGCAATAGACTGTGCCCGCATCTCCAGCTGGAGGAGGAAATGATCCGACAACGCATACTGCTGCAAGACCTTCATTTCCAGCATCTCAGGAAGAAAATCATCCCCCTGCATGATATACATTCTGTCCAGCCGCGACCAAGTAGTTGCATATTGTGCGGAATGAAAAGTAAACCCTGAAGAAGAAGGGTGAAGCCACGACCAAAGATCCTGCTTGAGTACGTGCAAAGCAAATGAATTCCACACCCGGCTTTCCGACGCATCCATAACCGAATGCCCTGAGATGGACTGAGACGAGTGAACACACATATTGAAATCTCCCATCAAAAACCCCCTTCGGCCAAGGGACATGGAGGCCTGCAAAGTGGACTAAAGATCCCAGCGGGATGCGGGATCATTCGGAGCATAGAGGCCCAAGAACCATAAAATCTCTCCTTCAAATAAGACTTCGATAACCAGAAAGCGGCCCTGCACATCATTTTTAATAAGGACAGGCTGATATTTCTCATGGACAATCATCAGCACGCCTGAATAGTGCGTAGCATGGGAGCCTGCATAAAACAGACGGAAGCCATGACAATCCACAACTTTTCCTGCTTCACCATGACTTTTGTGCTCAACTGCGCACAACACATCCCACTGGTTCTCATGCAAGACGGTCCACATGGCATGTTGCTTATAGCGAGAGCAAATGCCTCGCACATTCCACGTGGCTAGCTTCATATATCTTCAAAAAAGGAAGTAAGGAACGAGGCGCCTGTTGCCTCGATTTCACCTTTTCCGCAAGAGCATCCAAGACGCCCTCATCCAGAAAATCAGCCAATACTGCAAACGAATTCGGGCGACCTGCTTTAGAGGTAGAAGGAAAATCCACTAGCTTGGGAGTGGGGCAGGGATAACGCCGATCCCAGGGCGTAATCACATTACCTTTGGTATCAAATGCCAGCTTAGCAGGAGGGCCTTTGGGGCCGTCGGTATAGGCTTTCCTTGGCGACTGATTACGGGGGGCAGACGGGGCCGTGGTACGCGCAGCCTGCTGTGAAGTGACCATTTCTTTTCTGCGCGTATACGTGCGCACGGAATCCTGGGCAGCAAAAGGCCCCGGATCCGCCAGGCCTGCATCCAACTTTTTACCTTTTTTTGGACGTGCCTCAATCCAGTCAGTGCGACGAGAATCCAAACCCAGGACCTGTTGTTTGCCTTTATCCATGACATGAGGTGACTGAAGGGCTTCCTGGGGCGGGGCATCAAGCATCATGTCATCCTTGGGCAGCACCACCTGCGCATCCTCCGAAGACGGTTGCCTTTCAGGGCATTCAGCCATGAAATGCCCCAATTTACCACATGAGAAGCAGTGTCCCGCAAAGTTGCCCCATTTCAAGCGAAAATGCAGAGGGTGCATGCCTGAACAATTGAGGCGAAGCCACGCGGGCCTTTTCTGTAAAATATTACACGGCGCAGCGAACAGAATCTGAGAAAGAGATAGAGAGTACACAACAGATAAGAGGAGAATCAGTAAAATTCTTTAACTCCAAACAACTGATACAAAGATGGCTCTGTCCACCCGTGCGCTTCCAATGAATGAAGCTTAGATGGCGATCTAGACAGAAGATAGGTGAAGAGCTTAAGGCTAGCTGGAACAACAACTCTGACTGGGTGAAAGATGAGTGTTAGATGGCTGCGAAGGGGTTTAGCTTTTATAGCCCGCGAAGGTCGTTAGGTCGGCCTGCTGACCGACCTACCATATGAGCCTCCACTAGTCGGCCAGGGAATATTCCAGGGAATATTCCCTTTACCATCGGGCCGGGGGCGCTGCCCCCGGACCCCCGCCAGGGGGGCCGCTGGCCCCCCTGGGACCCCCCAGCCAGGGGCCGCTTCCGCGGCCCCCGGACCCCACAATAGGGGCCCCTTTTAACTCCCTTACCACGCAACTCAATGCAATGTGCCTCGAGTTGCTACCAGCTTAACCACTCCGTCTAACCCAAAGATTAGACCCACAACAGTCACCTTTTTGCCATCCGGTCACATAGACCTCATCTGATATACAAGTCAGGACTCAACCAATGTCCGGGCTCACATTTGGCTTCTCCTCATAATGGGGGCCTTACAACTTTGAGCACCATGGATCATTGGTAGCACCTAATGAGGGTGGGGCATTGATCATATCTAACACCCCCCCTCAATGTCCACCCATAGGTGAACTATCTCCTCGGCCCAATGCCGAGTCTCTGAAGATGAACTTGAAGCAGATCCTTCGTAAGTGCTTTGGTGAAGATATCTGCTCCATTCTCCTCTGTTGGACAGTAGACCAATTCCACTATCCCATCCTCCATCAAATCACGCACATAGTGATACTGGATCTCTATATGTTTGGTGCGTGCATGAAACACTGGATTTTTGGCAATGGCGATGCAACTCTGATTGTCACATCTCAACACAGTTGGTTCTTCATCCTGCACTCCCATATGCCATAGAATCCTTCTCAACCATACGGCCTCACATGCAGCAAAACAAGCTGCCTTGTACTCTGCTTCGGTAGAAGACAATGCCACTGTTGGTTGCTTCTTACTAATCCAAGAGAAAATTCCTGAACCCAAAGAGAAACAATAACCAGAAACTGACTTCCTGGAATCAATGTCTCCTGCCCAATCTGAGTCACAGTTCCCCACAAGAGAAGTTCCGAAACTGTATGTGATACCATAGTCAAGAGTTTTCTTCAAGTATCTGAGCACCCGCATCCCAGCCTTCCAATGACTCTCATGAGGTTTGTTTGAGAACCTGCTCAAAACACCAACAGCAAAACTGATATCTGGTCTGGTGTTACACAAGTAGATTAGACTGCCGACCAACCTCCTATACCTCCCAATGTCTGCTAGTGCTGATGTATCCTCAACGGATAACTTTACATTCACCTCCATAGGTGTAGCTATCTCCTTGCACTCGGTCATGCCAAATGCCTTCAAGATCTCCCATGCATACTTCTTCTGAGAGATGAAGATCTTTCCTGGCTCTTGCCAGACTTCAATCCCCAAACAATAGTGCAGCAAGCCCAAGTCTGTCATTTCAAACTCAAAACTCAAAGCCTTTCGAGTTTGGTTGATCATATCTTCATAGTCACCTGTAATAAGAAGGTCGTCCACATATAGGACAATCACTACAGACTTTTTACCATCCCTGTAAACATACAAGTTAGCATCTGAGGCACATCTTTTGAAGTTTAGGTTTAAAAAGAACCTATCTATCCGCTGGTACCATGCTCTGGGGGCTTGTTTCAGCCCATACAATGCCTTCTTCAGTTTACACACTTTGTTCTCAGAATGGGGGGCCTCAAACCCTGGTGGCTGAGCCACGTACACCTCCTCCTTGAGGTCACCATTTAAGAACGCTGACTTAACATCCATTTGGTACACTGGCCACTTCTTGTGGGCAGCCACTGCAAGTACCGTGCGAATAGTGGTCATTCTGGCAGTTGGGGCAAATGACTCTTGAAAATCAAACCCTTCAACTTGTGAAAATCCTTGGGCAACCAGTCTAGCTTTGTACTTTTCTAAGGTACCATCAGCCTTGTACTTTACCTTCCAGATCCACTTGGTGCCAATAATCTTCCGCTTTGCTGGCCGATCCACTAGCTCCCAAGTGTCATTCTTCATTATGCTGTCATACTCCGCCTGCATAGCAGCCTTCCATGATGGATCTGCAAGTGCTTCTTCTAAGTCAGTTGGCTCCTTTACTTCTCTCATAATCTCAACCATCAAGGCCATGTTGACTATGTGAGCAGAAGCCCTCCTTTGCTCCTCTATTCTCTGAGACCTCCTTGGTCCGTCTGCCTTCTCCTCAACAGATGCAGGCATAGGATTATTGTGGTCATAGAGTTGCTTCACCCAGCGCGGCAATGGCTTTTCCGGTGGGGTGATGTCAGGTTGGTGAACTTTTTCCTCATCATCTGAAGATGATGCTTCCTCCTCCTTAAGGATAGGGATAGCTCTCGGGACAGGTTCATAGTGGACTACTTCTTCGCTTGATGATAAAGTGGAAGACCTTGCCTTCTCCTCCTCCACTGTATGCGGCTCCTCCTTGAACACCACATCACGGCTCGCGATGATCTTCTTTGCCTCTTGGTCATATAACTTGTAAGCCTTCTGCTCATCACTATAACCCAAGAAGATACATTTTCTGCTTTTTGGTTGTAACTTGTTTCTCTTCTCATCTGGAACATGTGCATAACATTCACATCCAAAAATTCTGAAATGTGAAACAGATGGTTTCTTACCAGTGTAAGCCTCATGAGGTGTTTTTCCCTTGAGAGCCTTTGTGTAGCTTCGATTTAGAATGTAGACTGCAGTATTAACAGCTTCAGCCCAAAAATGGTTAGGCAATCCCTTGCCCTTTAGCATGCATCTTGCCATCTCCACAATGGTACGATTCCTGCGTTCCACAACACCATTCTGCTGAGGTGTGTGAGGCGTCGTCAATTGACGCTTGATCCCTTTGCTCTTGCAAAAGCCTTCAAACTCCTTTGAGTTGAACTCACCACCACCATCTGTTCTAAATTTCTTCACACTTTTCCCTGTTTCATTCTCAACAAGTATTAGCCATTCTTTAAACTTACCAAAAGCTCGAGCCTTATCACGAAGGAAGTACACCCACATCTTCCTACTGTAGTCGTCGACAATCAACATAAAATAAGAAGATCCCCCCAAGGCCTGTGTAGGCATCTTACCACACAAGTCAGCATGCACCAACTCTAGAGGAGCATGTGCTCTATTCTTGCTTTCTTGTGGAAATGCCTTTCTCTGTTGCTTGCCCATCATACAAGCTTCACATGGTTCCTTCAATTCAGTTATTGTAGGTAGGTGAGCAACCATACCTTGCTTTTGCATCTCCTTCAATACTGCAAATCCGATGTGTCCAAACCTTTCATGCCAAAGCTTACTTGTGCCCACTCCAGCGGTGGCTGTAAGAGCACTTAGCTCATACAGGTTGTTCCTCCTTTCTCCTTTGCCAACAATTGTGCCAGCACTATCAATAATTTCTGCACCTGTCTTCTTGAACCTTACTTCATGACCAAGATCAGTTATGGCAGCAACTGATAAGAGATTTCTTCTGATTTCGGGAACATACAACACATTTGAAAGCTTTTTGACTTCACCATTTGCAGCAACAAAAGAAATAGTACCTGTGCCCGCAGCAGGGCATTTAGCATCATTTCCAACCGTCACAGTGATGGATTCTTGTAGAGGCTGCATAGAACTGTATAGACCTTTCTTGTTGGTCATGTGACGGGAGGCCCCACTATCCAACACCCAAGAGTCAGTGGTAGATTCTTCTTGCGCCGAGGAGCACACTTCCTCAATGGTCGCCATGAATAATTCCAACTCTGCTTCAGCCGTATTGGCTGTCTCTTTCCCTTTACTTTTAAGGGTACCATTCTTTTCATCTGCCTTCTTGACACGACAATCTGCAATTGCATGTCCTTTCTTCTTACAGTAGAAGCACTCTCCTTGAAACTTCTTCTTGCCGCCCTTCTTCTTTTTGTCACCATCATTTTTGGTGGAGGAAACACCTTTGCCTTTTGCATTGGCAGAGAATGCAGCATCTCCATTGTTGCTTCCTTCTCGGGCTTTCAGCCTCAACTCCTCCTCCATTAATAATGCACAAAACTCCTCAAAAGTCAAAGCTTGAGGTCTCACCTGAGTATTAAGGGCAGTTACTAGTCCATCAAACTTTTGTGGACAAATCCGAAGACACCTCCGAGCTAGCTCTTCGCTAGTCTTTTGTATCCCAGCGCCAGCCATCTGGTCGCGCAGATTCTTAATCCGAGTGATGAATGCTTCAACCGTCTCTCCTTCAGCAAACTTCTCCGCTGCTAGTTGATTCTCCAAGTTTTGAATCCTTGTTTGGTTTCGTGTTTCATACTGACTCCTTAGTACATTCCAAGCCTCTGACGCTTTGGTTGTATGCTGAATCAGAGTCAAAACACTGTCAGAACAGCTTGTAACTAAGGCACACAATGCATCTGCATTCCTTCGTTTCCAAGCTCGTAGAAGATCTGCATTCGGAGGAATCATCACACTAGGATTTGATGGGTCGGGGGTAGGCTGTGGTTCTGCGTCAGTCCCCAGCACAGTCTCCAGAAGCTCATAAGAATCAAGGATAGTCGTAATTTTGAACTTCCACAAGGTGTAGTTTGTACCATCTAACTTGCCTTCGCTGAAGGTTGGTGGACGAATCCTCAGTGTTTGAATAGCCGGTACAGCAGCACCACCTCCTGCACCGCTTCCTGATGCGCCAGAACTGCTTCCCGGAGTCGACATCGTTTCTCTTTGCTGTTGAAGCCTTTGCCTCTTGCACTCTCTCCGATCTCTAGAGCCCCCTGGGCTCTGATACCATGTAAAATATTACACGGCGCAGCGAACAGAATCTGAGAAAGAGATAGAGAGTACACAACAGATAAGAGGAGAATCAGTAAAATTCTTTAACTCCAAACAACTGATACAAAGATGGCTCTGTCCACCCGTGCGCTTCCAATGAATGAAGCTTAGATGGCGATCTAGACAGAAGATAGGTGAAGAGCTTAAGGCTAGCTGGAACAACAACTCTGACTGGGTGAAAGATGAGTGTTAGATGGCTGCGAAGGGGTTTAGCTTTTATAGCCCGCGAAGGTCGTTAGGTCGGCCTGCTGACCGACCTACCATATGAGCCTCCACTAGTCGGCCAGGGAATATTCCAGGGAATATTCCCTTTACCATCGGGCCGGGGGCGCTGCCCCCGGACCCCCGCCAGGGGGGCCGCTGGCCCCCCTGGGACCCCCCAGCCAGGGGCCGCTTCCGCGGCCCCCGGACCCCACAATAGGGGCCCCTTTTAACTCCCTTACCACGCAACTCAATGCAATGTGCCTCGAGTTGCTACCAGCTTAACCACTCCGTCTAACCCAAAGATTAGACCCACAACAGTCACCTTTTTGCCATCCGGTCACATAGACCTCATCTGATATACAAGTCAGGACTCAACCAATGTCCGGGCTCACATTTGGCTTCTCCTCATAATGGGGGCCTTACAACTTTGAGCACCATGGATCATTGGTAGCACCTAATGAGGGTGGGGCATTGATCATATCTAACATTTTCCTGGCCGTGTCCCATAACATGCATAAACGGTTGCGGTTCATTGCCCTGAGGCTTGGGGGAACCAACACTGTTCCCACAACCGCCATCGCATCCTTCAACATTGGCCAATAGACCGCCGGACAATTTTCCACTTCCACCCACACCGGGCATTCTCGTTGAAGCAGACGCTGGAAGTCGGCCATGGGGCACCAGGGCACCACATGGACCAAGCGGCGATCAAAGAATAGTGGCAACTTGGACAGGAGCTCAGCTCGATGCGTTTCCGATTTCAACAACACCTCATAAAAGCCGCAAGGACCAAGGAAGATCTCCTCAACACACTCCCCTTGCAATAAATGGTGCATCCACTGGCGAATATGCGACAGCACTGGGATCCTGCCAGTGAAGAAAAGTATAACCGCACGATCATAAAATACCGAGAAGGATCGCAAGACTGATTTGGGGTTCACCGTGGCTTCCAGCACATCATCCGTTCCCGCTTCAGAAAAAGATTCATTATTATGCTGGACATAATCGCCAAGCAGAGTATTGGCGAAGTCTAGCAAATGCTCCCAGTCAATTTCCTGCGAATCCACAGGATCAGAGGCCACTTGCGCATAGGAACGTTCCTGAGGACCCATTGGCTCATCAGAAGTATGTTTGGAGCGTTTGCCAGCAGACGGCAGTTTAGCACCCGGCAATTCAGAACCCGGAGGCAGCTCCTCCGTGCATGGCACCATATCCTGTGGCTCTTCTGCATCGGAATCAGGGCCAAGGGCTGCCACTGTCCGGTCAAGAAAATCCATATCAAGGCCAGCCATACTGCTGTCTTCTCGCTCGCACGCTCTCTCGCTCTCTCTCTCTCGTTCTTTTCTGTACAGCGGCGCTGTCCAAGGGCGGATTCCACAAGCACAGGCGATGAAACTTGAACTTTACCTGTCAGCCTCAGTCGTGGCCTGTCCCAAGAACGCGTGTGGCAGGGCGGAACCCCAACAGAGCAGGGGCCTGAGGGTGGAACAGAGGGCTGGCAGTTGACGGCAACGTGGGATAGTCGAGGGCGCAGGGCAGGGGCCTCGCCCGCAGAAACCCTAACACGCAGGGCGGACGGACGAAACGCAGGTGCAGAGCCCGCAGCTCAGGCGGGCGATGGCAGGGCGACGGACGGAATCGAGGGACCTACAGGCCGCCAGGTGAGGGGCTCAGCCGCAGGCGACGGGCCTGCAGGCGACGACGGCGTCAGAGGAGGTGACGGGCTGCAGAGGCAGGCGACGGGCCTGGCGGGCACGGGCGTCGACGGCGGATTCTGCGCCGCCACAGGAAGGCACGCGCGTGCAGGAGGGCGCTCGCAGGTAGGCAGGCAGCGACGATGCAGGCGATTTAGGGCTTCGTCTGAGGGCGCAGGGGCAGGACGCTAACGGCCGCCATCTCCACGCTCAGACCCCGTCGACACAACTCTTTCAAAGTCTACTCTCTCTCTCTCTCTCTCTCTCTCTCTCTCTCTCTCTCTCTCTCTCTCTCTCTCTAGATGTATACATGCCACATGAGAGGTAGCCATCGGCCAACTTAGGGCATCCTCTCACCAGCTTGAGATTGAGACTGGGAGAGAAGCCCGTATCCCTAGAGTTAAGCAATTTGTAGATTATGCCATGAAGAGGTAAAGAGCGAGGAGCACTACATCTGCAGATACAGAGTCTACACTGAGCTAGATACCCTACACTGTTTGGAGGAGACACCTTGCTTAGACTAGTTATGGAGTCCCCACACTAGTGCCACTTGGGCCAGTTTCTAGTGGAGATTCAGAAGCTCTGCACATTGCTACTATAGGCTGGCACTACACAAAGAGGGGGGTGTGTGTTAGAGCTTACTGATTTCTTCCAGATAGTGACCACACACACGATAGCTACACGAAGAGGGGTGACAATGCAGAGAGCGAAGGAGGTCAGAGTGGCATGCCACCTGCAGATATAGGGATACCAAACACATATGCTACATTAGAGAGAGATGAGGGCAATTCGCTCGCGACACGAGCAGCAACTGATAGAGTTAGTGTCCAATCTAGATGCTACCCTCATACTATTTCATCCGGGATGTTGTTAGCAGAGTATTTGTCAGCTCATGTGTGAATCTGAGCTTGATCTGGGCTGGGCATTTTTATTAGGTATTTTAGGTTTTTTCCTGGTGTGGCATTTTATGCCAGTGTAGCATTTTATGCACCAGTCGGCCAACATTAATGCTGGCCGACCAGCATTTATTGCTCCCCACTTTTTCAGCCTATTTATACTCAGTGGCTCCTCCTCAGTCATTATCATCATCATCTTCACCATCTGCAGACTCTGTGGAGAGAGGAGCCAGAGCCAGTGCCAGTGCCAGTGACTCACTGTTGTATGCGACTGTCTCGTGTTCAGATATATGGATTCCATTTCCCGTGCATACATCTGAGTTCTCATCTGTATCGTGTTCTTTTCTTTTCTCTTTTTGTCTTGTGTTTCAGCAGTTTATTTCAGCACATGTTTATGCTTCCACCGCTGCTCCACTTCTGACATGGTATCAGTTTTCAGGATGTGTGTTTCTGCTGTGTTTTATTGCTGATTTCAGGACTGTTTTGTACCCCTGCTGATCAGACGACTGCTGTCGCAGCCAAGTGACCTGTTTTGGAGCTGTTTTCAGCCTGCGTTTTTTGCAGTTTTGCCATCGCCTGCTGCCTACGCACCCTCTACTGCCTGCGTTTTTCATCTACAGCTGCTGGCGACAGTTTTCTACCTGTTTTTCTCCAGTTTACAGCCTGCGTTTTGCTGATTCAGCGTCTCTCGTGGCTGGGTGACTGTTACTTCAGGCCGTTTTTGCTGTTTTTGGCAGTTTTTGACTGATTTTTTGACTTTCTGCAGCAGATTTTGTCTTCTATTGATCAGATTTTGGGTTCTATTGCATGTGAACTCTCATTTTCTGCAGTCTGTGCTTGTATTTTGGCTGTGTTTCCTCTCTAAATTCCATCTCTTCTCTACTCTTCTTATCCTCTCCATATGGCTCCTCCGTGCACTTCCACTGATGATAAGTTACATGGACCTGATTATCTCACATGGAGTGCTATCATGAAAGCTTGGTTTGTGCAGAACCGGTTATGGTACATTGTCTGTGGAGCTATTGCTCGACCTCTCCGTCCTTTTCCTCTTCCTGAAGACTTTGATGAGGACAACCATGAGGAAGCGGTGCTCACATGGAACTCGGACGATGCCCGTGCTTACTCGGCGTTGCTTCGGTGTATTTCTAAAGCGGTTTTACCGGCGGTTACCTCCTGTAGGACCTCTCCTGAAGTATGGTAGAAGTTGCAACAGATGTACGAGGCACCTTCCACCATGCGAGCAGTCACACTTTATGGCCAACTCCAGCAGATGAAGTTTGAGCCGAAAGATACTATTCAGTCTTTTCTTCTTTGTGTTACGCAGGTACAGGACCAGCTTCGGCACATGCAATCTGCTCTTCCCGAGGCGCATCTCGTCAGGACGGTCCTCTACAAGCTCCCCCCGGAGTTTGATGGAGTGGGCAATGCTTTGCGAGCGCAGACATCATCGACTCCTGTCAGTTTTACACATATGATCTCGATGCTTCTTGAGCATGAGACATCCTTGAGATTACAGGGGCGGCTTCCGGCACATTATGGAGGCGAGGCTTATGTAGCTTCAAAGAGGGGTGACAGGAAAAAGAAGTCGAAGGCCCAGTGTTACCACTGTGGCAAGAAGGGACATTTGTGGAAGGACTGAAAGACGTTAGCGGCTTCCAAGAAGAAGGAGCAGAAGACGAAGCGGGATGTTGACTCTACCGATGCGTCCTCTCCTTCATCAGACTTCGACTCAGATCATCCGACCAAGGAGAAGTCCAAAGCGCGGAAGGGATCCTCTTCTTCGGATCGCAGGAAGGGCTTGGTGGCCCCTTCCTCGTCAACATTGAACATGATTTTGTCTCATAGGCTGATTTCTGCCTTAGAAGACGTTAATATATATTTCTTTCTTTCTACAATAGTGTACTCACAGCAGTAAAACAATGGTCTTTGTCTTTGTCTCTACAACTACTGCCTTATGCTTCAGTTGTCTCTTGCAAAGGTATTTTCCTCATAGAGATCCTTTGAGACCATGGAAAGGGACCTTGGTGCAGTGGCTGGTCAAAATTATAAGGTTATTTTGAACTTGATACTATCCCAAAAATGCTATTTTTAATATAGAAGCGTCACCTCCTGCTGTAAACATCCTTGTTATATATGCTGAGGTGATTAATTCATTGGTAGAAGTATAACAATGAGAAAACAATGCCAAAGATGGCAATGATATAAGACAAACTACAACTGCTAGGGAATAGCTTCAACTAGCAGTGAGTGAATATGCGAATGGCAATGAGAACTGTCAAAGAATCAGTGTGTCAAAGTGAGATACACCCTATAGGCATAACAATCATGCATAGAGTGGGTCTCACGGGTAATAAAACACTTCAATACCTCTATAGCAATGCCTTGAGGGTGCCTCAATAGGTCGGAAAGGTGCTCGGGAAGCTGGGGAGTGACAGGAGCTTGGGAAGGTCGCCTATGGCTACCGAGAAGGAGACCCAATGCTGTAGGTATTTAAATGGAAGCTAAGAATGCCATGAACCGAGCTCGAGAAGTCGAGAAGCCTCGCTCTGATACCAGTTGAAAGGTGAGAATGATCGAAGCTTGCTTGGAAATGAGCTAAGGCGGAGAGCAAGAGCAAGAAGAGAGAGACACACAAATGGGAACTCCAACAGTCACAATGTGTGACCAAGCCTTCCTTTTTTCAAACTATCACTAAAAGAACAAATAATAAAGTGATGGTGATAGGCGCCCGCCACCTGCAGTGTGCAGTGGCGGGTACTGTCAATGTAGTAATACACGGG
The DNA here is from genome assembly GCF_053477565.2 of Lygodium microphyllum. Lineage (NCBI taxonomy): Eukaryota > Viridiplantae > Streptophyta > Polypodiopsida > Schizaeales > Lygodiaceae > Lygodium > Lygodium microphyllum. The sequence goes on along the minus strand of NC_141138.1, from coordinate 49,193,726 downwards.
CAACTAGGTAGAGGTGCCTTTATCCCCATGTATGAGAGATGTGAGCTCCATGAGCCCTTACCTCACCCGCGGTGTCGTGTCGTGGTGGAGAGCAGGTTGATATTGCGCCATCCCGTGCCCACGAACCTTGTGCCTTGCGCATTCGCGCCGTGTTATGCTCGCGTGCCTTCATGCCGCCTTTGCAATACACTAGGGCCCTCAAGAGGGACCCTCCGTTTTTTAGCCCCGCGCTACTTGTTGTTTCCTCATGATATGTTGAGATACGCTTCCACATGTTTGTGGACACGCCGATAGGTGAGTGATTCCCCTTGACGCGCGCTCTTCGGGGTGGGTCTTCCCCTACCCCAAGGCGAAACCTAGGTGGGTTCATGGTATCAAAGAGAAATACAATTCACCATTCAAGGCAGCAATGGATATGGGCCCACCAAGATCAACATGAATCAATCTAAGAGGCACCTCAGGTCTATGTGTAAATTGTTGAGGAAATGGGATATGGTGCTGCTTTCCGAGTTGGCATACTCTACAGACATCTCGAGCCAGCTGCAGGCGAGGAAGGCCATCCACCATCTCATAGCAAGACAACTCATAAAACATAGCCAAGATTTCCTAGGCGAAAATGCCAAAGACGCTCATTGTTTGTAGGCTCCCAAGATGTGTCTAATACCCGAGCTATGGAATACGAAGCCCTCGGTCATTGGCTCAATAAGAAAATGGGTTATGTGGTATAGGCCATAGCTCTACCATCGCAATCACTAAACTAGTCTGAGTCAAGGACCTCAACTATGGTCATTGTAAAGAAAACCGCTTACCCCAACCAACAAAGTTGTTGAACAAATAACAAGTTCATCTCAAACTGAGGAACATAGTATACATTGTCCAACAAAGCTAGATCTGAACCCTTATCATCAATGGCAAAACTAATGCAACCTTGAGCCTAGATCTTGACCGAGGAGTTGTTTTCTACATAGACCCACCCGACTGCTATAAAGGCTCGAGTACGAAAGATATTCTATATAGGATTCATGTGATGTATAGCTCCACTATCCACAATCTGAATAGGTGCTAATATGCTCGACTATAACCAGTTGGCTTCTATGATAACCTTGTCAAGAGGCAACTCACAGATGTGGATGAGACTCGCATAGGATGTCTCTACAGAGACAATGTGGATCTCTACAGACTAGTCAGACAAGCTCTCTAGAGTTGAGAATGTTGTCGACTAAGATGGCTGATCGATGGCAGTGTGAGTTTGACCTTCCACTGCCCCTTGCCATCACCTTGCCTCCCCTGATGGGGATTGCCCGACTGAGAGGCAAGGATCTGTGACTTGGTTTCTGATGTTGTGCCTCTTGCCTTTGATAGACACTTGTCATCAAAATGGCCAACCTTTTGGCATTTGTAAAGTTTGACCCATTAAAACGAGTCTTATCATTAAATGCATACTTGATGGAAGATGAGGTACAACCATGAGGTGTCAGAAATATAGGAAAAGATGGATATGGAGAATATGATGGTGGTGGTGTCTAATAAGGAGGAGGAGAAAGAGGTGGATAGACAATAGTCAGCTTGATGCCATTGAACAAAGAGCATTGGATGTTGAAAAAGTTGAGCTTTTCTTGCAAGCTGCAGATCCTGCTCTTCAGGAAGAATTGGGAGAACTTCTTGAGGATCGCACGAAGCCTATGGGACTTAAAACCGATCCCGGCACCTTCTACTCCAAAACCATCCACTCCGTCAGTGCCTACCTCTCTTGATGATATAATCAAAGGCATAATGGATTTGACACATAGTCTCTGAGTGTTCAGTGAGTGTTCATTGATGTGAAGACACTAGAACATGAATGTTTTCATAAGGTGCTGGTGAAGGTGGAGGTACTAAGACATGTAAGCCTTGTCCAAATATCGGTTGGAATAGCATAATGACCAAAGGGTCCAATAGATAATGCCATGGAGGAAAACTATGGTAGCATCTAATCCCCACTCAAAAGAGACTAGACGAAATATTCAGGCTGCAATGATCCCAAAAGTGTATGAGAAAAAGGTGGAATACCACTCAGTTGAGTAAGAGATGAGGTCTTAATGATTGTGTTTAAGTTTAAAGAATCCCCATTGTAGTGAATAAAAACACATGTGATCTTACATGAGAGATACACTTAATGGAGGTTGAAAGAATATCATAGCCTAATAAGAGATTAAGATGGGAGGGAGATTAAATGGATTTGTGATACATATAAATGTGAAAAATAATGTGAGTTCCTTTTGTCCATTAAATGTATTAAATTGAAATAATGATTATTAGGATGTACCGACTCTATTTTGACCTTTGAAAACAAATTTGTTTGAAAGAAAAGAAGAGGAAGGAGTACTCAGTTTCTTATTTAAGTGCTTACCTAGTCTTTGAGTCCATAAAGAAATATATGTCTTTGTTATATGTTGTATGTGGAAGGGCCTCGCTCCAAAATACCTGCAAAGAAAGGGGAAGCTACGGAAAGCTTGAGGGGAGGGGAACTGTTGGGGCTGCGGATGCGGGTAGGGGTGTTTGATGAGAAAAAGACTTGGAGTGTACTCTCAGAATCCAAGCTTGCTTGCCATAGAAACACACGCCCTCCCTTCAGGGAAAGGAACCGCAGGTGCCCTCTCTCCTACTCTGTCTGTGATACTGGAAACAGATCCATCATCACTTTCTTTTAATGCAGGACGTGTGAACAAGAAGCATCTGAGCATGAGGCTGATGAATAAAATGTGATTGGCAAAGATGAGATTCGTGCTTTTGTATCAATTCTGTATCGGAGAAACAGAAATTTATTCAGTATCGAGAAGCAGAAGCAGGCATGAATGTGCTGTTTGCTTCTATTGAGAATATTGAACGAGTACTTTGGTTGTGGGTTTTGCAGCTGGTCGAGGGTCTGTTCCGAGAGAGAGAAGAATATTATTGTAATTTGAGGGGCGGTGTTACAATGCTTTTCTATGTGTCCATCTTGTAGCTTTCTATTAAGGGAGGTGGTCTACGAAGTTTTCTCTTTCTTGAACGGTAATATTGTTGTCATACAACAATATTACCCCCAACAAAAAAAGCTTTTTCTTTCTTGAACGGTAACATTGATGTCATACAATTAACCCAAGGAAGAAAACTCTTTCTTTCTTGTTGTTGGAAAGAACGGTAATATGATGTATCATAAGATTGACCACATAAAAAAGAAGGCTTAGAAGCTTTAGGGTTAGTGATGAGCTCACTCATGCTTAAACATCCATCTTAAGACACATGTAGAGCAAGAGAGTTTTCTCATTGTGATTTGAAAATCGAGTGGAAATGCCAATGGGGTTTGGCGTAGTGGTTTGAGTGTGGATTGAGTTTGAAGGGTGCATGGGTTCAAATCCTACACCTCACATCCCCAAAGGCACAATATATATTCACTTGGGTTCAAATCCTACACCTCACATCCCCAAAGGCACAATATATATTTGCTTCCAAAAAAAAAAAGGTGATGTGATCACAAGGGCTTGCAAAATTCAAGGATTTCATGGAAGTGCTTAGTACATGAATGTGCTTTTGAGGAGAAGATATAAAGAAAGTAATAGAGAATTCTAGCTAAGGGTGGAATGTCTTTTAAAAATGTCATGTACTTGTAGATGTTATGTAGAACACTATCACAAAGGCCTCTGCTTTGTGATTGACCGATAATAATTGTGAAATTAAGTCAACAATATATCAAAATGTTTTGTTATGTGGTTAAGTTCACACAAAAAATAGTATTTGTAATCGAAAAAATATAGGAAAAAAAGAATAGTATATCAAAATGTTTTGTTATGTGGTTAAGTTCACACAAAGAAGAGTATTTGTAATAGAAGACATAGAAGAAAAAAGATATGTCTACTAGGATAATTGTTGATCATTTTGTGAGTTGTTCCATTTAAATCTATAAGCATGATTGTTGTGAGTTATTTAGCCTAAATTTATAAGCACATAATTGTATAAATAGTTTCTCTTCTTTTGGTTCCTTTTTATCCTAGTTTGGAAGTGCTAATTGAGAATATTAGACGTTCTCCCATCAACATTGTGAGCATGCATGAGTGTCATATAAGGTGAAGTTGAAAACTACTATGTAAGTAGCATACTTGATTTCTTACTATAAGCATGGAGTCCTTAGCCAATGGTGTGCAAGATCTATAAGGGTGTGCTAGAAACTCTACATTAAGTCATTAGGGAGCACTAGATAGATAATGCTTGGTAAGTTTCATGGTTAATTTGACATTAATAGTTCAAATAGACAATCTGGTAATAGCATAGAACAAGAAAATGAGCATACACAACTTGTTTTCCCCCCAAAGTCACCTTATGTTTTTCACATGTTGTGATCATATGCATAAACACTTTGTGAGTGTGATCGATGAGAATTATAGATTGCTTGTTAACTCATGGATGTTTCGATACATATTACTTGCAAATCCTAGGTTCATGTCATGCTCTAATTTTGCTCTTTGGTTTGAGCATCCAACATTATAGATATCAAAATACAATGACTATAGTTTCCCAAATCGGCCCTCTAATTCTCCCGATTGATTGGCATTTGCTTAAATCTCATTGGGATAGCATCACAAGAATTTCATCTTTTTTAAAGTTGAGATCAGCCTTGACATTAGCTAACATCACTCCAAATAAACATGAGCTTGTACGTAAGCAAACATTAAGCCAACCTAAGGATAGCAATAAGCTATTGACCTTGGCAAGGCTCCTCATCACAAATTATTGTTCTACAATATTCTCCATGCCCCATGTGACAAGCAAAACAACTAAGCAGATAGAAATTGATCAAGCAAAATCGTACCAAGCTTTTTCCTCCCAATTCCCCACCAACTATGCATTAACTAACTCACCATTGGGTGGATCATGAACATGCAAGAGACATCCATTCCAAAGCCTACAACAATCCTAGATCAATGGCCTATACACTAATACTATGGATATATGGAAATTTAAAAAGGTCTCTCTCAATGGTCCAAGCTTTGACGATGAATTTACATCCTAATAACAACTTGCCAAAAATTACAAGCCTTATACTTATGTGTTAATGGGGTAATGATATCAAGCACACAATTTTATATTGTTGAGACAAGACAATTCCAAAACAAACAGGTTCCCTACTATCTGTTGCTTCTAGGGCAATTCCTCATAGAGGCTTAGGTCCTAATCTTGTAAGTCAAATAAGGTGCATTTACAGAACTGCACATTCATGGTCATGAAAATTCTCTTCTCATAGGCAAATGTCTTATAGAGCCGTGAGAATGAGCATTGGAAACATGTTGTGCTTGACACCATATTGCAAAACCACAATTGCTTGTAATCATGTGTACTTGTTCCATCTAATTTGGGCTTTCATATCCTATAGTTAAATATTGTAGGAAACCATGCTCATTCCATGGATTTAGTAGTATGCATGATGTTAGATTTTACACACGTGTATTGGATGAGGTGATTGCTATTTCTACACACATGTAATGGATGAGGCAATTGCTATTTGGCTCTTGGTTAGGGTCCAAATAGAGCTTCAAGGACTAAAGTGTCCACCTCTTCTCACACTCCCAAAACTATCTCTATGGTCATTAAGAACTTCACCACCACTAGACATGCTATAGCTTGCACTTGGGGAAGGGAGCTCTTGCACTAGTCAATGGGCTTGATAAGTCATGGTCAACTACTTGCATTGGAGATGCTAAATTTCTTGAAATACAATCATTAAGAAGGAGCCTTCATTCTCTCCATGAAAGGGATCTCTATTGCGATTCTTGATTGAGGCTACATGTTGGGGAGCTCTTGCATTAGTCGATGGGCTTGATAAGGCACGGTCAACTATTTGCATTGGAGATGCAAAATTTCTTGAAATACAATCATTAAGAAGGAGCATTCATTCTCTCCACGAAAGGGATCTCTATTATGATTCTGGACTAAGGCTACATGTTGGAGATTGTCTGTTTGGAGCATCAATGTCAAATTAAACATGAAATTTATGAAGGAATACCTATCTAGTGATGCTTGGTGACTTATGTAAAGTTTCTAGCATACCCTTTGAGCTCTTGCATTATAGTTTGCTAGGGACTCCATCCTCATAGTTAGACATCTAGTAGTAGTTTGTGAGTTCACCTTATATGACACTCATGCATGCTCATTTTTGTTCTATTGTATTACCAAAATTTTCATTTGGAGTATTAGTATTTTATTATATTAACAAAGAAACTTTGCAAGAAATACACATCTAATGTGCCCTAATGTAAGTATAGGGATGCCATCACACCCTTTGAGATCTTGCACATTGTTCACCAAGGACTCCATCTTCATAGTTAGACATGTTAAGAAATGTTCAAAAACTTTGTCTAATCAAATTGGTAATACTAATACTTTGTGTATAGTTCCTTATTGGAATCTTGTGCATTACATTACTTGAAAATATTGTTCAGCTACTTTGAGAAGAGAGGCAGGGGTAACTACTCGTAATGTTTCTAACAAAGTAGGTCACGTTCATTGTTAATATCTTTTGTGCATGAATAAGATGGATTGACACTAGTAGTTTGTGTAGGCACATGCTCCTAAGAAAGTCTAGAATTAACTTGTGAGAAATAGAAAAGGTAAAGATGTTTTGGCTAGTTGGGAGTGAGGGTGGAACTGCTGCAAAGGAACTTGGCACTAGAAGAAGGGCTGTAGAGTGGGACATTAATGATCATAATCATGATTATCAATTGATTAGGTAGTAAAGCACAAATAGACATTGGGAGCTTGGCACTATAAGAATTGGATTAGGTGGTGTGTGTGTGTGTGTGTGTGTGTGTGTGTGTGTGTGTGTGTGTGTGTGTGTGTGTGTGTGTGTGTGTGTGTGTGTGTGTGTGTGTGTGTGTGTGTGTGTGTGTGTGTGTGTGTGTGTGTGTGTGTGTGTGTGTGTGTGTGTGTGTGTGTGTGTGTGTGTGTGTGTGTGTGTGTGTGTGTGTGTGTGTGTGTGTGTGTGTGTGTGTGTGTGTGTGTGTGTGTGTGTGTGTGTGTGTGTGTGTGATGATTTTCATTCATTAACAAGTTGGTATATCATAATTCCTAAGCCATAGTATAATAATATTGTTGATAATCATAATCAACTACAAGGAACTTTGGACACAAAACTAGATAGCAAATACACACATATCTAGTAAATGCACAAATTTTTCTAGATAGTACCTAGGAATTTTTTAGTTGAAACTAGGTTTTTAGTTTTACTAGATAAAAGTGAAGCTATAACTAGTGAAATCCATGTCTATATGGTAAAGTGAGAAGATTTTCTATATAACATCTAATATAGACATGTTTAGTAGATTAAAAAATCAGGCTATAACTAGCAAAATAATTGTACATAGCAAATGAGAACAAATTTGTGTATAACATCTAACATAGTCATGCTTATGTAATTAAGTAATTACACACATCACAATGGATAGGCCTAACCATAATCCATGTAGAACAATTTCAAAAAAGACATTATGGATATATGCCCATAATGGATATGCACATATATTTCCGAAAACATGTAAGCTAAGATACACTTCATGCCTCCTTCACGAGCATTTAGATTAATTTCAATTCCCATAGACATTGCGCAAATTCCAATTCAATTCAATGGCTCTAAAGCTTAAAATGTCCCTATTTATTAACATCATACAAACTATTCCAATTAAAATGGCTCTAAAGCATACATCAACATGAGCACAAACAATAATCAATTTGGGCCCCTTGCAAACAAGGGGCACACATATCTATTGATAGCATACAAACTATTTGGATTATAACCACTTGTTCCTTAAGTGAATGCCATAAGCCCTCATAAGTATGTGAAAAATTGAGGTATAAAATGTCCTAACCCTTTTTTTCTAGTGAAGAATGCTAGTAGTAGATATGTCATACCTTTGGGAAAACCAATATACACCAAGTTCTCTAGCATATTCAGATTCAAGCTCTGGTGGACAACACAATGGGTTGGCAATAAAGGTGGGTAGCTTTATAAAGATAGAGACGCAAATGCTATTGTTTGACACTCATTAAAGGCTATATATGATGGCATTAATGGGTATCCTTATGTGCTAATACTTTGCTATTCATGAGGGTAAGTTTAGAGCCTCTCTGTAAGCTGACAAAGATGATAACATTGATGTATGCACAGAGAGTGGTTCTATTCTCGTCCGAGAATCTTCTTTCAAGAGCTATGTGGATTTGTGTGCTTTCCATGATGTTTTCCTTTTAGTCAACATGTGAGACTTCTATGCCTCTACACCATAGTTTGTTTTCCTTTTTTTTTTTAAAAAGCATCTCATACAACAACATATTAAGATAGTGATGCAATAGTCATTTGACATCAGAAGTGTGAGTTCACACTAAAGTTTTGTCAAATCCCTAGATATTCCTCTTTCTTCTAAATGTCCGAGTGATGTATAAGCATATATAATTACATACATGATCTAGAAAAAACAATAAAATGACTAAATAGAACAATCACTTCTATTTTATAATCAACAAATTACCATAGATAAGGAAATCTAAAAGACAAAAATACTTAAAAGGATGAATATAAAACAAGATACTTGCTAAATAAAATACTTTTAAAATTTATTAAATTGATGGCAACCATGTATTGGTGCATCACAAATGGCCAAGATTTTACTATTGGATAGCTTTAGATCCCTTTTGTTTAGTTTTGGACATATTTAATGTTTGAGATTATACCACCATTACATTTGTTTGCAATTCAAAAAACAAAACCAAAGGTTTACAAAGGTAAGTTTTATAAAGATTTACTAAGTATTAGAAAAATAAATACACTAAAACAAGTAGCTCCATCTTAGGGTGGGGGGAATGTTGGTGTGGTGGGAACCAATGTTTCTCAAGAAAGCTACTTTGTCATGATCCAACAAAACACAACACAGCCTTGTCATGACTAGCCAAAAAAGAATACTTAGCCTCTCTCAACAAACTCTCTCACACACAATTCAAATTGATCTTCCAGGCATCCTGCACTTGAGGCAACAATTTTTCTTGGTCCTATTTCATGCAACAAATTTCCTAGACATGAATGAAGAAGCTTCATTCATAGTGCAACCTTCAGTGAGAATATCAAAGTGTGCATATCAATGACATCGATCTATTTTCTCAAAGTAAGGGGAAAATATTTGTTTGAAATGCTATAAATACAAAAGTACAAATGTTTTTAATGATGCATAGGCCACTTGTATATTCAAGTCAAAACGATTATCCATCAAGATGTCTAACTGAATTTTTGATCATTCTTTACCTAGCAATCAAATTTCCATATGCTCTTATAAAAGCTCACATTTAGTTTCATATTGTATTTTTCAACCCTTGTGGAGTCTCAAAACTTGCCATATTTGAGAATCTTAGATAAGATTTTTAGAATTCAAGAAATTTTCTTGTGTTACTTGGACTTGATATACCAATAAAATTTTATAGTTTTCTTTAAATTGAGAGGCAGAGCCTCTATCACCATCCTAATTATGGTAGCTTTAGAATAGAGTAGAGAAAATTTCTCCTTGCTAGCTTCTAGTGATTTGTTTTTCCTCAATCACTTGTGTTTGTGGCCAAGGGCATTACCTCAAGTCACTCATGTTTGGCTAGGGACATAATAGCATGTTATGTCTATTATAGACAAGATCTATGATGTCTGTCCATCTTTATATATAATGTCCAAGGAGTTGTGGAACTAAATGTTGAGACAAAGGCATATGAACCCTATGTATGCAAGGGTGGACAAGGGTAGATGGGTGTGAATGAACTGGAGGACATGGGAAAACCCTAACCCTAGCCATCTAGAGGCTATTTAAACAGTTTAGAGGTCACTCTCAATGTAGAGGAGAGTGTACCAGTTGTACTTGTGAACAACTCATTAAGCAAGATCTTCTTCTTGTACTCAAGCTCTCTCTCTTTCTCCCTCTTGTGCACACTCTCTTGCTCTCACTTTGATATTTCAACATGGTATCAGAGCCACCTTTGATCCCTTTAGGTTCCCCAAACCTCAGCTCAACCTATGTGCACAAAAAAAGCTTCATTTTCCCATCTTGATCTTTCAACCTCCATAGTTAGCTAACACCTGCGATCTTTTGCAATTTTTTTCTTCGTAAATTCTATTGACATTTACCATCATTTGACCTAGCTCAATACCTATATACAATAGAGACCAATTCGAATTCTCTTTTGCACAAAATACAATGTTACTCACAATGTTATAAAAGATGTACACACTTACTAAGTTTATCTCTATGGGAAACTTCAACACAACTAGCCTCCAAATAAAAATGTTAAATGTACTAGATGTGTGGTATTCCATGTTGCAAAAATTAGACTTTTGCATTGATCACTCACATCCATAAGTTCTTATTCTTACCTCAGAACACATATGCCTTGAGAAACTAGCCTATCTACCTTGGGGCTTTGATTTTTCTCACATTTTCTAGAGGGATACCTTGATATCCCAAATGACTTAGCCTAAATCAAACTTGATTGTAGGTGAAGTGGGCAATATGTCCTTAGACATTGACATTATTTGGGTTAATCAGTCCATTTCCTATAACATCAAGGAGTATTGGCATTTAATTAGATGCAAAGGCACCCTATTAGTTCCTTGTGTTCCCATGAGCTCTTCTAACATGCGATTCCCTTTTAAGAGATATGATATGTTAGTTTAAGGTTTTTTGTTAACAAAAATTTATCCTTCTTAAGGGGGAGAAAGCATTGAGCTAAATAGACAATCAATGTGAGAAATTAGTCCTTACCTAACCATCTATCCAATGTTTAGTATTTCAAGATATGGCTATTGATATTCATGTTTTCCATGGGTGGGATACCCTTTAAGGAGGATCTTTCACAAATGGTGAGATACACATTTTTTGGCAAGGGCTTTGTTCATGATTGGTTGGGTTTAGAGGGGACTGGTCTACTATCTTCCTTGGCTAGCACGCTTCTCCCTTGAAGCAAGAGAGAGCATGACCTTATACCATCATAAGGCTATGCACTTAGTAAGAAGGCAATGCAAAGAATAAACAAGCTTAATGAGGAAAAATAAAAAACTAACTGAAAAATGATGGAGATCACATAAGACTTACCCCAAAACGAGCTACCAAGAACACCTTGCAAGAGTGAAGCACCAACCAAGAGTGAGTGAATATCAAGTGCACATAATATGTGGGGTGCCAAAAAGGGTTGCCCTTATATGGATACAACTCTGAGAGACCCTAATAAAAATTTATAAAGCAATATACAAACTTTTAACAGCTCCTCTTGATGCTCAATAATTGTTATGAGTAAACAGATGTTAAAATGATTAAAAGACTTCAACAAAATGCTAGATTCATGGTTGTCCCAATCCTATGCATAGACTAGATGTGCATGAGGGATAGCACAAAAAAGACTCCTCAATTCAAAGCATGGGATGAAGAAACAACTCCCCACATATGGTCACTTACCAATGTCTAGGATAGTCCAAGTAAGAGTTGCTCAAAGTCCATGAAGGCCATCCTATTCTCATCAATCATACATAACATTTGAAAGAGCACTCAATGTAGAAGCAAAAGCCAATCCCAAGCTACTAATCACATTGAGGACTAGACTCACAAATCAACTCCCAAAATGTAGCAATGGATTCATTGAAGAAAGTGAAACAAAAGTACACCCAATAAGTACCACAGTCCTCAAGGTCAATGGTCTAATATTTCTTAGGAAGGCACTAGTTCCTGTTCTTGAAATACCACTTCATGTAATCCTCCCATTGATCAGATAAACTAGGAAGTTGTCACCATGAGGTTGGAGAAGAAGCTCTTAGGTGGGGGTGGCCACATTGGGCCGCTTCACCTTGGATGAAAGGCTTTTTCTTAGTAGCTATAGCTTGCAACATACCTTAATGGAAAGGATATTGATGTAGATAGGCTTAGATGATGGGTTTGCTCATGGCAAGGCAATGTAAGAGAATCATAGGATTCTCAACCATTAGAGAAGAGGATGACTTTGGCCTTGATTAGTTCTCCATTAGTGGAAGCTTTTTACAAAAGAAAAACACCTAAAGTAATATGGAAAGGGATTGGGAGCCTACATGTAGAACTAGAGGAGCTTATTGACTAATGAATTATGATGTTGCCCAGATAGCTAAGCACAGCCAAAGTAGCTTCGACTACTTCAAAGAACTTGCATGCAATACCCGAATGCAAGGGCCTGATGTTTATGTGCACAATGGGAGGGAGACGGATTGTGAATCGACACAAGCTCCCAACTTTGAGCGCAGTAGGGTTTAATGTGGGGCTTCCTCAACCTTTTCTTTCCTGTCATTGGCCTTTCCACTCTCTTTGTCCTGTGGCTCCCACTCATCTTCCACAGCATGCTGCTACACTTCTTCCATGCGTTCCTCGAGGAGAATGTGCACGGGAAGATCGTCATCATAACCGGGGCTTCATTTGACATCGGTGAGGTATGATCAACAACTTGTATTTTACCAAATTTCAATCATAGCTAGACAACTTTTAGTAGTTTGGTGTTCACATGACTGATTTTCCATATGGTGAAAGGAAGATAAATACAATCAGTGACATTGCCAATGGGATAACATCAATTCCAGTAGGGATGAATCCCATATACAACAGTAAATTGTACAAGGCTTTGCTTACTTCCTAATTTGACTTGTTCACTTTCATACTACTGTAACATTTATGGATCTGCTAATGATTTCGATTGAAGCTCTGTAGGCTTTTGATAGTATGTCTAAACATAGTTTGATCACACCTTCAAGTGCCCCTTAAATAGGAGCACACCACCTAGTTAGTCACAGTATGAATTACTTAATCTCTAAAAAGCGACAACACTAGCCGGGAGTACGTTGGTGTTTAGGTTTTCTCACTCTCAATGTTCAAAATGTGTGCTAATATTTTAAGGACTAGGATGGTGTGAGGTTTTCTCATCTAACATTCACTATGTGTATTGATATTTGCTGCATATGCAGGTTTTTGTTTCAATAAGTAAAGCATCATCATCAAATGATGTTTCAAAGAAGAGTAAAGGCCCCAAGGAGGAACCAAAAAAAAGAAGAGAGAAAGGTGTATAGTTTACGAGGGCAGAAGCATGATGCTCCTATGGAATATCTAGAAGTTGGGGCAATGGACTTTACAAGAAATAAAATCATCTGCAGGGAAATACTCCTCCCTAGAAGTATCTTCTTCAATTTTTGGACTAACTGACTACTATGCTATCACCATGGATTTTGGAAATACATATCTGAAGTTTGGTTGTGTAGCATCATTCTCCACAATGAGAGATACAAAATGTTGTATCTCCACATTGCAGGTTAAGCTTAAGCACCATCAATCAATGTTGTGTGATTATACTGCAAGTTTTTTTGTCAAAAATTTCCTTTAATCAATGCTTGCACCTCTAGAAAAGCAGTGGGGTACAAGAGTTTTAAGGTGAGGTGTCATTTGAGCAAATGTCTCTCCTAAAACACATCAATAACAGCAATCCAAAAATGTGTAATGATGTTGGATATGTGTCCTAGTACCTAAAAGTCTTTTGATAATTGCTAAGAACTTTGATGACAACAAATGAAATACCTATTCTATATATTATTTACAGTTTTGTCTTGGGGATTTCTAACCAACAAGAAGGCTCCCAAGCTTATGGGGCACAAGGAATAGAAGTTTAGTATTCAAGAAAAAAGAGGACTTTTTCTTGAAGGGTGAATGGGGATTATAATTATTTTCTATCATCACACACACACACACACACACACACACTCTCTCTCTCTCTCTCTCTCTCTCTCTCTCTCTCTCTCTCTCTCTCTCTCTCTCTCTCTCTCTCTCTCTCTCTCTCTCTCTCCATTAAACATAGGATTTGATCATGTAAAGGGTAAAGATGGGTGTTTGAAAAATTCTATATGGCTCTCTCTCTCTCTCCCCCTTTTCCTATAGAGAGAGAGATGCAATTCTTTTACAATTACACATATGAAATGATATGTTATTTTAATAGTTGTACATGTCCATGCAATATGTACATACTCTAAAAACATCCACAAATGCACATACACTATGAAAAAAGAGTTTAGTTTCTTTTTTTAGATTGTAAATATGGACATACAATGTATACATACTCTAAAACCACACACAAATACACCTAGGCTATTGCAATATATGAACAATACATGCATACATATACATGCATGTGTGCCCACGTGTGCAAATACATACACAAACATATGAGTGAGATAAAAATAGAGAGAGAGAGAGAGAGAGAGAGAGAGAGAGAGAGAGAGAGAGAGAGAGAGAGAGAGAGAGAGAGAGAGAGAGAGAGAGAGAGAGAGAGAGAGAGAGAGAGAGAGAGAGAGAGAGAGAGAGAGAGAGAGAGAGAGAATGGATACACACTTATAAAACACACATTTACAAACATGCATATATGCACATATGTAAATACACACAAATATATATACATGCAATGCACACACACATATACATACACATATATATACATGTGTACACATGCCTCACACATGTACACATATGAGGTAAAGAAAGATGGAAAACAAGAGGATAAAGAAAGGAGAGAAAATGAAAATGATGAGAGGGGGAGAGAGGACACATGTTTATGAGACCATATAAATAGACACACATATATTACGCACGTGCACGCATGCGCGCACGCACACACACACACACACACACATGCATATATGTGTGTGCGTGCATGTGTGTGTTATTAGAATGTATTATTATAATATCTATATAAGATATTGTAATAACACATATACTTATAATTATATGTATTATCATATTTAATATGCATAATAGATAATAACAATAATAATATATACGATATAAATGCATAATAATTCAATAATATATGTCTTAATTATAGTTATTGATATATTATTATAAATAATTATACATTAATTATTAAGTATTATTATATTAATTGATTGATAATAAAAGATGTATAACATGTATGTATATAATAATCAATAGATAGGTTAATTTATATACATATTATGTATTACATATATATGTTAATATATATTTATAATTTATAATTTAATTATTGTGTTATTATAATGATTAATTATGTTTTTTAATTATTTTTATATATTATTTGTATTAATGATAATTATAATACACATATTATAATGATTAATGTTTTAATATATTTGATTACATATATAATAATTAATACTTATAATGATACAATAATATAATTGATTAGGTATTAATTATTAATTATTAATACATCAATTAATTGGTAATAAAATACATACAATTGTATTTTAATTAACGTATTATACATACATAATTATGTATATACATTATTAATTTTCTATCTATTAACATAAGGTTTTGGAAAGTAGCACGTGGCAGTGTTCATCACCCCTCCAAAACCTTGGTTTTCTTTTCTTTCAACTTAGTGAAACTAAAATCTTCTCCCTCCTCAATAGGTGGGGTCACAACTTTCTTTAGCTTATTATTGAAATTGAAACATTTTCCCTCTTCAATAAGTAAGGACGAGCCACTAGAGAGAGAGATCCCTCCCCATCCACGTACAAACACCCCCCCCCCCCCCCCCCCCCCTCCCCCCCCCCCTTGTAAGGGTATGGGCTTTGTAGCTACACCATGGCGCAGGAGCCAAAAACACCTATAGGGAGTAGTTGTGACTCCAGCTTGGTTTCCACTCTACGTGTGATTCCCTATACTCAGTGGTGAACCCGCGTCACGAGGGTGTAGTCTTGAGATGTGCCTCAATGTTGTATCTAACGATATCATGAATCCAAAGATTCCTTATTGATATATCTTGTGTGCCATTCCATTGTGCCTTTTTTCCCTCATGACAAGTTTTACCATGAAGTCCCGTGAAGGTCCTTAACACTTGGTATTAGAGCAACTCTAGTGCAGAGCATACTATCTCAAAAGGGGAGCGGGCTCACAGACGCGGAGGACATCCTACCATAACACATCGTGCAACGTGATGTGACGACCTCGAGACGACACGACACAATGCAATACGACATGACATGACACGGCGCGACGTCCCGCATCGCAACGCCCTGCCGAGAGATTTTTTTGATGAAAATTGGAAGAGAATATGATGTGCGAACAAAGTTGAGAGGGAATCATGGCGTGATAGGAATGCACGACATACCATTCAAAAATGACTTGGAAAGAGCTGAGGTTGTGGGAGAACGCTTTCTTTGAAGAGGAAGATGAGCTATGTCACTGGTTCAAAATCACATACAAGAAGAAAGAGCTATGGCTCAAAATGATCAAGTAGACAAGGAAGACCATCAAGATGCTATGGAAGACACAACAAGGAGCAAATGTGCTAGATGATCTCAAAGAGAAGGTTGAAGAGCTAGATGAAGACTTGGAAGAGGTTGACTACTAGTTGATCATGGTGCGAGAGAGAGCCAGAGTGTGGCAAGTGAAGAAGGCCCGAGACCTTGGCACAGAGTTACAGGAGAAAATCATGTTGAGGTGGGACTGGGAGACAGCCTCTGGATCTGAAGAAGCCAAAGAGAGGGCCAAATCATACGTGAAGCAGATGCGGGCTGAAAAAGTCCAAGAGCTAAAGAATGGAGCAAAGCCAACCAAACAAGAACCAAAGAGCCAAGAGAAGCAAAAATAGGTGAAGAAGAAGAAGAAATATGGTCGGATGAAGATGAAGATGAAGAGAAGGGGGAGGATGAGCTCGACATTGATCTTGGAACACCTCACCCCCCAAGAAGAAGCCAACAACTACTACCTTACTCGAAAGACTACTACCAAAAAGGCTACCCTAAAGATCAATACTTCGACAACGAATACCCTCTTGAAGGAGATGGATACTCCTACCTTGAAGATGTTCCCATCGACTACCACTCGGAAGGAGAATACTTCTACACTGACTACCCCTATCCCGAAGAATTCCAAACCAAAGAAGTTCCAGAAGAGGAAGAAATGATGGAATATTATGTGAAGGGAGAAGGATGGAAAATGGATGTGAGTTCAAATATAGAAAGTATTATGGAGTTAGAATACAAAAAAGAAGAGGAATCAAGGTGGACATGTCAAAGGGATGAACCACTATACCAACAAGTTGCAGCCTAGTTGGTTGAAGAACCAATGTTAGAAAAAGAGAAGGGGGAGGATGAGCTCAATCCTGATCTTGGAACACCTATACCCATTGAGATTGAGGGAGGCCAGCTTGGCGCCCTCTTGTGAGGCACGGGATACCTTTGATGAAGAAGAAGATGAAGAGATAGAGTTAGAATATGAGAATGCAAGGGCAAAAGTATTTGTGGTAGGGCATCCACTACATGGAACCAACACTTCTACTTTAGATGATGATATAGTGTAATGAAGCATTCTACCAAGAAAAGAAATCTAACTAAAAACTGAAACAGACATAAAATAACAAGAGAATTATTGCACCAAGACATCTTCCATGTATTAATGATGAGAGTTCCAAAAATACATGACAGCCATGGCTGATGCTTCATCTAGCAAGAAGGAAGCTAACATCAAGAAAGTAAATGACAAAAATTAGGGAATGAGACAAAAGATATCTTCTCCTAAGCTCTTGCCTTCTTTATCCTAACCTCCTCATTTCGAAAGTTAAGGGCACATTTACATAGGCAAGGGCTGAATTTACAAGGCTGGAAATTACTAGGTATGGAATTAGCATGATTCCAAAGTACAAAAATATCAAAGTATTTTTCCTTCATGACAAACCATCCCATCCTAAGATGGTTTTGTCCTCAAAACCAAGAATAAATGGACCAAATCCATGCCAAGGATGATAGTAATCATGCGCATGTAGCTTCGATATGATAGAAAAGCACTTTTCATGAAAGAGAGACCCTAATGTATACCAAACTGTGAGTAAACTGGCTGTTGTCCAAACACGGCTGATTTACAAAAACTGTCATAACTTTTGATAGAGTGGTCCAAATGACACATATGAGGTATAGAAATGAAGTATAAAATCCTAATATCACCCTATAACATCAAAATCAATTTTTGATAAAGTCTAGACAGTTTTATTGCCGATAGTAATATCTCACAGCAAGTTGTCCCTGCACAGTCCATGCACAGTCTGTCATGTATCATCATGTAATAACCAAGGAAAATCATTCACATAAGTGGATGGTTGCCAAGAAGATTCTTCTATAGGTAGACTCTTCTACTTAATGAGGTACTCAGTAAGAGTACGATTTCTGAGCAAATTTTCTCTCTTTCCAATAATGCTTTCAGGTTCATATATGACAAGTCCTGCTTCATCCATTGGTGGCAACTCTTCCAATACCTGCACATTAGGTCCAACATACTCCTTAAGCTGTGAAACATGAAATACATCATGTACTCTAGTGGAAGAAGGTAGTTGGAGCTTATAAGCAAGGTCTCCAACTTTGTCCACTATCAAATATGGTCCATAAAATCTGTGAGCAAGCTTAGTGTTCCCACCCTTCAATGAAGCATACTGTGTCTTGGGTACTTTAAGAAACACCCAATCTCCAACTTTGAAATCCAAAATGTCTTCTCTTCTCATTGGCATAAGCTTTCATTACTTCTTGTGCTTTCCTTATGATGTCCTTGCATTGTCTCATGAGCACCTCCATCCTTTCAAACTCTTCCTTTGTTTGGGGGTTAATATCTTCATGAAACAAAACTGATGGATTTGAACTTTGTACCCATAAATTGCTTCAAATGGGGACATACCTATGCTCATGTGATACATGTTGTTATAGCAAAATTTAGCAAGGTGGATCCAATGATCCCATAAAGCTTGTGTGTCATGACAATAATGCCCAAGGTACACTTCCACGAAGTGATTGACTCTCTCTGTTTGCCCATCGGTTTGGGGGTGATAGGCTGTACTAGGAGTGAGAAAAGTACCCATAGAAGAGAATAGACTTTTCCAAAAGTTGCTCATGAATTTTGTATCTCTATCTGATACTATTCTCATTGGCATACCATGCAGCTTGAACACATCTTCCATAAATTGCTCAGCCACTTGCCTTGCTGAATATTGTATTTTGGTTGGAATAAAGTGGGCTGATTTAGTCAATCTATCAACAACCACATAGATACTATTCCATCCATGACTAGTAGTAGGTAATCCCGTTATAAAGTCCATGGAAATGTCGGTTCATTTGCCTGTAGGAATAGGTAAAGGCTGAAGGAGTCCGGTTGGTAATAAAGTGGAATCCTTATTTTGTTGGCACTCTAAACACTTAGATACATGCTCCTTGACATCCTTCCATAAACCCTTCCAATAAAAATTTTTGTGGACCTTGTCAAAGGTCTTGAAAAGACCCAAATGACTAGCCATTGGTGATGAGTGCATCTCATGGAGCACTTTCAGCTTGAATTTACTGTTAGGAACCAAGTACACTTTACTCTTAAACCATAAGAGTCCATTATGCACTTTGAAATTTGGAAATTCTTCATCATGTCCTTGCTATAATTTCTGTAAAATCTAGACATCATGCTCATCTAGCACATATTCTTCTTGGATGTCGTTTATCCAATCCTTATAAATTGAAGACATTGTAGATAAACTGCATGCCCACATTCTAGATAACGCATTAGCCACAACGTTATCCTTTCCAGCCATGTATGCTATTTCAAAATCATATGACTGCAAGGTAGCCAGCCATATCTTTTGCTTGGGAGAAAGGTTGGGCTGTGAGAGAAAATACCTCAACACCCTATGATCGCTTTTGACTTTAAAATGTGTTCCATAGAGATAATGATGCCATTTCTTGATCGCATGTAGAATAGCAAGCATCTCTTGCTCGTACACATGCATCTCCCTCTCTTTATCATCGAATTTTCTGCTCTCAAATGCAATCACACCATGCTCCTAAACCAAAAAAACCCCTAAACCTCTACCACTAGCATCCGCGTAGATGGTAAAAGTCTTGGAAAAATCAGGGCAAACTAGTATTGGTGCTGAAACAAGCAATTGCTTTAGCTCATTAAAGCTCTTGTTGGAGATTTCATTCCAAAAGAAGGCCTCTTTTTTCAGGTGATCGGTAAGAGGAGCTGCAACATGAGCATAATTCTTCATAAACCTACGGTAAAAAGATGATAACCCAAGAAAGCCTATTAAAGAAGTGGCATTAGTTGGAGTAGGCCATTCTTTAACGCATTGAACCTTCTTAGGATCCACTTTGATTCCATCTTCTCCCACTATATGACCCAAGTATTCAACTTCCTTTGTCATGAATAAACACTTAGTTGCCTTGGCATATAGTTTATGCTTCCTCAATATATTGAAGACCTCTTTTACATGCTGTAAATGGTCCTCTTTGTTCTTGCTATAGATCAAAATGTCATAAAAGAACACCAAAACTGTCCGAAATAGCAAAGGCTGAAGTATCTTATTCATAAGAGATTGGAATGTGGCTGGAGCATTGAGTAAACCAAAATGCATAACCATGAATTGATAGAGGCCTCTTTTCATCCTAAAGGCTATTTTAAACTCATCCCCTTCCTTCATGCATATTTGATGATACCCCAACCTCAAGTCAATCTTGGAAAACACCTTAGCATCCTTCAATTCATCTAGGAGGTCATCTATTCTAGGTATTGGATACCTATTCTTGATAGTGACCTCGTTAAGATCACAGTAGTCAATACACATGTGAAAAGAGCCATCTTTCTTCTTTACAAGAAGGATTGGAGAGGCAAAAGGCGATTGGCTTGCATTGATGAGACCCATTTCTAATAGCTCTTTCACTTGGTGCTCTACCTCTTCCCTTTCCACTTTGGAGAGGTGATATGGTGGTTTGTTAATAGGCTTGGTGTTGGGTAGCAAGTCTATAGGATGATCCACTTCTCTTTTGGGTGGAAGGAAAGTAGGTGGTTGAAAAATATCATCATAATCCTTCAGCAACTTGTAGAGACATGGATCAATGTCATTGGTAGGAGGAGAGGGCTGATCCTCATCAATCTTCAAAAGAAGAATAGTGAACATGCATGTCTTTGCATTTATCTCTTTTTTAATCTTCTTGGGGATGATCACCTCCATTTTTTTCTTCTCAACACCATGTAGAGTTACTTGCTGTCCATACCATTGAAATTCCATTTCTAGCTTATTAAGATCCATAGTAAACCTGCCCAAAGATTTTAGCCAATTGCAGCCAAGTATAATGTCAATGGGACCCATTTCTAATGCGATCAAACTCACTGATGTAGTGCACAATGGAGATAGAGTAATAGGAACATTTGGGCAGCATTGATTGCTATTTTCAAAGTCTCCATTTGCCACTTGGATTTTGAGGGAAGAAGGCATATCATGTGTACTCAATTTCAGCCCATTGAGTGATTTGGAATTGATGAAGCTATGCGTGCTGCCCGTATCAATGAGTATGTGAGCGGTGCTTCCCTTGATTTGGCCTTTGAGGCATGGGGTATTGTCCCATCTTGAACCACTCCATGCATCATTTGATATGGAACATAGCGAAGGATGTAAATCAGTCCAAGAATCATCCATGTAATGACCGCCCGGATCAAAAGGAAAGCCATCCATTGGGTCATAAAACTCATCATGGATACTCTCTTCATTTTCATGCATCTCTTCTTAAGTAGTAGAGCCTTTAAGCTGTGTAAGACTCCCCTCAATAGGTTCAGCATCAGAATCATCTTCATAAATCATGCTAACCTTCAAATTCTTAGCCTTGCACTTGGACTTATGGTTGGGTGACCATTTCTCCCCGCACTTGAAGCATAGTCCTTTGGCATACATTTCTTTGAGCTTGTCATTAAACACATGCTTGCCTTGGATAGGGACTATAATTTTGGCACTAATATCAGTCTTTTTTCCATCAAACTTATTTTTAGCATTAGATCTGAAATTGATGCCCTGCTTTGGTCCATAAATAGTGGGAAAAGTTGGTATCTTGTTGTAGGTATTGATGTCACCATGCTGAAAATCAGTCCTTACATGCCCATAATGGTCTGATGTCTTTGGGGATTGTGTAGGCTGAAATAAATCCCCTGTTTTTGGCTGGAAACTCTTGTATTTCTGTCCATAATGCTTAGCCAATTGAATGGTAGCTTGTAAAGATGTAGGCTTCATGGCTCCAACTTTGGATGATAAGGTAGAATCCAAACCAAATATATACTTGTTCAATTTGGCACTATCGGAGACTCCATGAACATACATTGAGAGGTTTAAAAACAGATTTGAACACTCTCTAACCCGAGAGACCACGTTGCTCAAGGGCATACCATTTCTTTTCCAAGCGCTCTTTTTCAATGGGAGAGACGAAAAATTCAATCATAGCATTCTTTAGTGCTTCCCAAGATAAGAAGTCATGCCCGATTCTTGTCATATATCTCAACCAAGTATGTGCATAGCCTTCTAAATGAAGGGCTACAAACTTCACTTTGGCATTTTCGAGCCTTGGATAAAGGGAAAAGTACATCTCCAATATGTCAAACCACTCCTCCAACTCCGTGGGTGAAGAATTCTCCCCTTTGAAATTTGAAATGACAATTTTATATTTATACTCTCTCTCATATTGAGGTGGCTACCCATTGTAGTGATGCTATCCAGTATGTTGTTGTTGTCCAAAAGAGTCACCAATTGAACATTGCCTAGGGAATTCATTATTCCAACTTCCTTGTGCATATGGGGTTTGTTGTCCATACTGCGTACCATAACCTTGTGGCTGGAAATAATGTCCTTGAGGCTGAAAATGAGTGTTGCCCATATTGGAAGGTTGTCCATGGTACCCTTGATGCTGTCCATGCATAGGAATATTAAATGGTGGTTGCTGCCCACTATTTTGTTGAGGCCAACCATGATTAGATAAGGGGCTTGTTCTATTAGGATGAACTTGAGTATGAGAAATGTGTTGTTGCTGTCCATAGAAGTTTGGGGCTGAATTCTCATGCCCTTGTTCATGCCCACCAATATTTGGTTGAGGATAGAATTGTTTATAAAATGGATTGCAACCGTGGATGTCCTCTTCATGCCTAGAGCTTGCTTGAACTCTATCATGTGGATCTTGCCCATGTGGCTAAGAATAGGCCTTGGATTGATGGGGATGAGGCTGAAATGAAGTGGGCTGAATAAAATCTTTAGCCTTTGACGATTCCCTAATCTCAAATTGTCCTACCACTTTTGGAGTAGAGGGTTTGGGTTGCTCTTTAGCCAAAGGAGGATTTGAAACATTAGGATCAGCTATAGGCAACATCTTTTCACTAAAGATAGCCACTAACTTGTCAATACCCATCCTCATACCATCAAGGCATGATTTCATGTCTTTAATATCATTTGAGAGTTGTTGTAGATTGTTAGAGTTCATGGAAACATGGGACATCTCAACTCCATTCGTTGGTTGATTGACAGGAGAATGAGTGGAGCTTATATCAACCTCTTCATTCTCATAATGCATGAGATGTATAGCTGAATCTTGAGGGGTTTCATGTTCATGTTCATGTTGGTATTCTCTCAGCTCTTCATTGATGGTCTCCAAAATAGGATCCCTTTTCTTATTTCTTGCCATGAGTAACTTCCTGTCCTGTATATACAGTAGAAGAAAAACTCAAATATCTTGAGTTCTAGTGCTCCGAATAACAAAATCATTGGCTCTGGTTGAAGCTTGAGAAGTCTCCTTTCTAAGGAGCTATCAAATGTTGAAAGTAGTTGAATACAAAAAATTCTGTAAATAGTTTACTATAGCTGTTTGGAAATTCTTGCAACATTTGCCAATACTAAAAATAACCCCCAATTAACAAATGCCAACAATAGCATTCATAATGCTCAACATAACTCTGTCCACGATTGCCACTTTCATTGCATTATGTTGCTATACATTTGCTTTTGCATCATGTAATCCCATGCCAAATATACCATGCTGAAGGTTGAATTCTTGGGGTGTGAAAATTTCCCTCTCAAGCCGGTTTGTGCTCCCCTTCAGGGTCCTTGTCAGTAGGGGAGGGTCACCTCTCTTTTGTCCTACCAACTCGCCTGGCATCCACTTTTCCTCATGAATATATACATGGCAATTCAATACTAGGCTCTAAAAATCAGCATGAAATGCATGGAATGAAAAGAATTTGATTGCCCTTTTATGATATGCAAGAACTCGAATGAAATAGGCTCTTAAGCTTGTACGAGAAGAGTGTTGTTGTTGATGAAGGAATCTCCCACAAATAGAACTTGGCTTTAGCAGTTAGAGCTTGACTTTAGCTTCTATTAATCCAAGAAATCCCCATTTTAGCTTTCCAATGCTAATATCCAGCGTTTTTATCAAAATTCTTCATGAGGAGTGCTCCCATGAATCATTGGACCCAAAATTTGATGAAGAAGGCTTCAATAGAGATGCCACTTGAGTTGAGGATGCTGATTACTCTTCATTGTATGAAGTAGGCTTCAAAGAGACTTGAAATTTTTGAAAGAGAATCCAATAATTCCCTTCCTTCAAATGACATTGGCTGCATCTGACCCTCAAAGAAAGCATAGTAGTGCACAGCTCACCATATTCTATAATAGCAGTGTCAATGTTTACAATGACATTCTTGCAGAGAAGGCACAAACAATCATCCTAATGGCGAGTAGTGGTTGTCCTTTGCCATCATTTGATGCTGGAGCTACACAAAGCACACCAGCCGCACAAGCAATGTTTGGTGGAGGAATCCTAATCATTCAAAATATTGCAGAGCAAACTATCCAAATCTCTCAGTATGTTAAACAACAACCTGAATTTGCAAACTTTACCACTCCTTGTGTAGCCTCAAGTCCACTTCCTATTGGTCAACATGTGGTTTCCAAAGCTTTACCCTAGGCAAGGAAAGCTTCATTGACTCATTTTCTGCACCTATAGTAGCTTGGTTGTGCAAGGCCAGGGTTATTTGGAGGTGATTGAGCATAAACTTGAGCTTAGTATTGAGCATAGTAGTTGCTAGTTACTCTTCTTTCACGTTTGGGACATCTGCATGAGGCATAGAGATTTGCTGATGCAACAGAGTATTTTGTGTCCAATGAGGTTTCAAAGACACTGCTTATTGCTTGCAAAGTCTACTGTGAAGTGGATTTGGCACACAGATATTTTAAGTGGCTTATCGAGGCAAATGCGGAGGATTCTCTTGCATACCCAATAATGCCAGACATTTACACAAGGATTGACAGTTCACCTGATACAATTGAGATGACAAAGCTAATAGGAGCAGAAAAAAAACTTGCATATGCATCGATAGTAGTGACCATTGCCATGCTTCAAAGGGCATCATACCTTAGATTTTTCACCGTGATGGGGAAGTGTGTCAACAGGCGCAAAACGCGCAAAGACATACTCATATACAACAAGTCAAAATTTAGAAAAGGTAGCCATAAGACTACTCTATAAGAAGCTTATGAGGTCAAGAAGCAAGCTATGGTGTCCATTTGCATGATAGGAGTCAGGGAGAGAAGATCAAATCAGTCTTGGCCATGGATTCATGAGGACAACTTGAAAGGAGAGAGAGAAAACCCTTGTTTCTTGAAAAGTAGCTCCAACTTACCCTTCATTAAGTCTTGTAACCCTCAGTTTGTCCCACTTACTCCAATTTTTGGTCCAAAACTTGGTCACGATGACCTGCCAAATTGATTTGAGCCTGCCATTTTCCACAGGGTATTGCCAAGAACATCCATCTTTGAGCTTTGTTTGTAGCAGATCTTCAAATGTAACCCCGGTTATGAAGAAACTCAGTCCTGCCACTCAAATCTAACTGCGGTTTCCACTCCCTAGTCTATGTAACTGGGTCAAGTATAAGAAAATGACTACTGATAAAATGATCTAACTAGGGCTCTGATACCAACGTAATGAATCATTCTACCAAGAAAAGAAATCTAACTAAAAACTAGAACATACACAAAATAACAAGAGAACGATTGCACCAAGACATCTTCCATGTATTAATGATGAGAGTTCCAAAAATACATGACAACCATGGTTGATGCTTCATCTGGCAAGAAGGAAGCTAACATCAAGAAAGTAAACAATTAAACTTAGTGAATGAGCCAAAAGATGTCTTCTCCTAGCCTCTTTCCTTCTTTATCCTAACCCCCTCATTTCAAAAGTTAAGGGCACATTTACATAGGCAAGGGCTGAATTTACAAGGCTGGAAATTACTAGGTATGGAATTAGCATGATTCCAAAGTACAAAAATATCAAAGTGTTTTTCCTTCATGACATATAGGTGAAGAAAAAGAAAAGAGAGAGGAGTTAGAAGAGAAGAAAAAAGAAGAGGGGGAGGATGATCTCAACCTAGATCTTGGAACACCCCGACATCCCCCCCCCCCCCTCTCGACAACCCCAACAACAAGAATCGACCAAATCCTCACAATTCAATGATGATAGGCTAGGAAAATAGTTGAAGGAGAGAATCATGAAAATATGGGATGAGATAGAAGAAGATGATAGGTAATAAGAAGAAAGAGATTTGTTAGATAGAGCCATAGAGAAGATCAAGGAAAAGATAAGACAAGAAAATAAAAGAAAAGAGATAGAAGAACAAGTAGAGTTAGCTAGAAAGAAGCTAGAAGAAGAAGAGAAGCTAGACCATAATAGAAGAAAACGAGTAGAAGAAAACAACAAGAAGAAAGTTAGAAAGAAGGTTGAGCAAGAAGGCAAAGAAGAAGAAAGCTAGTTGAAAGAACAAGTATGGAGAGCTAAGAAGTCAAAGGAAGAAGATAGGATAGAGAAAGAAGAGTAAGAAAAGCTAGATCAAGGCAAGAAGGCCAAAGAAGAAAAGATAGAAGACAAGAAGGAAGAAGAATACGAGCAAAATATAGAGAAGGAGAAGAATGAGAATGAGATGAAGAAGAAGGCGAAACCAAATGCCAAAAAACAGAGGTAGGCCAATAGAGCCAAGATGAGAGATGAGAATTACGATGCCTCCAAAAACCCCCAAACTCAACTTGTGGGTAAGGATGAAGCAACCCCAACTCTTGATCCATGACCACATCCATCCCAGCCATATCAGATCAAAGTAGGAACCAAATGCACTTCAACAATGGATTCATTGGCTACACCTTGAGCTCGAAGAGGCAAACCCTTATGAGCTTGGACAGAATGAGTCAAAGGACAAAGCCTCAAAGAAGGGAGAGCAAGAGGGAGTGCTCGCAATATGGTCCAATCAATGTGACTTAGTGCCATGGAATGGAACCTTGCTAGTTGAGCCTTGGAGAACTCTCCAACTCACTCTTAAGTGAATGTCTTTTGTCTATGGAACCTGTTGGGACCATACTCAATGCTAATAAAGATTGAGATCTCAACATTCAGGCTACAAGCAATGCAAGGAATTGTCATCTTGATCCTATATATTCATGACACACTATAAGCACCACGCAGATGGGAGTCACTCCAATAGCTTCTTCAAGGATACCTCTACTCCCGAAAACCAAAATTCGGGCTAAGTGTGACGACTTAATCCATCCCCTGACAAGAACTTCAGCTCCAAATGAGGCTAAGGAGAGCCAAAGAGGTGCCATACACCAAGATTGTGTTCAGACAAGGGCCCTTTTCACCTCCATCTATAGTACATGTGCATTATTTAGTTGTACATGTGAATGCACCCTTACGTGCTTTAAGTATAAATACATTTTATTCTTTGTGTACACCCAAGTCGAATCATACTTTCACACATATTCTCTCTCTCTGTCACTCTCACTCCTCGAACTGCTACTCACTTTGCAAAGCTAAGTTACAACAACTGGTATATCAGAGCTGAAAGTACAACCCAACACTCACTCATCATTGAAACTAACATGTATCTGTGCAAATTTGGGTGCAAAAATTTGGGGTTTCTCTCAGATTTGATCATGTCTATGCTTGGCAGCGACATTCAAGTCAGACATTGCAGACATTGTGTGTGGTGACCTCAATCAAACTATGGATTTTACCAAATTTGTCAGAATTTCACTCTTTTGAGTGAAATTTCCTAACATTGAACCCCAAAAAATTGGGGCTTTTCATGCATTGGTAAAATTTTGCTCATTTGGGTTAGATTGGCTGACATTTATGCATTGTTGGACCTGGAATTTCGGGGCTTTGTGTAGAATTTGGTGAATTACAACAATATTTTCTCGTGTGGTGGTTGGTTTATGTATAAACAACAAGTTTTATTAATATTTGAGGAAGACCAACAATGCATTTGCTAGTTCAGCTTGTGCTTTTGCGGTTCGGTGCATTTACTCTTGTGTTTGTGATAAAAATGGCTGCAACTTCTTCCAGTTCAGACATCAAGAGTTTGATGAAAATCAAATAGTTTGATGGTCATGGCTTTGACCTTTGGAAAGACCGTATGCAGGGCATATTGTTCTTAAAGGATTGTGAGGATGCTTTGTAGGAAGATAAACCCGCACAAATGTCTGATGTAGATTGGGCCAGAGTTAACAAAAAGGATGTGGCTTACATAAAGATGGGTGTCACTAATGACTTTTGATAGACATTAAGGGTTTAGATACAGGTTATGCAATATGGGAGAAGCTGAAAACTACCTATGAAATAACCGCACCTGTTAATCATGTGCATTTAATGCGCAAGTTGGTGAATATGCGACTAGATGAGTCAAAGCTTGCAGCAACTGAGCACTTGAGTGCATTTACTGGCATTTTAAATCAACTCAATGAAAGGGAGTGACAGATCGAAGGCTCGAGAGCTATGGCGGGAGAGCAAGAGCAAGAAAGGGAGAGACTAGAAATAGGAACTCCAATAGTCACAATGTGTGACATGGCCTTCCTTGATTCAAACTATCATTAAAAAAATAAAGAACAAAGTGACGGTGACGGTTGCCTGCTACTTGCAGTGTGCAATGGCGGTAACTGTCAGTGTAGTAATACACAGGCGGTCAGGCAGAGGCGCCTTTACCCCCAACAACCTCCCACTTAAAGGCGAATCTACCCCAGTGAGGAGTGAAAAGAAAAAGAAAAAAGATAGTACAACATGTACACATGTACAACAAGATGAGGAAAGATGTCATCTCATCCCACACCCACAACCTCCTGAGAAAGGCAAAGCACTCTGTAGAGAGGCTTTTCATGAGCAGATCTATAGGATTCTGGTCAGTTGAGATCTTGACAAGATCAATAGACTTGTCCTCAACGACCCCACGTATGAAGTGATACCTCACCTCAATGTGTTTCGTCTTCGCATGGAAGACCGGATTCTTGGCTAACTGAATAGCACTCATAGAATCCGAATGCAATGTAGGGATAGCATCAATACCAAGGTCAGCAACTAAATGACCCAACCAAATGGCCTCCTTGCAAGCCTCAGTGGCTGCAACATACTCGGCCTCTGTAGTAGAAAGGGCCGTGCATTTCTGCACCCTGGACATCCAAGAAACAGCACCTCCAGTATAGGTGAATACATAGCCGGAAGTGGACTTCCTACTATCTGCATGTCCTGCATAATCAAAGTCAAAGTACCCCATGACTCCTATATCCTGGTTGCCATAGCATATGCACATATCTGCAGTGCCCTTCAAGTACCTCATGATACCCTTCACGGCATCCCGATGCTTCTTGCCAGCTGTAGCCATATAGCGTGCCACAACACCAATTGCAAAGGCAATATCTGGATGAGTGGCTATCATGGCATACATAAGACTGCCCACTATGGATGCATAGGGAATCTTGGCTATCTTGGCCCTCTGCTCACGGACAATCAACCTGTGATACCTTCACATAAGAAGGCAATGGATAGCCAATAGGCTTTACATCCTACATGCGGAAGCGCTAAAGGACTTTATGAATGTACTCCCTCTGCGACAAGTAGAGGAGTCCCTGATGCTTGTCGCGTCTAATGCACATACCAAGTATGTGAGCGGCCTGTCCCAGATCTTTCATCTCAAAGCTCTTCTTGAGCTGAGCCTTAAGAGCATCTAGCTCATCATGAGCTTTCCCTGCTATCAGCATATCATCCACATAGAGTACCAAAATCAATAAAGAACCATCACGGGCTTTCTTCTTGTAAAGACACGACGGATCCATAGCACTCTAGCTGTAGCCCTGTGACTGCATAAAGGCCTCAAACTTATGATACCACTCCCTAGGTGCCTGTTTCAAGCCATAAAGACTTTTCTTCAATTTGCACACTAGGTGCTGCCTGCTAGGTTCTGCAAAGCCCTTAGGCTGCTCCATACAAATCTCATCATGCAAGTCCCCATGTAAGAAAGCCGTCTTAATATCCATCTGGTATAAATCCAAGTCAAGTTGAGCAACCAAAGCCAAGACTTAGCGCAGGGTGGTCATCTTAACCACAGGAGAAAAGACCTCGTCAAAGTCCACACCATGCTCTTGCTTAAGACCCTTTGTTACCAATCTAGACTTGTATGCCGGCTTGGGGTGTCTAGGGGTACTTTTTAGCTTGTACACCCACTTGTATGGCAAAACTTCTTGCCCGTAGGCAAGGAAACCAAATCTCAAGTGTCATTCTTATACAGGGAGTCTATCTCAGACTGCATAGCCCTCTCCTAGGAGTGATTGTCACCCCTACGCATAGCCTCATCATAGGTGAAAGGCTCTCCTGCATTTGTAACCAAGACATAATGCATCGAGGGCTGAAATCTATCAGGTGGACATCTGTCTCTAGTAGACCGTCTCACGGCCAGCTCTGTTGCCTGCCTAGTTGCCTGTCCAATACCCTGACCATGAGCATCTGTGCAGCTGTAGGCTGTCCAACTGGCTGTGCGGGAGCTCTCGGCTCCTCCTGAAATATGACCATGCGGATCTCGACAACTCTCTCAGGCTGCCTATGCATTTTGTCTTCATGGAAGACTACAACATGACTGCGGATGACTTTCGTGCCTGCGGATCCGAGAGATGGTAACCCATCTTGCCTGCATCCCCATAACCAAGGAAAATGCATTTGACACTCTTGGGATCCAGCTTACTTCTCTTGTCCCTGGGCACATGGAAAAATGCCTCGCATCCAAAGACACGGAGATACTCATAAGAGGGAGGTTTTCCAGCAAATATCTCCTCTGCAACCTGGAAATCCAAACCAGTAGAGGGTGATCTGTTTATGACATGCACACCTGTACTAACTGCCTAATCCCAAAAGCTCTGTGGTAGGCCTGTATGGCTAAGCATACTACGTACACGCTCATGGATGGTTCTATTCATCCACTCAGTCAAACCATTCTGGGGGGGATTATAGGGGGCGATCAACTGACACTTAATACCCCTCTCATCACACAACTGCTCAAAAGTACGTGAGACATACTCACCCCCATTATCTATCCTTAGGCATTTTAGCCTACACCCCAAGACTAGTTCTCAACCAATGCAAGCCATCTCTGAAACATAGCCATGTTATCGGATTTCAGCTTAATGGGATAAGCCCAAACTTTCCGTGAAAAATCATCTATGAACATAACAAAATACTTTGCACCACCCATATACTGAGGCATGGGCCCACAGATATTCGAATGTACCAATGCTAAGGGCTCACTCATGCGTGGCCTACCAAACTTCTTATGCGTAGACCTAGTCTGCCTGCCATAAAGACAATGCTCACATGAATCAAAACATGCATAATCAAGGGGCTGTAAGTACTACAAACCAGAAAGCATTTTCATTCCCTTCAAAGACATATGGCCCAAAAGGGCATGCCAAAGAGATACATGTGGGATAGAACCCACAGACAAAACATGATCAAGGGAAGAAGTTGATACAATCTAGGGGTAGAGACTGCCAGCCTTGGCACCTCTCGCAATCACAAGTCTTCCATGAGTGATCTTCCATGCAGAGTCTCCAAAACATACATGATATCCTGCATCATCAAGCTATCCAGCTGACATGAGACTGCATGTCAAAGCAGGTACATGACGTACGTCCTGCATAACAAAGCAGCTGCCAGAAGGAAACTGTAGCCTAACATCACCAATGCCCACAATATCAAGAGACCTGTCATCACCCAAGTGCACAGAACCCGAAATAGTACGGTATGAATGAAACCACTCTCGGCAAGGTGTCACATGAAAGGATGCACCTGAGTCCAAGAGCCAACACTGTGCATACATAGAGTGTATCTCTGTTATCTGCAAAGCACTAGAAGAAGCTGCTAGGATATAATCATCATCATCAACATTCTCAGGCTGCATAACATCGACCTCTTCAATTTTAACACTGGACTTTGCAAGTACTATGCTGCGATCAGAAGACTTATCCTACACTTTGTCTTTCCCCTTATCTTTGCGCCTTTCATTGCACAATTCATGGCATTGTGGCCTAATATCGCCCTTTTTCCCACAATGGTGACAAGTAACATCTGCATTCCTACCACGGAATTTGCTACGTGACTTCCCACGAGACTTGGACCGAGATTTCTGAGAATCCCGTCCACGGCCACTACCACTGCCATGCTTTCCATATCCATCATTCCTGCCTCTAACTGTCATAGCATGAGACACACAAGAGGCATTCAAATTCTTACGGTTAACCTCTTTCTGCAGAAGAGCACTCTCAACATCAGATAATTTCAAGGTAGCAGTAGAGGCACATAATGCAGTGTGGAATACATCCCATGACTCATTAAGAGTACCAAGCAAGAAAAGAGGAGTGACATCCTCTACAAAAGTGATGTCCTGTGAAGTCAAGTTCTTGAGTATAGTATGGAACTGGCTCAAGTGAGCAGACATAGTCACATTCTCCTTCATGCGCAGATCCATAAGCTACTTCAGCCAATACATCTGACTCGTTGGACTTTTCTTATCATAGAGATTTTTTATCTTTTTCCACAACTGCCATGCACTCTGTTCTTCCTCAAAGACATTATAGTGAACCTATTTTGTGAGAGACAATACAATAGTGGACTTGCATAATTCATCAAACTCAAGCCATTCCTCATCTGGCATAGTTGCAACGGATGCCCGCTTAACCTCGAAGGTTTGATCTGCGATTTCTGCATCAACACCTGCCAAATCTGGCTCTTCCAATAAGAGTAATTCGTACCATCAAGCTTAGTGATGTTGAAAATAGCATGATTAGTGGACGAACTTGCCATAATGCAGGCTGGAAGACTGTAGATAGTTCAAAACTGTTTGTTGTTTATTGCAGAAAATGACCAAAAAATCACAAAAATCGAGGAAAAATGGCAAAGAAAGTGGAACCAAAGCTACTGCCCACCAAGTACTAGTGAAAGTACATCATTTCAGAGTGTTTCAGCATGAAAAATCCATGTCAATCCATACATACATGCTTGCTGTAATAAATTTCAGATTTCAGTAAAAGAGAGCTAATAGTGCCAAAATCGGATTCCAAGGCAATCAGATACTGCCAAGACCAAAGTCGGCATCATGCGGGCATAGCATAAGCATAGGACGGTCGATAAGCATGAATCCAATACCCAAGTATGTCATACAAACATCTGCCAGTGAGTAGGCACACCCCCAGGCAATGGGGCAAAGTGTTCTTGCCACTACCAAAACTTGATACAAGTAGGTGTTAGTTCACAAAGATACGGATCCAAAACTGAGACTTAGCTCATAAGTATACAGTGAACCAAGACATATGATGTATCATCCCAAAAGGTAAGAAGTCCCAAAGTCTCAAGTGTCTGTAACTGCTCAATAGCATGTAACGGCTCAATGCATAAAAGTACTACCTGCTTAATGTTTGATAAGCATTCAAGAATTCTCCCACTGGCACAAAAGCCACATGTATAAAAGTACTACCTGCTCAATGTCTGATAAGCATTTAAGAATTCTCCCACTGGCACAAAAGCTATATGTACGAGCTCAAGAGCTCAAGCCAAGGCAAGATATAGTGCCAATGACATAAGTCGAAGACAATACATCAATAGTACATCCCGAACATGTAGGCGGTAGAGCATCCATATGTAGCATCCATAAGTATGTAAGACATCAACTACATCCCAATATACAACTCTGGCAAGCCAATAAATAGCTCAAGTAAGCTCCGAGAATCCAAGGTCAAGCCAAGTCCGAGCTCCAGTAGCAATAGGCTCCAAACAATGTAACTAGCATGTAGTAATGGCATAGGCTAAGCATGTCAAGATCGGTCAGGTAAGCAACATAGATGCCATAAGTACATCCAAGATGGAGCATCCAAATGCTTTGCAAAGCGAGCCCAAGCTCAACCAACGATCCCAAATCAAAACCAAGCTCTATGTCAAGCCCCAAGTGTCAATACATCACCATATATGTCCAAAACATAGCCCGAAAAGCATAAGCATAAGTATACATGAGTAAAATGACTTTAGCCCAACTATGTATAGTAGTGATTTACTATTCAAAACTGAGAATTTCAGCACCAAAATCAGCTCCAAATGGTTGCCAAACAATAGGCATGCATTCCCCTAACATCCAGGCATCAAACGAGACCAACCGGACATCAAATGACAATGCCAAACAAGCTATAGCATCAAATGTCAGTGTAACACTGTCATAAAACTGCCTGTGGACTGTTATGATAGTCCCAAAATAGTGTTAAATCAATCCAAATTCTATGCCAACACATCAACCATCAAAACCAAGCATCAAAGCATGTTCATATGCCCGAAATGGAGCCTTTCCAAGTGCCAATGGAGGGGGAGAGCTACTGTTGTGACTGTCAATGCTGAAGACACATATGGGAGGGCTGCGTGATTCCGCGAATTGTAAATAAATGCTGGTCTTGGGGCTACAAAAAATGGTGGCCAAGCTTCGGAGGGGTCCGGTTAAAGCCAAGGAAGGCCTCAAACAAGCTCAAGCAAGTCTTGTTCAAAGGCAAGTGAGATATGAAGTAAGGAAGCTTCAATGGTGGTTGCCTCAATCTTGTTTACAGCTTGTGAGACCTGAGAATTAAAGTAAACCCTGAAGAAAATGATCAAATACCTCTGATGTAATGCCCTGAAGGTGCCCAACAATGTCGGGAAGGTGCTCAGGAAGCTGGGGAGTGACGGGAGCTCGAAGGAGTCGGATATGGCTATCGGGAAGGAGACCCAATGCAAGTAGGGAGTTGATGGGATGCTGAGAATGCCAGGAACCAAGCTCAAGAGTTAGAAAGCAAAGCTTTGATACCAGTTGAAAGGGAGCGATGGATCGAAGGTTGGACTCGAGAGCTATGGCGGGAGAGCAAGAGCAAGAAAAGGAGAGACTAGAAATGGGAACTCCAACAGTCACAAGGTGTGACCAAACCTTCCTTTATTCAAACTGTCACTAAAAGAATAAAGAATAAAGTGACAGTGACGGGCGCCCGCACTTGTAGTGTGCAGTGGCAGTGACTGTCAGTGTAGTAATACACATGCGGCTAGGTAGAGGTGCCTTTACCCCCAACACTCAAGGATGCAAATTTGGACTTTGATGATATGTTGAGGGTGATCTTTTTTATCATGACGCTGCCTGATTCTTGGGAGAACTTGGTGGTTTCTCTCCCAATCTCTCATATGATGGTGTGAGGGGTTCAATCCTGAATGAAGAAATTAGACATATGTCTAGTGGAGAAGGCAACAACTCAGCTTATAATGTAAGAGGTAGGGCTAAAAAGAAAAATGTAAATGCTGGACAAAGAAACAAAAGAAAGAGCAAAGGAAAGGAAAAGAGTGACATTACTTGCTATCATTGTGGTCGGAAGGGCCACAAGAAGCCTGATTGGAGGTACTACAAGAAGGAACAAGAGAGAAATAAGAATGTAAGAGATAAAAATAAGAAAGAGGATAAGACAAATGCATCTAAGGCAACCAAAGGCAAGGAAAAGGCCAATGTCGACTCTAGTGTAGTCATAGACGAGCTTTCGAATATAGAGGCTTCTATGTTTGTGCAGTTGCCTATGATGCCCTTGTATGTCACATGCAAGATATGCAGATTACCAAGGTTGATGTGATTGATGCACTTTTGTTAGTTGATGATGGTGTCACTCAGACATGGATTGTAGACTTTGGTGCCTCTTTCCATGTAACTCCTTGCTTGGAGTGTTTTGCTATGCTCAATGTAGGCAGTTATGGAAAGGTGTATCTTGGAAATAACCATTATTGCAGCATTGATGGGATTGGCACTATATACTTGTCTTTAGATAATGGGCAAGAGCTTGTGTTGAAAGATATCATACATCAAAAAGAGTTTACTATGTGTTGGTCAACTTGACTTGCATGGTTACACTACATTGTTTGGTGGTGGTTTGTGGAAATTGAAAAAGGGTTCCATGCTGATCGTAAAAGGAACCAAGAAGGGCACCTTGTATTGTTTGCACTGTAAAGCCTTGAATGGCAAGTTCCTTGTAGTTTGCTGAAATTGGTTGTCACTTGGAGTTGTGGCATAAGAGATTAGGCCATATGAGCCAGAAAGGACTTGATGTCCTTACCTCTTTGAAGAGGGTTGATGGTGGAAAAGGCTCTCAACTTGACTTTTGTAATGAGTGTTAGTTTGGAAAGCAAATGAAAATTTCATTTTACTCTGGTGTCTCTCGTAAGTCCAATGTCTTTTGGATTTAGTGCATTTTGATGTATGTAGTATGCAAGTGAAATTGTTGGGTGGTACTACATATTTTGTCTCTTTTATTGATGATCGTTCCAAGAAGATTTGGGTTCAAGTGTTGAAAAAAAAAAGAAGCAAAGTGTTTGTTGTTTTTAAAACTTTTCATGCATTTGTGACCACTCAGACAGGTAGAAAGTTGAAATGCTTGAGAACTGATAATGAACTGATAATGGGGGTGAGTTCACATCTACTGAATTCAAGTCCTTTTGTGACTTGCATGGAATTAAGAGGGAGCTTACAGCTCCTTACAGTCCTTCTTCAAATGGGGTGGCTAAAAGATATAATAGGACCTTATGTGAAAGAGTACAGTGCATGCTATCCATTGCTAATCTCCCTCATGAACTTTGGGGAGAGTCACTCAAAACTGCGGTTCACATTTGCAATCGCTCTCCAAACATGTCCTTAAATAATGGCATCCCTGAGGAGGTTTGGTTTGGCAAATCAACCTCATGCATGTTAGAGATGAGCTGAGAAGTAAACTTGACCCGAAATCCACCAAAGGCATTTTCATGGGCTATGGTGAGGATGGTGCAGAATGTGGCTACTTCAGTCTAAGAAAATTATTCGCAGTCGTAATGTCGTATTTAATGAGGCAAAATTGTTGAAAGGTACTTAAGCATCCAATGAAGACATGAAAAATGTCAATTTCGAAATTTGCAACCACTTATTACTTCAAATGATGAGTCTCATGATGTTGTACCGCAAGCTGAAATTGATGATCAGCCTTTTTTTTTTGGGAGCTAGATGATGATGGACAGCAAATAGAAGCACAAGGAGGTCATGGATAGCAATATAGACTTGCTGAATATGAAAATGCATGTGCTTGTAATGAAAATGAAGGTGTTATATAGCATGAACAACATGTTGAAGATGGCTTATAGTAGCCAATAAATGTTAAAAATAGCATACCTCCAGATGTAGACCCAATTCTTGAAAATGTAGATCATTGGGTATGCAGGTCTACATGTTTAAGAGGGCAACCACATAGGTATGACCCCTCTTTGCACTACATGATGCTAATAGATGAGGGTGAGCCTCTTACATATAAAGAGACCAATCCATGCAAATGCAGTAAGTAAATGGGAGGTAGCTATGTAGGGAGAGATTAAATCTCTGTATGTTAATGATACTTGGGATCTTGTGTCATTGCCCAAAGGAAGGAAGGCTCTTCCAAACAAATGGGTTTACAAAGTAAAGACTGCTGATAGGAAACCCAAGTACAAGGCAAGATTGGTTGCTAAAGGGTATGCATAGAAGGAAGGGCTTGATTTCCAAGAGGTCTTCTCACATGTTATGAGAATACCTGAAGATGACCACTCTACGTGTGCTTTGTGCTCTCACTGCTGTATTGAACTTAGAGCTGTACCGAATGGAAGTAAAAATAGCTTTTTTGTAGTGTGACATTGCTGATGAAATCTACATGAAATAGCATGAGGGCTTTGTAGTTCTTGGAAAATAGCAGATAGTGTGAAAACTAAAACGCGTATGGGCTGAAGCAAGCACCACAGCATTGGTACAAAAATTTGACACTTTTATGCTCTCTCATGGGTTTACACATAGCCATGCTGATCATTGTTTATACATGAAAAAGGATACAGATGGCAGCCCCATCAAACTTGTTTTGTATTGAAAGGAGAGAAGGATCGAAGCTTGCTTAGAAGAGCTATGGCGGGAGAATAAGAGCAAGAAAGAGAGAGAGACCAAATGGGAACTCCAACAGTCACAATGTGTGATCAAGCCTTCCTTTATTCAAACTATCACTAAAAGAATAAAGAATAAAGTGACGATGATGGTCGTCGCGCCTGCCAGCTGCAGTGTGCAGTTGCAGGTAATGTTAGTGTAGTAATACACGGGCTGCTAGACGGAGGCGCCTTTACCCCCAACAACCTCCCACTTAAAGGCAAATCTATCCCAATGAGAAGTGAAATGAAAATGAAAAGATAGTACAATGTACACATGTACAGCAGGATGAGGAAAAACATCATCTCATCCAACGCCCATCAATCTCCCGAGGAAGGCAAAGCGCTCAGTAGTGAGGCTTTTTGTGAGCAAATCTGCAGGATTTTCATGAGTGGAGATTTTGACAAGGTCAATAGACCTGTCCTCCATGACCCCATGTATAAAGTAATACCTCACCTCAAGGTGTTTCGTCTTCTCATGGAAGACCGGATTCTTGGCTAGCTGAATAGTGTTCATAGAATCCGAATGTAACATAGGTATAATATCAATCCCAAGGTCATGAACCAAATGACCCAACCATATGACCCCCTTGCAAGCCTCAGTGGTAGAGAGAGTTGTACACTTCTGAACCCTAGACATCCAAGAGATAGCACCTCCAACATAGGTAAATACATGGGCAGAAGTGGACTTCCTACTATTTGCATGTCTTGCATAATTGGAGTTTGCGTACCCCACAACTCCTACATCCTAGCTACCATAGCAAATACACATATCTGCGGTGCCCTTCAAGTACCTCATGATACCCTTCATGGAATCCCAATATTTTCTACCAGGTGTAGCCATATAGTGTGCCACAACACCAACTATAAAGGCAATATCAGGTCAAGTGGCTATCATGGCATACATCAACTGCCCACGATTAATGCATAAGGAATCTTGGCCATCTCGGCCCTCTGCTCATCTATTTGTAGACAATCGTCCTGTGAGACCTTCACATAAGAACGTAATGAAAAACCAATAGGCTTCACGTCCTGCATGCAAAAATACTCAAGGACTTTATGAATGTACTCCCTTTATGAGAGGTAGAATAGTCCTTGATGCCTATCGCGCTTAATGGACATACCAAGAATGTGAGAGGCCTATCCTAAATCCTTTATCTCAAAGCTCTTCTTCAACTGAGATTTAAGAGCATCCAGCTCATCATGAGCTTTCCTTGCTATCAGAAGAAAAACATGAGTTGCTGTTAAAAAAAGGACATGTTTCATAGAACGTGATGCTGCACTAGTAGGGTGAGGGCTATGGGAGGCTGTTCCAACTTGCTCGAGAAGGCTCAAAGAGTGCCCAAGAAGAATGCCACCAATAGGAAACTCAAATGGAGTGGCTATGTTGCCAACAAAGAGATGATTGCTATAGGTATTTGAATGGAAGTGGACCAAGCTTGAGCTCACAAAGAAGAAGGCTATGATACCAGTTGAAGGGAGATGAGCTCTAAAGTGGAAGCATGAGTGGGAGCAAGAGCTATGGTGGAAGGAGCAAGAGCAAGAGAGAGAGAAACACAGAATGTGGGAACTCCAATAGTCACAATGTGTGATCGGCCTTCCCTTAAGGACCGAATCCTCCAAAAGATGGTGATATAGGAAGAAACACCATTGCACCAATTCATGGTGAAAGTGCAAAGCATCCAATTGTTGAGAAGCTTCCTAGAAGGAAGAAGAACTCTTAGGTCAAGAAGAGTAAAAAGGCCTCACCTCGAGTGAGGTGGATAAGGATGGAGTCATCTCCCTTAGCAACTAGCTACTCCCCTGATTACTCACGTTCCTCCTCCTCCTCCTCATCTTCTAGTTCCTACTCTCTTGGTTCTAAGTCTTGTACAATCCGCAAATGGACAAAGAGGGACAATAAGAGGAGCAAGCTTAAGAAGACTAAGACTTTCAATTCTGGGGATAAGGTCATAAAGTTTGACTCTTGCTCCGGTAAGAGAGATCCTGCTAAGGCGTTAGCCTTTGTCAGGCAATTTGAAGTTGCTTTTTCTGATGGTAATCTCTCAGAAAAGTCCAAGCTAAGGCATGTAGGCATGAGCTTGAAAGACACCGCTAGCAATTGGTGGTTGACTCTCATTTTGGAGGGAAGAAAATCCATAATTTGGAAAAAGTTCAAGAAGAAGTTTTATGCTCAGTTCTTGCCTCCTGATTTTGAGAATGATGTCAAGGAGTGGGATCGGCTAGGCCAGAAAGAGCATGAGAAGGTCACTAGTTATGTGGACAAGTTTTGGTCTACTCTTCTCAAGGTTATTCCTTTCACAGAGATTAGCGATGAAGAGAAGAAAAGGAAGTTTGAAGCTAGCCTACTCCCTCATTTACACAGAACCACGAAGGTGTATCCACATGAAACCTTATCTCGCATGATGGAGTCTGCCACCATCATAGCTGAAAGTTTGCATACACATGGTGCATCTTGAAAGTTGGAGATGAGTTCTTATAGAGCTAGACAAGATCAGCTCTATGATCAACCAAGAGACAAGATGAATAGAAGAAGGCCTACCTTTACCCATGACCAATATTCAAAGCCAGAGGGTAACAAAAAGAAGCGCAAGTATCTCTCACCCTATGAGATACAAAAGTACAAAGAGGAATGAAGGTGCTCTCTTTATGGTGAGTTAGGGCATATGAAGCCTGGTTATCCTCACAAAAGCAAGGAAGCAAATGTGGTTAAAGATCCTCCTCCACCATCCTCAAATTCTATTCCAGATGTGCAAGCTAACACTCATTCAAATGAGAAGAAAAGACAACTCTTAAAGGGTTGGAGGACCCTCAACAATCAACGAGTTTTGATACTCTTTGATCCAAGTTCCATAGATAATTTTGTGTCAACAGATACTGTTGAAAGGCTACAAAGTCTACTAGATCAATTGGGAACACCAATTGGATCAGGTTTGGCATTTGAAGGACTTACAACCAATTCTACTCTTATCCAAGGGAAGTTGAATCTTAGAATTGGGGATTACCGCGACCAAAAATCTTTCCTACTTGCACCCATTGGTAACTGTGATGTTATCTTAGGCATGCCTTGGCATTACAAGATTAGACCTCTTCCCAATTTTATTAAAAAGACCTTTGCATTTCAATTCAAGGGTTGGAACATAGTATGCATTGTTGATGCTGGAGATTGGCCTGTGCCAATGGTTAGTCATGTTAGCATTTCTAAAGAAATGAAGAAAGCTATTTCTATGTACATGATTTTTGTGAGAGAGTCAAAAGAAGCTAATGATTCAAGGGAACTTGATGCCTCTAATGATCACACAATACTAACTAATGTTTCTAAGTTTCAAACTTTAAAAGAGCCCCTCTCTTTAATTGATTAAGCCAGATATGATTTTATTAAACAATATGAAGATTGTTTTAGTGATTCACTCCCAGGAGAGTTACCTGCTAAGCGCCCTGAAGATCACATAATTAATCTTATCCCAGGCAGTTCATGACCTAACCAACCGCTTTACCGAGTAAGTGTAAGTTAGCAAGAGGAGATCCTAAAACAAGTAAACGAACTATTGAAAATAGGGTTAGCTCAACCTATGGTTCTTTCCGTATGCGCATAGACTACAAATCTTTCTACAAATCTTTGAACAAGATCACAATCAAGAATCGTTTTCCTATCCCAAGGATAGATGATATCTTGGATAAGTTGCAAGGGGCTAGTATCTTTAGTCACATTGATCTCAAGAGCGGCTATCACCAAATACAGATAGCACCTGAAGATGTTCATAAGACATCTTCTCGTACAACATTTGGACTATACGAGTTTCTAGTCATGCCATTTGGTTTGACTAATGCACCTGCCACATTCAATGGAATGACGGAGAGAATTTTTAGACCTCACTAAAAGTTTACAGGTGTCTTCTTTGATGACATTCTAATATTTTCACGGTCTAAAGAAGAGCATAGAAAACATCTATCTACTATTTTTCAAGAGCTTTCCAAGCATAGACTACAAGTCAATGCTAAGAAGAGTGAATTCTTCCTTTCAAAAATTCATTACTTGGGCCATATTGTTTCTCACAATTTGGTGAGAATGGATCCTGAGAAGATTCGAGCCATTATTGAATGGCCTACACCTACTTATATACATAAAGTTAGAAGTTTCTTGGGCCTATGTTCATACTACAAGAGGTTCATACGAGATTTTGCGTATGTTGCCTCCTCTACATGACCTTATTAAGAAGCAAATGCATTTTTGCTGGGGATCAAGGCAACTACAAGCCTTTGAAAGAATTAAGTTTCTTGTGACTCAAGAACCAATTCTCATAGTTCCGGATCTTCAAAAACCTTTTGAAGTTCACTGCGATGTTTCTGGGGATTGCATTGGAGCTGTGCTTAACCAAGAGCATCATGCAGTAGCATTTGAGAGCCGACGCCTCAAGGATCATGAGCTACATGCTCCAACATATGAGAAAGAGCTTATGGCAATGGTACATGCTCTTCAAGTATGGAAACACTACTCACTTGGTGAAGATTTTGTTATTAAAATAGATTACCAAAGTCTAAGATACTTCCTCACTCAAGAAGAAGCTCTTAGAGAAACAGATGCGCTAGACAAATTTCTTATCTATGTTTTATTTTCAAATCCTTCATACATCTAGAATTAAGAATGTGGTAGCAGATGCTCTATCACGGTGACCTCGAGTGAATGCAATCATAAATGTTTACCAGAATGAGTTCATGGATTTACCCAAAATGTATGCAACTGATTTTGACTTCTCAACCATATGGGATCAGCTTAACTTAGGTTAGTCAATTACACTTTGCTCAATTCGAGATGGTTATTTGTATCATCATCAACTAATTTGTATAGCATTACAATTGTGACACAAGGTAATGGATGAAGCATATGCATCTCCATATGCTGGACAGGGGTATTCTACCCACTACTCAAGCATTGGAAAGATATTTCTTTTGGCCCACTCTTAGAGCTGACATTGAAAGATATGTCCGTGAGTGCAAGATATGCCAAAAAGTAAAGTATGACAGGCATAAACCACTTGGTCTACTAAAGCCATTACCTATTCCCAATGAGCCTTGGGAAAGTATAGCCATGGAATTTATCATGGAGTTTCCTTGCATACAAGCAGGCAACGATGCAATCTGGACTATTATTGATAGATTCAGTAAAAGCAAGCTCACTTTATACCTGTGCGAAAGACAATCAAAGCCGATCATATGGCTAAGCTATTCATTGCTCATATTTTCAAACATCATGGCATGCCTAAGTTGTCAAGAATCGCGTGGTGGGGGGAATTGCTC
Organism: Lygodium microphyllum; assembly: GCF_053477565.2. Taxonomy (NCBI): domain Eukaryota; kingdom Viridiplantae; phylum Streptophyta; class Polypodiopsida; order Schizaeales; family Lygodiaceae; genus Lygodium; species Lygodium microphyllum. Next base: position 49,150,258 of record NC_141138.1, on the reverse strand, counting down.
AAGATGCTGCGCCGAACACACACAGATTGCACAAGGAGAAGCTCACTCAAGAGACAAGAAGAGAGATGGAGGACAAAACGTTTTCTTGCTAGTTTCTTCTTCTTCTTCCACTCACTTTACAATGTACACAAAGTATAGATAAGATACAACATAAAGGAAAGTGGCCTACTAAGTCAAACAATGCATAACCAACTACACTAGTCGACTGGCGCTATAACTATGCCAGCTGTAAATAGGTGTAACAACCTGAATATAATAAGTAATGAGTCAGCGGCCATGTGAGAGTCATAATGACCACCGATGTGCTAAGTGTAGACGTGTGGACCCATCTAACCACGTGGTCCATCATCAATGTCCGCATGTGTTGAGCTTGTCATCTCAACACTCCCCCTCAAGCTCAATTGCATCTCTGCAACTCCAAGTAAGCTTTGAAACTTTTGAAGCTTCTCTGTACCCAATGCCTTCGTGAAGATGTCAGCTATCTGACTGTGTGTCCTGACATACACTAAGTCAATCTCACCTACTAGTACCTTCTCTCTCACAAAGTGGTAGTGTATCTCAATATGTTTTATCCTGGCATGGAACACAGGGTTCCTAGCCAACTGTATACTGCTCATGTTGTCACAATAAATGACAACTGGACCTTCCATTTGCACATCTAAATTAGCCAATAACTTTTGTAGCCATACTACCTCACATGCTGCAACAACAACACCTCTATACTCAGCCTCTGTACTCGATAAAGCAACTGTAGATTGCTTTTTGCTACTCCAAGCAACTATTGCACTACCAAGAGAGAACATGTATCTGCTGGTAGATCTTCTATTAGACATACTACCAGCCCAATCTGCATGTCTGTATCCAAACACCTGTACATCTGTACCTGCCTCATAGAAAAGTCCATAATGTAATGTGGACTTGACATATCTCAATATGCATCTAACTGCATCCAAATGTCTAGGTACTTGCATAAACTGACTCACAAGACCAACAACGTAGCTCAAGTCTGGCCTTGTAATGGTCATGTAGATCAAACTCCCCACTATCCTCCTGAACATAGTAGGGTCTTCTATCTCATTCCCAACATCAGCACTCAACTTTACATTCTACTCCAACGGGACTGAAAGTGGTTTGTATGCTGTCATACCATACTTGGACAACATATCCAAGCCATACTGTCTTTGGAACAGCCATATACCATCATCATATCTGATCACCTCAATGCCAAGGAAATACCTTAGCTCACCTAAATCCTTCATCTCAAACTTCTTCTTCAAAAAATCCTTGATTTCAGCAATCCCACTATCACTATCACCTGTAATAATTAAGTCATCCACATAGATGACTATGATGACCAAACCTGCATCTCCCTTTCTCACATAAAGTGAGTGATCAGAATTAGAAACATAAAAGCCAATATTGACAAGATACTCTCTAATCTTGTCAAACCATGCTCTAGGTGCTTGCTTGAGCCCATAGAGTGCCTTCTTCAACCTACATACGTACGTTGGATGCTTTAAATCTTCATAACCTGCTGACTGATCCATATACACTTCCTCCTGCAAATCACCATGCAAAAAGGCATTCTTCACATCCATTTGTTGCAACCTCCAACCTTTGGCTGCTACCAAAGCAATCACACATCTGATAGTTGCCATCCTAGCAACTGGACTGAAGGTTTCATCATAATCTATGCCATATGTCTGGGCATAGCCTTTTGCAACCAGCCTAGCTTTGTACCTACTAATAGAACCATCTACATTGTGCTTAATCTTATAAAGCCACTTACATCCAATAGCTTTGATACTAGATCCCAAGTCTTATTGGCCTGTAATGCAGCCATCTCCTCATCCATTGCTGCATCCCAATGAGTATGACCAATAGCATCCTCAAAACAAGTGGGCTCAACATCCTCAACTAGTTTCACCATATAAGCATAATGGTGAGATACATAACCTTTAAAACCAAATCTTTTAACAGTGTATTTGACCCTGCTAGATCTGCATACCACCGGATGAATCAATGGAGCCTTTACATTACTATGAGCTCTCTATACACCTGTTGTCATGATAGAAGGAATACCAAGCTCATCATCCAAGCTCTCTGAGCCACTAGAGTCTCCATCAAGAACTGCATCAATGCCATCTGACACTTTATTCTTTCCTTTGTCTTTACCTGTAGTGCTAGTAGATGCACCGGAAGATGTAGAGCTACTCCTTAGTCTCCCAGACCAAGGACTACCAGATGATGTCTCTAGTCTACTAAGAGTCCGTGATTCTTTCTTTTCAGCCTGCACATGAGTGTCATGATCATCATCATCATCCAATACATCACCACTAGATGTATATTAACTACTCATTTCATCAAAGATGACATTCCTGCTCACCCTGAACTTACATGTGACAGGGTTATAACAGCGATACCCTTTTGCCTCTAAAGAGTATCCAATAAAGACACACTTTTTAGCCTTTGGATCTAATTTCTTCCGCAACTCATCTGGCACATGAACATATGCAATGCAGCCAAATACTTTCAAGTGTGAGACATCAGGCTTCTTACCTGTAAAACATTCTTCGGGGGTCATACCATGAACTACAGCTGTGGGAGTTTTGTTCATAATATAAACAACAGTATGAATAGCCTCAGACCAAAAATGCTTAGGCATATTTTTTTCAGCCATCAAGGCGCGTGCAACTTCTGCAATATGCCTATTTTTTCTTTCTGCAACCCCATTTTGCTGTGGGGTATACCTATATGTGAACTGTCTCTTTATCCCATGAGAGCTCGAAAAATCATTCGAGAGGTACTCTCCCCCTCCATCTGACCTCAAGCACTTTACTTTCAAGCATGTTTCTCTTTCAACTATAGCCTTGAAAGTTCTAAAGTACTCAAACGCTTCACTCTTTTTCTTCATAAAATATACCCACAGCTTTCTAGAACAATCATCAATGAATGTGACAAAGTATGAACTGCCTCCAAGATATACATTTTGTGTAGGCTCCCAAATGTTTGTATGCACAACATCAAGGATATTTCTGCTTACATCTCTGTCATGTGAAAAAGGTTGTCTTGCCTGCTTACGAAATTGACATGCTTCGCATACCTTATGAAATTCTGCAACTCTAAATGTAGGCAAACCTGTAACCAACCCTTTGGACTGCATTAATTTCAGCCTTTGTACATTTGCATGTCCAATGCATTTGTGCCAAATTTCAATATATGCAACAACACCTTTTCCTTTAGCATACATAGTAGCATTCATAGTAGGAATTCCATCATCCAGAGTAAACATACGTCCAACTCTACTTCCCTTTGCAACTAACTTGCGCGTGCAGTCCTTTGCATTAAATCTGACTTGCAGCCCTTGTTCTAGCATCCGACTGACTGACACCAAGTTCTTTGTAATAGATGGCACATGTAATACATCTGAAAGACTCTTTGTCTTACCATCATGCAAGGACAAGGGAACTTTTCCAATGTGTGAAATTGGGTGGCATGAATCATCACCTGTCTGCACATAACCTGCAATTTGCAAATCCTGCATCTCTCCAAACCGTTCTGTATGGCTGGTCATATGATTGGATACACTTGAATCAACATAGCAAACATCATCATGTGTTTCCTTTCTTGTAACTGCATTCAGCATATACTACATAACAAACAGACGTTCATTTTTGTCTTCATTTTGTCGTGAAGACGATGTATAGTTTTCTTGCTACAACTTACCACTGCGAATATCATCTTTCTTAGCATAACATTGGGTTGCAATATGACCTATTTTGCCACAGTAGTGACACACAATACCAGAGTTGTTAGAACCCCTGTTTTGCGATCCACCTTTTCCTCTAAATCTCCCCCTGCCTCTAAAAATACCAGACCTCCTGAAACCTGCATATCGCCAAATTGCTGATTCAATCTATTTTGCTAGTTGTCACTACCACGTCCTATACCACGGCCTCTTGAAGAGAACCTGCCACGTCCCCTTCCTGAAGTGGAGTAGAAAGCTTGCACCTGTTTGTCGCTTCTTTCAGATGTCTCACTCAGCATATTGATCTCTTCAGTGATCATAAGGGAGACCAACTCATCAAAATCTGGAAATGGCTTTCTGACATATACGGAAGTTACAAAAGACTTCCAAGCCTTTTCATTGTTAAGTCCACCCAAGGTAGACGACACCAAATCATCATCATCGAGCATTGCATCAATCGCTGGCAAGGCATCTGCAATGCTCCTTACCTTCAGTGCATACTCATTGATAGACATCTTCCCTTTCTTCAATGTATTCAACTCTTGCTTGAGTTGAATCTTTCGTGCCTTTGTATTTACGGAAAATATACTTTCAAGTATGGTCCAAGCTGCATATGAATTCTCTGCATTTCTAATATGTCCCAGCATATTATTGTCCATTACTGCAGACAATCAATACATAACATTTTTGTCTTTTGCATTCCATTTCTTCCGTGCCTTTGTCTCTTCTGTAATTGGAGGATCACTCACCTCCAGCTCCTTTTCTTCACCTGAAACAAACTTGTAGAGACATTTTCCAATAAGGAAGTTCGTGACATGGAACTTCCATGAAGGGTAGTTGTTCTTGTCGAGCTTCTCAATGATGGGGTTTCCACTGTTCTCTGCCATTATCACAAAACTAATACCAAACAGCAAGCAAATCTTCTGCAATCCTCGACCTGTAGTGCACAGTAATACAATAGACAGCCTTTTTCACTGTCTGCTCAACAATACATGCAATCTGCTACCAGTTTGTAGATAAACCTTGTGTTTATTCGCTGGTAAACACCTGTGAACTTACAGATATGAAATCTGTAACCTGTGCACCTATATACGACAGACATAGCTAAAATTGCAGGGTATCACGAACTGCTGTCCGCAACCTTGCGGCTCTAAAACGGGGCTTGAAATGATCTCGAATGGCCAAAATAGCAACGGGGAAGCCCTAAAGGGCCCATTTGCAGAATACACAGCGCTCTTTGCGCACACCAAATCTCACTACAATTTGAGATTTTTACTCTGCCCTGCTTCTGGTGCCTCCACAGGAACTGTCCAAGAGAAAGAGTAGAAGAATGGGAGAGCTTCTTACTCGTGGCTTGCTTGCTCGGACCTTACTTCTTCTCCTTCACTTAAACCTTCGAAATCAGCCTCTCTCAGTGGCGCGGCTCTGATACCATGTCAAGAATGGTGTGGTGGGGGGACTTGCTCAAGATACTGCACCGAACACACACAAAATGCACAACGAGAAGCTCACTCAAGAGACAAGAAGAGAGATGGAGGCCAAAATGTTTTCTTGCTAGTTTCTGTGGGAGCTCTTTGAGCTCTACCCTGAGACCTACGGACCACTTATTACTCAAGTGTTTCGAACTGAGCAGCCATGGCTACCTCTCACATAGTCGTCGCGCTACGCCTACCTTGTGGATGTAGTGAGCTTACCTTGATGCTCGATCGAGTACCCTCCTCTTTCTTGCACCCCTGCAGCTCCATGATCCTTGAGGCGAGCTCAAGCAACCTCAATCCCTCTCCCATGAACTTCATCCCCCATAGCCACGTTCAAGACTAGAGGAGAGAAGAGGGGAGGAGAAGATGAAGAGGGAGAATGGAGAGCTTCTTCTCAAGGTTCCCTTGCCCTCCCACGATCACTCCCTCACACACTCTCACGCTCTCAGTCCCTCTCACAAGCACAAGCAAGGAGGCACGAAGGTGAGAAACAGGAGGAGAAGAAGGAGGCGCTATTTGCCACACACGAGGATGCTCTTCTCATTTACCTTTTAACTTTATATACATGCCCTTAATTTCCATGGGCGGTTGTCCCCCTTTTTTATATGGCCGGCCATTAGCCTAGGCCCTTTTTCCCATTGTCCCTCTATCTTCCTAGATTCCTTTCCACCGCCCGTCTACATTTACAAATTGCACGGGTGAGAGCCCGGTGCTCTTTTACAAGATTTCAGGGTGCGCCTTTATATTTTAAAATGCGTCCTCCTATTCCTACTTCAGTCAGCTACTTCTTTTTGTTTTTTTCCGCCTTTGCCCTGCGTCTTTCCTGCTTTCTTTTGCTTTCTTTGTGTTGGGGTTAACATTACCCCCTCCTAGACGAGTGCCAGTCCCATGGCACTGCGGCGGGAAGTAGTGGGATAAGGGATGCTAGTGGTTGGTGTGACTGGCGGTTGGAGGACACTGAGGCTTGTGAATGAGAGGTGATGGGGTGTGATGATGATTCCCAAGAGAGATTCGAGCGTGCTTTAGGCTTGCTGACAATTGCTGCATCTATCTCACTGTTTTGGCGCCCCTCTGGAACTAGTCGTCGTTTGAGTATTCAAAACGTTTGAAACAAGAAGCAGTCCCTTAGGAAGATGGTATTGGGGGGATTTATTTTGGAGAAACCCCCGAACGCCGTTTGTTGTGAAAAGCCGTGGCATGGGCTGAAAAACCCTTGTCTGGGAGGAGAGGATCTTCGGTTTTGAGGTGAAAGTCTTCAGGCTTGTGGTGCTAATAAGCGATCCGTAAATCTTGATGTAGTGGGTATGGATCATCGGACGGTGAGGTTCCAAGATCTATGCCAATGGCAGCCCATCAGTGGGCGGATGGTTGTCAGCATGAAATCTGTGGAGCTACTGGAACCTTCGCAGCGAAGCTCCTGAAGTTGCAGTAACGGGGTCATGTCGGACTTCTGGAAAAATTCCTCGTCATTGGAGGAGGTAGTAGACGACCGCCTTCAGCCAAGCAGCCCATTTTGAAAACATGAAGATAACCTGCAAGAAAAGTGGTGCACTTCCTAGGGGGTGTGTCTGTCTCACTGTGCAGTGCATGGTGCCCGTGCGAGTGGAACTGGGAAATGGGTCTAACCTTGGGCAAGCCCTTGGTAATGTCCCACACTTGAGGACCCAGTTTGTGCGGCTTCTGAGGTGCAATGCGAAGCTCAGGGTGACAGGTCCGAAAGTCCTGCCCTTGATGTGCCCTGAGCGTGAAGTGGGGGAGGGGCTAGAGAGGACTCTAGATGCAGTGAGTATGGTGCACCACGATAGTGAACGAAGGCAGCAAGCACTTTTTTTTTTTGGTGATGAATGAGAGAGAGGGCATTGGGCGATGCATGGGGCACCCCTTTAGTCACGGGGTGGTCGCAAGCATTGTGATAAAAATGCGCGACTTTGTAGGTATTCCTTAATACCGGCTCTAGCTCTTAGAGGAGTGGTGGACAAAAAAGGGGTGATTACACCTTGCAAAACGGGTGTCACTCATATTTTCTAATAGTTCTAAGCAGAAGGCCGGGAGGAGAGTAGTGCGCATCATCAACCTCACCATGGCTCTACTATCTATTCCTAGGTTAAGATAAAAAAAGAGTGGAGGGAGATGGGCTTCCTCTGCGGCAGGTTTCTGGAGTAGCAAGAATTTGAGAAGTCGAAGGTAATTACAAGTGGTTAAGAATGTTGGATCGGGGCAGGAGGAGAAATCTACAAGGAAACGGTTTATGGAGGGAAGTATATCTTCTGCCCTAAATGCTAAGCATTCCTCTGGGCTTCTAGCATTTACATTATTGATTCTCGGGAAGTCAAAATCCCCATGCAAATCTCTGTTGTAATCCACTCCATGCCTACGGGGGGTAGGGCATGTAGATAGGATCATTGCGCTCTTCGGGGAGGGAGCTACGAAATGCGGTCCAGGCATCAAAATTGGTGTCCCAAATCCTCCTCCGCCATTTTGGCTGTGCCTGGTAGTCTTGGACAGATTTGGGAACCAGACCGACCTTGTCTTCCCAATATTCTCGTGGCTCTTGCCTCCACCTGGTTACTATTATGCTTCTCTCTTCCATCCATTTGTTTGTGAGTTCGTTAGCCAGATCTTTGATCTTGGCTATGACTCCTAGAGGTAGGGCCCGGTCCAGGGATCGTGGAAAAGCAAATGAGAGCTCGAATGGCCTCTTATGTAGCTCTCTTTGGTGCCATATGACCAACTCCTGGGGCCAATATACCGGATGTGTATCATTTTGCAGTGGCATGGGCTCCTCAGGAAGTTGTCGTGGAAGTACATGCGCTCGGCGTTGGGCCTCTTCTGCTAACTCCTACCTCCTTCTCCTTGCTGCAATTATGCGTTCAGGTAGCTCGGCATCGGCAGGTTCCTCCTGTAGGATCTTTGGTTGAGGCGGACTCGGCATCCTTTGCGGCTCGTCTTCCTCATCTTGCTTGAAGTCCGGCCCCTCTTCCGCATTTCGTGCTACCACAGGAGGAACGACTGGTGGTGGTGGCGGTGGCTGCTCTTGTTCCTAAAAACCTAACTCCTCGAGCTCCACAGTGGAAAGGTCTATACAGCGCAGGTAGTGGAACTGTTGCTCTTTAGTTATTCCAGTACTCGTTGGAAGCTCCCGCTCTTGAAGGCCGTATCGTAGCGCCCGGGTCCTTAGTTCCAACTTTCTTTTTACCTGTTCCACTGTATCATCGCCCTCGGCTTGCGTCACGTGGAGCACCGTGTTGAGAAAGGCCTGTTGCTGGGTCTTAGTTGTTATCTCTGCAGCCTCAACCCTAGCCTCGGCCAGCATTCTTTCACACTCTGCCCACTGCAAGCCATTCTGTTAAATCCCTCACCTTGTCAAAGTTCTTTCTTTCCCACTCCACGGCTCTCTCCTCCATCTTTTTCCTTTGTTCCTCTAGCTGGCCCACCAGGGTGGTTATTACCTATTGCTGCTCATTTGAATAGAACCATAACTGGTTTCTTTCGTTTAGTTTCTGAGCGAGCTGCTCTTCCGCGATTCCTCTTGCTTGATCAACAATGCTGAGCCTGTGGTGCGCTTCGGTTAGGATTTCTGATTTCTCTTGGACCAACTGTTCTAGGCTCTAGATTTCAGCGCGGAGCAGCCTCTTCTGATTAAAGATCATGGCCATGAGGGCTTCCACGTCCTCCTGGGAGGTCTCTAGCGCATCTTGCAGTCTCTACACTTCATCCTGTAGTCGTTTGGCTTCAGCTGCTGAGACCCCCGGCCCTTCATTTTTTAGGAATTCAATTTCCCTGATTAGCCTGTCCTGTTCCTCTTGCTCATGCCATGGCTGGGGCTCCGCTGCATATTCTTGTGGAATAGCGGCTTCACCTTCCTGAACCTCCCGGTAGAGCTGTTCCACTCGGGCCACCCTTTGCTGGAGATCACTGTATTGCTGCATCAGAAGTTTTATGTTCCTTTGTTTCGCTACCAGGCTCTACTCCTCATCCTCCAGCCTTAGCCTAAGGCGGCTTTCATTGGTTTGGGCTTGCCTCGTTTTCTCTTCTAGCTGGTCTCGCAGGCCCTTCATCTCTCTCCGTCTGTCAGCTTCTTGCCTTGAGACCTCTAGCCTGAGGGCTGCTGAGGTCTCCTTTTCTTTCTCTAGTTCCAGCAGCGCCACCTTCTTTTCTTCTTTTGCCTTGTCCAGTTGCGTTAGCAACTCGGCCACATATGCGTCATAGTCTGCGGCAGGTATGGGAGTATTGGGCATGGTAGTCGATGCCTCTAGCCTCTGTCGTTTGGGATCTTGCCGAGACTCTGCATCTGCGGTGGTGGGCCTTTTCAATCGAGTTTCAGGGGCAATTTCGGCTACCCTGCTCACAAGCATCTGCATCATAGTCATGAGTTGTGCCGCATCGAGAGGAGGCGTGGGGTGTGCAGCGGCGGTGGTCGTGATTTCGGCTGTTGTTGGTAGAAAGGAGGGAGGGAGTGGATGTAGGAGGGACTTGCCCTTGCCTACGATTACTGGTGCTGCCTCCACACTTGCACTGGCTTCAGTTTTATGGCCGGTGCTTGCGGGTTCAAGTTCTCCGTCCCCATGGGTCTCTTCCACCGACCTTCGGGTGGCTTCTGCCAGTTCGGCCAGTTCCTGGAGTCGTTGCTTCTCAGCCTCTTCCTCTACCCTCCTTTTCCTGTCCGCTTCTGCCTTCTTCGACTCCTCTCCTATTCTGGCGAACTCCTCCTCCTCTTTCTTCCTCCTTTCTTCCTCAGCCCTTCGAGACTCTTTCTTATCCTGTTTGATGTCAGCCCGTTCTTCCTTACTTAATTTCTATTTTTTCTCCTTCTGTTTCTTATCACTTTTGCTTTGTTATGCGGGTTTGGTTGCTCGCGGAGGTGGCACTTCCTGCTCTCCCTCGTCGCTCACTATTCTCTCGCTCGATCTCCCTCCGCCATGGTGAGTTGAGCTTTGATGCGCCGCTTCCCCCTCCCTGACACCCTCATTCTTTATTGCTTCATCTATGATGGCTGTCAGAATCCCCCCATATCTGATTGTAGCCACTTTCGACACCGGTTTCTTCCTTGCGGAACGCACTGTTGAGGCAGGGGACCCTCCTTCTGCTGGTGCTTCCGCCGGAGTGAGGAGGGAAGCTGAACTTTGAATGGTCTTCTGTACGAATCCATTCCATTCTATTTCTTCAGGGGTTCCTGCTGCTATGCTTTCCAACAATGGGACCCCGATCCTGTTCATTAGCGCATTGTAATGCTAGCCTAAGAAGAGGGTATGGATCATCTTTGCTTGTAGTTTCACCACTGGGTCCGGGATGTCAGCCAAGCTGATTCCATCCACAGTATGCACCGCTTGTTTCTTGACTCCTAGCATGGTGTAAACGTCTCGCCTCGGCCTTCTCTCTTTCTTTGGCACAAGCCCCAGGGCCTTTTCTACAATCGTTGCATTGAGGGGCACTTCGATTCTCCTTTCTTGCTCCCCTGTCCTTACTGTGACGGTGCCACAGTTCCTGCTTTTGTCGAAATTCCTCAGGAAATCCGTGCACATGCTGTAGTCCACCGCCTATCCCACCTTCTCCACGTACTTGTGGAGATGGCATTTGTCCACTAAGTCCTTTATAGCAGGTTCCTCCATGATGACTTCGTCCAGATTCAGTGTGTGCTTGAAAGTGAAGTGACTGAATCCGCGCGTCTCGATGGCGATGCCGAATTTGGTCATTTCCTCTTCTGAGAATGGTAGTTTGCCTCCTTTGTCTTGTCCTGCCATGGCGGTGACATGTCAACGCAGCATGCCAACGTTTAATGCGTAACAATCGGCGCATTTCTTATTAGAACTAAGTTTAAGAGAAGAATAGATGGACTTAAAGGGGTCACACTTGCTTAGAGGTTTGACCATTGCTATTGTTTTATTCTGCAACATTTCTCCATAGAAACTTTTTTAATTAACTATCTGCTAGCTAGATAACATAACTTTTCATCCTTGCTCTGCTCTTGGTCGTGCTCCCCCCCTCTGTCAGGAATCTTGCAAAGAATCCTTCCTAGGATTAGCACAGGAAGGACGAGGGAAGCACTTGTTCGCGTGGGTTGACTTACCTAGCTAATAGCCAATCGTAGAAGTTTGGATTGTATTCGAGTTGGGCGTGACAATCCAGAGTGGATGGTTGGATGGAGACTTGGGAAATGTAGGTCAAAACATCGTGGAAGAGATCTCCGGTACTGAGGCGACTAGCAACATGTAATTCTTCTTGGGTGAGGAATTGGTTAATGTAGGGGTGGGCGAGCACATGGTCATCCAGATGCTGATTACGGGGGATGACCAAGACCCTAAACGAGATAGGTGCCACATACGTGGGGTCATATTCGATAGTTTTGATTGCCCTGCGTTGCTCAGCATTGGTCATTATGCGACGACCTTTTTTCTCCCATTGGATCCTTAGCATAAACCACTGCTGCAAGAATGTGGAAGGTGAGCTTGCCATGTGCGTGAGCTCTTGCAGCTCCTGTTCAGGAGCAGAATGTGGAGGCTTGCGATAAGAGGTAATAAGCTTCTGAGTGCAGCCTAATCCGTTGAGATTTCATCATTTGCTATCAGTTTGGCAGCAATTTTGGGAACTTTAGTGGTCATAAGTTCGTATTCCTCCCAAGTGCATGGTAGTGCACGAACCGCCGAAGCAAGCGTTTCGTCAAGAAGGCCTAGGTCTAGCCTCTCATAGCTACTAGCAAATGTAGTGAAAGTTTCATCTAACATTTTAATGCAGGCTATTAGATCGTCCCCAGAAGTTGTGGCAAGGTCCTTAGCCAAAGAGAGGAAAGGTCGTATTGCGTATGAAGATTTAAGACCCTCTGGTGGGGCGGGTGCACGTGGACTAGATAATTGTGACTTCCTCATTGGTGTCACGGGTCGGGCCTCGCACTGGGGAGCCCTTCCTTTGAGATGCTGTAGGAAGCTCTAGAGACGCGGGGGTTGTACTTGGTTCTGAGTTAGCAGTAATCGTTGTTTGTAAGTTCTCAGGATTAGGTAGGTTTAGGACCTGGGGCATTTGCTTTGGTCGATAGATGAGCTGAGGCTTGTTAGCCACTACTGGCCCTGGCCTGTTAATTGTGTTTTGGGCACCACTGGTGTAACCCTCTCTTGTTAGGAATAGATTGATTGTAGATGAGCTTCTTAGCTGGCCATTTTTAGGCACCCAAATCCAGGGATTGCCCTAGTAGTATCCTTGTGCCTGCAAGAGGTCTTTGGGAATCCAGAGCGGCGTGGTTGTGCGTCTATAGCGGTAGTGCCTAGACTGCCTCTTGGGTCGGGACGGTTGATACTTTGGATGTTTAGGGTCACACCTGGGTGGTTTACCCTGATGTGGTTTTTGCCGTTTCGACACCCATAGAAACTTGGACTCTTTGGCCTTGTGAGCGCTCCTGGTGGCCATGGGTCTGGGGTTGAGCACTCGGCATGAGGCCGTGGTTTCGGTTTGTTTAGATGCAGGTTGAAGCTTGGTCGTGGGGGTTTCTATTGGCTGCTTCGTAAAAGTGGGGGAGTTAGGGCAGCCCTTGCTGAAGGTCGTCACTATGCGCACATTGCCAATGGCAAGATTATGTGATTTAGGTTGTAATCCACATTGCAGTTGGTTTGTTTCTTGAAAGTGCGACCTAACAGCGATACATTACCAGCGTCTGTGGTGCCAGGCAACACATGGAAGAAGGCCGGTAAACTTTTAGATTAGATGGAAACGACCACCTTGCATTTCCCTAGGAGTGGGTAAGCGGTGCCCCCAAACGGGGTGAGTTTAGCGTTAGTGGGCTGTAGTTGCGGTTGACCAATGCGTGTCCAATGGTCATGTGTTAGGATGTTGTAGTCAGCACCTTCATCAATCAAGGCATCAAAAGAATACACCGCTCCTGCTGCACCTATAATCCGCAGGTATGCCGGTGCCACTACTTCTTCATCCTGATCTGTCAGGTCAGTTATAGTAGCCATGCGGACGTTCAGTGGGGGTTCTAACATGGGCGTCTCATGTAATGGATGTGAAGGAGGATAGTACTTCTTAATGCGGCTGCCATTAAAAAAGCCTATTTCCTCACTGTCAAGTGTCTCCAACTTGACATTTCCGGTCCTACCGATTACGCGTACCCTGAAAGGCCCTAGCCCCCGAAACTTCATCTTCTGTTTATGTCCTTTTACCGAGTACAGGAGAACAAGGTCCCCTTGTTCGAAGTCTCTCTGCATGACATGCTTGTCAAACCACATCTTTCGTTGAGCCTTTTCGCAAATCAGAGAGTGAGTGGCAAGAAGTCGGGTCTCCGTTAAGCGCTCAAGTTGTACTAAGCGGTTGGTCCAAGCCTCTCTGCCCTCCCAACGTTCCTGGACTGCTAGCCTCAAACTAGGGATGAAGAATTCTACGGGCAGAATGGCTTGAGTTCTGTAAGGCAGTCTAAAGGCCGTCTGTCCTATAGCCGTTTTATAAGCAGTGCGATAGGCCCACAAAGCCGCTATTAGCTTGTTATCCCAATCACTTCTCGAAGTAGACACGACTTTTGTAAGCACATTGACTAGAATTTTGTTTGTGGACTCGGCTTGGCCATTAGCCTGAGGGTAATAGGGAGAGGACTTCCGGTGAATTATTAGGAAGGTAGAGAGCAAGTTGGCAATTACTTCATTAATGAAGTGTGCGCCTTGGTTGCTTACAAGTTCGATTGGATAACCGAACCGTGAAATGACCTGCTTTCACAAGAACTTAGCAGTGGTCCGAGCATCATTCTTCCTCGTGGCCCATGCCTCTGCCCATTTCATTAAATAGTCGGTTGCCACAATGATGTATCGAGCTTGGGAATATTGTGCTGCGGGACTGATAGGCCCAATAAAATCGATGCCCCATTTTTCAAAGGGTTGTCAGGCTATGACAGGGCTCAGCTCCATCTTGTCCTTCCGCACAGGCACTCTGGTCCTTTGGCACTCATCGCAGTGCTTTACAAATTTAGCTGCATCGCGGAATAGGGTGGGCCACCATAGATGGGATTGTAGCACCTTTCGGGTTGTTGTGTCCCCACTAAAGTGTCCCCCAGCGATTCTGCCATGTGCTTCGTTTAATGTGTCGTGCATCTCGTGCTCACACACGCATCTGCGCAATAAACCGTCTTGTCCTAACCTGTAGAGTTGGCCAGCTATTAGCTGATAGGGCTGAATTTTCAAGATAAGTCTCTTCAGCCTGGCCTTCTCAATGGGCCACTCCGGTAGTCCATTTTCTAGCACTTGCACTATGTCATCGGCCCAATAAGGTGTCAGATCAGCTCTAAACAATTCTCGTTCACTAGACAAGTTAAAAAGATGGCCATCCGGTAAATCATCAGGCACGCCTTGTCCAACGGCTTCTCCTGTGGGTATGCGGGACATGTGGTCGGCCATGTAGTGCTGCTTTCCTTTGCATACAACCACAGAGAAGTCAAACTCTAGTAAAAGGAGTAACCATCTAGCTATGTGCCCCGTAGCGCAAGGCTTGTTCACAAGATACAGTAGGGCTTGATGGTCAACGAAGAAGACAAAGGGAGTGGCCAACAGGTAATGCCTAAATTTCTTTACCGCAAATACCATGGCCAACTCCTCCCTTTCTGTCTGGAATAGTTCATCTCGGTCTCTGTGAGCTGCCTGCTGGCAAAACTCACCGGGTAATCCAAATTATGCTCATCAAGCTGGCATAGCACGGCTCCAATAGCGAACTTAGAGGCGTCTATGTGCACATGGAACGTTACGTTCCAGTCTGGGGCTCGCAGGATTGGTGCAGTCGTAAGAGCCTTTTCCAATTCTTCATATGCGCGCTGGCAGTCCTCTGTCCACTCAAACACTATCAACAGCTTGTACAAAGGTCTAGCTATTAGTGCATAATTTAGCACAAATCGTCGATAATATCCAGTGTGTCCCAAGAAGCACTGAACTCCCTTGTAGTTGTCGGGTGGTGGTAGGTCAACAATGACTCTGACTTTGGAAAAGTCAGTGGCAATCCGTTCCTTGACACCACATGCCCCAAGATGCATCCGTGTTTTACCTAGAATTGGCACTTTAAGGGGTTCAGCGAGAGGTGGTACAGTCTATACCTTTCAAAGACAGCTCGCAATTTCTTCAAGTGTTTGTCCCAACTAGAGTGTAAACATAGGTCATCTACGAACACTTCCAGTTCGCGCCTGAGCATGTCCTTAAAGATGGTGCACATTAGGCGCTGGAAAGTTGCGGGTGCATTCATTAGCCCAAAAGGCATGACAACGTAGGTGAATACGCCCATTCCGTGGCAAAGGCAGTCTTATGCCTGTTGTCGGGGTGCACTTGTACCTGATTGTAGCTCGAGAAGCCATCTAGAAAACTGTAGGCTTCCTTCCCTGCTACCCTCTCCAGCATGTGCTCGGTATAAGGTAAAGGATAATTATCCCTTTTCGTAGCGGCATTCACTTTCTTGTAGTTGACACATACTCGAATTTTTCCATTTTTCTTCATGACAATCATGATAGGTGACACCCAGTCCGTGTGCTCGATCTCATATATGAAACCTGCCCTCATGAGTTTGTCAATCTCCTCCTTCACTGCATGGGCATGTTTAGGATTCATGGGGTAAGGTCGTTGTTTGGTTGGCACTGCATCTGGGATCATTGGGATGTTATGGGTCACAACCCTAGGGTCGACTCCCTTAAGTTCATCCAATGTCCAGGCAAACACGTCGATGTACTCTTGCAGGAGTGCAACAAGTTTGGTTTCTTCCTCTTTCGCCAAATCATCTGCGATGAATACCGGTCTTGGTTTTTTGCCTTTTCCAGCCAAGTTAACCTCCTTGACTTTGGCGGGTCCCTCTATCGGTTCACTAGTCTGACCTTCTCTCTTTGCACCTAGCAGGACCACCACTCTATCACCCTTTTTAAATTTTGTAAACCGTTTGGGCAGATCCTGTGGTTTCCTCTGCCTTTTCGCTTCTGAGCCCATTGCTTGCTTCCTGGCCTCCTCTTTTAGCCTCCTGCGCCTCAGGTGGACTGGCAAGTCTCCCTTGGTGCATTTGACCTCAGATGGTTGCGGTATCTCGGGATCACTCTCAGTACTGACTTGCGACTCTGAGTTGAACTCGCATCCTTCACTTGAGGAAGGTGTTTCCCCAGGGGGTCTTAGTTCGGTAGGGGAACCTGTCTTGAGCACTGGGATTAACCACCGTTGTGCCACTCCAGCTTGCCCGTAATCTACGGCTTCTATTTGTTCAAGCTAGGATATGTCACACTCCATTAGTATGACTCCTT
Source organism: Lygodium microphyllum (assembly GCF_053477565.2). NCBI lineage: Eukaryota > Viridiplantae > Streptophyta > Polypodiopsida > Schizaeales > Lygodiaceae > Lygodium > Lygodium microphyllum. The sequence continues at coordinate 49,133,796 of NC_141138.1, read as the reverse complement.
TTTCGTTTCGACTGAGCCCTTCCTTCCTAGGCCTTAAGTCTGCCCTGATTTGCTCTATCACCTTTCCCTCTGTGTCGTACTCTATCGTGTCTACCTCTTCTTCACTCTCTTCTCCCGCAGAGCAACAGTCCTCATACTCCTCATCGTCCAGGTCCTGCTCATCATCCCCTATGCTTCCCTGTTCACACTCCTTGTCGTCAGTGACTAAAGCCCAGTTGTATAACAAGTTCAGGTCATGGACTTTGTTCCATTTCCATTCTGGTTTAGCTAGAAGGTCACGTAGAGGCTTTAAGTTAGCGGCCAAGTTGCCGTTCAATTTATCAGACAGATACTCCATGATCTCCTGAAGCTCTAGTTTGTTGTTGGGGGTGCGAGACGAGGCCGGTTTTCCTGGGTTGAGCGAGCTTCCTGCCATCATGCAAAGCGGCACAACTGGCTCTTCAGTTGGTACTGTGGCGGTTTTAGCAGCCTACTGAGGTGGTCCTTCCTCATTCGAGAATGGTAGGTCAATGGTTGCCAGCACGTGCATCCAATCCCTCTCATCCTCAGGGCAAGGAATATATTTAGCCAGCGATCCATAGGGCTTGGTCAGTTGAGTATTGCCTTTTAGCATGGCTGAGATGGCAGCCAGGTCAACAGACGTCGTCGTCCAAGTGTCCATCTCTACCCTCACTGCACTAGTTCTGTTCCCTAGGAAAATCAATCCATTGCTCCAATCCTCTATGACTCGTGCATTCCTCATCCAAGGTCGGCCTAATAGTATGTCGTAATCCACTCCCTTCATGACAATAAAGTTTACTGAGAATTGCACACCGGCAATCTTTACCAGCCAATTCTTTAAGACCCCAAATGGTATTACCTTCATGCCGTTTGCTAGCGTGACGTTGAATCTAGCGGTCTCTATAGGAGGGTTTCCCCATGCCTCTAGGACCGCATGGTATAGCACACTAACACCGGCACCTATGTCTATAATTCCCTTTCGAGTCATGTCCCCTAAGGCTAGGACGGGCAAAACTGCGTGCATTTCAGTGCCCTCCCAAAAAGCATTGATGTGCAAAGACTTAGGATTTGTGTGTAGAGTTAGACTTGGGATCTGTGCAACTGCGTCGTGATCTTGCGGATCAGTGCCCACTAGTTCCGCGTGTCCCTCGATCGAGTCTTTTAACTCCTGCCACAAGGAGTGATTTTGCCTAAGTAGATCCTCCAGGCTTAGAGTTACTGGGGCGGATAGCAGAGTTGTGAGGAGGCTATTGGACCCTTGTCTTCCTCTGAGGCTGGCAATTCTAGGCCATGCATCCTGTCTGCCTTGGTAAGCTTCCCCCCGGCCTTGCTCTGCTGATCCGCCTTTAGGGGTGCAGGCATGTTCTCAGCCAGTGGTTTTGAGGGTGAGACTGGTGTGTTAACACTAGAGAAGTCATCCATGGGGTCTTCCAATATGGGTTCAACATCTTCAAGGTGCTTTTGGGCGTCCTTGACCCACTCCTTGACCTTGGCTATAGCTTCGAGTTGTCGTTTGGGATGGGGATATTCTCCTACCTTGGCACTCCCTAGCTCTGTTGTCTTAGGAGCCGAGGTCTCTGCCTCTGCGTCTATGACCCTCTTTCCCGTCACCAGCGTAGTCGTTTCCTCGGTTTTAAGGGTTATCTTCGCATCAGTACTCTTTTTCCGTCTCCTCCGACTTTTCTTCCCTATTGAGGTTGCATCAAGGTTGCTTGGCCCTAGTAAGGAGATGCCTGCTTGTTTCGTTTGAGCTCGTGTCATAGCATGTAGTGGGATGGGCATATCCTCACTACCGAAAGTTTCAACTCCGAAGAGCCCCAAGGGCACCGATGGCATGTTGGCAGTGCCCGTTAATGGCTTCCGCCTAGGACAGTCAAGAAACAGGTGCATGATTCCACACTCTGTGCATCAGAGATCCGCTTTGTCCTTGTTAGCTTGTTCTCACTCTGGGCAGCATGATGAAATGTGGCCTGGGTGGCCGCAAGTCCAACATGTGATCAGATCCTGGCTTGGCCCTCCAAAGCCTCTGCCTCATCCTCTTCATAAGGCCATCACCGGTACTGGCCAGTAGTCCATCAGGACTGGGTTGCCCTCCTCGTCGTAGGATACATAAGGATTGACATATGCCTCTTCCTCGTTGGGCTCCTCCACAAAGTGGACAGGAGTATCACTAGGTAGGTGATGTCAAGATTGTGGGAGAGAAGGAAGGAGTCTCTCTTGAAGCTTTCTTGCTTGCACAATGGGGGAATACACACAAGGGTGGAGGCTGAAAACAGTTTTCCTCTTCTTAGTTGTGTAAGCCAAAAGAACTCTAGTACAAAGAAATAGAAGAACCCTATGTATGGGTCTCAAACCAAACTCAACTAACTAAGGTGGCATACTAACTGAGCCACAAACTAGAGTAGATAAGGATAGCTATCATGTAGCTATTATTCATGGGCGGTCTACCAACCGCGTCTGCAACTGACACGTCGGTGACATAAATACACAACGGTCACCCTGACGTATCACGAGTGGAGCTCAATATCTCAACACTCCCCCTCGAGCTCAATCCCAATTCCTGCACACCAAGCAGGTCTCTGAACTTGCGCAGCTTCTCTGCGCCCAATGCCTTCGTGAATATGTCAGCTACCTGATCCTCTGTGCTGACATAAACTAGATCAATAAGACCTAGTAAAACCCTCTCTCGCACATAGTGATAATGCACCTCAATGTGCTTTGTTCTAGCATGATAGACTGGGTTATTTGCCAAGTGTATACTACTCATGTTGTCACAATAAATGACAACTGGCCCATCTATAGACTGATGCATATCATAAAGTAGCTTATGCAACCAAGCTACCTCACATGCAGCCATTGCTGCACCCCTGTACTCAGCCTCTGTGCTCGACAAGGCAACTGTAGGCTGTTTCTTGCTGCTCCAAGTGACTGCAGCACTCCCAAAAGAGAACACATATCCACTGGTAGATCGTCTATCAGAAATACTACCAGCCTAATCAGCATAAGTGTATCCATGCAGCTGTATCTAAATCCCAGTCTCATAAAATAGTCCATATTGCAATGTGGACTTCACATACCTGAGTATGCGTCTAGCCGCATCCAAATGTGGTTTCCTTGGAGCCTGCATAAACTGACTTACCAATCCAACAGCATAGCTCAAATCTGGCATGGTAATAGTCATATAAATCAAACTTCCTACTATGCGTCTGTACATAGTAGGGTCTTCTAGAAGCTCACCTGTATCTGTGCTCAGCTTCACATTCTGCTCCAAAGGAACTGAAATAGGCTTACAGCCTGTCATCCCATATTTGGACAGCATGTCCAATCCATACTGCCTCTGCAAGAGCTGTATCCCACTTGGTGATCTAATCACCTCAATGCCCAAGAAATATCGCAGCTCTCCCAAATCCTTCATCTCAAACTTCTGCTTCAATAGCATTTTCACATGAAGGATATCTTCATCACTGTCACCTGTCATAATCAAATCATCAACATAAATGACAAGTAGCATAATACCTTTCTCTGTTTTTCTCACATAAAGTGAGAAATTTGCCTTGGAAATCTGAAAGCCAATAGTGACAAGATACTGTCCTATCTTGTCAGACCATGCTCTAGGTGCTTGCTTCAAGCCATACAAGGCTTTCTTCAACCTGCAAACAAACTCAGGATGAACAGCATGCACATAACCTGGTGGCTGCTCCATATAGACCTCTTCTTGCAAATCACCATGCAAGAAGGCATTCTTTACATCCATCTGATGTAAAGACCATCCCTTTGATGCAGCCATAGCAATGACCGCTCTTACGGTTGCCATCCTTGCAACCGGACTGAATGTTTCTTCATAGTCAATACCATATGTTTGTGCATACCCCTTGACTACTAATCTTGCCTTGTATCTGTTCACAGAACCATCTGCATTGTGCTTCACCTTATAAACCCACTTACAACCAATTGCATTTTTACCTTTAGGCAAAGGTACCAATTCCCATGTAGCATTTTGCTTCCAAGGCATCCATTTCTTCATCCATGGCTTTCTCCCATTTTTCTTTTCCCATGGCTTCCTCAAAAGAAGTGGGTTCTGGTTCCTATATCACTTTAACCATATATGCATAGTGAATGGCTGTAAATCCATCATATTTCAGCCTATCCACAGGATACCTAGCTCTCGTAGACCTGCGCAAAGTAGGTTCACTCCCGGGTGCTCTCAAAATATCCCTGGTCTTCCTTACTCCAGGTGTAACAATAGAAGGAATACCCAACTCATCATCAATGCTCTGTTCTGAGCCACTGGATTCACCATCCACATAAGAGTGACCTGCATTCACATCAAACATGGGCTGATCAACCTTCTCTTTTCCTTTTCGTGATACCTGCATACCACTATCTGTATCGCTTTGAGAAGATTCTCCTGATCTCAATCTGCCTGTCCATGGCGAAGAATGTGAACCACTACTAGAGGACGCTCTAGGTCCACTAATATTTTGTGACTGCTGCTGTGAATTCTGTGTAGCATTACCATTTTGTGCATCTACATCATCAATCACATTTACTGGTTTATACCAGCTACTCATCTCATCAAAAACAACATCTTTGCTCACTGTAAACTTACGAGTAGAAGGGTTATAGCATCTATACCCTTTTTGCTGCAGAGAGTAACCAATAAAGATGCACTTCTCAGCTTTTGGATCCAACTTGGATCTCAACTCATCTGGCACATGTACATAGGCAATGCAACCAAAAATTTTCAAATGAGAAATATCTGGTTTCCTACCAGTATACCTCTCCTCTGGAGTCATTCCATGTATTGCTGCAGTGGGAGTCCTATTCATTATGTAGACTGCTGTAGCAACTGCTTCAGCCCAATAAAAATCTGGCAGGTCTTTTTCATTGAGCATGGCACGAGATACCTCTCCAATATGCCTGTTTTTCCTTTCTGCAATTCCATTTTGTTGTGGGGTATGACTGCATGAATATTGCTGCTTTATGCCATGCTCCTGCAGGAACCTTGCAAACTCATTTGAGAGATACTCTCTCCCTCCATCTGACCTTAGGCATTTTATCTGCAGGCCTGTTTCTTTTTCAACCATCGCTTTAAGAGTTTTGAAATGCCCAAAAACTTCACTTTTCTTTTTCATAAAATACACCCAAACTTTTCTGCTATAGTCATCAATAAAACTGACAAAATAATGACAGCCTCCAAGAGATGCAGCTTTAGTTGTCCACACATCAGAGTGGATTAATTCCAATGGCTTCTTACTCTCTTGAACATGTCTAGGAAATGGTTTCCTTGCCTGTTTTCCAAACTGACAGGCTTCACATACCTTATGCATTTCTGCAACCTTGAATTTGGGCAATCCTGCAATAATATTTTGGGCCTGCATTGATTTAAGTCGCTGTACATTAACATGACCAATGCGTTTATGCCAGATATCAATATCTGCAACTACACCGGTCCCATGTGCAAACATTGCTGCACTCAATTCAGACATGTCTGCATCCAATGTAAACATTCTGCCCTTCTTCTTTCCTTTTGCTATCAAGCGACCTTTATTTTTCATATCCTCAACAAAGCATCCATGAGGATTAAATCTGACCTGCAAGCCCTGCTCAACCGTTTGACCGACAGAAACCAGATTCTTGGTGATATTCGGGACATGAAATACATCGGACATGTATTTCTTTTTCCCATCCTGCATAGACAAAGGAATTTTTCCAATCTGCACAATAGGATGTGCAGTATCATCACCAGTCTCCACAAATCCTGGTTTTTCCATTTTTCTTGCATCCTCCATCCATTCTGCATGACTTGTCATGTGGTTTGATGCACCTGAGTCAACATACCATACATCATTGCTTTCTTCTGTACTTGTCATAGAATTGTTCATGTGCTGCACCATAAACAAGTACTCATTTCTATCATCACCCTGTCTACTAGAAGATGCATAATTCCCTTGTTGCAGTTTTCCATTCATGATGTCATTCTGCTTTTTATGGCAGTCTTTAGCCATATGACCCATTTTACCACACTAGTAGCATTCAACATTAGTGTTTACATTTTGGCCTCTTTGCCATCCACCACGACCTCTTTGGCTCCCCCTGCCTCTAGAGTTACCACGTCCTCCTCCATAGGACTGGTTTTCTTGAGTTTGCTGCATATTCTGATTTCTACCACGGCCTCCAAATCGGCCTCCTCTACCTCTGCCTCTACCTCTTCCAGCATTTGAGTAGAAGACAGCTTCTTTTGAAGTTCCTCCTGAAGAAGATGCACCACCATTTCTCTGCTCCTCAGAAATTAGAAGAGCAATCAACTCCTCAAAATCAGGAAATCTTTCACAACGGAAATGGATGTTCGGAACTGTGCATAATCCTTTCATAGACCATTCAAGGTCACAGAAACTAAATCATCATCTTCCACTGGTGACCCAATGGAAGCAAGTGCATCTGCAATCTTCTTCACCTTCATGTGGTAGTCGTTGATGCTCATATTTTCTCTTTGCACATTGTGCGACTCTTGCTTGAGCTACATTTTCCTGGCTTGCGTATTTGTGCTATACATTTTTGACAAAGTATCCCATGCCTCCTTTGGCGTACTTGCATCCTGAATATGCACAATCATAGAGTCTGAAATGCTGATAGACAGCCAATACATAACTTTCCTGGCTCTCTCATACCATGCTTTAAATGCTTGCATTTGCTGTTGATTGGGAACATCAGGAAGAACTGGTTCTTCTTCATTTCTTGCAACAAATTCCCAATATCCTTTTCCCATAAGGAAATTCGTCATTCTAAACTTCCATGCTTGGAAGTTGTTCTTGTCAAGCTTTTCAGTGACAATTTGTGAAAGAGAATCAGATGCCATTACAGAAGACTGCAAAAAATTCTGTCACTGCAAAAACCACAGCTTCACCCTCACAAGGGAAAATCTGCAAAACTGGCGAAAGTGGTATTTGACCACACAGTCACTTCCTAGTGACGATTTTGCATCAACAGGCAACAGGGATGATTCTGTAACTCCCAATGTCTCTGCGCACAAGCATACAATGCAATTTTTACAGTAACTATTCACCGACCTGTAGAACAGTGGCTGCACAGCATAAAACTGGGCCTTTTCCTGAGTGCATGCAGAAAACTTCCGCCTCCAAAACAGGCCCCGAAATGGCCTCAAATAAAAAAAAACAAGGTCGCCAAGGGCTAAAGCCCTCTCTCGCAGCATATACTGCCCTCTTGCTTCACCGCGAAGGGTGTCTCAACCTAAGACAATGCACTCCTGCACTTTCCGGCTGTGCTACCTGCAGAGATATGCTCCCAAAACGGAAAATGAAAGCAACACTGCTCCTCTTACCAGAACACCGCGAGCTTTGCTTGCTTTCTTGAGCTCCTTACCACGAACAAGGCTCTGATACCATGTCAAGATTGTGGGAGAGAAGGAAGGAGTCTCACTTGAATCTTTCTTGCTTGCACAATGGGGAAATACACACAAGGGTGGAGGCTGAAAACAGTTTTCCTCTTCTTAGTTGTGTAAGCCAAAAGAACTCTAGTACAAAGAAATAGAAGAACCCTATGTATGGGTCTCAAACCAAACTCAACTAACTAAGGTGGCATACTAACCGAGCCACGAACTAGAGTAGATAAGGATAGCTATCATGTAGCTATTATTCATGGGCGGTCTACCAACCGCGTCTGCAACTGACACGTCGGTGACATAAATACACAACGGTCACCTTGGCGTATCACGAGTGGAGCTCGATATCTCAACAGGTGAGTCACAAAAGGCCCTGGTGGCCTAGGTATGCCAGTCGGGTTCATCTCCAGCCTAGGCACGACAGGTCTTGGGTTAGTTGGTGCTGGAAGAGCTAGCTGGGTTCCCCTGCCCAAGAAATTAGGTGGCCTACTACCTAAGTATGGAGGGTTGTACTGCTGCGTATACGGGAGTCTCCTCGGCATTCTACAATGCGCTGTATCATGTCCGAATCTACCGCAATTTGAGCACGGCCGAGATTGAGGATCTTGGCACTCCACTGGGAGGTGATTGCCATTGTAGTACACACATTGTACATGCGATCTCAATGGCTTTCTAATGAGCTCTTGCAACCGCGCAATCTCCATTCTTGTTAGAAATGCGGGATCTAGAGCATGACATAACCGGAAGCTATGGAGGATGGAAGGAGAAGTGTAGACTCATGATGGAATGGACACTGTTTGTTACACAAGTGAATTAGGTTCCAAGATTGAGACTTGGACTCATAAACACAATCTTGTGTATGTGGACAATGACATTGACACTTTACTGAAATGAAAAGAGTACTATCATTGCATTAAGAAAGGAAGCAAGTACAATGCTTTATAGGAAAGTAGGAAACTGCAGTAGGCACCATTGTGCATATGGGATAAGTTAGCCTGCATGTTCTTGACCCTGAGACTCCATACAAAGAGGCTGTTTGAGTGTGATTGCTGATTCTCAACACCCCTCCTCAATCACAACTAGGAAAGGCACAAACTATGTAGAGGCTGTAATGAGAACCACCTGCAAAGTGTGGGTATACCACAGACATGGCAAAACACCAGAGGCTGTCGCAGAAAAAGCTAAGTGTGGGTACCATAAACATGGTGGACATCCAGAGGCTGTAACAGGGGCCTCACAAAGTGTACAGGGACTGTAATGCCAAGTTACATAAGGAGTTTACATAGCTTATGGCAGGAAGCATTAGGGCAAGGAAAAATACAAGGCTATTAAAACAGTCTATCAGAATTATGAGAGTACAAGGACTGATGAGTCTTGTCCTTCCGATCCTGGTGATCTTCTTCTTCTTCTTCCTTTGCTTCATTTTCTTCTTCTTCTTTGACTGCGACTAGATAGGCCTTTTGGGATCTCTTTCTTGCATGGCAAAACTTCTCGGTGTGTCCGGTCCTTTTGCAGAAGTCACAAAAGAGCTGATCTTTCTTGCCTTTCTACCTGTTGCCAACATATAATGCATGCTCATCTCTAGAGGTACTTGGTTCTTCTTTAGTTTTTAGCTTCTTTTCTTCTTCTAACAGTGATGCCTGGATATCAACAAGTTCAGGATTTGGCATGTTGATTAAAGTTGTTGATACGTTATTATATTCAGGAGGCAAGCTCTTAAGTAGAACACCGATGCAAACATCTTCATCCATATTAATGTTGATTCCTGCAAGTTGGGTTAGGAGTCCTTCCATGTAATTAAGATGTGTGGCAAGTGATGTGCTGGACTTCATTTCAAGCCTGAAGAATTCAATTAGGAGACCATACTTTGATGATTTAGATTGTGCACCGAACAGGGTGTCAAGTCTTTTCCATGTATCCTGTGAGGTCTCACAGTTATCCACGTGATGGATATAACTGTCATCTAGCTCCAATTTGATAATGGCCTGGGCTCTGTCATCATTCTTTTGCCAAGTAGTTGCAAGGTCCGCGTCCTGCGGTTTCTTCTCTTTGCCATTTGTGATGGCCCAGAGACCCTTCTTCATCAGGATGAGCTTGATGCGGGTTTGCCAAGTGTGGAATTCGACTCCTTTGAATCGAGCATTTGGCGAGTCTTTGCCCATGTTAGATTTACGGGAACAGTAGCAAATCAACTTCAGACTTTATTAGATTTGAGCAACAGAAGAATTGATTGAGAGACACAAGTGCTAAAAAGCACTAACTGAGTGTCAATGAATACCAAATCTGCAAAAGTCTTTTACTCCAAGTGATCTTCCCCTTCTTGATTTGATGCTGATGTCTTCAGATCTGAGTGACAGTACTTTAACGAACTTCAGAGAGTATTGCTCAGTGATTAAAATCACTGTTGATAACTTCAGTGAGAGAAACAGTGAAAAATGTCAAGATTTTGAAGCTTTTGGCTATGGTGGAATTAGGGTTTCTGAGACAGGAGCCTGGTTTTTTGCTTATTGCAGGAGCTACAGTGCATCATTTTCAAAACTTTTTACATATCTAGGAAGCTTATGTCATGGGCTACCAAAGCCCCATGGAGATTGTGCAGATCGTGGTCAGTATGCAGCGTGCAGGTGCCGCGAACAGAATCGGCGCAGATCTGGACAGCGAGGTCGAATTTCTGCAATGCTGGAGCCAGGGAGCATCAATGTCATTGATTATTGTGCCAAGATGAAGCGCCTTGAGCAGAGGAACAACTCTCCAGAAGAAATCGTGGGCTGAAATGGCCTGGTTGAAGAGTTATGGAAGCTCCAAGCAAGGTAGGTCCTGTCTGGCTATGGCAGACACAGAACAGAGATTGGGGATTTTCACAATGCTGAGCTCCAGATGGTCCAATGTCCTGGATTGATGTGATACAGGGAAGCTTTATGAGTTGGGGAATACTTTTCCAGAAGGAAGCTCCAAGATATTTGACCTGTGGAGTGAGATATAAGCAGTTCAATCTGACAGGGTGCTGCTGGCTATGGCTGCCATGGAAGCTTCAGTGAGAGTAGAGTTGAGAAAAGAAGTCATACACTGACACTGAGCTGGATGGAGGTTCAGAAGAATCAAGAGAGGCTGGAGAAGCAATGCCATGCCCAACTGGGCTCTGATACCATGTTAGAAATGCGGGATCTAGAGCATGACATAACCGGAAGCTATGGAGGATGGAAGGAGAAGTGTAGACTCATGATGGAATGGACACTGTTTGTTACACAAGTGAATTAGGTTCCAAGATTGAGACTTGGACTCATAAACACAATCTTGTGTATGTGGACAATGACATTGACACTTTACTGAAATGAAAAGAGTACTATCATTGCATTAAGAAAGGAAGCAAGTACAATGCTTTATAGGAAAGTAGGAAACTGCAGTAGGCACCATTGTGCATATGGGATAAGTTAGCCTGCATGTCCTTGACCCTGAGACTCCATACAAAGAGGCTGTTTGAGTGTGATTTCTGATTCTCAACAATTCTCATCTCTGCCATCCCTTGGTCATGGTCTGCACTCTTTCCCTTGTCCTGTGCGCTAGCAGTTGCTTTTTCCCCTAAGGGGGTTAATCTCTCAGGGTCCCTTTGGTTTGCATTATCCTGGGTGGTAGCCCTCATGCTTCGCTCTCTAAGTTGATCATCTACACGTATTGCCTCCTTGAAGACTCGAGCTAGCACGTCCCGTTGTAAGGTGGAGTTTCTGGCCAGAGCCTTGTAGAGCTCCTCACTCCGAACCCCGTTCATGAACACTGTAGACACTGCCCTTTTGGTAGGTCGCTCGTTGGCAGGGATTCTCTTGTAGAGGCTACGCACCTGAGTAACGTAATCCCTAACATCCTCCTTCTCCCTTTGACTGATATTCATTAATCTAACAATGAGGTTGTTCGAATACCCTGCCTCTGAGAACCTTTTGATAAAGAGGCCCTTGAGGCGAGCGAAGTTTGTACGTTCTGCATCATCCAAACTAGAGTACCAGGTCCTCCCCTTGTCGCCTAAACACAGGCCGAAGGCTTGGGCTCTCTGCGCAAGGTCAGTAAGACCATTTGCCTCACATACTTGCTCGAACTGCTCCATGAAGCTATACGGGTCACTACTAGGTTCGTATCGAGCTAGTTGTTTCGCTACTATAGGGATTCTAGCCTGCCCTTTAGCCCCTTGCGTGACTCCCAATCCTGACAGTAGCGCGGTGGCTAGGGCAGTAGCACTTTGCTCCACGGATGTATTGTCCATGAGTCGCTTTGCCACCAGTTCGCTCAATGTCATGCCAGCCTCTGCTGCCCGTTCCCTCTCTACATTTGGTCCGGACTTGGCTGCCCCTGCTAAGTCTAGCACTCTTCTAGCCTCGTACATATCCATGTCCTGCTGTAGCCTTCTAGCCCTTTGCTCATGGTTGTAGGAAATTATGCCTTCCAATGCTCTCTTGATAGCCCTTCTCTCTTCTTCCAGGTTAGCCACCACTTCTTCTACAGGTCTACCTTGGATCTCAGTTCTGGTGATAGATCGTAGTCGTGGACCAATTCTTGGACCGAAGTTGGAAATTCTCCTAGGTCTAATTGGTCTTCCCCTTGATCACCTCTTGATCCCGACATTGTTTCTATTTCCAGCTCCACAAGGTCGTCGATGAATCCAATCAGCTCTGGTGGCTTCCACTCCTCTATCTTGTTGCTTCTCGTGTCCTTGTGTTTTCTCCAGGCACTACTAGTGGGGTGCTCAGGCACCTGTCTAAGTCTTGGGGTCTCCTCCTACTAGTGGGTTCCTTAATGTTATTAGGTATCCAAATGTGTTCCTTGTTATTTGAAAGCAACGTCGATCCTTACTCGCACGTTGCGCTTAGTGCTTTCGTGGTGCTTGGTGCGAAAACATGCTTTTCTCTTTTCTTGCTGTGCAGGTTTAGTGGAGCACAAAAGTGAAATGCCGATGCAAAAAGAGTTTAACGCAAACTCCCCCTTCTACCCACGTTCTTAGTCTAATTTGAGTTTCCCACTCGGTTCCTGGCTATTCTATGGTCTTTCCGCACCCTGAGTTCGATTAATCTCCGAGGTTCTAATGACCAACTTGGGTTCTGGGGGTGTTCAGGGTTGCATCCTGGGGTCAAGTCTGTGGTCAGGTCAGCAAAGATCCTTGTCTTTGTGTTCTGGCAAGATGGTCCGATTCTGGGAATCGGACCGGGTTGGTCCGACTCTGAGAGTCGGATGGTTCGACTCTGGCAATTGGATTGGTGCGGTTCGACTCTAACAGTCGGACGATGTTGGTCTGATTCTGGACTGGTCCGAGCTGGACAGGGGTGGGTCCAATTCCTTTGATTGGGCGAGGTGTCTAATCGGACAAGCTGGTCTGAGCGGACAGTTGGGTGTCCGATTATAAGGGGCAGTCCGAGTGCCATGTGGCACGTCCGATCGGGCCGGTCCGATCCTGGCAATATGACTAGACTGATCTGACTCACTCGCAATCGGACGGTTCGATTTTGGGAGTCGGACGGTCTGACTCCAAAACTCGGGTGGTCCAATTCTGGGAATCGGACCACTGCGAGTTGGTCCGATTGTGTCGGCGGCGAGCGCGATTCCGACGCGTTTGAATCCTCCCTACTGTCTTTTGCACTCAATCATCACAAAGCATCCCATAACTGATCAGAGCACTACTAGAACTCACTGGACTCACTTGAAGTGGCACGAATCGAATACGCCTGGAATCGGGGTTGCGTTTCCTCGTCCTGTGAACCAGAAGCTCTCTCTTTCTCACAACAAAGCCAACTAAGAAAATGAGGTCTGTCCTGGCCTCCCAGGCCTCTTAAGGTTCTTTCCCAGCACTGCAAAACCCTATAGCCAGTTTCCTGTCCCTGGTTCACCCAGAAGCTTGAGTCTGGTCCCCTGTTTTCCTATTTCCAGTAGCAGCCTGAACCTTTGTTTTATTTGGTTTTACCCTAATCTAACCTCCATCTAGTGCAGCCAATATGAAAAACAGAAATGCAGAACAGTAGTCCTAATCTAATGCTTCCAACAAACCCAAATACTTACCTGTTCCTCAGATTAAAACCTCCCTAGTCTCCTAGTTATCTCGAGCACTGGTTCAGGCTGCAAACCCTACTTCCATGCTCGATCTGCTGCGCGCGGCGCTCAAAGCTCAAATCCGTTGGTCTCGGCAATGGAACCAAAATGTGGGAGCTCTTCGAGCTCTACCTTGAGACCTAGGATCACTTATTACTCAAGTGTTTCGAACTGAGCAGCCATGGCTACCTCTCACATAGCCGTCGCGCTATGCCTACCTTGTGGGTGTAGTGAGCTTACCTTGATGCTCAATCGAGTACCCTCCTCTTTCTTGCACCCCTGCAGCTCCACGATCCTTGAGGCGAGCTCAAGCAACCTCAATCCCTCTCCCATGAACTTCATCCCCCATAGCCACGTTCAAGACCAGAGGAGAGAAGAGGGGAGGAGAAGATGAAGAGGGAGAATGGGGAGCTTCTTCTCAAGGTTCCCTTGCCCTCCCACGATCACTCCCTCACACACTCTCACGCTCTCAGTCCCTCTCACAAGCACAAGCAAGGAGGCACGAAGGTGAGAAACAGGAGGAGAAGAAGGAGGCGCTGTTTGCCACACACGAGGATGCTCTTCTCATTTACCTTTTAACTTTATATATATGCCCTTAATTTCCATGGGCGGTTGTCCCCCTTTTTTACATGGCCGCATTAGCCTAGGCCCCTTTTCCCATTGTCCCTCTATCTTCCTAGATTCCTTTCCACCGCCCGTCTACATTTACAAATTGCACGGGTGAGAGCCCGGCGCTCTTTTACAAGATTTCAGGGTGCACCTTTATATTTTAAAATGCGCCCTCCTATTCCTACTTCAGTCGGACTACTTCTTTTTGTTTTTTTTCGCCTTTGCCCTGCGTCTTTCCCGCTTTCTTTTGCTTTCTTCGTGTTGGGGTTAACAATTTCTTCTTCTTCTTCCACTCACTTTACAATGTACACAAATTATAGATAAGATACAACATAAAGGAAAGTAGCCTACTAAGTCAAACAATGCATAACCTACTACACTAGTCGACTGGCGCTATAACTACGCCAGCTGGAAATAGGTGTAACAACCTGAATATAATAAGTAATGAGTCAGTGGCTATGTGAGAGTCATAATGACCACCGACGTGCTAAATGTAGATGTGCGGACCCATCCAACCAGGTAGTCCATCATCAATGTCCACACGTGTTGAACTTGTCATCTCAACATAAGTCCATTATAAGTGATCAAGATCCCCGCATGACCAGCCTCTTTTTGCAAGCTCTTTCGAGAACTTTGGGACAAAGTTAAAGTTTTCATCCTCTTATCATCCTCAAACGGATGGGTAGAGTGAAAGTGCTAATTCTACTGCTCAAGACCTTTTGAAATCCTATGTCTCTGATAATCAAAGAGAATGGAAAAAGTATTTGACTTTAGTAGAGTTTGCATACAATAATATGGTGCACTCTAGTATTGGTAAGGCACCCTTTGAGATCATCTATGGTAAGCCTCATTTACCACCCATCCTTCTTACGAAGGATAAGATCTTTGCAGCAGATGAGTTTGTTAGAGACATTGATACAGCTTTCACTCAAGTAAAAGCGGCTATCCAAAGAACACAAGAGAAGCAGAAATGCAAAGCTGATAAGCACCATCCTAAGTTAGATCTTAATTTGGGACAACATGTTCTTCTTAAGTTTGAGAAGGCTCGCTAAAAAAGAAGAAAGGTCAAAAGGATAAAGTGGTTAAGATTTCTAATCGCTATTATGGCCCTTTCAAGATCACATATAAGATAAACGATGTGACTTTTTGTTTGGATCTACCAAGTCGTTGGAATATTCATAATGATTTCTATATAAGTTTGCTATGTCCCTATATTGGAGAACCTCCAATAGAACCAATCAAGGAAGATTTACCTGACATAGAAGAAAATAAGAGTTCCTTGTGCTTGAAAGAATTTTACATCATCAAGACAATACCCTAAGGTCAGGTAAGGTATTACGAAAGTATCTAGTTAAGTTTAAGAATTATCCCCCATTGGATGCTCGGTTTATGACTGAGAGAGAACTACAAGACTTTCCAGATCTTCTTAAGGACTATGTATCCCCTCTACACTTGAGGTCAACCGTTTAGAAGCCACAGGGATGTTACTAAATTGATTGCTTATTATGCATTCTCTATTTAATAAATTCATGTCAATAAATTAATGTCTCACTTTTCTTTAAGTATTGATGATGATCTAGCATGGCTATGAGACCATTTAGAGACCAATATTCCTAGTGCATCACTTAATGGAATGACCAGAGCACTGTGATGGGGATATCTAGTATAGACAATACAAGTTATGAAGGGGGAAAGAAGTGTATGCCAAGTGTAAGAGTGTACACAAAAGCCAAGGATTTACACATAAATGAAGATGGATTAAGTTCTAAGAAGAAGAAGTGCATTAGCATTGTGTATATGTATTTATGTGTGCATCCGGGGACACCTGGGAACGTTTACTTGTGTGTAATGAGCATTGCATTCATTTTCGGTCATCCTCTCCCTTACAAGTCAAGGTTTAAGATCTTTTTTTTCATTAAGAAAGACAAGAGAGGTAATTCTCTCACTAAGAAAGACAAGAGATGTGATCCTCTAGAAGTGATGAGAGAAGTGATTTTCTCTTTGTGAGGTCTAAAAAGACACAAGCTTTTGTGTGAAAGTCAATCTTAAGGTTGAGGCCCAAGGCAATTTAATGAACTCTCCTTAAGGTGGTTGCATGGACCACAAGTTAAGAGTACAGTTTGAGAAGCTGTTCTTTTTAAAAAAGACATGGTGAATCCATTTTGAAAATATCTCTTGATAGAAAGACGATCTCTAAAAACAAGTCGCTTGGGTTATCGAAAACAACGAGATCTACAACTTTCGTGTTGGACGTTTTTTCATGGACTTTTTTTCATCCGAACAACGCACAGAGAGATATCTTGAAATTAGTGCTCCAGAATAGGTCCTGGAACAACCACATCTTGCATGAAGATCAACTCAATTCTCTCTCCAAGAAAAGAAGCTCTTGAAAGCCTATAAAAGAGAGGCTCTCCTTGGGTGTGAGAGAGGTAAAGGAAGCATCACTTTGCATGCATCCAAGAGGAGAAGAGAAGGTGCAAGTGTTGTGGAAGCTCTGCTGAAATCAAGTGCTACGGAAGCTTTGCCGAAATCAAGTTCCAAGAGGAGAAGAGAATGTGCAAGTGCTACGAAAGCTCTGCTGAAATCAAGTGCCAAGAGGAGAGCCCTACACATATTGTGTAGGAGAGAAGGAGACTCAAGAAGAATCAAAAGGTGCCAACTTCCAAGTTGTGCAAGTGTTAGCTAGTTATATACCATGCAAGGAACCGTGTTCTTGTTTCCAAGATCTACAAGAAAGAAATGGCTTATATGTAACGGAGGAGCTTGCTCCTTGTCAATAATATAACTCCACAAGGGGGGGACTAGTCCATCTTCCAGTCCCTAGTGTGTTGCCAATCTCTCTCTCTCTCTCTCTCTCTCTCTCTCTCTCTCTCTCTCTCTCTACATCTTTCTTTTCTCTCATCTATTCTCCCTCTGTGCCAGCATAATATTCGCCACATATATTTTAAGTATATAAGAAAGTCGAGCGTGTATCTCGAAACTTATAATAAGAGATCCCAGGAGGTTGAGTGCCAGCTTTTAGTATTTGTAAACCCCCATACAAAGCTCCGAAGTGTTATGTAGAGTTTTTGGATGGGTTGAATATGTTTGAGAAGCTCATAATGAATTTTGGTTGAGTTATGATGTTCTCATAGGTTCGAATATATGTTTGATTGGTCCTACTATGCCTAAATATGATTGTTTGGTACTGTTTGAGAGGTTGAGATTGTGAATGATTTGATTTGAGTGTGATTGAGTATATTTTGAAAGAATTTTTATGAGTGTGAATCATTTTGGTTGAAGCTATGAGGTTTTCTGGTGTATTGTTAACCCTCTATGGGATACTATTGAGCTTTTGTATGTCTTTTGTTGGCTTCTGTATGTGTTTTATGGGATGAATATTTAGCTTGGTAAAGTTTTCCAATCTTGGATAGAGAAGAATATAAGCTCAAAATTATCTACCTCGAATGAAGATATAGCTGATAAAAATTGGAGTAAAGAGTTGAAGTGATAATAATAGTGTTGGACTATGCAGAGTCTTTGTAGTGGCTCTAGTACCTCTTTGGATCAAACATACCTTTTGAAGAGAAACTCCACGACAAAGAGAGGATTATTGAGGGTTATTCTATGTTATTCTTTTGTATTATGTAGGCGGTCATGTAAAAGCATGGAATAATTTGGTCAAGCTCTTTGGTACAAATATTAAAGCTAGAAAGTGACAAATGATGTTGGAGTTAAACAATACCAAGCCTAGTAATTTTTTTAACAATGACTATGTATTAAAGATTAAGAGTATGGTTGCAGCTCTTCGGTATATTAAAGTGTAAGTTGATGATGATGATATAGTGATTGCATGTTTGGATGGTTTGGGTGAGGAGTAGAAGCAAGTCTAAACCTCCATCAACACAAGAGATACCATTTCTAATTTTGCAGATTTTATATCTATGTTGATATTCAAAGAGAAAAACTTGGGTCTTATTGCATCATCATTATAAAGTAAGAACAGTTCATAATAGGTACTTTACTCTAACACAAGTAGAGGTAGAGATCATGCTGGTAGAGGCTGCGATGGTAGCCATTAATGGCAAAATTAGGGGCAATATCATGGCTCACATGAGCAGTCATATATAGATGGTAGAGGCTAGTATCGAGTCAAGGGGAGCCATAGAGGATGTGGTAGACAAAACACTTATGATAACAAAGAGTGCAATAATTATAGTCAGAAATGTCATATTGCATATGATTGTCCAAAAAACAGAAAAAAATAACATAAATGGAAGAAGGAAATATAGTAAATATGCATCTAGCAATTAGATTGATAATGAGAAGTTGTTTCTTATGTTGCACATGATGAATGTAGTGAATGCAAATGTATCGGCAAGAGTAATTATGTATAGTATGTGGATTTAGGTGCCTCTAACCATATATCATCTCATCAAGAATGTTTTAGAGAATTGAAAAATCCTAAAGTACCCAGATTTGTGGAAACAGATGACAATACAACATATCTTATTGCTCATGATGGGAGTATCCTATTGTCTATATAGGATGAAAATGTTAAGTATTTGGCTAATGTGTTGCATGTGCCTAACATTACAAAGAACTTGGTTTTTGCAACACAAATGGTTGAGTAGGAATTGCAAGTAAAATTCAATCGAAATGACTACTTTGTAGAAAATTTAAAAAATGGATCTAAAATGGTTGCAAAAGGCAAGCATTTGGATAGAATATGCCCGAGTTGAAGACTATTATATTTGCACAAGGTTCAAGAGTTGTGGCTGATATTGACATTTGACATAAACATATTGGCCATGTAAATGTGCAATGATTGAAGAATTTGCAGCCATGTGAAAATGTGATAGGCTTGCCTAAGTTTAAAGTGGTTGATATGCAAAAAGTCTACGAAGCATGCCGATTTGAAAAAAAAAAGAAGGCATGCAATTCCTCATGATAAACATATAATTAGACATTTACTTGATTTTGTACATTCGAATATGTGGGGTCCTATAAATACGACATCAATGGCTAGATGTAAGTATTATGTAATCTTTATTTATGATCATCCAAGGAAGGTATTGATGTATCTCATGAAGAAGTTAAGAGAGGTATTCTTTCACTTTTAAGATTTTAAAAATATGGTTGAGAGATAAACATCTATGTAGATTAAGTGCTTGAGTTCAAATGGAGGGAGAGAGTGTCTCTCAAATGAATTCAGTAATTTTCTGAAACATCATGAAATTGAGAGGTAGTTCACATGCATGTATACTCCATAACAAAATAGTATTGCTAAAAGGAAGAACATGCATATTGTAGAAATTGCATGAGTCTTGGTGGGGCTGAACAGAACATGTCTCATTATTATTGGGTTGAAGTTGTCTCTGTAGCTATGTACATGACGAACAAGACTCACATTGCTATAGTGCATGATGCAATATCATAGGAGAAGTTTATTGGCAAAAAACCTCATTTGTCACACATTGAGTGGGTCACAAGAGTCCTCTTCTAGTAGGTCTACTAAGAGACCATGGAGTGGTAGGTTGTATGTGAATAGCACTCCTACAAGTGTAGAAAATATATCATGAAATGAAAAATAAAAAGTGGTTAGATATTTGGTGTTTTAAATGTTTCTATAGGCTATTCATATTTAGATGATGAGTCTAATGGCTTAAGTAAGAGTATATATGAGCATCTTTCCTTTCTTTAAGATATGCAACTCTTTCTTGAGTTAAATCTTTTGTGCCTTTGTATTTACTCCTTGCGTTAAACCTTTTGTGCCTTTGTTTTTACTGAAAATATATTCTTGAAGGTCGTCCAAGCTACATGTGAAGTTTCTATATTTTTTACATGCCCTAGCATAGTGTTATCAATGATTGCAAACAACCAATATATTACCTTTTGTCTTTTGTATTCCATTCTTTGTATGCCTTTAATGCTTTTGCAGTCACATGATTACTCAGCTTTGGTTCCTTTTCTTTATCTCAAATAAACTTGTGGAGGTATTTTCTAAGAAGGAAGTTTGTCGCATGGAACTTCCATGATGGGTAGTTGTTTTTGTCTAGCTTTTTCTTAGTGATAAGATTTCCACTGTTCTTAGCCATTATGACACACCAAACAACAACCAAAACTTATACAACTCTTAACAAGATGTGTACAACAACAAACTAGATAACCTTTTTCAGTGATTTCTTGATAATATATATAATATGCAACTTGTTTCAGAAGTAGATAAACCTTGTGTTTGCTTCTTGACAAACACCCAAAACTTATAGATCTAAAATATGTAATTCACATACTGGAAAAAGACTGATACAATTGAAATTATAGTATGTCATCCTGATACTATTATTCGCAACCCTACGGAGCTAAAATATGACCCAAAATAACCTCAAATGGCCAAAAATACAATTTGATAGCCCTAAAGGATTTATATATAGAATATACATTGTTCTGCTTGCTCACTTAATCTCATAGCAATGTGGTTTTTTTACTCCACCCTGATTTAGGTGCTTCCATAGGCACTATCCAAGGGATAGAGAAGAGAAAGGATGGAGGAGCTTATTATTGCTTACTTGGTTGCTCCAATCCTTGCTATTTCTCATTCTCTTTAGCCTTTGAAACTAGCCTCTCTTAGTGGCATCGCTCTTACTGCTTGCTTGCTTGCTTGCTTGAATCCTTGCTATTTCTCCTTCACTTTAGCCTTTGAAACTAGCCTCTCTTAGTGGTGTTGCACTGATACCATGTCACAAATCATATGGTGGGGGGGCTTACTTGAGCTAGTATGCCTAACACACATAATACACACAAGAGGAAGCTCCCTTGAAAACACAAGAAGAGAGATAGAGGACAAAATGTTTTCTTGCTAGTTTTCCTTCCTTCTTCCTCACACAATGCATTATAAAGAAAGTATAGATAAGATACAATATAAAGGAAAGTGGCCTACTAAGTTAAATAGTATATAATTGAGAACATTAATTGGTTGGTGCTTTAACTATGCTAGATGTAAGTAGGTGTAACTAACTGAGTATAATAAGTGATAAGTTAGAGGCCATGTGAGGATCATAACAACCACTGACATGCTAAGTGTAGATGTGTGGACCTATCCTAACTAGGTGGTCCATCATCAATATCCACACATGTTGAGCTTGCCATCTCAATATCACCTAAATAAATATGTATTGGTCTTCATCCATGGATATTAAAACACAAAAAATTGTGATTGAATCAAAGTGTAGAGACTCCCCATTAACCTAATATATCACTGCAATAATGCAAAGCGTAGATATCGATGTTGTCAAAAAAGTCACCTTATAAAACAATGGCCTTCTAATATGTTACATTGGTGCACTTTACAAAAACAATTGCCACAGGCTAGTATAATGATTGGTTTTGAATCCCCATTAGCATATTATAGAGCTCTACTCCCTTCCCATTAGGCAGCTCACCACATCACTTTGTTACATTATTGATACCTACCAATAACAATAAAGTGTTACATTATAAGAGGAGTTACAATATATGTTTTGAAGGTGAGAAACATCACAAATGCCTTAGCAGCCATTAATACAATGTCTGATGATGATGATTTGGTCTCATCTATTTTGGGTGGCCTTAATAATGAGAAGGCCTAGAAATCTTTTATTACTTCTCTGTATGTATGAAAGTTTCCAAATTTTGAGTGCAAAATGTGCAATGAATCTCCTTTAGTAGCCCACATGGCCAAGAAATCCTCTAAGCTATTCAAGATTAGTTGATGCTATCAGGGTTGCAATCTTCTCAATCTTCACTCGATTTGTTGCTATCCCTTGTGTAGAGATGATATGGCCCTATATAACTATTGAGGAGACTCCAAAGATGCATTGGTTGGGGTTGAGGAAAATTCTATACTCTCGTTATTGATAAAAGCACTACTCCAAGTGTTCCCAATGCTTGCAAAGTAGATTGAGGAAGAGGAAACAAAAATCATCTAGATATACCTTAATCAAATCATGCAGGTAGTTTTGGAATGTAGCCATCACCATTCATTGGAAGGTGCAACAACGTTACAAGGCCCAAATGGCATCACTTTGTAGTAGGTTTAGATGCCCCATTTTGTTGTAAAGGTTGTCTTTGAGTCATCTTTTACCTGATCCCATTTATATACATGTTTTGCATGCTTTACGGACCATTAATCAACCCAAAGGGTACCATTATCATTCCATCCAATAGCATGGGATCTTCAACATCTAGGCTTGTGAAACTTCAACTTCATTATTATCATCTTCTAATTGTGGACATGTTCTTCCTCTTCACTATCAAAATCTTGATCTTCACTTTCATCATCTTCCTCTTCAAGATCTATTTCAACTTTGATAGTAGCTCTCTACAAGAAGAACAAGCTCTCTATCTCTACTTCTACTTTTGTCTCTGGTTCTATTATGACCAAATAACAAGAGGAGCAATACATCCATGCCTTGATCTCACTATTGGAATTCATTTTAGAAGTCATTCGGGGTCGAGGCAGGAGATATTCACCCATCAACAATGACTTTGCTTCTTTTGAGAGATGGCTTATAGTGTCCACTATTAGGGACTATGCTTCATATTTCTTAAATTGGGAAGATTTGCTTAAAATTGACTTCTTTTGCTGATGTGCAATCTATGACTTCATTGGAAGAGTCAGGTGAGACTTCCATGGAGGTGGATCCATGTCCTTTCTTCGAATCATAAAGCTTCAACGCTACTTTATTGGGTCCCCTACCTAGGATTAGAGTTCTTTTAAATTAATTGGTCCTTGCTCATGCTTCAAATAGACATGGTCTTCCCAATAATAGTGGGCAAAATGTCCCATAAGATTTTGGCTTCACCACCAAGTAAGTGAGCCAATAATCTCGTCTTGCCACTATGGTCTTGACATAAGGAAGGATACCTAAGTCTAGATATTTCATCCTCATATCATTACGCTCATTGAGGAACCTCTATTTATCAGTGCATTTGCAATGAAACATTCTTCTATGCAAACACCAATCTTTGGGGTGCCAGGATCCAGAAAGGCATTGATCATATCTACTTGTTTTACAAGTTTTAGGGCCATACTAGACTTGGTAATAGTTACAAGGTTGGCAATCCTTAAGCTACATCATTGCATGAGAATACTTTTGAATCTTTTGTGGCAAAATTGGGGGCCAATATCAATAGTTAACGGAACATCAAGTTAGGATGATGGAATGTATTCAAATCTTTCATAAAGTTATACTCTTTATGGGATCACCACTTCTTCTAGCATCTACATCTTCCATCTCTTGGACCTTTGGTTCTTCATCTTGTACTGTCTTTATGTTCTTTTATGGCACTGGAGTAATCTCCACTACATTTCCCTATATTATATTGCTTTGTGGCTCTATTGGGAGCTTAAGCTTTATAACTTGGCATATGCCTGGACATTCTCATTTGGCTCTTGGCATATTACATTCAGAACACACAACCAATATTGTCCACCCTTCTCAGGGCCAAACTCCCTATGGAAAGCCGTAAAGAATTGGGGACTGCTAGCTATGGTTTCGGCTTCTAGACCGTGATACCACACTGTTGCTCTTCCTTTTAACATAATGTTGAAGAAGATCATTAGGTGTCCTTCATCATGGATTCGATAGTTGAACATGAGCGTTTGAAACTCCTTAATGTGGAGTTCTCCATCTTCTTCTGCTAACCCATGGAAAATGGGCAATGGTGCTCCTAATGCCGGTAAATCTAGTGTACCTGCTAGAATTGCGATAGATTGTGCCATGGCTACAACCAGATTGACAATAGGAGTTTGTGTAGGCAACACTACACCCCCACTTGTTGTGGGTTGATTAACTGGAAATAGGGAAGTATCAAGACTTCCACTTGCACTCAAAGAGCTACTTGTAACACCTAGGTTACCGAAACCACTGCCACTTATGTGTAATGGGCTGCTCCTTTGAGGAGAATAGCGTCCTACAATCTCCAACTGCCGTCTAGCCCTCTCAGCACGTTTTGCTTTTTGTATTTCGGCTTAATGATCCTTGTCAGAGGACATAAACCAACTATTTGGTCCCTAAAAACCCTAGATTTGAGAACCACCACTTGTTGGCGGCTCCCGGAAGATGCACCACTGATGGGATCTAAAATGGGCCGGCACTGGCTATGGCACTAGCCGAACCTCATGCATACGACAGACAATCCCACCACACGGCCTCGCGGGCCAGGAGCATCTAAAACTCACTTTGCACTAAATGCTTATGACGATTTTGCATTTGTATCCAATCTGTAGTCCAACGTTCACCTTTCCTTCTCATCAGAGGGAGATCCCATAACATATAGACATAATGCCTTGTAATACACACATAGGGAAGCACCTCTCGAATGATTGTTGCGGCTCCACTGCGACTCTCCTACACCTCGCGGATTGGCCCCAAGATACGTCGCTAACACATATAACATTCGCACAAACTCCACTCTTTCATAATTCAGCATTCTAGGAGCTTTTGATTTGCCTCACAAAACTTTCCCCAACGGAAGCACCTGTCTAAACCTACAACTTAGGTTTCCTGTCCTCTCAGCATTGGTCAAAGTTTACCAATCAATTGCAATGCATTCCAAGAGACACCACATGGCATGCTTGATGCAAGGTGTATGAAAATTGTGCACAATAATTTTATGATTAAAAACCCATCCATGTGAGGTACGAAAAACAACCCTTTCATGAATTTTAACTAAGTGTTACATACTGCGTTGCTTTAGGGACTAGCACCGGAACTTCCATACTACTAGTCGCCTATATTTAATTATAGAATGATCCCTAAATGCTATGTAGAAAGAGGGAATTCAGAATTTGTATCTTTTCAGCAATTAGATCGTCGCACGAACTTCCTCCCCCCTCACCGTTTAGGTGTTGCTACGCGTTGCATAGGTGTAAATGGTTGTTTTGTATCATTTATGTATGTAAAAACCAATAAACACGTACTATAATACAAAGGATAAGGCCAAACTGAGGCTTGACCTCATGCTTTAACCTCGCCAAACATTTACGTACATAAATCTTATTTTTTCATTTTTTAAAGCATGAAAACTCTAATTTTCTCTATTTTTTGGTATTTTTTCCTATTTATTATTCATGGAAAGTAGGTATTTTCTGATTTATTTGTATTGGCTTATCATTTTGATTGAAACTTAATATTTTCTCTAATTTTATCCCATTTCCACTCCTTTTTTCCAACTAAAAAAAAAACCACTAATTTCCATTAAAAATGACATTTTATGGGTTTTAAAGAATTAATAACGACTCTAAATCATTACGGTTCTGCATTTCTATAGTTATAGCCCTCAAACATGATGCAAACAAGGTTCAAACAAAAATTCATCGCGTATGAACAACATTTGGACCATGAAACAACAAAAACAAGCAAATTTCTTCATAAAATTGAAGCATACCGCGTGTCTTGCGTGTTGTGGATCTTTTAATAATTATTTTGGGCAGCCCACAAATAGATCAACAAGCATTCTTTAGTGCTGAACCTCTTTCCTCAGCCTCCTCTTCATCTTGAAGCAATCCGATCACAGCCGGACAAGCATTCTTCAGCCCCTCTTCTTCTTGATTTCTTGCACATGAATTGCCTCTATGCAGGAGAGAGAGGGAGGAGAGAGAAATACTGGTTTTTTATCTCCACAACCAGGCAGCCAATTGATGGGCGGAGATTGGCGATGGAGAGTGAAGATAGAATGTAGATCATGTATCTGGTCAGTTGGGGGGTTGTTTACAGCCCCCATCTTCCATCTCTCCCTCAATTCGTGGATATGGCGCCTTCTTCCTGATCAGGCGAAAAAAATGCAACCCCCCCCCCCCCCCCCCCATGTTTTTCAAATTTTGGGCTCCCAAAGGGAGCCCCAAAGAGTCACACCCTTTGGGCTCTCCTAAAGTCCATTTCCACACTTGCCAATTTGGGCTTGGCCTCCCGAGCACTCCCTTTTCCACATCTGGTGTCTGATTCTTAGTCTGAAAAATCTTGGGCATCGATCTTGAAGTCTTCCACTGCTGGGCATCTCCCAGGGTCTTTTCTCATATGCCAAAAAATTGTGAAAATTCTCTGACCGCCGCCCAATGGCTCTTTTCAGCATTTCTGGGGCATTGCCACTTAAAATCGTACTAATTGCCACTGCCACCTTCGACAAAGTCTATTTTTCCCCGGATATTCGTAATTTTTGGTTATTTTTAAGCACTTATCGACATTAAAAATCATCTATCACACACAATGCTCAAAACCTCATGTGAGTAGCATCCATACATGCAAGATCCAAGTAACAAATATCAAGTAGTATGAAACCCAATATGTGCTCTTCAAGCCCGTAATAGCAATGGAATCATTAAAGCAAGGTGCAAAGCATCCAATATGGCTCAAAATAGAGCTAAAATGTCACCAATAGACATGTCTAAGCCCATACATCAATGCCAAGTATGTACATTAGCATTTGTCGGACCCGAGAAGCATATAAGCTATCAATGCATAAAGCTTTCAAGTGAAATACTTGCTGTCCACTGTATATACAACAATGAACCTTGCTTCAAACTAAGCAAAGAAAGATCAAACCTATCCAACAAGCATCTCAAGACATGTACCAAGTAAATGAGCATCAATGCATAGGTGTGCGAGCTTCAATGAAGCTCAAACAATGAAGTAATAGCTACCCTTGTTTGTATTGCATCAAATTATCCTGAATATACAGACAATGGCTATGGTATGCACTTGCAAAGGAGGGTCCAATGGATCCCAAACAATGCATGGAGAGATATTAAACCTTTGTCATATGTTGTACGAGCTATATGAGTTTCCAATGTCTACTAGAGTGATAGAGATAGGAGGTGGAAATCATGTGCAATTCACATTAATGGTGCCAATATCCCTACTACTTATAATAATTGATATTGAGCACTTACTGAGGTTCAAGCAAGGGTCTTGAAGTTTTGGAACAAGCCTCAAATGGAGAGAGCAACCATGGAAGAAGCATGAGCAAAATTCATACCTTGAGAATAATAGGGATGAACTGCCATGGAACCTTCAAGATGAAGCTTTTCTTAGGCTGAAGCAAACTAAAGGGGAAGACCTCCCCAATGCCAGTGCAAAGAATCTAACACCAGTTGAAGGGAGTGAGCCTTGAAGTGGAAGCACAGAGCAAAAGCAAGAGCTATGGTGGAAGGAGTAAGAGCAAGAGAAAGAGAAACAGAATATGTGGAAACTCCAACAATCAAGACCGGCCTTCCCTTTATACAAATGTCACTTAAAGAATAAATAATGAAGTGATAGTGATGGGCACCCACCATTTACAGTGTTACACGTGTGTGAATAACTAATGCATGGTGTGGGTACTATCAATGTAACTAATATAGGGGTGGCTAGACGCAGACACCTTTATCCCCAACAATAACATGGTGTGCTAGACACTCAAAGGTGCATACAATCATGTTTGTTGCCATGCCATGATTCACATGGTTATGTTGGGAAATACTTGATTAGGTAATCTATTTTTGTATTTGCTAAAAATTGCTTCAAGTTTATATTTGAAAACGCATGTGCTTGAAGATTTACATAAGATGCATTTAAAAAGTGTATCATTATTTTATTCCTATATGCAAATGAGTATTCCCAATGAGCAAGTTATGCTCAATCGAGTGGTCGAAAGTGCTTTCAATGGTTTGTTGGTGTTGTATTTGAATTCTCTAATTTTGTGTGTGTGTGTGTGTGCGCACACGTGCATGTGCGTGTGCGTGTGCGTGTGCGTGTGCATGTGCGTGTGCGTGTGCGTGTGCGTATGCATGTGTGTGTGTGTGTGTGTGTGTGTGTGTGTGTGTGTGTGTGTGTGTGTGTGTGTGTGTGTGTGTGTGTGTGTGTGTGTGTGTGAGTGAATGGCGGCCTTAATTGAAGCCATTGAGAAAGAGAGGGACACCACGGAGGTCATATATAAATACTTAATCTAAGGGAAAAAATCCATGTGTGGCTTGTACTAAGTTTAGGTTCGTTTCAACGACTCACCAAATCTAGATGAAAGTGTTAATCTCAGCACAAGAAGAAAGCAAAAAAAGTGGAAAAGCACAAGTCGAGACCTAAGAGAGGTGGTCTAGGAGAAAGTCAGACACAACATAAGAGGCAAGAAGGAGAACGACTAAAAGCACAAGGGCGGCCTCAAAAATCAAGTCAAAGGCAAAAGTGTATTTTTAAATACAAGGCGCCCCTAAAACTATTGTAAAGGAGCGCAAGGCTCCCTTCTGTGCAAATTGTAAAGGTAGATGGGTAGTAGAAAGGAAACTAGGAGGACAATGGGAAGAGGGCCTAGACCATTACTGATCATGTAAACAAGGGGATAAGGGGATGACCGCCCAAAAGGGATTTAGGGTTTTGTATATAAAGTTGAAATGTGAATGAAGAGCTCATTATTTGGTGTGTGGCAAAGTGGACACTTCTTCTCTCTCCTTCTTTCCTCTTGCTTGCTTGTGAGTGCTTGAGGAAGAGAGTGTGAGTGAGTGAGTGAGGGAGTGAGTGTGCAAGGGTGAGGGATCATGGTGGTGAAGCCCTCCATCATCTCCTCTCTTCTTCTTCTCTTCTCATTCTCTCATCTCACGCATGGCTATGGAGGATGGAGCTTGGAGATGGAGGCTTGAGGCTGCTTGAGCTCGCATCACAAATCGTGGAGCTATTAGTGTGCTTGAAGGAGGAGGGCACTCAATCGGCTATCAAGGTAAGCTCACTATACTCATAGAGAGGGATAGCGCATCAGCTATGTGAGAGGTAGCCATTAGTTCTCACTTGAAACGCTTGAACAATAAGTAGTCCATGGGTCTTGGCGGTTAAGTGTGAGCTCCCATTACATTTTGGTTCCAAGCCAAGACCAATGGATTCAAGCTTGAGCACTTGCACACTTCAAATCGAATGTCGAAGTAGGTTTCACCCCCAAACCAATGCTCTTTATAGGTAGGAGATTTGGAAGTTTAATCTTCGAAACAAGTTAGTATTTTTTATTTTTGATGATTAGGCAAGTAGGAGAAATCATTTCAATGCCTTACTTTTGATTTTTGTTGCATTTAGAGTAGGTAGGATTGAGAAATCGAAGCGGGAAAGCTTTAGGGTTGTTGTGTGTGGGAGGTCGAGCCTCTATCACAAGTATACCATCTAAAAACGGGTATGCAGAGGTCCTAAAGGTTGTGCCTAAATATGCAAAACCCCCTAGTGTGGGAAAAATGGTTGGATTGTTTTGTCCATTAAATGCATTAGATGAAGATTCATCTACTCCATATTGACCATGAGAAATAAAATCATTTGAAGGAAAATAAAGGGATGGGATACTTACAAGTTTTTCTTTTACCTTCTTACCTAGTTTTGAGTTCATAAATAATTACATGTCTTCCTCATAACTCACAAACCAAAGCTTCTTTGGAATAGTTCATTCTTGATAAGCATCCCCTAGTCCAACAAAAATTACATAATTAGTTGACATAGAATCTAAAATAATAAGGTTCGTACACGTGGCATTGAAGAAAAATACTATAGAAGTGATGTGTAATCCAAGCCAAGTTCCACTTGCAGTTGGCCAATCTGTAGTGGAGATTCTGAAGGTCCTACAGGATCATGTGCACTAAATCTAAAGGAAAAAACTTAGGCTTACCTTCAACCTCCTGTGCTTAACCATATGCATAAGGATGAGATCATACTCAACGGTAGAAATCTGATATGGTTTGTGGGACTCCATGGTAGTCTGACGGTTCTCTGCCCATGTCAAATTCAGCAATAGCAAGCTGAGAGGCCAACTCCTAACTATTTGTGTCCATGTTTGGCTGTGGAGATTGGAGCGGCGTTGTGGATGTGTTTGAAGTCATCTAATCCTTTTATTGTTCCTCCTTTCACGAATGAGCTTTCTGATCAAAGGCCAAGGTTTCTCAGAGAGTACCTAGCTCTAATATCATGTGAGGAAATTCTCTAAATTCAAAAACAAAAAACCAATTGTACGATAATGCATAGATTGATAAACACATAACACAATTAGAGTTAGGGTTAGGGTAGCTCAAAGATAGTGAACACAATGGATAATAAAGTGAATGAATAATGAATATACATTACTCATGAAATAAACATACATTGGAGTGAATATTGAACCTTGAACTCTTGTATCTCTGGGATCAAGGTAGAGGTTATGAGCTATAAAGTGTACTATACTTTGAAAGGATCGCAAATCGTAGCAAAGGCAGCCCTTCGAGTGTCGAACACTTGGAAACACAGCCAAGAAAGGCTAGATTTGATGCAGATGGTGGTGCAAGAGAGAGAAATACTAAAAACATAGGTACCTGAGGAGAAAGAAAAATGGCAAGTATGCAAAATAGGTATACGCAAGCTGACTGTGTTGGGCAATAGGTGGAAACTAATGGCGACAATGCAGATGTTGACGGTGACAACTAGAGGAGAGACACACAAGCAAGATGATGATAACAATAGCTTCTACTAGTGGCAATTGGATATAGATGATGTTGACTGGCCCTGGCAGCAGAGCAAATGCAAATTCATTGATGTTGGAAACAACTCTAGGAGGTAGATGAATAGTACAGAGAGGCTAAAAACAGGTGTGAGGAAATAGCAAGCTATGACGGAAGGCTCTTATCACAATATCCTTTGCAAATAGGGTATGGGTAGCAGAGATACAACTCCTAAAACCTACAAAAACAAGATTGAGGGAGGGTGGTGGATTGCATGTCTATTTATAGAAAATTTAGGGCACCCAAATCAAGGTTTTTCATGTGGGACATAATAACTCTCTAGGATTGCATTTCTTTTTAAAATAAGAAAGTTTCTTCATTAATTAAGCATGCTTTGGGGTTGTTTAAGTTAGGCTAATGCATTTTTTAGCTCAATAGACCATACTTGACAATTTTCATGCGAGTATTCTTGGACAACTTCAGTGTCTTCCAGCACACTCCTACTTCACTTGCATAATCTTAGACTCTATTTTGTCAGGATGTCAAAAAAGCCCATAAAATGTGTCTTTGCTATGAAAAGTGGTGTTCTATTGGGTCACATTATCTTTTGCTATGGATCTCAATAAGGTAGTCACCCTCATGCAAACCCCCATACCCAATTTCCCATCTACAATGCAATGATTTTTAAGGCAAGTCCATTTTCATGGACAACATTTTGCCTCCTGGCCCACATGGCTATCCCTCTCAATTGGATACCCCACATTTTAAAAGTAGTCTTTACATGGAATGAGGTGGCAAGCTTAGCATTCTAGCATCTCTGGCTACTATTGTCCAAAGACCCAATCCTAGTCTCGTTAGATTGGACAAAGCCTTTTCATGTCTTTGTGGATGCCTTATATGTGGCAATAGGCAATGTAATTTATGGAATAGGATAACAATGGTTGGTTATGTCCCATTTTCCATGCCAATAGATAGCTCTCCATAGTTGAAAAATTTTATTTTTTAATCGAAAGAGAATGCCTCAGAATGATCTATTCCCTAAAGAAATTTCATCATTATCTACATGGCCATGCCTTTTTCTTCCATGTGGATCACTCTCCTCTAGTCTACTTGGCCAAATAGTAGAATATCATAGAAAGACTACCTCGATGGATTCTCTTGCTCCAAGAATTCAATTTCAAGGTCATGTATGGACCTAGAGAATAACATGTGATCGCAGGTTTCCTTTTTCATCTTGTGTTAACCCTCAAAATGATACAAGGCATAAAGAAAGCTTAAGAAGGAGCATAAGAAGATAGCCCAATGGAAAAAGAAGACCAAGAAGTGCGGGAAATTTATTAAAAACCAAGAATAGGCCACACAAGAGATAAATCACATTTTAGCCCTTTGTAAAAGAGCATCAAGCTCCCTCTTGTGCAAGTTGTAAATGAAAAATGCGCATATAAAGGAGCCATGAGAATAGAAAAGAATAAGAAAAGAGTGGAAAAGAGGACCAAGTCTAGATGGTCAGTCATGGAAATGGGTTGGGTGCCCAAGGGGAGAAGGGCATATATAAAAGCCAAAAAGTGAACAGATAAGCTCATTCTTGGTATGTGTGCAAACTAGCTCTCTTCTTGTTCTCACTTTTGCTTCCTTCTAGTGCATGAGAGTGTGAGTGTTGAGGATTGAAATGACTTGATTTTTTGGCTGCTTTTTGTTATTTTTGTGGACTAAATGATTGATTTTTTATAAATTTTGTATATTGATTAGTCGTTTTGGAAGTGTTTGGGAGTATTTTGGATGAAGTTGATTAGGTTTGAGAAGCTCATGATGTTTTATAGTAGAGATATGATGTTTTGACATGTTTTGTTGATGTCCTATTAGTGTCTGATTGGGTCTGTTGACCTTTTTTTTGCTCTATTTTTCTTCTGTATGATATTGAAATGCATGGATCTAGAGCATGGCTTTGGCAGATGGAACAAAAAGACAATGTTCATGATGACATAGATTAGATAGACCAGCTGTTACTCAAGTGAATTAGGTTCCAAGATGGAAGTTTGGACTTATAAACACAATCTTGAGTATGACACTGACTATGACTAAAAGGACAAAGTACATTTATATTCCATCATTGAATGATAAGAAGGTACATCACTTTATAGGCTCATGATGGTTCCCTTTTTCTCCAATGTGCATATGGGATTCACGATATCTCTTCTTGGAGTATACATCCTTTGTCATTTCTCAACATCCCCCTCAAATCATGAGTTCCTACACTTGTTGGCTTTTGCCCCCCCTACATGATAACATGGCCCAGGAGACTAGCTCATAGGCAACCTAGTCAAGTTAAAGTTTGAAACTTTATATCTTTGGTAAGGGTTTTGTTTTGCAAAAAAAATCCACTATGGGAAAGATAATTTCTTCAAAACAATCTTTCAGAGTTGTTGTTGAGGGCATAAGCATCTTTTTCTTCTTCTCTTTCATTCATGAACTAATTGTGATAGTTACCATTCTCCACCTATTGTGTAATATTCCCACGATAATATTTCTGAATCCCATGATACTCACACGGTCTCCATGGGCCAAATTGAGACTTAGAACTATGGATTATTGAAAACCCGTGCTCTTCATACGAACCGCCTCTTAGGAGGCCAAAAGGATAATTTTTTTAGAAATAAGACAATTTTTTTTTTACTATCCCTCTCTCCCCCAGCCGACAGCGGTACTGGAGGAGAGGGATATAGCAAGGATGATTGAGCATCCTTGCTGGATGCTAGGAGGGGGGGGGGGGGGGGGTAAATCCCATGCATTGAGCCGCGTGGGGGAGGGAGGATCCCCTCCCCTCACCTATATAAGCCTTGTGGGGGGGGGGGGGGGGAGGGAGGTGAAGCCATGCAGAAGCCATCACGTTGCCATTAAGGAGGGGAGAAGGTCGTGTTGCTGACGTCGTGGAAGGGGAGAAGAGAGCCGCCAGCTCTGCCGCTGCCACCAGAAGAACCACCTGCTAACACGCCGCCAATGGACCAAGCCACCGCTGCCACTCGTCAGCTCGCCCTGCCGCCATCTTCATTCCCTCGCCATGTGTGAAGCTCCTTAGAAGCTTCTATAAGAAGCTTCTAAGGGGGCTATCATAAGCCCCCTTTCATATTGCAAGCCCACAAATTCTTTTTTATGGGTTTCCCTCATAGCCCTTTTTCATGTGGGTTTAATAACCCCACCCCTCCAGATCCAAAAAAAACCCCTTTCTTGTGGATCTGCTTCAAGTTTTTAAAAAGCCCATTAAGCCTTTCTTTTCCCCCCCTCGTGTTCTTACTCAAAGGTTCATTTTAAACCTCGGGATACCTTAGAACCCCCTTTCTATTGGCCTTCACAAGACACCCTCTTTTCCCCTTTTCCATTTCACCCAAGGCCCTTTAAAAGCTCATTTAACCCGCGAGTTAAGGCCTTCTTCCCCCCTTTGGGTTCCCCACAAGGTTCCACTAGTTCGAGTTTAAGGAGGAAACCTATAAAGCCTTCTAAAGCCGGTTCCAAAAGACGGAGAAATTAATCAAGGAGGCCGAATCACAAAGGAAGTTTCACGTGAGAAGGAGAAGGCCAAGATCATAAATCTGCATCCAAGACGAAAAGGTTGCATTCACGATGGCTCCTAATAAAGCACAAGGCGCAACCACAGGAGGATTGTCTCCTAACATCCATCTGGACATTTCACCACAAGTCCAGATTCTTCTTCCTAAATTTGATTAACGTCATAATATTTCAATTATGCATGGATCATTTGAGAATAAGGATGCATGTTTTTTCAATTGAAAATACTTTGGCTAATAGATCACAATTGAGGAATTTGGTCATTAGTATTTTTCAATAAAACGAATACAATAAAGTGAGCATAAGATTTCTATGCATTTCTAGCAAGTGGTTTTTATGCATTGCAAAGTAATGAAATTAGATTAATTAATGTCCATTTTTACAAAACGGAATTATGATAGTACACTTCGATTGAGCATGGAGGGAATAAACCACATATCGCATTATTGAACATCTTTTTCAAAACGATTCTTAAAGAAAGTTACTAGTAACCGTAGGAAATTGCTAGGGCTGCATGAAGAAGATTTAACTCTAGGCAAGTGGCCTAAAAACTCAAATCAATGAAAGGTTGTGTAAGTTCAGCATACGACAAATTCATTCAGAAATGAAAGTAGAAAAAGGCTGCATATTTAAACATAAAATCCTAAAGCTTGGTAGCATGAATCTTGTTCGCATGTTATAGGATGATCAATTGGAATTATGCTATAACTTAACCTATGCTTTGATCTTAACCCGAAAAGTTAGGGTTTGTAAATAAACTTATACGTAGACAATGAATCATGTGGTTATGGAAATGGTAGCGTAATTATCTTCAAGAATAGACAAGTTAAATTGGTTTAAACCTAAACACCTAAAACTGCGAGGTACTCGTTTAGGAAGGTTTAATTCAATGCAACATATCCCAAAGAGCTAATTAGGGTTAGCACGTTGAGGACATTACCTAATCGCTCTTATTGCTAAAGCTGAAACTCTTAAACCTAAAGATTTGACCACATTCATGGAATGTAGGGACAATAGGACGTACTTGTGAGAGACAATCTAGGGTTTCTAACCTAAGGATCTCTCGCTAAAAAGATGAAACTCGATTTGAACTTGGAACCCTAGGACCAACAATGTCGGCCTAATGCAATCAAGAACGGATTGTTATATCTAATCATGATTTCATGATTATAAGACTCCATTCGATGGGTAAATAGTCCCATAGATTTGATGTGACACTTGTGCAACAAGTTGAAGATTCGCATGATCTTGTGATTTGATCACAAGGAAATGGCCAATTCCTCGGAATGAGATTGGCAGATTCTTACACAAGTTATCTTGCAAGATGATGAATAATCGTCCTAATATAGTATCTTTCTTGGGTAAAGTGACCAAGATATGGGGATTAGATATTTGCTTGGAAGCAAAGGACCAATTAGTAAAATGGAATAACGTATGTACTGCCAATTGAAATTAAGGTATTGATTAAGCTGGGTTAACAGGGTATGGCTCTAACCCAAGGATATAGGGTTAACAAACAAACCCTTGGGGATCTTGCCAAGTCGCAATTTATCCCAGATCGAGTGTTGGATGCATTCGAAAAGAAGGATTTTCTCCTTAGTAGTTGGCCAAATAACGACCAATGGAAATGATTGTGCTTATAATAGTTTTAAGAGCACTGTTTTGCTTTGTTTGTTCAAAGAATTAAAGGATGAAAAGATATTTAATGCTCCAGGTTGAAGGCCTGAAGGGAGAGGCAGCTTCAATTACCCCCGATGCCTGCCTGACCCTAACCAAGGGAGTTGTTAACCACGCCGGGAAGGTGGACCGAACCCGCCGCGAGAGGTCTCTCCATTGTGCGTTACTTGGAGCAAGAGGACGCTTGGGTGCTAGAGGGGGCTCTGGCCGTAAATCTCTCGCCTTTCGGGCCCTACACAAAAGGCCAACGTGACTCGAGATTGGATCTCGAGGTCCGCATACTAGTTTATGGGCGGAATCTTGGATTAGTAATCCCTGTGGATTGCTGGATAGTCTTCGGGTGGATTATGGACAAGCGTATGGGCTAGACTTTATCAATGTATTTCAAAGATAAATATGATAAGCCGTTGAAAAGAAACTTGTTTGACATTGTTTTTCTATGTCAAGTGCTATGATTACGTGAAGGAACTAGTGCCTAACGGGCTAATTAAGGAAGGTGATTGATGCATGTACAACTAAATGTGGTAGGTAATTAAATAACTAAAACAACTTGAGGAAAGTGTGGTGGATGTGGCCATGGGTCTGTCCTACGAATGGGTGGTTCCGGTTGGCTGGGAACTTTTCTCAATCATGATGGATAGCAAGAAGATCGTTCAAAGAACACAAATAGCAAGAGCGTGACCTAAATCTAAGTTACAATAATCCCGATTTACGTTGTTTTAGGGGAACGGAATGGGACTATGGCAGAGAGGTCGAGCCTTGTATCCCTCTCGTTTCCCATTCTCCTTGAACCAAGTGTAGCTTGAATCCGCTTTGGACCTGGCGTTTCTACGTAAAGTAGTTTGCTCGAGTTCGACGCTAGTTACCGTTTAGGAAATGGCCATTAGGGAAAACCCTGATTCAGGTTAAGTGGGAACGGCCGAAATACTTCCGCTATGTGGCAGATGCAAGAAGTCTTAGATCGCAAACCCCATAACATTCCATGGGAGTACCGGGCAAAGCTTTCCAGACATCCTTTCGAATGGACTGCTAAGACGTGTCTTGAAGATAACAAGTGGACACGTTACAGTTGGTATCAGAGCAAAGCAACAAAGGATTTATTTTAAGAAATCTTAATAAGAAGAAGTAAAGCAAATGTTGTTGTTCCAAACATTTCCTTACTTTCGATACTGTCTTGCAGAATTACGAAGCATGGAACAAGTTCTTAGTGTTCCGAGTCATGTTTATGACTGCAATGCATTCCCCGGATGATCAACAAAGGGTTGAGATGATGAACATCCTAGAGCATATCTATAATCCATCGCC
This sequence comes from Lygodium microphyllum, assembly GCF_053477565.2. Taxonomy (NCBI): domain Eukaryota; kingdom Viridiplantae; phylum Streptophyta; class Polypodiopsida; order Schizaeales; family Lygodiaceae; genus Lygodium; species Lygodium microphyllum. Next base: position 49,096,741 of record NC_141138.1, on the reverse strand, counting down.
TTTGTACATGGAACAAAGATGGGCACCTCAGGAATATACTATATAGCTGCCCACCGCTTTGCATACCTTCAAACCAACCTAAAGAGGATCAAGTGGTTGGAAGACCTGAAAGTTGTGAAGTTGTTCATTTTTGTGGAGGCTCACGTAAACTCAACTTTACATATTCGAGGTCGGAGGGTTGAGCTGAACTCATATGTATATGAGGAAGTGACCCGTGTAATCCCCGCCGATAGGATCAAAGTGTTGGGGCGCTATGAGAAGAATGGGTTCCAAAGAAAAGGATACCCTGATCTTCCAATGACTTATCGATTCCTAAAGATCCATGACCCGAAACCATACTATTATCCAGTTCCCGTAGATAAATGTAATACAACATTATTCTCCCCAAATTAAATGTAAACAGTTGGCTTATCATCGCAAGAAATATTGTATTCCAAAAGGGCTATGCCCATATAAATGCAATAAGACTTCTTTTTATCAATGTCTGTTTTGTCGATGAGAATTGATAAAAAGTTAAGTGGTTAGGATTCTTGGTTGATAGTTGAATTGGAGATGAAATATAAATCACAATGTTTATCGTATAATAACGTTAAGAAACCGTTATCCAGGCACAACCCCAAGTACAGAGTCCCAGTTTGCCTCCTACATCAAGTACTGCTCTAATCCAGGAGAAGAAGTTTCTTCTCAAGTAGATTAAGCCGCCCGAATTTGACGGGAGAGGCAGGTCCGTCCAAGTAGATGCTAAAATTTGGATTGAATCCATGGAGGATTACTTTGAAGCAGCCCATACTGCACCCGCCAACCAGGCTCGGCGAAGCCAGGCTTTGGTGGAAGCAATGGTGCAAAGATCAAGGGATCGCGGAAGGATCCGCTACCTGGGAGAAGCTGAAGAAAGCCATGTAGGGAAGATACTTACCACCTGCATATCGCACACAGAAAATGAATGAGTTCTACGAGCTAAAACAGCTAGGACTCACTCTTGACGCATACTATTCTAAATTCATCTCACTTCTTAAGTATGCGCCACAGATGGACATGACACAGTATGTGTCAAAATTTTGTGCTAGTTTAAACCCACCAGTGAATACCCGTCTCGAATCTATGCGCCCATCAGATCTTCAAGACGCTTTCATTCGAGCTGCGCCTATAATTTAGGAGTGCAAGTTAGACCAAGAGGTAACAAAACTTGGTCTTATAATGACCCGAACAAAGGAGCATTTACGCCTCAAATGAAGAGAGTTCAAGGTCAGAATCAGGGAAAAAGAAAGAAAGCAATGACTAATAACGACAACAACTTTGTTCCTACCCAAGGCAATGACCGGAACTTCCGTTGTTTCCACTGCAATGAGCCCGATCATTTCAAAAGGCAATGTCCCAAGCTTGGAGGAGGACATCGCCAAGCACCTTTCCAAGGAACGAGGGAGCCGCCACCCGAGGCAGAGGAAGAACCGCCTGCATTGCCAATAGGCAAATGCGCGAAGAAGAAGAAGATCCGACCATGGAAGCAGAGTTTGAAAGGGCGACAGTCCATGTCGCTCTTCACAAGAAAGGGCCGAATCACCAATTCTCGGTGATTCAGACACCGTCGGACTATGAAGGTAAAGGTTTCAAAACCTTGATTGATTGTGGTAGTACACATTCCTTTATCTCACCAGCTTGTGCAAAAAGATTAGGAATAGCCACAGTAGAAGCACCTATCTTGCTTGTGGAATTGGCAAATGGTCGTGAGGTCACTTGTACCAGGCAAATTGCTAAGGTGGAATTCTTTCTGGGGGGAAAGGAGACTTCGGTCGAATTCAGAGTCATAAGCCTAGGTGTCCATGAGTGTCTACTCGGAATGGATTGTCTTAAACCTAATGACGTCCACATTCATTGTGGAAAGTGCCAAGTTTCCTGTCGGAACTCTGAAGGGGATTTAGTCACAACTCAGGGTGAGACTGGAGTGCCAAAAATTCAATTGGCCAAAGCATCTTAGATCATAAAGGGAGTCAGAAAAGGACTACCTGTCTACTTGATTAATCTCAACAAGTTAGATCAGAAGCAGGAGTCTAGTGAAGGACCTTCTTGGATAAAGGAATACGCGGACGTATTTCCTGAAGAGTTAACAGAACTCCCGCCTCAAAGAGAAGTGGATCATGAGATCAAGCTAGTACCAGGAGCTACGCCAATTGCAAAGAGACCTTATAGAATGTCCATCCCGAAAGCAATTGAGCTGAAGGAACAACTCAAGCAACTGTTAGATCAGGGCTACATCCGTCCTAACAGTTCACCATGGGGAGCTCCAGTACTGTTCCGGAAAAAGAAAGATGGAATGCTTGGACTGTGTATTGATTACTGAGGGGGTTGAATCAATCAAATGTCAAGAACAAATACCCTATTCCTAGAATAGATGAGCTTCTTGATCGTCTTTAGTGTGCGAAGATCTTCTCCAAGATTGATCTCAGGTCTGGTTACTATTAGATAAGGATCAAGGAAGAAGATATCCCAAAGATGGCCTTTAACACAAGATATGGGCACTTTGAGTTCCTAGTTATGTCATTCGGGCTTACGAATGCGCTTGCCACCTTCAACAGGTTAATGCAGGATATCTTTAGGCCATATCTTGATGACTTCGTATCGTCTTCTTTGACAATACTTTAGTCTATTCCAAACAGGAGGAAGATCATGAACCTGAACTTCGGATTGTCCTTGAGACAATGAGGGCTCATAAGCTATATGGTAAGATGAAGAAGTGTGCATTCTTCAAACGTCAGATTGAATATTTGGGGTTCATCATATCAGTGGAAGGAATCTCAGTGGATCCGGCCCAGAGATGTGCTAGAATGGCCAATACCAACAACTGTTAAAGAAATACGCAGTTTTCTTGGGCAAAGTTTGGCATCAGCACCTATCCTAAAGCTTCCAGACCTCAGTAATAAGAAGTTCGAGGTAGTAATTGATGCTAGTATCAGCACCTATCCTAAAGCTTCCAGACCTCAGTAATAAGGAGTTCAAGGCAGTAACTGATACTAGCACACTTGCCTTAGGATGTGTGCTCATGCAGGAAGGTCATCCTGTAGCATACTCTTCAAGGAAACTGAAGAGTCATGAGAAGAATTACGCTACCCATGATCTAGAATTGTTAGCTGTCATCCATGCCCTAAAGCTTTGGAGACACTACCTGTTGGGTAAGAAGTTTACTCTAGTGACTGATCATAAAAGTCTCAAGTGGATCTTTACCCAGAACGAACTCAACATGAGGCAACGTCGATGGATTGAAGTGCTGGAGGAGTATGACTTTGAAATTAAGTACCGACCTGGAAAGGAGAATGTAGTTGCCGATGCACTCAGTCACAAGGCATTCCTTAATTCTCTAATCTTGCAAAACCCATCAACAGCTAGATCTCTAGCTACAAAGATATCCATGCCGAACAACCCAATACTTGAGCTAGCTAGAGAGGAAGCGTGCCATGATCCAGCCTATCAAAAGATGCCAAGCGAGATCCCTATCAAGGACCGGGATCAAAAACTACGGGCTAAGTATCATGAATTCTCTATCAATAGTGGACTTGTCTATTATAGAATGAGGCTATGTATACCGGCAAGCCAGTCACTTAAGGAGAAGATATTGTGGGAAGCTCATGATTCCCCTTTCTCAGGACATCCTAGCTATACCAAGACTCTCAATGCAGCTGGAAGAGCTACTATTGGGAGAGGCTTAAAGGTGACATTCTCAAATATGTCACTGAGTGTTTGTCTTGTCAACGTATCAAAGCCGAACATGTCAAGATACTAGGTAAGTTACAACCACTTGACATTCCCCAAATGAAATGGGAATTCATTAGTATAGACTTTGTTGCTGGCCTACCCCAAGTTCAGGGAGGATACAACTCCATCATGGTTGTGGTTGACATGCTTACTAAGGTTGCACACCTTATTCCAGTAAAGACAAACTATAAAGCCTCAGACATTGCAAGATTGTTTATCAAGGAGATATTCAAGATACATGGGCTACCTAGAAGAATCATTAGTGATCGTGATTCTCTCTTCACATCACATTTCTAGAGAGCTATCTTTGAAGCCATTGGGACTCAACAGCTTACCATCCCCAAACTGATGGTCAAACAGAGCGAGTCAATCAAGTCATCGAGGATATGCTTAGGGCATACTGCTGTCGTGAACCAAAAAGGTGGATTCAATACTTGCCTTTGGTTGAATTTGCCTACAGTGCTTCTTACCAACAAAGCATTCACATGACCCCTTTTTAAGCATTATATGGTCATGACTGTCGTAGTCCCCTAAACTTCTCAGATCCAACCTTGAGGGTTGAAGCTTCAAGGCAGATGTTGGAAGAGTATTGAGTGTTGAAATGACTTGTTTTTTGGCTATTTTTTGTTGTTTTTAAGAGCTGAATGGTTGATTTTATGAGATGATTGATTGGTTTGGAAGTGGTTTGAGAGTTTTTTGGATGATATTGATTGTGTTTTGGAAGTTTATGATGTTTATTAGTGGTTTTGTGATGTTCTGATAGGTTCTGATTGGTTCTGTATAGCTTCTGTTTTGTTCTGTTTTGTTCTGATTGTCTTCTGTAAGGAGGGATGGAGTATTGATTGATGAAGATTGAGATCTTGTGAAAGCTTATTGAATAGTTTTTGAGAGTTTGGAATGGTTTGAGTATGAGTTATGAGGTTTTGATGACCTTCTGTAACCTTCTGTAGGTCTTCTGTAGAGCCTCTGTCTCTGTTCTGTTCTGTTCTGTACTGTAGCTATTCTGGTACTGTTCTGTGACTGTTCTGTATGCTTCTGTATGTGTTCTGATGGATGAGAGTGTAGCCCGGGAAAGTTTTCTAGCCTTGGAAAGAGGTGAATACAAGTGCAAAGGAGCTGAAAGAAGTAGTTGCTGAAAACTCAAGTGAAGACTAGAGTGAAGTGACAGTAGTGAGCTATGAAAGGACACTGTAGTGGCTATGGTGACTCTTCATATCAAACATACCTCTTGGGAGGGGTATCCATGACCTAAGAAGGATTATTGAGAGTGATTTTTGAGAGATTGTAGTGAGGATATGATGTATTATTGATGGAGAGAGAGAGAGAGAGTCAGAGATAGCCAATTCTACTAAAACGGAGTGATTGTATATGAGAGATTGAGAGAGAAGACTATGAAGATATTGAAGATGAATACTATGTGATGTATTTCCATTCAAAGATGGTGTATTCCTTTGATTTCTTTGTTATATTGATGGATTTTGTGAAGATATTGAAGAATATGGTTGATTCTATCAAATCTGTGGGAGATCTACATGATGCTGCATGAAGATTTGTTGTGCATGGTGTTCTTTTCTTCATTGTGATCATATGAAACATAATAAACAAGCTTGTTGATGTTACAAGATAGATTTTCTTGCAAGAGAATTCCCTTTTCCTTGGTGTTCCTCTTGGGGCTCCATGTTTTTGGTGCGCAGCCGGGGAAACTTGCCATCAACAAGCACCAGAAGAGGCTGAAAATGAAGGAAATGGCATGGCCAAGAAGAGAAGAATTCAATGGATGTTTGTAAAGTTCCTTCTTCCACTGAAGAGTTGGAATTTCTCATAATCAAATTCATTTTCCACAAGAAGTTCATCCCACAATGGCGGAAACACATCACCATCATGATGCATGCTCTATGTGGTGGACAGTTTCCTCTTCCTGTTGAAGTAGCAGAAACTTGCATCTTGGTGGCAAACTGTTTGGGAACAAACTGAAGAGCAGAAACAGAGAGAATGACCATTCATGGAAGATTTGGCATTCATTGAGAAGTTTCCAGACATCATCAAGTGGGAGATTGTGAAGAAGCTTCAGGAGTCTTAGTCTGTGGAGGTTCACAGAGACAAGAAGGAAAAGAGCTGGAATTTGTTCGTGGATGCTCAACAGCAAGATACATGGGATGCTTGGTGCACTGATAATCTTCTGTTTGTTCAATTAGCAACCCACTGGAAGTTGGTAGACAGAGTGTTTTTCACAACATACACTGTTGAAACCATTAGAAGCTGGCATTACTATGATGATGGCACCACCACAATGCTTAGACGTATGCATTTTGACACCTTCAGAACTGAATACCTTCCTCTGTGCAGTGGCATGAAAGCATAATTCAGAGACGTGGAAAAGGAAGAAGTAGAAGAAATGTTGGCAAGACAGTCCTCCAGAGACTGAAGCCTTCTGTTAACCCTCTGTGGAGCACTAACAACATAGTGGAGCCAACCCCCTGATGAATGACGTGATAAAGAGGCAAGTGTTTAGAACGAGTCCAGAGGTACGTGAGAAGGGAGAAAGCAAAAATCAAAGCTGAGAACGAGCTCGGAGCAGAAGCCGCCTTTGACGCCCTTGTGGAACTCTTTACAGAAGCCCCAATGGCACATCAAGCCCTTCCTCCTCCTGCTGGAGGTCCACTTCCAAGCCAGATCCATCCTGGAAATATTGATGACAGGCCAGCGAATGTAGTCCCGTTGCCAGTTTTTAAGGGAGAGTACAATGAAGACCCCGATCTTCATGTAGCAGAGTTTATGGTAGCATGTGTGGCTAACAATGCCAGAACCCCTGAGAATTGGTTGGAAATATTCCCCGCCACTTTCAAGGGCGTGGTGTTTCAATGGTATGAGAGACAAGCAACATGAACTTTTGGCACATGGGACGACCTGAAGTTGGCCTTCCTCACTAAATTCAGGCGTGAAGGTTTTGAAGAGCGGATGCGAGAGGAATTTATGAACCTAAGTCAGTCCTCTAGAGAAAGAGTAGAAGCTTATGTCTCATGAATGGAATCCATCCTGAAGAGATGGACTAACCATAATCTAGATTATGGCATTCAGAAGGGAGTGTTTCTCAGAGGATTACAACCAGAAGTCTGTAAGTTTGTGGAGTTGCAAAGACCAGCCACACTGCAAGCTGCAACAGAAGGTACAAGACTGTACGATGAAGTGGAAGCTAGATTGGCTATGAATCCAGGAAGAGGAGTCCTACCTCCTCTGATGCCAGGAATGATGTACCCACCAAATGCAGTCCCAGGGACTGTCCCTACCCCTACCAACAGATGCCCCCAGTATCACAGTACAGTGCACCAAATCCATAGTGGCCACAATCAATGCCTCAAATGATGGTTCAACCACAACAACAATGGTCCCAACCAATTTCCTCAATGCCAAATCAGCAGCAACAGTGGAACCCTACCAACTGGAGCCAACAGCCAACAGTTCAAACAGGAGCTCTGAATCAGAATCAGAGTAGAGACCCCTCTGCACCAGCCCAACCTGTTTATGCAGTGATTACAGAGACTCCTCAAAACCCTACTCCCAGTACCTCAGGAGGAGAAAGCTTGAAGGATTACTTATCCAATTTAGTTGCAAATATCAAAAAGGAGTTGATGGATGTGATTACAGAGCAGCTACAGACGCTGAAAGTGAATACCGCTAGCATATCCAACGTTGCAGGAGCAGGAAGAGATGTGATGCGGTCAAATACTTGGTGTGGTAAGTGTCATCAAGCAGGTCATTTAGCCACTGAATATACATGAAAACCAACCATTCCTGGAGCCTTATGTTCCTACTGTTTGCGGAAGAACCATACAGAGGACATTTGCTCTCTGAAGGAGATGTATGAAAGGAGAAGAAAGGAAGAAGATGCAAGATTCAACTTGCTGGAATCCAAAATGACAACACAGGATATTGGACCCAAGCCTAGAGAGTTTGGTCCTAATTTCGAATCCCGAAGATTTCCATCTCAAAGCTACAAAGGAAGACAGTCTGGCGGTGGTCAGAGAACAGAAGTGGAGTGTTACAGATGCGGAGAAAAGGGACACATTTCACCAAATTGTCCAAATCCCAGAAGGTCAGTGGATTATAAGCCCTTATGTAGTCAATGCAAAGGAGAAGGCCACACTGCAAAAGACTGTCCAAGCCCAGCCCCAGTGAAAAACAGTGCTACGGATAGTCGGCTAAGGCCCAAGAGCCTACCTCCAATTTAGTGGAATTAGAAGTTGCTGCCATCACACGTGCAAAGAAGAAGGAACCACTATCCAAAAAGAAAATAATCCTCTTGCCAAAACAGTGAAGTTCAATCTTCCACCAGAAGAACAGAACAGAACAGAGCCTGACAGTGCCGTACAGAGCACTACAGTGCCACAGAGAGTTACAGAGACAGTTCCAGAGACAGGACCAGAGGTCCAGGAGACAGAAGAGGCGGAGATGCCGCAAGTGGCAGAAGAAGTTCCCATGATGCCTCTGTTGGAAGAAAGAGGGAAAATGAAAATGGGTGTTGCCCCATTCCCTAACCGATTAGAGAAGCCAGTGGATCCTATTAAGAAATACGATCTGGTTAGAGATCTAGATACCTTTAAACCAAACCTTACATTCCGACAGTTATTGATGTTGTCTCCCAGTTGCTGAATACGATTCAAAAGTATACTGACAAGAAGACGTGGCTTAAGAATTGCTCCCTCAACAACAACAAAGTCCAATAAAGCTCCAGAGCCTGTCAAAGAAGTGGACGTAGCTAACACCTTCCTAGATCCAGGTACTCCAGACTGGCGCATGGATAGAAGGCTGCTTCATTGCAAATGCACTGATTGATGGTGGTTCATCAGTGAACATTATGACGAATGTGACAATGAAGGATCTAGGCCTACAAGGTGTGCAACCCACCCAATGGCTCATCAGACTGGCGGATCAGAGCAGAATCAAGCCTTTGGGCATTCTCCCATATGTGAAGACTACAGTGGCTGGAAAAGATTATTGGCTAACCTATCTGGTGGTGAAGCCAAACTCTTATGGCACATCCTATCCTCTGTTACTGGGCAGACCATGGATTTTTGAAGCCCGAGCAAGGACGAATTGGTTCAAAGGAACCTTAACCTTGGGAAAAGGACCCAATAAAGTGGTGCTAAAGCTATATGGTTCTCAAAAAGGACATGGATCCACCTCCTTGGAATTATCTTCTGACTCCCCTAATGAGGCTACAGATGGAACATCAGCAGATGAAGATGCTATCAAACAGATCCTTCCCAAGAAAATAGTGGCATGTTCATTAACAGTGGACACTGTAAGCCAACTCCCAAAAGATGCAAAGCCATTATCAATGGGTGAATACTTCTTGCCTGAACCAGGAACAATTTCCGAAATCACTTCTGACAGTGAGATAGAAGCATGGATGTACTGCTCTCCCTGTTACATGGCCATAGCAGAGCCAGAGACAGAGGCAGAAGAGGAAACATAGAACCTGTTCTTCTCCTACATAGCTCCTACAGAGCCAGAAACAGAGACAGAGACAGAAACAGAGACAGAAGCAGCGACATAGACAGAGACAGAGACAGAAGAGGATGGAGATGATATGGAAGAAGAAGGTTATGAAAGTGAACCAGAAGAATCTATCCCACCCGAAGCGAATATATATGAAGAAGAAGTTCTAGAAGCATCAAAAGCAGACGAGCTCATGCTATGGGACAGAATGGCAATGGTACCATTTGGTCTGGTAAATGGATCTTCTCATATGCAAAATCTTTATAAGACATGGGTTAAGAGGAACAAGCCGTCTTTCAGCAGTGGCTCATGCTGTCCTAACCCATCCTTGCCAAAGAAAGATGATGATGATGCACCGTGCCAACAAGCACCAGTCCCACGAACCCAACCGAAATCAGAGGGTCCTTGTTATGTGACGTTCCTGGATGCGTCATCAGAAGATGAGTCTTCAAGCCAAGAGGTAACTAATCTTGAAACCAAACCCGAAACGGCCCTAATCCCATTTCAACATCTCAAGGAGCAACCTAAGTCTCCATCAAAAGAAGAAGTTGGTTCTAGTGGGACATCCGAAGAGGACACCACTCCCTTGAAGGAGTCGGATTTGTATCCAGAAGCAGTCCGCGGGACCTTCATCCGTGAGGTAGAAGGTGAAAGGCAGTTAACTTTTGTGGATGTAGAAGGCACTGAACGCCACTTGAAGGTGGGTAGCAGCCTACCCAAAGAGGAGTTGTCAACCTTGTACAACTTGTTGAAAGAAAATTTGGACGTGTTTTCGTGGTCCTAAAAAGACCTAAAGGGGATTGATCCCACAATATGTCAGTGTCATATTGACTTGGAGCCTGATGCCAAGCCAGTACGGCAACGACAGAGGCGAATGAACCCGAATTATTCCACATTGGTAAAAGCAGAGCTGTTGAAGCTTCTGGAAGCCGAGTTCATCTATCCAGTGGCAAATAGTGAATGGGTTTCACCCATCGTGGTTGTACCCAAGAAGAATGGCAAGCTTCGAATCTGTGTGGACTTCCGCAAGTTGAATTCCAAGACGAAGAAGGATCACTTTCCTATCCCTTTCACAGACCAACTGTTGGACATAGTGGCAGGACATGAGCTTTATTCCCTTCTGGATGGATTCAGCGGATACAACCAAGTGCAGATAGCAGAAGACGACCAATCCAAAATAACATTTACCACAGAATGGGGGACCTACGCTTACCGAGTGATGCCATTTGGGCTCTGCAATGCCCCTGCTACTTTCCAGTGAGTCATGATGGCCGCATTCCAAAATCATTTGCACGACTTTATTGAGGTATATTTGGATGACTTCTGTGTCTATAGTTTGATCCATGAACACTGGGGACATTTGGAACAATGCTTTGATCGATGCCGGGAGTATGGGATTTCCCTCAACCCCGACAAATGCATCTTTGGGGTCTCTTCTGGAGTTCTATTGGGCCACATTGTCTCTGCACAGGGGATATCAACAGACCCTGCAAAGATCGAAAAGATCGCAGCTTTGACAGCACCCACCAACCTCAAATAGTTGAGGGGATTCTTAGGCCATGTGGGTTACTACAGAAGGTTCATAGCCCATTTCGCAACAAAGGAAACCTCCTTGCACAAGCTTCTGAGGAAAGATGCAGAGTTTACTTGGACGGAAGAATGTGACAAAGCCTTCAACACTCTGAAGGAGTGTTTGATTGAGGCACCCATTCTGCAACCTCCTGATTGGACGAAGGAGTTTCATGTACATACTGATGCATCTATTGAAGGCTTAGGCACAGTTCTCTGCCAGAAGGGTTCCTCGAAGCTGGATCAGCCGATCTATTACGCAAGATGGAAAGTCATTGATAGGGAACGGAACTATACAGTGACAGAGCTTGAGTGCTTGGAAATGATGTTTGCCCTAGAAAAGTTCCGCCACTACCTCCTATCCACCCACTTTAAATTTTATGTGGATCATGAGGCCCTATCCTTCCTGATGAACAAAGCGGATGTGAAAGGACGAATGATGCGATGGCTCCTTCTATTTCAAGAGTTCGACTTTGAGGTAATTACAAACCTGGTCATTCCCATGTTCTGGCTGATCATCTGTCGCGTATCCCACAAACTGCAGACGAGGAGCAGGATGATCCAGACCTCCCTGATGCTTCCCTATTCCTGGTAGAAACTGTAACTCCCTAGTATGCGGACATTGCCAATCTGCTGGCAACCCAACAGTATCCTCCTGGAATTTCTAGTCGGGAAAGGAAGAAGCTTATGCTAGAATCAGCCCCCTACACCCTGTTAGGCGGTGCACTGTACAAGAAAGGCAAAGATTATGCTAGCAGGATATTGGTGGCCTACCATTCATAAGGATGCCTATGATTACTGTAAAAGATGTGATGCTTGTCAGAGAATGGGGAAACCCACAAAGACAAGTGCCATGCCACTACAGCCTATTCTTCCCTTAAAGCCGTTTGAGAAGTGGGGCATCGACTTCGTAGGTCCAATCGATCCTCCCACCAGAAGGAAACAGAACCAATACATCCTTGTATGTACGGATTATGTAACAAAGTGGTGTGAAGCTAAAGCCCTAAAGCGGGATGATGGTAACAGCGTGGACCTGTTCATGTACGAGAATATCATCACCCGTTTTGGCAGTCCCTTAGAGCTGGTAAGTGACAGAGACACTCATTTCATTAACAAAGTCATGGAAGAGTTGACAGAGTTGTATAAGATCCGCCATCGCAAGTCCACTCCTTATTACCCCAGAGCCAACGGCCAAGTCGAAGTCACCAATCGCATCCTCTGCTCGATTCTGACAAGAACAATTGCCGCACATCGTCATGATTGGGATGATCGACTTACAGAGGCTCTCTGGGCGTACAGAACCTCCCATAAAGCAGCAATAGGACATACACCCTTCCAGCTGGTGTATGGTACAGAAGCTGTTTTCCCTGTTGAACTAGAATTACCCTCTTTGAGAGTGGCCATCAAAGAGCATTTGGGGGACGATGATTCACTACAACGCCGTCTCCTGCACCTGGAATGTTTGGACGAAACTCGCAAGATGGCTCTATAGTGCATGGAAACCACGCAAGCTCGACATAAGGCTTACCATGACAACTTCATCAAGCACAGGGAGTTCAAAGAAGGTGATTTGGTCCTAGCCTATGATTCATGATTTGGCAAGTTCCCTGGCAAGCTCCAACAGCGGTGGATGGGCCCCTATAAGGTACTTGCCGTCAACCCTAATGGCTCTGTCCAAGTGCAGACTGTTGATGCCTCTGATGATCCCTTTCTGATCAATGGATATCGCCTGAAGAAGTACTTCCCTCCTTGGGGATCTTAACAATCATGGTCACCAGATCCTTTCCCCTGTTGGTGTGGCACTGTACTTCTTATGATGCTACTTCTGATAGCCTTTCTTCAGCCACTCCTGATGAGGTGGACACAACCCTTTGTCCCCTCAATCCCACCTTCCAGCCTTGATCTCTTATCCTCTATTTTCCACCAGCGACAGTGGCGAGGTGGGTTCTGACAAATGGTCTTTCTACCATTCCCTTGTTTTATTCGAAAAAAAAAAGAAAAAAATATATACATATCGGTCATGGGAGAAAAGGACTTAGGTCCCTGTCATGCCGACCTATTCTTTGAGAAAAGGTGGAAACACCCTCAGGAATAGGGGAAAACAAGAAAAAAAAAAGGGAGAAAGAAAAAAAAACCAAAAAAAAAAAACGAAAACAAGAAAAATAAAACTGTTATGGGAGAAAAGAAAGCAATTCCCTGTCATAGTAGGCCTCGTTCTAAGAAAAGGTGATAACTACCCTTGGGCGAGAAGCTGGCTATGGAAAAGGTGGCAACACCCAGCAGTCCAAGAAGTGGATTCATCAATTGATATTTCCAGGATCCAATTCCGAAGCTACCTCCCTTGGTACGCTGTGTCCTAGGTCTCTCTGCAGAGCGTCTAACTGTCCTCTAGCAGACGACATGTTCATATCCAACACAACATTCGATTTGATGGCTACCTCCCTAGGTATGCCTCTTCAACAACTGATGACACGATCTTCATCGACAAACAATCGAGTGATGTGAGCTTTCATCTTAACCAGATGGGGACGTGAGTATGGGTTGCCCTCTGTAATTATCAACAGAGAGTGAGACAGAGGGTGGGCTGAGAGACCAGTCTTTTTCCTTCAAATCAAATGAGAGGTGAGTAGTGTGAATGAAGTGTTGCATGCACAGGATGGGCCTCTCAATGAACAAAGCACAATCTGTTTCTAGGCACTGCACCATAAGGCTCCCTGGCCTTCCTTCTCGCACCGTATGCCAGCACAGGGCGGGATGCACAGTTGCACCATCAAATGGGCACAAGGCATACAACCTTTGCACAAGTGACCGTGAGGATTACATCAATGGGTTTCAGGATAGGGCTGCCCTCCTGTATCTATCAACAGAGCATGAGACAGAGGGTGGTCTGAGTGTGACTAGAGTTTCTTCAATCAATTACCGAGAGGTGAGATTGAGGGACGTTACGACACTTGGAGTCAGGTATGTTCCCGTTTCCCTATGCACCCACGGGATGGGTCTTTTCCGTCAACACAGGACACGTCACCCTGTTCTGTACACTGCACTGTAAGGCTCCCTTGCCTTCCTCCTTGCACTTATGCCAGATGGGTTGGACGCACTAATGCACCATCAACTGTGCACCCTGGCATACTCCTTCTGCATCATTCCCCTGTCGATTTCTAAATCGGGTATGAGATATGGGTATCAATCATTCTTCCTCGTGTGATATTAGTCCTGGGGTGAGTGACTGTTCTTTCATTCCATTTGAGTGATTGTGAGTTGAGTGTAATATCCCTCATCATCGACAAATTTCCTGCGATTCCTTCTATTAGCCACCTCCCTGGGTGCTGCCGCGTGGTCCCTGCCATGACGGACATGTGCCGAGAAGATGCCTTGGTACCTCCAGCAGTAAACAACGACACAGGAAGTGCCATCGACAATCAACCTTGATTCCCTACAACCTGGGCCAAGTTTTTCTAACCCTACACATTCTGTTTCTCCGTGACATTCATGTTTTAAGTGTGGGGATGTTAGTGGATAGTCTGTGGCGTGGTCCTAGGTCCTTGTTGCTTGGTTAACCCTATCCATTAAGGTCTTAAGTGTGGGGACGCGTCCCTACGGGTCTACATTGCATACCCCTCTGCATATGCCTTAACCTGCTAATGCATCTATGCCATGCCTTGCTGTTACGCTAATGGGGTCCCTTCACCCCTACTCGTTCATGTTCCACCCACCCTTGGGGCTGTTCCCGCAGTTTTCCTTCATTCCCTGATTTTGAGGTCCTACCATGTGAATGCACCCTCTGTTCATTGAAGTCCAAATCCAACCTTATAATCCTGTTCGTCCCTCTGAACTGACCATTTTTCCTTTTCACCCACCCCTGTTCTGGTACACGGTTTTCAAGTTATTAATTTTTGAAGCATTTTACACAAATTAGCCGGTTTTCCATGTGAATGCACTTTTCTTGCTTCGGAACCGTGATCTGACGTCATAGCCCTGACAATCACTTTTCCCCTGATATTTTTCCTTTTTATTCTGAGTCCTTCCGATGCACGGTTTGTCCATTATTAATTTTCCGGTTTTTTAAGACTTTTTCGTGCGTCTTTTTGACATTTTTTCATGTGAACCTGCCGTGTTTGCATCGGAATTCCGATTTGATTTGACAGCCGTGTCCCCCGTGCCTTCCCCCACCTTTTTCCTTTCTTTTGACTTCTGGATTTTTACTTGTTAATTTTTCAATGAGTTTTCGGGCGTATTTTTGGAGTTTTTCGCATGTGAATCCCTCCTACTTCCACCGGAACTGCGGTTTAACGTGACAACCCTGTGCCACTCCTTCCTGGGACATTTTTCCTTCTTACTGAATGTCATTCCGGCGCACGGTTCGTCCAATATTAATTTCCAATCCCATTTTCGGGTTTGTTTTTTGGGTTTTTCCCACATGAACGCGTCTTATCTCAGTCGAAACTATGTTTTGATGTGATAGGATTGTCGGGCACGTCTTTCTGCGCATTTTTCCTTTTTCTTGCACCTCATTCTGATGCACGGATTTTCTGATATTAATTTTTAATTGCATTTTTTGATACGTTTTTTGTGTTTTTTGCACGTGACTGCCCTTTACCCCTCCCGGAACCTCCGTCGCATATTTTCCATGTCTTCTCCCTGCCGTCCTGCCCACTTTTTGTTTTTACGTCATTATGTTTTGACGTCCGGATTGGGAGTTATTAATTTTTCTTTATTTTTCTGAGTTTTTGCGCGCCCCGTCCCGCGCGTGAACGCGCCCTTTTTCAATTTTACGCGTCTTAACGTGCCCCGGTCGCATCCGTGTGCCTCGTCCCCGCATCTGGGCGCCCTTTCACTCCCGTCACGGCAAATTTTTTTACCCCGCCCCGCGCACACGCGCGGGACGGGGGGGGTACGCCTCTCCTTTATGGGACCCCCTGCCCATTTTCCCCCTTTGGGCCCCTGCCCATCTCCCCACCCTACCCTACCCCTGGGCACCCCGCCCATTCCCACCCCTAGGCACCCCCCCTATGGACCCCCCTGCCCTATCCCTTTCCACCCCCCCCCCCCCCCCTGAACCTGCCGTGTTTGCATCGGAATTCCGATTTGATTTGACAGCCGTGTCCCCCGTGCCTTCCCCCACCTTTTTCCTTTCTTTTGACTTCTGGATTTTTACTTGTTAATTTTTCAATGAGTTTTCGGGCGTATTTTTGGAGTTTTTCGCATGTGAATCCCTCCTACTTCCACCGGAACTGCGGTTTAACGTGACAACCCTGTGCCACTCCTTCCTGGGACATTTTTCCTTCTTACTGAATGTCATTCCGGCGCACGGTTCGTCCAATATTAATTTCCAATCCCATTTTCGGGTTTGTTTTTTGGGTTTTTCCCACATGAACGCGTCTTATCTCAGTCGAAACTATGTTTTGGTGTGATAGGATTGTCGGGCACGTCTTTCTGTGCATTTTTCCTTTTTCTTGCACCTCATTCTGATGCACGGATTTTCTGATATTAATTTTTAATTGCATTTTTTGATACGTTTTTTGTGTTTTTTGCACGTGACTGCCCTTTACCCCTCCCGGAACCTCCGTCGCATATTTTCCATGTCTTCTCCCTGCCGTCCTGCCCACTTTTTGTTTTTACGTCATTATGTTTTGACGTCCGGATTGGGAGTTATTAATTTTTCTTTATTTTTCTAAGTTTTTGCGCGCCCCGTCCCGCGCGTGAACACGCCCTTTTTCAATTTTACGCGTCTTAACGCGCCCCGGTCGCATCCGTGTGCCTCGTCCCCGCATCTGGGCGCCCTTTCACTCTCGTCACGGCAAATTTTTTTACCCCGCCCCGCGCACACGCGCGGGACGGGGGGGGTACGCCTCTCCTTTATGGGACCCCCTGCCCATTTTCCCCCTTTGGGCCCCTGCCCATCTCCCCACCCTACCCTACCCCTGGGCACCCCGCCCATTCCCACCCCTAGGCACCCCCCCTATGGACCCTCCCCCCCCCCCCCCCCCGCATGTCCTTCTCTATCTCCCCCCCCTCCCCCGACCCCTCCCCATCCCAACTGCCTCCCCTCCCTCTCTCCCTCTCCTGCTCCTTTTGTGTACCACCCTCCCTATCTCCACCTCCTCCTCTTCCCCTCTCTTTCCCCTCCTCCTCTTCCCCTCTCTTTTCCCTCCTCCTCTTCTCCTCCTTCTCTCCTCCTTCCTCCCCTCTCCTTCCCCTCCTTCCTCTCCCTCCTGCCCTCGTCCTCCCTCCCCGGCCCGCCTCGCCAGTCGGCCGCCTTGTGGCCCTCAACGCCCGCCTACACCCGTTGCAGCGCCCGAACCCGCCGCCCTGCGTTCACCATCGGAGCCACCCGCCTGCCTCGCCAGTCGGCCGCCTTGTGGCCCTCAACGCCGCCCTACGCCTCGTCGTTGGTCGCCATCGCAGCCACACGTCACCTCGTGCTCCGCCCGCGCCGCCGTCGCCCATGTCGCAGCGCCTGTGTGCCGCCTCCTGTCGCCATCGCAGCCACACGTCACCTCGTGCTCCGCCCACGCCGCCTCGCTGCCGTGTCGCAGCGCTCGTTCACCGTCGGAGTCGCTCGCCCTAGGCCCGTTGCAGCGCCCTTCTTCCTCTCCCGCCCTGCCACGTATCCCCCTTCACCACCCCCATAACCTACCCCCCCCACTAACCCCCCTTCACACCCCCCATAACCTACCCCCTCACTAACCCCCCTTCACACCCCCCCATAAACCCCCAGCAAACCCACCTCCCCCAGTTCCCATTCACACCCACCCCCACCACTCAGCGCACTCTCCCACCTAATCCCCATTCCCCCAGCACACACAACTTCCCCCACCCCCCCCACTAATCCCTGTTCCTACCCCCAGCACACACAACCTCCCCCACTCCATACAAGCCCCCCTTCACACCCCATACCCACACACTCCCCACCACCCCTAACCAGGCCCCCTTTCCCCCCACCTTTGCACACACCCACCACACTACCCTCTGCAAGCCCCCTGTCCCACATACGTCCCCCTTTCTCCTACCCCGAATCACACATACACCCACCTCCGCCGTACCCCTTCCCAAACCCCTGTTCGCATGCAGAAACCCCACCAGCCGAACCCACTGTCCCCCTTCCTCAGCCGTTGTTCCCCCCACACACGCAGATACCCTTTTCCGTCCTTCGACACGCGCGCGGGTGTGTACGCGCGCGTGGGAGCTTGCGGTTGATCGTGCGATTGTTCGTGCGCGGCTGCGGGACTTTGATCATCGGTTGCTGACACGCAGCTGCCACGCAGCCTATTGCTGGGTATTTTCCCAGATTTTTAATTCACACACCCGCAAACCCTTTTCAAATTAAAAAAACAAAAAAAACACAAACATTGAAAAATACAAAAAAATCATTTAAAAACACTTTAAATTCTGAAAAAATTACAGAAAAATCTAGGAAACTTTCCTATTATTTCTGCAACCCATGGTCATATTTTTCTACACTTGTAAATTTCAGAAAAAATATTTTTGCCCATTTTAAAATTCCCAAATCTTTTCACAATACCCAAAAATATGAAAAAATTCATTAAAAATGCTAAAACATTTCCAAATTAATTTCTGAAAAATTCCTCACACTTTCCTTAACATTTTTCTTTATTTTTGGCATATTTTTCTAAGCTGTCATAATATTTTATTTTCCACCTAAATTCCTTAAAAATACAAAAACAATACTAAAAACACTCTTTTTCATTACACACACCAACTAAACATCTAGAAAAAAAAATCCAGATATTTTTGGATTGAGGAGAGCGCATTCTTTGCATTTCCATACACCCACTACCATGTATTTTTCCTTTTTATTTGTTATTTTTTTCAGCTACCCCAAAACACACGGTTAATATAAAAATAAAAAACAACCACGAAAAAACAAACAAACAAACAAACAAACCAATAATTAACATAAATGAAATCTCAACACCACCATGGCATGCGCATTCGCGCTAAACACGCCATTTTTTTAAAATTAAAATACACCCGCCGTTCACTTAGCACGTGCTAAGTGCGCTAAAGAGGCACTTTAATTTTTAATTAAAATAAACCAGCCGTCACAAGAGCACACGCTGGCAAAAAAGCGCTCCACATCACCTTAATTTGTAATCAATGAGCTTACATTTAGAGACCTAGTCTGGGTGTCGAAATCTGGGATTCGACTTATAGCACCGCTTTCACCTAATCATTGGTAATTAAATTTTTAAGAAAGAACCGCCGTTTTCTTGCTAAGGTTTATCACTTAATAAAAATTCACACATTCTTAATAATATTAAAATGAACCCTTCATTAAATTAATTCCCTCTCACTGCACTTAATTCTCCTTTTTAACGAACCGGTTTCGTGGGATGGGTATGCGCTGTCATTAGAGTTATTTCCATGGTCAAACACTGGTCTATCACAAGTTGTGGTCTTGATGTGTCGGATGTGGTGATGTTTTGGTTTCGCTTCTTTGTTACGGTTAAGGGTACGGTGTGTAGTTTTTTCTTTTATTGCCTGATACGGGGTTCTGGGTGTTTGTCTGATGCATAGCATGAAGCTTTCGGTCGCATATGTCTCAAGGTCATGTCGAATTTTTTCTAGGTTGTGGTTTGCTTGGGGTTAGTTGGTTGAGTCACGTTTTATTGTTTTGGTTGTTCTCTTATCCTTGGTTTTTTGTCTGATGCTTTGCATGCATTCTCCTTGATTGTCTATGTTTGTGGTGTGTGTGTAACCATCTGAATGGCGCCTTCTCACGCTCCTCCCCCTATCTAGTACGTCCCACTAGTTAGTAGGGATTACTCTTCCCTACTCACTTTTGAGCCTCTCACGAAGGCGGGACCCACTGCTTTTGTGGCTACTTCCTTTCCATTGCTTCCAGAGGATCCGTCGTTATGTGATGAGTTTCTGGCCTCCTACAGCAAGAAGACAGGACTAGTCCAGGGAATTTCTAATGATTCCAAGCCTATTCCAAAGTTGTGCATGAATGTCAATGTGAGCATTGATTCCCAACAGCTGGATATATTGTATTTTCATGCCCTTTGTTTGCCTAGCAGATACCTGGTCCTATTGGAAAGGATGTGCTGTCTTCAGTTTTTTCAAAATCCTCCCAAAACCTTTGTAGATGAATCCTTGTCTATGGATCGTTTCCAAAATCATCAATCTTTCAAGAGGGATCATCTTCATTAATACCTTTCCAATGTATGGTGGATGCTTTTTAATGAAAATCTCTCTTTTTGGAGGAGTCATTCAGATGGTTGTGTTGTGTGTAGTGTTTGTGTTGTGAGTTCATTTATGTAAAAAGAACGTGGTGGTTTCCTATTGGATTTCGTGTGTGAGCTACATTTTGGAGAATTGTGGTGATGAGGTCGTGGTTGGAGAGTTGAAGCTGATGCTGATGAAGAAGAAGAAAACTCTTATATCCTTTACAAGTTTGTTGTGATTTTCAGTTTGATACGAAGTGTTAATGTATAAAGGGTTTTCCTTTCGTTGTATTTTTATATCAGATACAGGTTATAAGTTGGGGACGTGGTTGGATGGATTGTTTTTGAAGAGATATTGAAGATTAAAGTTGAGCTTTTACCTGAACTTGTATTCCCTTTTTCCTGGGTCGCGAGGACGCTTCCTTATTAAGTATGGGGATATGTTGAGTGTTGAAATGACTTGTTTTTTGGCTGTTTTTCGTTGTTTTTAAGAGCTGAATGGTTGATTTTATGAGATGATTGATTGGTTTGGAAGTGGTTTGAGAGTGTTTTGGATGATATTGATTGTGTTTTGGAAGTTTATGATGTTTATTAGTGGTTCTGTGATGTTCTGATAGGTTCTGATTGGTTCTGTATACCTTCTGTATAGCTTCTGTTTTGTTCTGTTTTGTTCTGATTGTCTTCTGTAAGGAGGGATGGAGTATTGATTGATGAAGATTGAGATCTTGTGAAAGCTTATTGAATAGTTTTTGAGAGTTTGGAATGGTTTGAGTATGAGTTATGAGGTTTTGATGACCTTCTGTAGGTCTTCTGTAGAGCCTCTGTCTCTGTTCTGTTCTGTTCTGTTCTGTACTGTAGCTATTCTGGTACTGTTCTGTATGCTTCTGTATGTGTTTTGATGGATGAGAGTGTAGCCCGGGAAAGTTTTCTAGCCTTGGAAAGAGGTGAATACAAGTGCAAAGGAGCTGAAAGAAGTAGTTGCTGAAAACTCAAGTGAAGACTAGAGTGAAGTGACAGTAGTGAGCTATGAAAGGACACTGTAGTGGCTCTGGTGACTCTTCATATCAAACATACCTCTTGGGAGGGGTATCCACGACCTAAGAAGGATTATTGAGAGTGATTTTTGAGAGATTGTAGTGAGGATATGATGTATTATTGATGGAGAGAGAGAGAGAGAGAGTCAGAGATAGCCAATTCTACTAAAACGGAGTGATTGTATATGAGAGATTGAGAGAGAAGACTATGAAGATATTGAAGATGAATACTATGTGATGTATTTCCATTCAAAGATGGTGTATTCCTTTGCTTTCTTTGTTATATTGATGGATTTTGTGAAGATATTGAAGAATATGGTTGATTTTATCAAATCCGTGGGAGATCTACATGATGCTGCATGAAGATTTGTTGTGCCTGGTGTTCTTTTCTTCATTGTGATCATATGAAACATAATAAACAAGCTTGTTGATGTTACAAGATAGATTTTCTTGCAAGAGAATTCACTTTTCCTTGGTGTTCCTCTTGGGGCTCCAAAGAGATGGATGACTGAATAAAGTCAATAAGACAGGACATCCAAGCCGCCAAGGATAGACAGAAGGCATATGCGGATTTGAAGCGTCAAGATAGAATCTTTGAGGAAGGAGACATGGTCTTCATTCGCGTACGTCCAAAGAAGAGTTCCCTATCCTTAGGAGATTGCAAGAAGCTAAGTCCAAGGTATTGTGGACCATACAAGATCCTCAAGTGCCTAGGACCTAATGCTTATAGACTGCAACTCCTGGAGAACCTAAAGGTTCATAATGTATTCCATATCAGCCTATTGAAGAAGTATGTACCTAATCCTAACCATGTACTTGATGACCAACAAGTTGTAATGCCTAGTCAAGGAGTCCTTGAACTATGGCTTGACAGGATCTTAGATGTTAGGGAGAGACAACTGAGATCCAGAACCTTGAGAGAATGACTCATCCATTGGAAAGATTATCCCGAGGAGGATGCCATTTGGATAGATGAAAGCACTCTCAACCATCAATATCCCCAGTTTATCTCGAGATGAGGACATCTCGATTCCTCCAAGGGGGAGTGAATGTAATATTCCCGCGATAATATTTCTAAATCCCATGATACTCACACGGTCTCCACGGGCCAAATTGAGACTTGGAACTATGGATTATATGAAAACACGTGCTCTTTACGAACTGCCTCTTAGGAGGCCAAAAGGATAATTTTTTTAGAAATAAGACAAATTTTTTTGAATTATCCCTTTCTCCCCTAGTCGACAGTTGTGCTGGAGGAGAGGGATATAGCAAGGATGATTGAGCATCCTTGCTGGACGCTGGGGGGGGGGGGGGGGGGGGGGGGGGGTAAATCCCATGCATTGAGCCGTGTGGGGGAGGGAGGATCCCCTCCCCTCACCTATATAAGCCTTGTGGGGGGGGGGGGGGGGGGGGGGGGGGTGAAGCCAAGCAGAAGCCGTCACGATGCCATTAAGGAGGGGAGAAGGTCGTGTTGCTGACGTCGTGGAAGGGAAGAAGAGAGCCGCCAACTGCCGCTGCCGCCAGAAGAACTGCCTGCCAACACGCCGCCTGTGGGCCAAGCCACTACTACCACTCGTCAGCTCGCCCTGCCGCCATCTTCATTCCCTCGCCACATGTGAAGCTCCTTAGAAGCTTCTAAGGGGGCTGTCATAAGCCCCCTTTCATATTGCAAGCCCATAAATTCTTTTTTGTGGGTTTCCCTCATAGCCCTTTTTAGTGTGGGTTTAATAACCCCACCCCCCAGGATCCAAAAAAACCCCCTTCCCGTTGATCGTGTCCAAGTTTTTAAAAAGCCCATTAAGCCTTTCTTTTTCCCCCCTCACATTCTTACTCAAAGGTTCATTTTAAACCTCGGGATACCTTAGAACCCCCTTTCTATTGGCCTTCACAAGACACCCTCTTTCCCCCTTTTCCATTTCACCCAAGGCCCTTTAAAAGCTCATTTAACCCGGGAGTTAAGGCCTTCTTCCCCCCTTTGGGTTCCCCACAAGGTTCCACTAGTTCGATTTTAAGGAGGAAACCTATAAAGCCTTCTACAGCTGGTTCCAAAAGACGGAGAAATTAATCAAGGAGGCCGAATCACAAAGGAAGTTTCACGTGCGAAGGAGAAGGCCAAGATCATAAATCTGCATCCAAGACGAAAAGGCCGCATTCGCGATGGCTCCTAAGAAAGCACAAGGTGCAACCGCAGGAGGATCGTCTCCTTACATCCATGTGCACATTTCACCACAAGTCCAGATTCTTCTTCCTAAATTTGATTAACGTCGTAATATTTCAATTATGCATGGATCATTTGAGGAATAAGGATGCATGTTTTTTCGATTGAAAATACTTTGGCTAATAGATCACAATTGAGGGATTCGGTCATTAGTATTTTTCAATAAAATGAACAAAATAAAGTGAGCATAAGATTTCTATGCATTTCTAGCAAGTGGTTTTTATGCATTGCAAAGTAATGAAATAAGATTAATTAATGTCCATTTTTACAAAACGGAATTATGATAGTACACTTCGATTGAGCATGGAGGGAATAAACCACATATCGCATTATTGAACATATTTTTTGAAACGATTCTTAAAGAAAGTTACTAGCAACCGTAGGAAATTGCTAGGGCTGCATGAAGAAGATTTAACTCTAGGCAAGTGGCCTAAAAACTCAAATCAACGAAAGGTTGTGTAAGTTCAGCATATGACAAATTCAGTGAAACAGGCCCAAACAGGCCACAGATCAAGAAAAATGGAAAAAAGGAGTGCTCAAAAGGGTTTATGTTGCCAAGAGAGTGATTGGAGAGGTCATCGAGCCTTAGCCGGGGAAGGGTTTATAACCTAAGAGACCAAGGATGAGCTCATTTGCAATTGTTGCATTCTGAGAAAGAGAGAGAGAGAGAGACCTATTGCCTGGACCGGATTGATCGACTCACCTAGGAATTTTTAGCGTATTCTAGGTATGCACGACTCTTCTCCCTTGTCTATAGCTCTAATCTGGAGGTACTTGCTATGGGCCGTGTGGTAAATCATGTGATTCGAGCCATTTATTGTTGTGTCAACCGAAATCGCACCGCATTTGGCCTATCCAAGTGACAACGATTCTAGATCAAGTCCCAGAATCAGTCCTCGGCCCTCCTATATTCAGCCCTTCAGCCCACTTAACTCAGACTCCCCCCACTCGGTCCACTTGATTCGGCCCTCTACCTATCCAAATCGACCCATCTAAATCAACCACTCAGACCAACTTGGCGTACGGCCCATTTGACTTGGCCCTCTACTGTTTCGGGTACTCAGCCACCATCAGACAACCCACTCGAATGGTCCAAATCAAGTGTTCGGCCCAATTGCATTTGGCCCATTCTCATTCGGCCCTCTTCCACTCAGACGGGCCGAATCGGACATTCGGCCCTTGCAATTTGGACTTGTTGAGCCAAATTTGGATTGTTTCAAATTTTTAACCAAAAGACCCTAACTGACCCAAACCATTACCGTACGAACCTTTAAAGGCCATATAGACTCTTAGAACACCTTTCAGGCGGCACGAGAAATAGATAGATCAGCAAAACGTGGACTTAGAAGCAACTCTAGCCAACCAGCAATAGCAGTCCAAGCCACTAAGTAGCACCAGACTAAGTCACAGATCCCCAAATGGATCTTGATCGAGCTAAACAATGCAGCATAGACCCTAGGACCAGCAAGAACGGACAGAAATTGGGCTTACAACTTATCAGGCCAAATTCGTAAACGAGAGTGCGAGAGTCGCATAGTCACTTTACCTTCATACTTGTACTATTTTCCAACACTTGAAGTACACCTAAGAAAATCCGAAAGACTGATTGCACACAGTGTGCGAAAAAAGATACACATAGGCACTAAGTGACTGTAAATTGAGGATTGTTCATAATTAACAAGGAATGCACTTAGATATAGCCCAAGAATGAACCCACCAATAGGAGAAGATCTGGAGACATAATCGAGTGATCAAAACCCCAAGCGTAGGACCAAGCGAAAGATGTAGTGGGGAAGCCAGGAGGAACAAACACCAACGAAGGAATGGATCTACCTAATCTAATCAATCTCATCAACAACTTGGTGGAGAGAGAGACCGCGAACATGGCAAAGACAAGCACTAACCACGGGTAGGACAAGGAGCTCAACCTAGACGATCTCCGAACAAAAATCCAGGAGCTAGTCACCAATTACAATCTATAGGTTCGGACAGACCACCACGGTAGGATGTCCGAGGATGTCATGACAAACCTAGGAGAGGAGAGGAGAGGAGACTAGCGCACAAAGGTTTGCAAAGCCTGGTGGCCTACAATTAGGAGCAACACCCCCCCATAATCTTGCAGCAGAACATGAAAGTGCATGAAATTCAGAGGGTGTTAGCACTAGCAAACAAGAATAGGATAGGCCTTGATGCCGAGAGGGAAAGGGCTCTAGAAGGAGATCTTACGCTGAGTGAGCTTCTCATGAAGAAACTGCTAGATAACACTTCCACTGAGCATAGTGCCACTGTAATGCCAACCTCATTGCTTGCAAGATTAAGGGTTAGGGCTCCTAGAGCTAGTCTAAAATCCTTGTGTAGTCGCAAAGAAACTGGATAAATACTAGCCAAACAACGACCCTTACAACTTCTAGAGTAGTTCGAGCAAGTCTGTGAAGCCAATGAATCACCGATCTCGCTCAACAATCGCAAGCCTTCGACTTATGCTTAGGTGATAAGGCAAGGACTTGGTATACCAGCCTAGATGCCGTAGAGCACAATGACTTCAATGACCTCAAGAATCTCTTTGTTAAGAGATTCTCGGAGATTCGGTACTCAAACAACCTAATTGTACGGCTCATGAACATGAAGCATAGAGATAAGGAAGACATCAGGGATTATGTGGCCCATGTAAGGAGTCTCTTAAGAACCCCAATGACCGAACAACCCAAGGAGAGAGAGGTGTCTACAATCTTCATCAATGGGATACGGGGTGAAGAACTCTACAAGGCCTTGGCAGGCAACTCAAGCTTGCAGTGAGACGTACTAGTCTTTGAAGAGGCCATTAGAGCTTATGACTAGCTCAAGGAGAGAAGCGAGACATACTAGTCTTTGAAGAGGCCATTAAAGCTAATGACTAGCTCAAGAAGAGAATAAACCTAAAAATTCTGAAAGAACTTCAATGCTAGGTGAAAGATCAGGCCCAAGTACTCAGGATAAGGGAAAGGGTGTAGATCCAAGTCAAGAACCGACGGAGATGAAGATGGAGCTAGCCAACAAGCTACAGGAGATGATGAGAAGGCCAACATGTCCTCACGTTCAATGTGTGTATTGTGGCAGAAACCACCTATCAGTCGAAATTCATGACCCTAGGTCCCGACCTTGCGCAAATTGCAGTAGATTCGGCCCATGATGCCATGCATTTTCGACAACTGCCAAGGAGACTTCCGTATTCACAACCTTACAATCAGCCTTACCTAGTGAACAAGCTGCCAAACTTCTTCGGGAGAGGAGCCCCACTAGGTCTCTCGACACCCAATGATGCTAAACCAGTTATTCCTAGGATGGAGATAAACCCCACTGGGATACCCAGGTCACCTGGACCCTATGTAACCCACCCACTACAATCCACTATGTGGATGAGCCGAATGACGAGGAACCCTACATGAACCCTTATGTCTTGTATGATGAAGAGAGTAATCTGATCCTCATGGATTACAAACCAATACCAGTGATGGCATTAGGTAGAGGTAAAGGTAGAGGTGTAGGAGGGCAGACCCAAGACCCAAGGCTAAGAAGGGAAGTGCAAAGGTCGGGGAGTACCATAATCCAAAGCCCCAACTCGAAGCCATAAAAAAAGTGGAGTGGATAAAAGAGGTCCAAGAACATCTAAAAGATGTTGAGCCCATATTGGAAGATGAGATCAATGATCTCTCAAACATAAGTATGCCAATCTCACCACCACAACCAAAATCAAGGGGCGCGACTGCACCACAAGCAATGCAGCTTAGATAGAACTCGAATGCTATGGGCTAGCGAAGCAATCAAAGCCATTGGCCTAGAAATGCAAGATTTGAAGAAAATCTAGCAGCCAGCAATCTCCTCACCACACTGGTGATCACCCCTGTGACGCTCAGCCTAGGAAATCTACTTAGGGAGCATCCGACAATGTGGCAAGAGCTGAAGCAATGGGTTGAAGGTTTGATAGAGCAAGTTGCCGCTAACTTGCATGAACATGACACAGAGACTCAAATACAAAGTCTAACGATGCACTCCATGCCCAAATCCTTGCACGTCAATGCTTTCTGGGAAGGTGCAAAAATGCATGCCATCTTATCGGTCTTAGCTCTTGGAGATAACACAAGAAAGGGAATTGTAGACACGGGGGCAAGAGTTAGTGTGCTTAGCCACATAGTACTCCATGCATGGGGTGACCCGCCTATTGAGAATGCTAGGTTTAATGTCACATTAGCTGACAGAATGAAGGTAAGGCCATTTGGAGTGCTAAAGAACTGGCCTGTGAAGATTGTGGGAGTCCAATTCTCCATTGACTTTATAGTCATGAAGGGGGTGGACTATGACGTCCTGCTAGACCGGCCATGGATGCACAATGCACGAGTCATAGAGGATTGGGGTAATGGTTTGATCTTCTCAGGCAATAGAATAGAGGCAGTGATGGTAGAGATGGACACTTGGAAGACCACAATAGTTGACCTAGATGATGCCATCTCAGCCAAGCTGAAGGGTGATGCCCAGATTAGAAAATCTTATGGCAGTTGACTAATTATATCCCTTATCCAGAAGATGAGCGAGATTGGATGCACGTGCTAGCCACTATCAATCTTCCATTTTCGGACAAGGAAGAATACAAGGAGGTAGCTAAGGCAATCGGTAAGCCCAGAGATGAACCTTCAGTGCCAATCTACATGATGGCTGAAAGCTCAAACAAATAAACCCCATCCAATTCCATATCCCCAACAAACAAGTGAGAACTCCTTGAGATCCTAAAGCATCTGACAAACAAGCTATCATGCAGCCCAGTCACTAACCTTAAACCTCTCCAAGATCTCTTGAATGAACCTAAGTGGCAATGGACCAAAGTACACAACTTAAACTTAAGATACAATTGGGCCTTAGTCACTGACAAAGCGGAGGAGCCATATCAAGACTTAGGAGATGATGAGCAGTCGGATGAAGATAGCTCTAACAACGAATACGAGGATTGTTATTCCCTTGGTGACCAAAGCAAAGGGGGGATACCATAAAATACGACACTGAGGGATAATTGGTAGAACACTTACAAGTAGACTCCAAGCCAAGAAAAAACAATGTCCTTAGGATTGAGAAATGATTCATCAACATGGATTGCAATCGCACTTGACGACAACACATAGGAGTAATGGATTACGAGCAAGCAGGCCTAGTCCAACCAAATGCCACACCATTGTTCAGGTCAGAGACACCCTCTGAGCTACGACCCCCAAGAGAGACTCCCTCTTCTAACAAAGACAGGGAGTTCAATTCTGAGTTGAAAGTAAGCTCAGATAGTGATCCTGAATTACCTCTAGATGTTAGGGAGAGGTATTTGAGATCTAGAGTCTTGAGAGAATACCTCGTCCAGTGGAAAGATTATCCCAAAGAGGATGCCACTTGGATGGAAGAAAGTACTCTCAACCAACAACACCCCCAGTTCTTCTTGAGATGAGGACATCTCGATTCCTCTAAGGGGGAGAGAATATAATATTTCTGCACTAAATATTAATAATTTTAGACCCCACACACACCGCGTAGTGAGCAATTTCAAGTGACCTCCCCGCGACAAAAAGACAACCCTTGGCTAAGTACTTACTTCACGTGCATCAATGAACTCTAGCCCACATAGAGCATAAGAGCCTAGGCTTGAAACCCATAGTTCCACGTGGGAACATCCTTCACGAGAAAAGGCAAATGGATAATGGATAAAATTTTACAAATTTGTTTACTATTAACCCCTCCCCTTCAGTCGTTGCATGGCGGGGGAGAGGGAGTGTGAGAGGAGTAGGAGAGCGCGGGGGGAAGAGGAAGCATGCAACCAGCCATGTGTATGCCTATCCCTCCCCCTTCCACCTATATATGACCCCCCCTCTCAATCTTGAGGGGGGTGAGGAGGGAATTGTGTGATGCCTGCTGTCGTGGAGGATGCCGCCACGGCGCCAGGGAGCTACTGCCATCGACACCTACTGCGCCATGCTACCGCTGCTGCCTCACCACCATCACCGTCATAATCATCATTGTCATCATCGTTCCCCCCATCCTCATCATTTCCCAATTACCATCTTTTCTCTCCATGTCTTCTGTTAGATCACAAAATCTTGGAAGCTTCTAATTTAAGCCTCCATAAGCCCTATTCTCCTGTGCCTTCCCCGGGAATTTTAAAACCAAGTCCCTAAGGCCTGTGTCCTGCGTGAAAGGAGGAGAGATCGGACAGAAGTAGATTCGATACGTGAAGTCACCCAAAGGAGAGTTGGTGGAACGAAATTACTGCATCAAATGGCCCTCAAACAAAAGATGCGAGGCGCATACACGGGAGCTTCCAACCCAAGTTCACGCGTGGACAACGCTATGAGTCCTCATACCCAGGTTCCAATTGTATTCTCACATGAAAGGGATGCATTAAGCATGATGGTTTTTAGGAAAATTTAGATGCATTTATTCATTCGTTTACAAAGATAGTGCATGTTGTACATTTGAAATTGCATGCACTTCCAAGTTGCAATCCTGAACGCATATTGCATAGGTTAAAAAGGTGGATTTGTCTAAATGCATCCTTGATTGCCTTGCGAAAAAGAACAACGCATAATGCATTTAGGTAATAATTTCCTAGCTGTGTTTCACGTATAAAATCATCGTAGATGCCCATTGAATGATGTCCAAATGGTCGCAATGCATGGAAAATTGCATGCAAAGATTGTTGCATTTTAAGTCGGGTTAAGTGCTAAATGAGGGATTAATTAAATGTCAGACTCATGGTATTCGCTCATGCATGGAATGTTAACCTCAACACAAAAAGAAAGTGAAAAAAGTGGAAAAGCGCAAGTCGGGACCTAAGAGAGGTGGCCCAAGAGGAAACAATGGAAGAGGCAGGAAGGAGAATGACTAAAAGTGCAAGGGTGGCCTCAAAAATTAGGTCAAAGGCCAAAGCACAAATTTTAAAAACAAGACGCCCCTAAAAATTTTATAAAAGAGCCGGGTAAGCTCCACACTCCATCCTTATGGCTGAAAATCTATATTTCAAGTTTCATTTTTCCTCCATGGCTGAAAGAAATGGAAGAGCGGGTAGACAATGAGAGGACAACAATGGGAGGGGAGAGAAGGAAAGAGGAGGTAGAGAAGGAGACGGTAAACTGAAAAAATGGGAGAGGAGGAAACCTTTGGGACACCCGGGGCTGTCTGCGTCAACGCAGACAACTCTCGGGGGTTGGGCGCAGCCCCCTTTGGAGGGAGGAGGAGGAGAGGGAGAAGGCGAGGAGGAGGAACCCTCAGTCCGCCCGTTGTCTGCGTCAACGCAGACGACCTGGTGGGGGGACGGGGTACCTTATGAAATGGGGCGGGTAGTGCATAGCCGCCTCCCTCTCAGCCCCTCCTCCTTAAACCACTCCCCTCTCAGTCCGTGCTCCCTAAACCACTCCCCTCTCAGCCCCTCATCCTTAAACCACTGCTCCTCCCTAAACCGCCCCTTAAACCTCTTCTATAGCCAAGTTACCTACAATTTTTGGCTTCGGGGGCATTTTTAAATCGTACGCAAATCATCCTAAAGAAATAAGTGTGACATGATTTGATTTTTTTGGATTGGGAATTGTCAAACACTCAGCATTTTCTGTGTCAACGCAGACAGGAACAAGGGGTTGGGAGTATCCCCCCTTTGGGGGTGCGGGGGTGAAAATGTGGTCAGGAGGTTCAAATGATTAAGAAAATTTAGTACATTTATTAAAACCAAATAACAAATGATATTAAAGTGTGTTGTCTGCGTCAAATGGTCATATTTTGGTGGATATTAAATAATAGACATGTGATTTAGTTGAGTTGTCTTCATTTTTAAAATGATTTGTGGTTTGTTTTAGTGCTTCTGAGCATGGCTAAAGGTCGGCGTGGTGGTGGTAGGAGAGATCAAAGCAAAAGGGGCCATCCAAGTAAGTCATTCAATCACTCTTTCTTAATGGTTAAGCAACTCTTTTAAAGTTCCATATAAATGTTATATTCTATTTTCAAATTATTTTTGTAGATACTCCAATTACAAGGTTAAGATCCGGTCTATGCAATTGACTAGTAAGTATCGATCAAGAAGCATCCTCCCGTGCATTCTCTGAATCTCCAAATAACAAGGGTAGAAAACCAAGGAAAAAATGTCCTTTCATTGATGATGAAGTGCTTGAGGATAGCATGGATGAAGCAAGCAATGACATTCATGCTGATCCTATGAGCACCCACACTACCACCACGGAGTGTGGTGAAACAACACAGGGGAGGTCTTTAGATTTGCAAACTGTACATGAGGAAAATGAAGAGGTGAATGAGGATGTTGCTAATGAAGAAAAGAAAGAGGTCAGTGAGCATGATAGACACATTGGAGAGAATGTCAAGTTTGGGTTTATGTCAGATGTATTGGCCCCATTTTTTGTAACGAGGTCTACTTCTCCTCCTCCTATCCCTTTGTGTAGACTTGTGCCTTGTGAGGCTATAAGGCTTGCATCTAGTTTTGCTACATGGTTGATTTCATCTTTCGATAATGCTTCGTAAATGGAAACAATGGGGAAATTTTTGGTTTCTTTGAGAAGGCCCATTGGTGAGCTAATGGATGTATCTCCCCAAAATTTGGAAGAGTGGGGCCCTCTTTGGAGAGAAGTTAACCAAAGGTTTGAAGATGAATTGACTGATGAGTGGGCTAATTTAAGAGGGCACAAGTTTTTGGTATGGGACGGTAATCATAGGTTGAAGACATGGATGAAGAGGATAAATGAAGATAACTATGCATTGTCTTGCTTTCTCTTGTTTATTGTGATGATACTTCCTTCTTTGACTAATTATTTATTTTATTATTTGATGTATGTAGTTTATAATGAAGATATTTTGCGACATGTTAGAGTTCTATGTCAATTCATTTAAGTGGAGAAGAAGAAAGAAGGAGAACTATTGTTAGCATTGGATACATCAAATGCGTAAGTATACTTATCACTATTAACTTTTTCGAATGGGTTAATAGATCATCAATTGTGTGTGAATATTGCCAATAGTTTTTATTTATGTGTGAATCTCAAAATATAAAGATAATTTATGTGTGAATGTCAAGATATTTTATTTATACCAATAGGTTTCATTTACGTGTGAATGCCAATAGGTTTCATTTATTAGTTATGTGAATGTGAATAGGTTTTATTTATGTGTGAATCTTAAAATTTAAAGACAATTTTCAATGTTGTAGTGTAACAAGAGCACATGTCAAACCCAACCTAGGCCATGAAATTTTCATGTTCCAAAAGTTTGGCATCGCTGATAAACAAAGCACTTTGGAAAGGATGAGCCCTTCTCAAAGACGGTGGGCTGAAATAGAGTATGAAATTGAGGGAAAAAGTAACCATGGCAATGATCCATGGTACAAGAACCCATGTTTGCTAATATCGCTTTTGGTGTGGAAGGTAAAAAGTTTGGTATAGTATTTTAGTTTTCAGCATAACAAATTGTGGAATCTTGAATTTAACCATAACTAAGAATAGTGTATTGGTTTTTCTATTTAGGATGACTATAACTCTGCCATACTCAAACAGGAGGCCCGCCTCAAGGAGCTTGCATTGCCAGAGGCAAATTATTAGGCAAAAAGAAAACAATTCATAAACAAAGAGCAAGATAAATTGAGGGACAAAGGATATAAGTACCTTGGAATAGCTAATCCTGCGCATGGAGAGGATTTCTTTTCTGTTTTGTTTGCATTGAATTGGGATGAAAAGAACATGATGGCTATTACCAAGGACAAATTGTATGCCATTTGTAGTGCTAATATTGCTGCGGAGAGGTATGTTTTCCTCATGGACTAATGTTCTCTTATTTTTTGGAATTGAACATAATTTGGT
This sequence comes from Lygodium microphyllum, assembly GCF_053477565.2. Classification (NCBI taxonomy): domain Eukaryota; kingdom Viridiplantae; phylum Streptophyta; class Polypodiopsida; order Schizaeales; family Lygodiaceae; genus Lygodium; species Lygodium microphyllum. The sequence goes on along the minus strand of NC_141138.1, from coordinate 49,063,626 downwards.
TCAACAATATTGAAGTTATGTTTTGTTCAGTAACCAATATATTAGAAAAAGGGAGATTTTACTTCTAATGACTGTCATAAAGGCAAAGGACTCCACTATGTCACACTTTGCGGATGTAAGGAGATTTCGTAGCTACACGAAGCAAGAGGTGTATTGGTTTCATATGATTGGAGAATGCTCCTTATTGATCAGAAGCTTACAAGTTGATGGCACTGAGATTCTAGGAGGCTTTGATGTTTTTTTAAAAGGCCAAAGACGTTTACATATTTTAAAGGCATTTGCAAATATTTTTGGTGAAATGAAGAATGCTGGAGACTCTGAGAAGGTTCCAGAGCTCACACAATCAAGCAAGAGGGTGGTATACAGGTATTTCTAGTATAAAGAAACCATATTTTCTAAATACCATATCTACAAATGTATTCTAACTTAAGAGTGCTTTTGTTGTTTGTTCTTATGTTTTTGGAAAAGATGGTTGCGTAGTCTATAGGAAAGTGGAGTGCTAGAAAGCCTCCCTCCTCTAGTGGAGGAGTGGATGGACTTGGGATGTGAAAATTGTATGTTCTCAAAAGCACTGCTTGAGAGGGGTCTGTCGGAATGGGAAATGCGTATTTGTCCATGGTGGATAGACTATCCATTGGATGACATTCCACGGCAAGAGATTGAATTAAGAGAGAGTAAGTACTTTGAGAGCCAAACATAGTAAATATGTGGTAACTCTTGCTCTTAGCTATTTGTTTTAGTAATACTTGCCTTATATGCAGGATTTTTGGAACAAAATAGAGTAATTTCTATGCACAAAGAAGAGAATGAAGGAAATTGTACTTTCTAAAAATGTATTTGTTTAACATGAAACTTATCATAACTTTTTAGACTTTTGTGTTTTCTTAACTTTGTTGTTTTTGCAAATTAGAAATGTCCAATACAAATAGACATGGTCCCTCATGTTGTGGGGATAAAGGCGACTTGTGGTGGTAGCATGGCAAAGGGTATATTGGATGGAATGCAAATTTTTAGTTTGATCCAAGTAGTCTTGTTTCTAATTTGCATGAATATGATATTATATTGTGTTGACTTCACACTACTTAGGTGCCATTAGTGATACAACTATTGATACTGCAATGAAGAAAAAGTCCATGGGAAAACGAAAGAATATCCCCACGATAGATGATGCGTTGAAGCATAGCAATGGTAAGCCATTTTGCATGAATGATAGAGTTTAGGATTTTCATTTGACGAGTCAATTTATTAAAGTATTATTTTGTTGTCTTTATATTGCGTAGGTAATATAAGTGAATCGAATGAGGTTGGTACAACAAAGAGAAGGTCTAAACACAAAGAGAAAGTTGTTTCATTGGATGAAGAATTAGAGGGTGAATCAAGTACCATTTTTTGGATTATTGGAGTCATGTTAAAAGTACATTTTTATATTTTTTTGAAGATAATATAAAATCTAAACATTAAACACTAAATAATTTGCTTTCCTTTCTATTTTTCTTTACAAATTTAGGCAAAAAAGATGATTTTGACATGCATAGCATTTGGAAAGAAAAGGAAAAAAGTAAGGGTCACTTTGAGGGATCTTTGGGATATACACAGAAGAAGAGGAGATGGAAACCAAGCACTATCGCTCTTTGAGAGATAAGGAGAATCCAACGCAGATACGAGCTTCTCATCCCAAAAAGTTATTTTCATAAAGTTGTTCGAGAAGTCATGCAAGACTTGGAGCTGAAAGGGATGGGAAGATTTTGGGCATGAGTGCAGGATGGCCCACCAGCAGGAAGGTGGACCGCTGCAACCATGGAGGCCCTACAAACCGTTGCAGAGGGGTTTCTCATCGACTTGTTCGATGATATACAGCTTATAACCATCCATGCAAAGCATGTTACAATCATAGACAAAGATATGAACTTTATCATTCGACTTCGACACGGCAAGGGAACCCCGCCATAGTTTACTAAATTAATGATGCAAGGTTTGTAATGGGTGTTACAACACCATAACATCTTGGAAGCCCAAAAAATTGTGTACTCTATCACATTGGAATATTTATTTATATATACATAATATCTCGTGCGATGTGTATTGAATTCAAATAATTGAGTAAAGTTGTTTTGTTTTGTTTCTTGAAACGTATGACTCTTAATTTTTGTTTAACATATGAACGCATCAAAAGTAGTAATACGAATGCATCAAAAGTAGTAATACACGTTGAATTATGTTAATATATGCAGATGCATCATTCACATACCACACATTATCGTCACACTTACACAATCGCAAGTGCAGTACTACGCGTTGAATTATGTTAACGTATGTGAATACGTCATTCACTACCACACATTATCGTCACACTTATACAAACCACACATTTATTTAATAAATATTTATTTGTAGGGACAAAGTAAACTATCTTATATTCATCAAGAAAAATACATGTGATGGTTGTTAGTGATGGTAGATACAAAATGTCGATAGCCAACAAGAACTCTCAATTGTTCCTTGGCTTTTTCTTCGGTGGAGAGGAGGGGCCAGCTTCCGATGAAAATATAAGTTCCTTCTTTGCTTCAAAAATGATGCGCTCCCCCTTCAGCTCTTTCTCTAGGAGAAGCGGATCCGACACTTTAGCGAGGCCACCTAATGTCACAAGCACACACATAGCTCCACCCCGCGTTTGATCAAACAAATAAAGAAGCTTTGACCGCTTGATTAGCACCACCTTCTCTAAGCTAGATGTCACAAGTATCATTCGAAAAGGTCCAAACTTGGTCAAAGCTCGAATTTTCATAATTATTTATTGCCCTCCTGGTGAGCACTTCTTATGGAAAACCACCAAATTTGTAACAAGGTTACCGATATACTCCTCAAGAGTTGAATCCTTGCATCGGTCCACATGTCGAGCTCCTCCTTGGCTTGATGCAAAGTCATCTATATACAGTATGTCCTGAATGACAAAGTCAAATCAAACAATATATTGTCAGGGAGGCACCTCTTTAGGCAGAAAGTGGCCCCAAGCGCCAAACTTCAGACAGGACAGCTACAGGCATCATTTTTTGCTAAGATTTCACCAATGGACTCCGGGGGACCTGATGCACCCTACCATCAAGTTTCATTGCATAAAAATATATGGTAGTTAGAAATCTCACCTTCTCCAGATCATCTTGTATCTTCATTTCCTTGTGTGTCAGGGAGGCACCTCTTTGGGCAGAGGGATCTACAAACTCCTTGGTAGGAAGCTGGGGCCTCGGTCCAAACAAATCATGCTGTAGTGCTTCAAATTCAGCATCGAGCACAAGGTAATCTTCTTCAACCGAGGTTATATGCTCCTGTGTTGCTATGATCGCACTCACAGTATCTAAGCTTGTGCCATCATATCTTCCAATCTCTGCCATTGTTAAAAGCACATCCGTGTAATCATAATCGATTAGGTCTTCCATTGAATCCCTGACTAGGATAGAAAACAACTCTCCTTCCTTCATTTCCAAGTATTGCAGTACATCTGATAGAAGTAAGTATTGTACACCATCTACTTCAATAGGTGTCAAGGAGGCAAGGTTGGATTTGTCGACTTGTAGCTATTCTGAAGAAGATGGCACCATGAGAGCCAACCCTTGCTCTGTCCACCACTCGATGTTCCTCTTCAACATTTATGAGCTCTTCAATCAGTTCTTCTCCCGTGTATGTGATAAAAACAACCTGTGGAGTTGTATCTTCATCGCTCTCCTCCTCTAGGGGTGTATCCAATGCAAGGAGGTAAATTGCCAATGCGCAATCACACTCCACGAGATCCAAAGGTGATGTACTTGGTGCACTTCCCATAGGAACAGTGCATACTCTATGCGAAGCATCCACATGGGCCAGACACCTACTCACCACTTTTTGGTGATTCTTCCCTGCCTGAAATACCATGAGTTGTTCCAGAGGCACCCTAGTCATGTCGGATCCCTCGATGGACTATGTGCATGTAGCAATGGTGCTCACAAAGTCTTCCAAAACCTGAAGGGGGGGATCCAGCGATGAGAGCACGCTTTCAAGGTTGAAGTTCTTAGAGAAAACCTGGAATATCTCGTCACCCTAGTTGGCAAAGATAGTCTCGTAGATCCACTCATCAAAGTGTGCGCATCCATCGTAGCAAGTAGGAGGGATGTGGTGGATATAAAGAGATGAAGAGAGAAAGTGTGAAATGAAACAATGAAACAATAACTAAACTAGTTCTACCTTAAAAACCTTAAGTTTTAAGCCATTAAGGATTGTTCGCATACGATATTTAGTTATGGCTTTACTTACATCTTTGTAAAGTTTACATGCATATGTAAATGTGTTGATGTGGAAAGTGTATAATAAGTGTATGATTTTGCATAAATACCATAATTTTTAAATATTTCAAGTTTGTAAGCGACAATATTCTATTGGCTAAAAAAATCCAAAAATTTACAAGTGCTGGATATTACAACTTGTGGTGTTGGGATTTTTAGGGAGACTCTACAATTTCTAAAATATGTGGAGCCACACACTTTCCGCTGGTAACAGTATCCTCAACTCGGCTTCGAATTTTCCTACCATCTAGTTTAAAATAGAAGCTAACAAGTGGATTCTGCATTAACATTGTAATTTCCTGGCGCATTATACTCAAGGGTCAATCATCCTCCATTTGCAACACTTGGGGCTCGCGGCCCTCACAAATGACACTAATAGCCACAGCTGCACTTTCACGCATGTTTTGATCAAGGCACAACCATTTACCCTTGAGCATCCTTCATCTACGATACTTGAACACTAGGCATAAAGTTTATTGTGCGACAAAGTACATGTAATTGGAAAGGAAAGTTAGCCGATTCATCCTAAAGTAAGATAATAGTCAACTAAGAGAGAAAATTTGTACCTGAAAGCCATTTCCCTTGTTGTGACTCGACACTCCACTGTGTCAGGTCTGTGAGTTATTTTTTATGTCCAAGTTTTGCCTAGAATCCTTGTTACATAGTCCTTTGATGTATTTTTTATGACGTACGTGCTTTTGGTATGTCTCAAACCCTTACATTCCTTGAACATGTGTGCAAAAATTGCAATCGGTATGAACCAGCTTAGATGTACATTCTTTGAGCTGATGCTTGGCTTCATAGAATTCAATATGTCTGCGGAAATTTTTGTGCTACACATGTGCAAAATGTCGCTACTACACAATGGCCATTCTATGCTATTGAGATTCAATATGTGTATATACTCAAGGGTTCCATATTCTCGACTCCCCTTGGGTAATATGTACTTGGAGTCATAGAAAAAAACAAGGTTCTCTGCAAGTTGCTTAGCTGTACGCCCCTCAAAGAGCAATCTACCAATTTCGAGGTGGTAACACTTAAAAGAACTAGTGAAACTCTCAACATTTTTCCACTCACTGCAATCCAAAGGGTATACTTCTTACATAGGTATCATGAAAGTTCTCATTCTCAATGAGTTGCAAATACTTACTATTTGCAATGTTTCGTTGAAAGGGCACAGTGGGCGCAATGTGTATTTGTTTTTTCATGAATACATGTTGTACAAACGCCTTTGTTACAAGGTGAGAATCAACTTTTCTTTGTCTGAGAGCTAAAATTTTACCCTTCCAGTGCTTTGATACATCTGCAATTGCAGATGCTTTCACCTTGAAAGCTCCCTTCATACTTTGATGCATATGTATCCAAGACAAGCAATGATACGTATCAGTGATCCAATTCCCTTCTTCATCTTTTCTGTTACATACTTCTATCGAGAGAATACTTGTTCTTCTCTCAGTCATTATAACCTACTCATTAGATGTAAAGAAGTATGTATTAACCCCTAAATAATAAGCATTTTAAGTCTATCCAGTAATCACCAATATGCCATACAATTCAACATGGCATTAAGAGATGTTTACACTTTTGTAAACATACATAAACATCGATATCGAAACGCATGTGGATATATACATCAACACAAAGTATAGATTTAATTTCAAGGCATCACTTTAATCATACCATTTACATGAAATATAATGAAAAGAATAGCACAAGAATACTCAGAGAATTTTGCCAAAATAAATTTTATTATAATGAAGAGGAGTCTAATTTGACTCAATACATTGTATGAAATGTGGGTATTATAGATTACAAGGAGAGCAGCCACATGGCATGCAAATCTTAATAGGAACATTGGATTTACACCTGAGATATTCTAAGACTCAACACATTGTGTGTTATATGGATGATATGATACAAGAGTTTCATGGATCATTGCCAATTGGCATGGAGATCCAAATGGATACATACGACCAATAAAGCAGAGGATTTTTGAACCATCGACTTCCAGCAAATCCATATCATCCAACACAAAGGAATCACTTACTACATCAAAATAGTTTATGGAGAATTATATGCTTCACCTAAACCTTGTACAATACCTGCATGTACAAAAAAACACCTGCATGAATCCCTTTTAACAAAAATACTTGCATGAATCTCTTTTAGCAAAAAATATCTAGATAACTGCATGAATAGAAGCAATACAAAATAGGGCCAATTTACCTATAAGCTGATTTGCTGAAGATAAGATTGAATCATTGCTAATCAAAACCCATTGCAAATGATGGACATAAGAAAACATCAATCCCATCAAATATAAAAGTCACTAATTAAATGAATAAATTTTAGTACCACAAAATATGGTAGATTTACCTATAAATTGAGCTACAGAATCTCTGCTCTACCTTGTGTTAAGTGATGCAATAACAATTGATCCTTAAGTTAGAACTAGCATCAAACCCTATTGTAAAGATGGTAGAAAAGGGATAATGCAAAGAGGAAGAAAGAGAGAGTTTGTGTGAGTACGCGAGAGAGAGAAAGAAATGAGCACATATCCAATCTTACCCAAATTGATCTCTGCAAAAGATATATTTTGCAAGAGTTAGTATTTACATGAAGGTATACTGAAAAAACAGTAGAAAAGAGGAAACATACACAGAGAAAGAGAGAGGGAGAGAGAGATAAGCACTTATGCAATGTCACCCAAAATGATCTCTACAAACAAAACAACAACAAGGGTTAGAACTAATATTGTGTTGTATTGAAAGGATATCAGCAAAAAAAAAAACCAAACTGAGAGAGAGATTAACACCTTTGCCTCTTTCTCCAAATATACTCTGCAAGAAAACAACAATTAGAACCAACATCAAATTCTATTGAAAACACAACATAAAAGAGAAACAATACAAAGAGAGGGGGGAAAGAAAGGAGAGAGAGACGAGCACCTCTGTCTCCTGCCCCAAACAACCTCTGCAATAAAACACCAACAATAGTAAGAAACGACATCAAACCCTATTGAAAAAATAGCAAACAAGAGAAAATGCAAAGAGAGATGGGCACCTGTGTTTTTCCCAAAATCTAGAGCTGCGTGGAGAAGAAAGTGTAGAGATAAGCAGAACGCTCAAAACCCTGATTACTCTCAGCAAGGAGCTTCAATGGAGATGAAAATTCACGAGTATAGAGAAGAGAGGGAAAGTGGTCTATTGCTCAACTTTTGGGTCAAACTGATTTCGTGAGAGGGAAAAAAACCGAAATAAAAAATTCTCCAAAAAAAATGGGAGAAATACGAGGAGAGAGAAACTCAAATTTTGTGTACTATTCATTCTTCCTTTTTTTAATCTCCCACTACCCCTTTTTTTAATAGAAAACCCAAGATTTGGAGAGAGAAGATTCACCCATCATGGATGTTAACATCTAGCCTTCCTATTGGACAATCCAAAAGGCCCATGTCTTAAACTACATTATTTTTAAGGGCCCATTTGTGAGTTTATTTTTTTCCTAATGTGATATGGAAGAAATCTGAGCAGGTGTCCCAAAGTTTTAGTCCGCAAACAAAACCATCAAATTTGTGGTCTAATCATCAAATTGCATTATGGAAGCTTTAGATTGCTTATTTTGCCAAGATCCCCTCCATAAAGAGCTTTTCTTCTTAGCCACAACCCTTATTCTCTAATTTAGCTTTAAAAAAGAGGCATGGGGAGCCGTTGAGAGTAGTTTGAGGAAGAGGGAAGAGATCCTTCTTAGGATTATAAAGCAAGAGGGAGTGGGGAAAGAGAAGTGCAAGCATGGGAATTCCTGATCAAGATGACAAGGAGGATACTCTGCAATCTCTCAAATTCAATTCCTTCGTCCCTTCTATCCTATTCCCTTGTGGAATCAAGACTCTTCTCGATTTCTCAAAATTCTTAGTGATCATTTTTTCCCCCTGTCAATTAAAATTCCATCGATCTAATTACCCCCAAGTTCCTTCGCCAAATCTCCCCTCTTGCAATCTCATGATTAAAGACCATGGCCTTGAAGAAAAAAGCTACGAAGGTTGCGAAGGCAGGAGCTACCAATAACGTTGCAAATACAATTACTACAAACGGAATGGCGAGTATGGGGATTACAAACGAAGCCACAAATACCATCAACCAAGCACCTGTCATGGATCCTCATGTACTATTTTTCTTAAATAAAAACAACTAGCATACATTTATCCCATGAATAGGCAATAGAAGTTGCATGTGTAAAATAAGATTTTATTCGATTCTTGCATATAATCTCTTTGAGGAATTCTTAACCACAAATTCCAAGGGGTAACTTGGGTGTGTACAAGATGAACCTAAGTGAGTACAAGAAATGTAATATGTCTCTAAAATATTTAATATTATTTATCTTTGTGTTGATTAAACAAAATCTCTTATGGGTAATAATGAATGCTAATCGTTGGTATATAAGAGACATTGAGATGCAATTGCCAAATGATACTATTTGTAATTAAACTAACCAAGGTTTTCTTTTGTTGTGGGCAAAGACCCACAAAACTTCAAGGGAGTTATCCTCAAGTATGAAATTCTTGCTTAAATTCAATCCAAACTAATCCCCAAGGAAGAGAAAGTCTAGGAAGACTATTGGAAGGTAACTTGGGTGTGTACAAGATGAACCGAAGCAAGTACAAGAAAGGTACTATGTCTTGAAAATATTTAATATTATTTATATTTGTGTTGATTAAACACAATCTCTTATGGGTAATAATGAATGCTAATCGTTGGTATAAAGAGACGTTGAGATGCAATTGCCAAATGATACTATTTGTAATTAAACTAACCAAGATTTTCTTTTGTTGCTGGCAAAGACCCACGAAACTTCAAGGGATTTATCCTCAAGTATGAAATTCTTGCTTAAATTCAATCTAAACTAATCCCCAAGGAAGAGAAAGTCTAGGAAGACTATTGGAAGGTAACTTGGATGTGTACAAGATGAACCTAAGCGAGTACAAGAAAGGTACTATGTCTCAAAAATATTTAATATTATTTATATTTGTGTTGATTAAACAAAATCTCTTATGGGTAATAATTAATGCTAATCGTTGGTATATAAAAGACGTTGAGATGCAATTACCAAATGATACTATTTGTAATTAAACTAACCAATATTTTCTTTTGTTGTGGGCAAAGACCCACGAAACTTCAAGGGAGTTATCCTCAAGTATGAAATTCTTGCTTAAATTCAATCCAAACTAATCCCCAAGGAAGAGAAAGTCTAGGAAGACTATTGGAAGGTATTGACACTTATGCTAATCTATCTTGAAGTTATTCTTCCACTTACCCTGAATTGTCTCGAAGCTATCTTGCCACTTATGCTAATTTGTCTCAAAGTTATTCTGCCACTTATACTAATTTGCCTCGTTATTATTTTTGGAAAGAAAAGTTTTATCTTGAAAATAAGATTGTTAAAATTTTATGTATAATGCATTTGGGATAAGATGTTTGTGATTGTAAGCTAGGTACTGATCTTTCCTAAAATCATCAAGCTAAAAGATGAATAGACGTTCTGTGTAAACTCTAGTCAATGAGAGGAGGTGAGGATATCAAGGGGCTCTGGTCATAAAATCCTTAGGCTCATACAAACTGCCACCTACCCTTTGATTTTCAAACTGTGTCTGGAAGTTCCAATACTAATTGGGGAACGGAACTTGGAGAGAATAATACCTTTGAACAAGAAAATATTTGTAAAATGCCATTTTTCTAAAAGGAACAATTAAGAAGGAATTACTTTACTATGTTTTTGTATCATGAATTAAAGGCGTGTAATGAATTTGTATCAGGAGATAATTCAAAGAAGCTGTTTTTATACGTTGAACCTAAACCGATAGGTAAATAGATAACTAAAACTGCTCTCTCAAGGGAAGTGGGAGAATGGACCCGCGATAGATCTAGACCTATAGCTGGTGGGCTCGGTAAGCCAAGATCTTCATTAGAAACCAGTAAGATTGACTCTCATCACTTCAACATCCGCTAATATTAATTAGCAGCTAGTACTAGATTTGACAAAAAAACTCAAGTTGATTCTCGTGGGAGCAGCCGAAACTTCATTGTTGCAAGGTAGACTCAAGTGAGCCTAGTTAGCAAACTCTGAGGGTTTTATCAAAATCCCAGACGAGACACTTCCTAGGACATCTCTTGATGGGCTACTAAGAATCTATCACCAAGGAATAGCTCAGGTGGCACGTTACAACATAGCCAAGTTCTGATGGCTTATAAGATACTAGAGTCTAGAATGTGGGATAAAGAGAGTATCATGATCACTAATGACACTTTTTGGGAGCCCATGTACTTGAAATATATCTTTGATAAAGATTCTAGCAATGTCAAAACCCTTATGACTTGATTTGACTGGAATAGCATGAGCTACCTTAGTATAACAATATCCATAATCACTAGGATAGAATCATACTCTCCTTGTACAATGGGTAGGCCCACTATAAAATCCATACTAATATATTTCCATTTCATTTGAGCAATATCGAGAGGGTGTAATTCACTAACTATCTTGATACTTTGAGTGTTGATCCTTTGATAGCTCAGGCATTGGATTGTATCTAAGGGCATCTACTTTCATTCCTAGCTGATAGTAGCTTCTTTTGATTGCTTACAGAGTTTTATCATAACCAGGATTTCTAGCCACAAGGCTATCATGAGCTTCCCACAAAATTTTCTTCTTAAGCTCCCAATTTTTGGATACATAAAGTCTTTGTTGATACTATAGTAACCCATCTTGAAGGATATGGTTTTTGAACTTGGCCTTATCCTTTAGGGTCTTCTTCTCTAAACAAATAACCCATTTTATCTCTAGGTATTTTCAATCCTTGGGGGCTTCACTAGGGCCATTGCATCCAAAATGGGGTTGCTAGGCATTGAGATGAGACTTGTGAGACTTTCTTTCCTTGAAGAACTTTGATCTATCTTCTTTGCCTAAATTCTTGTAGAACTTTGATCTTTCTTCTTTTCCTAAATTCTTGTAGAACTTTGATCTATCTCCTTTGCCTCATGTTAAAATCCAATTGAGTGAAGATCCATTTTAGTCTTTTATGATCATTAATGACTATGAATCTATGACCAAGTAGATAGTGGTGCCATAATTTGAGAGAATGGATGACTACTAGAAGCTCTAGATCATGCATAGCATAATTCTTCTCATAAGTCTTGAGTTTTCGAGAAGAGTAGGATATGGGTCGACCTTCTTGGAAAAACACACAACCCACTACTATAATGCTAGCATCGATGATGAATTTGAATTCTTGAGAGAAGTCAAGGAGCTTTAATATTGGTGCAATGGTGAAATATACATTTAGCTTATCAAAGCTCTCTTTCTCTATAGGAGTCCACACTATCTTGGTCTATTTCTTGTGGATTTTAGTAAAAGGAATGGCAATAATGGCATAATCTTTGACAAAGATACATTATCATCCTATGGGCCCTAGGAATCCTCGAATTTCATGGATAGTTTGCGAAGGTGGCCAACCCTGCACATCCTTCACCTTAGCTAAATCAATTGAAAATCCTTCGACAGAGACAATGAAACCTGGATAGTTGTTCCCATATTTTTGAAGAAGATGCATTTACTCTACTTTGCATAGAGACCATTTTTCCTCAAGGTTTCAAGGATGACTTGAAGATGGTTCAAATGTTCTTCTTTTTCTTTGGAATAGGCTAGGAAGGCATCAAAGAGCACAAGGACAAATTTTTTCAAATACCATTAAAAATAGAATGTACTAATATGTTAAAGTAGCTAGCATATTAGTTAAACCAAAGGAGATAACAGTAAGCTCAAAATGGCCATAGCTCATGTTAAAAGCAATTTTTAGGATATTCTATTCTTTGATCCTGATTTAATAGTAACTTGATCTTAGATCAATTTTGAAAAATAAATTTCCTCCTTGAAGTAATTTACAATCCATTGGATGGGGTATTTATTGTTTATAGTTTCTTGATTCAACTCGTGATAATCAATGCATAACCTTAGGGTCATATCTTTTTTCTTTTGAAAGAGTATGGGAGCACCCCAAGGTGAATTTTTGGGTTGGATAAACCCTTGCTCTAGCAATTGCTTGAGTTGTTCTTTTAGCTTGATGGCCTCATGATTTGACATTTTATAGGGCCTTTTTGCTATTGGTTCAACTCCTTGGGTTAATTTTATCTCATGATCTACTTCATGGCTAGGGGTTAAGCCTATTAGATCTTTGAGAAATACATCAAAATATTTCCTAAGTCATGAAGGTTCTTTAGAATAATCCATGGGTTGTTTACATTGTTTAATTGATCAAGTAAATGGATGGTCCTTTCCTTAGACTCTTAATTATTTGGCTTGCTAGGTTTTTGTACCTTTCTGTAAGCTTGTACTAGGGTTTACTCAATGTTGTTAAAGCTAATGTTTCCTTCCCCAAGTGGATACTTGCCTAATTAGGGGTCAACCAATCCATACCTAGGAGGAAGCTATAAGTCCATATGGATAAAACCTAAAAGTTTTCCTTTGTGTCTTGATCTCCTAAGTATAGTTCTATATTTTTTACTATTTAGTTTGAATATGCCTCTTTTTTGTTTACTAGGTTGACTATGAGTTTTCTAGTGGGTTTGAGATCTAGTTGTAATTTCTTTATACAATATAAAATTATGAGAATGAGATGCCCAACACTTCAACTCATGCAACTCAAAGTAGATATCACAAACAATTGATTGGAATGAACTCACAATCAAGTAGATAGTAGCGCAAGGCAAACAATATAGTGACAATAGAAGTGATTGAACACATTCAAAGAGATAATGTATTGACTGAATATAAGAAGTACAATGATAAGAAATATGAATCAGTTCTGCTCACACTTTACCACATATAGTCCCTCATACAATGCATTGAGACCAACTCAATATATATGGTAGTGAATCTAGCAAACTAATGTTTTGCTTGAAAATTATAGATTAGTAAATATTAGTTCAGTAGCTAGAGTAAAATCTTGACAATCCCAATGGTCAAGATGTAGATTATGAGCAAGGGAACAACTTTATAGAGAATACAAACTCAATCCAATTCCTCTTTGTGTGTCGTTGGTAGGTTTAGTGTATTGATTTGTTGTATATTCTTCTTGATTCCAAATCCTTGAGCTATTATTGAAGTTATTCCTCTTTCTCTTCCATGTCTACCTCTTGTGGCTACTCTTCCTTTTGTGATCATTACAAGGTCTAATCCTTGTTTATTGTAGCTAGTTCTCTCTTCTTTGAATCTTTCTTCTTCTTGAATAAGAAGAGATTTGAGGTTTTCAAGTGCAGGAAAATTTTCCCTCACATAAGTGGAAGTGATAAAGTGCTTATATTTTGTCTTCATACCCTAGAGAATGACCTACAAGATCTTTTCCTCTTTGACAATCTAAGCCAATGTAGTTAGTTTATCTTCAATGTCTTTAATCTTCAACAAATAATCATCCATACTTTCATTTGAGTTTTTAGTTATTTCGTTCAACTTAGACTTCAAATGTACTATTCTAATGGTGCTCTTACTCTCAAGCATATTTGCTAAGATATCCCATGCCTCTTTTACACTTGTTGCATTTCGAATGTAGCCCACCATGCTACCTCTTACATTAATGTTGATGAAGCCTTGAGCTTAGGTTGCTCTTCTATCCCAATAATTTCTTTGTTCACCTCCATGATTGGTATACTTTTGGAAGGAAACAAAAGTATATCCTAGATTTTTGAGATCTCGATATTACTTCCACTAGAGATATCAGTAATCTTCCATTTGTTTAATCCATGTTTTGGTGTTATTTTTCACTTTCAACCCTTCATTGTTAAGCTTAGGTGGCTTTACTTGCTTTAATAGAAAATTCTATACTTGTTGATGCCAAAGAGACTAATGGTGGGGGTACCTAAAATATTTGATCAAATTTTAGACGAGATTATCCACACCATCAAAAGCTCAAGTTTTAGTGTATCAATATTTATATTATCAAGGCTTCAAAAAGAGATTTTTGATACATTGAGTAAGGCTTTAGTCATGGAACTTGGCAACATGTATTTTCTTATATATAGGGGTTTCTTATGAAATTTAAGGAGTCGATAATGAATTGATTGGTTAGGAAATCCCTTGAAAATAAAACTATTTTGTTTTTTCTACCCAAGTAAGCTATTCTATTGAGGTTTAAGATAACAATCACTTGATTATAAATGTACTAAACTTGATAGATACTTTGACCATTTACAATTATGATGGTTTTGACTCTTTGTAATGGCCTATCATAATTATTACAAATAACAATATGCTTGAAATATCCATATCACTACTTATAACTTCTTAAAAAAGACCATAAATAGTACATTTTTAAAATTTCCTATAAAAACATGAAGTATACAATATAATCGCGTACAACAATACGCTATCCTTAAAAAAACTATTATATTATTTCTTGAATTGAGAAATCATAGTTAATAGCATAAAATTTTCAAGAGAAAAATACATGAATGTAAAATCATCCCATCAACAATCCTCTCTATCCTAAAGATCTTTCATTTCAATTGAAGATAGATATGAAAAAATACAAAAAGGGGGTACATCATGACAATCATCACCCTTCACATGACATCTCATGACATTTGAAGGTTGCTTTACATATGATAAACTAAACACCTACATGCATACTAAAGTACTAAGGTGTAATTCAAGCCTCAATGCTCTTGGTTCTTCCAATAAGAATATCTTGAAAAGTTTGAGTTCCTCCATCCATAAACTCTTTTATGATTTGTTTCGAGGTAGGCTAGTCTCACGACATCAATGAAGTAATAGATGATGTGTCAAGTCCATTACCTCTCTACATAATATCCAATAGGACAATAAAGACTTTCCAAGTTTTTCATGAGGTCTTCCTACAAAGAATAATCTAATAACTACAAGGCAAACTAATAGAGAGTATGAAAGACAAGGTAATTATACCATAGTTTGCTTTGGATCTATATACGATAAAATAGGCTAATTTAAACTTAATACTTTTTAAGACAAAATAACTCGTAAACAAAAAAAGAAAGACAATTGTATTATTCCATTATTTATATATAAGGAATTTACTCAGAAGCCATAAGACAAACAAGATACACCATAGATCTCCTCACTCAAGGGAAATAATTGTATATTTGGGTGGCTCACTCATGATATCTAAGGCTAACTAGTCAGTGGGGGGAGATTGGGGAATCCCTTCATCTAATATCCGCAAGCATGAGATCTATCAGAAAATGTAAGAAACTAGGAAGAGATTGATATTTTTAGTATATTCTGAAAATAATGATGTGTCACATTAACATATGTATTAAGATATAAGAGACTTGTAATTTTTCATTATTCAGTAACACACAAAATAGTCTCTTCACCTCTCCAATTTCTTGAAGCTTTTGTAACTTCTCTCACCTATTTTCTCTCATTCTAGTCTTTCTCTCTCCTCTTTAATCTCTCATCAATATTTATATGTCCTCATCAATATTTCTCTCTCCTCTTTACCCTCTCATATGCACTTTTCTCTCTCCTCCCTAGTTTGCTCCATGACAAGTGGTATCAGAGCATTGATATTTGGTCCCATTTTGTCACAATCTAACGAAGATTTTTCCACTCAAATAGTCAATCTAAGATTGCATAGGTATAGGTGATACAACTCTTGAAGGAGACTACGCATAGACCAAAGGTCCTTCAAGTGAAGAAAACAACTCAAGTGGAGGCCATTTCAAGATATGGAGGCAAAGTTGAAGGCAAGATAAACAAATTAGTAGGTCGTCATCAAGATGCAGGTCATTTTGGAAGGCACTTTGGTAAAACAAGAGGTTACTAGAGTTAGTCATGGCTTAAGTCACAGTTACCTTTTTAGAAAAGGTTTTTTCTCTCTTCTTCTCTACAAGCTTTCTTTTAAGCTTCCATGGTGGACAGCCTTCTATCTTTCTTCTTACTCAACAAAACCATTATCCCTTCTTGAAACCTTGGGGCAACATTCTTTGAAGCTTACTCAACACATAGACAACACTTGTGGCCATCATCAATAGTAGTGAGAGCTCAAGTTTTTGCCCCTAAATTGCAATGCATTTTACATTGATTCACCTAAGTTTTGAGCTCCGCATCTAGCAAATATCATCAAGGCTAATTGTACTTATCAAGGCTTCTAGCAGTCACCTACTACCTATTGCTCAAGGATTCGATCTATTTTCTTCAATCTTTGGAGCTCCTTTTCTCTAAAAATCCTAAATCACAACAAGCTAGCCATAGCCAACAAGTAGAAGCTCTCATCTTCCTCAAGATTTTTCATTCTCCAATTATCAATACTTCTCTATAGTGGTTCTACTTTAAGAATGGGCCAAGATTGTACACATTGAATAGGATCCAAGATCAAAGGACATTTTGGGCCAACATAT
The DNA here is from genome assembly GCF_053477565.2 of Lygodium microphyllum. Taxonomy (NCBI): domain Eukaryota; kingdom Viridiplantae; phylum Streptophyta; class Polypodiopsida; order Schizaeales; family Lygodiaceae; genus Lygodium; species Lygodium microphyllum. The sequence continues at coordinate 49,046,888 of NC_141138.1, read as the reverse complement.
TGGGATTTTTATGCTTAAAGCTCAAATTTCTTATTAGTGAGCTTTCAAAAGGGTTAAATACTCTTCTATTGCAAGACTTTTACTCTTTACAAGCATTGACATTGACCGATCAATGAATGTTGAAACTATGAAACATTGTCGAGCAATTTGGGGCATTCATTCCATCTGGATGGATAAATTTTGATTCATATTGGTTAATCAATCTTTGATCTTTGAGAGAGATAATACACTCATCTAATCTTTGAAATCTCTCTTAATCCAATTGTTGAAGCTTTATCCGCTTGTTGATGGAATATTTTGGCATACATAGGCTTCTAATGCACCATAAATCAGGGAAGAGATGACTCTTTTAGATTGATATAATCTTGGTGATCAATACTCAACATTAAATTTGATTTTATTCCAATCATGTTTTAATTTTCTCATGCTTTGATTAAACTTATCTGATTCATGCTTAGATATTTATTGACCTAGAAGTATATTATGAAGGGTAAGCTAATGCAATCAATGAGTCATTGAATTGCAAAGGTAATACCCTCATCCAAATTTCCATTTCCTCTTTTATTTCAATTCATCCTTGCACTTCATTAAAGGTTGAACTTCATTTCTAGAATTGCACATCATTCTTGGTTTCTTAGGTTAGTATGCTCTTGCCATATGGAATATTTCCACCAAGGAAAAAGGTGGATGTCAAGGAAGATAGTGGAACAAAAGAAAGGTGACCCTCCCTTACTATCAAAGATCCCAAATGGGTGTAACAAATTGACTCGGGTGGACTTTGCCCACTTCCAGTGATTTAGAGCCTATGCAGGGATCTTGCCCTACTTCCTTATCCCTCACATAGGTATTGTAAGAGGAGCACTAAAGATTCAAGCTAAAGTGCAAAAAATTATGCGATTATTGATTAGTCTACACTTTCACGAGTTACTGATATTCAAGAATAGGTTGTAGTAGATCACAAGAGATACATGGCACTATATGCTATTTTGGGGGGTGGTTCCCATTCATTTATAAGTACCACAAGATATTACAAGGTATATATAGGTTTCTTACAAATCATTTAGGTTGATCTCAGTCCCCCACATGTCATACATAGGTTCTCATAGGGTTTAGACGATTTACTGTGGACCTACAAGTTAGAACTCTAAAACAAGGCATTTACAAGTTACTAGAGAGTTCTATCTTGATTCAAATGAAGTGTTTGATACATCAAAGAGCTCATCCTTGGCTTGAAATAAAATAGGCATTTCAGTCCCTCTAATCTCAACTCACAACCAAGGATTATTGGAAGAAAAGGAATACCTAATACCACTTATAAAACATGGGAAGCATTATTTAGAAATAAAGAGACGGTTTGAGCATTCATACATCCAATCCTCAAGGGGTAAGAATTCAGCCATCTCAAGCTTTATGTAGATTTTAAACATCTTATAAAAGGAATGTTTTTAAAGTCCCCAATGGAAGTTACATGAATAACATCCCCAAACTTCTAATGGGTAGCAAAGCTTTGTTGATAGAGAACTCCATGATAAGATAGTTTTGACCAAGTACACTGAGGACTTATCTTCCCTTTTATATTTGAAGGAGTGGACATCTAAGTTTAAGTCATATTTTGACATCTTCCCCAGATTACATGATCAAAATATACACTTTGCTACTCTTCACTTAGAGGGATTTTCTCATATGTGACAGAGGTATCCCAACACAAAAAAGCACCAGGCTAATAGTTGGGAAGTTTTCAAGGCAAAAATGGCTCAAGTGTTTGTGTCTATTGAAAAGAAATATTTGGTCATGTGGTGGTATCAGTTAGTCCAAATAAGTATGACTAGGGAGTGTAGGATCGAGAGGTGTGGCCACTAGTCATGTCTAATCCATAGTGAACTATTCCACGAGCTGAAGTGTGTAGTTCTGTTGTGACACAAAAATACAGCCCCTAGATCAAACTACCTCCATCCCCAAGAAGTAAGACAACAATCATCTTAAATGTAGCACTAAGCTTTGCCTTGATTTCTATTATGACAACAAAATCTAAGCATGTGATGAGTAAGTCATCAATGTACAACAGGATGTAGCTGACCCCCTCTGTAGTAGATTGAACATATAAGTTTGGGTCATAAAGGGTAGAATCGTATCTATGAGTCTGTAAGAGCTTGTCCATCCTATGGAACCAAGACTGTGGTGCTTGCTTCAACCCATAAAGAGCTCACTGCAAGCAAAATATCTTATCCCTTGGGTTCGCATAAGGAAATCCTGGTGGCTTCTCCACATAGACTTCCTCCTCCAAATAACCATTCAAGAAGGCACTCTTGACATCCATCTAGTGTATCGGCCAACTGTGGTGAGTGACTAGTATGAGTAATAATTGAAAAGATATAAATTGCGCAGTAGGTGCAAAGGTCTCTTCTTAATCAATACCATACTTCTGTCGAAACCCTTGCACGATAAGGTAAGCCTTGTACTTGTCTAAAGTCCCATCAGCCTTTAGCTTGGCCCTAAAAATTCACTCTGTCGTGATGACTTTCTTGTGGCTTGGATGATCCACCAATATCCAAGTCTCATTTCGATCAATACTCTCTAGCTCCTTCTCCATGGCATCTCACCATTGAGGGTGCTAAAGAGCCTCCTACCATGTATCTGACTCAGAATGCACTATGTAATCAACTATAAATAGCAACACAAATTATGCCTAAGGTGCAAGCCAGGGGCAAATCTTCTAGGTCCCTCCAGAGTGAAATTCAGTGGTTGGTAAGATAACCAAATCCCACATGGTCTGCTGGTACCAGCGTGGTAATGGGTCTCGTAGAGGGGGCCTGGGAGCTGAAGAATCTGCATGTAGGTCAAGAGCGGGTAGTAGACCACACTCAATAGGCACAATCTCCAATGATGTGGAAGGAGAAATCGAATCAAAATCCAGTATAGAGGAATGCATGATATCCCTCTCGTCAAAGATGATGTCCCTCCTAACAATAACTTTGTTTGTCCGAGGATCGCGGACAAATGGTAGGCTTTCCCTTCGAAGGAATATCTGACAAAGATAAGGAGATTAGCTTGGGGAGTGAGCTTTTCTATTTTATCATCAGGTGTGTGTGTGTGTGCGCGCGCGTGCAACCCAAAACCTTTGAAGTGGGATATGATAGGCCAAGAGCCAAAGCATGCCTCATTGAGAATGTAGACTGCAATGTTAGCAACCTCAATCCAAAGGCACTCAAGGAGCTATACAGCAAACAGCATAGAGCATGCCATTTCCATGATTGTCCGATTCGGATACTCTATGACTCTATTATGAGAGGGAGAGTTGGCATAGGTGAGCTAGCAAGAGATGCCATGCTACTGTAGAAACTTGGAAAACTCGTGGGAGATGAACTCACCACCACTATCACTCCTTATGCAACCAACACGACAACCTATCTAGTTATGAACTAGTAGCACCCAAGCAGAGAAATATGTGAAAGCATCAAACTTATGCTTAAGGAAGTGATGACCATGAACTGATAGCTAATGATGTTGCCCACCAAGTATCATCAAAAGTACATAAAATCAAGATGATTCAGCATGAAAATTCCACATCAGTCCATACAAAATTACTTGCTGTAATAAATTACAGCCAGGTACAATGAGAGCAAACTGTAGGCAAAATCAATGCACCAAGTCAACCACTAACTGTCAAAGCATAACCAGCATCAAGCGGGCATAAATCAGCATATGGCGGTCATACGGACATTGAGCAAACACCCAAGCATGTCAAACGAATCCTCAGTAAGCCGGCACACCCCCTGTGTAATAGGGAAAAGTGTACACAACACTGGCAAGACCTGACACAAAGAGGTGTATGCTCAAGGAGTGCGAAGCCCAAATCAGCCCAAGTACATGTATACAGACTATGGCATATCAACCATGCAACATCCAAGTGGAGAAGAACCCAGTCTCAAAAGACTCAAAGCTCAATAGCATAAACCATCTGCTCAATGTCTGTCAAACATCCAACGATGCTCGCATTGGCACAAAAACCATATGGATCAAGCCAAGAAGCTCAAGAAAGGCATATGAGAGCACCAGTGATGAAAGATCCAAGACCAGACACCAATAAGACATCATGAGCATATAGGTTCTATAGCAAGTAGAGTATCCATAGACATCAACTGTATCCCAAATACAACTCTAGCAAGCCAAGAAATATCCCAAGTAAGTTCCGAGAAGCCAGATGCAAGCCAAGACAAGGCACTAGTAGCAATCAGCTCCAAACAATGTAACTAGCATGTAGTAGTGGCATAGGCCAAGCATGTCAAGACCGGTCATACATAGGTAACATACACGTCATATGTACATCCAAGATGGAGTATCAAATGCATTCCAAAACCAAGCTCAAGTGCAAATAAATATCCGAAACCAAAGACAAGCTTGATGTTGTACCTCGAAGGTCAATACTTCATTGCATATCCTAAAGACATAGCTCTAAACCAATTGGCATAACCAAACATGAGATAATAGGCTTCAGCCCATTGTGGTACAATAGTGATTTACTATTTAAAACTGAGTATTTTCAGCAAGAAAATCAGTCCAAAATGATAGCATAAACATGTGCCTTGCATCCCCCAAACAACCGAGCATCAATAGATACCAAACCGGTTAAGTAGAAGTGCCCAAACAAGCATAGCATTAGATGCCAATGTTACTTCTGCATAACATGACTGTGAGACTGTTTTAAACAGTCTTGGGAATATAAAGATCAAACCCAAATCTAATGCCAATGATCAAGGAGGCTTCACCGAAGTTAGAGACCATTGCCAAGTGCATTGCCTAGCCCGAAGAAGCATGACATAGACATCAATGAGGAGTAGGTGAGCTGATGTAGTGTGTTGTCCAGAACAACCAAAAAAATTGTGCAAATTTTTTGATCCCTTCTTCTGCTCCTGTGCATCCACGTTGCCTCAATGGTAGTGGTTAGAGACTCTAGGGGGTGCCCAAGGAGGCCCACAACAAGCCTCAAGTGCCCAAATGCAAGAAGGAGCGAGATCCAAGCTCCAAGGGTTTGAGCTATGGCTGACCTAATTGACTGCAACCTGAGAACTTAATAAAAGCACTAAAAGAACACTTCAATACCTCTGTAGCAATGCCCTGAGGGTGCCTCAATAGGCCGAGAATGTGCTCGGGAAGCTGGGGAGTGACGGGAGTTCGGGAAGGTCGGCTGCTATGGCTATCGAGAAGGAGACCCAATGATGTAGGTATTTGAATGGAAGCTAAGAATGCCACGAACCAAGCTCGAGAAGTCGGGAAGCCTCGCTCTGATACCAGTTGAAAGGTGAGAAGGATCGAAGCTTGCTTGAAAGTGAGCTATGGCGGAGAGCAAGAGCAAGAAGAGAGAGAGACACAAATGGGAACTCCAACAGTCACAATGTGTGACCAGACCTTCCTTTATTCAAACGGTCACTAAAAGAATAAAGAATAAAGTGATGGTGATGGGCATCCACCACCTGCAGTGCAATGGCGGGTACTGTCAATGTAGTAATACACTGGCAGCTAGGTCGAGGCGCCTTTACCCCCAACACACCCATATGTATCTCAAATGATCATCCACTATCAAAGAGAAGTACAATTCACCATTCAAGGCAGCAGTGGATATGGGCCCACCAAGATCAACATGAATCAATCTAAGAGGCACCTCAAGTCTATGTGTAGATTACTGAGGAAATGGGATATGGTGTTGCTTCCCGAGTTGACATGCTCTACAGACATCTCGAGCCAGCTACATGCGAGGAAGGCCCTCAACCATCTCATGGCGAGAGAACTCATAAAACATAGCCAAGATTCCCTAGGCGAAAATGCCAAAGATGCTCACTATTTGTAGGCTCTCAAGATGTGGCTAATGCCCGAGCTATGGAATACGAAGCCATCGGTCGTCGGCTCAATAAGAAAACGGGCCATGTGGTATAGGCCATGGCTCTACCATCGCAATCACTAAACTAGTCTAAGAGTCAAGGACCTCAACTGTGGTCGTTGTAAAGAAAACCGCTTGCCCCAACCAACAAAGTTGTTGAACAAATAACAAGTTCATCCCAAACTGAGGGACATAGTATAAATTATCCAACAAAGCTAGATCTGAACCCTTATCATCAGTGGCAAAACTAATACAACCTTGAGCGTGGATCTTGACCCATGAGTTGTTTCCTACATAGATCCACCCGGCTGCTACAAGGGCTCGGATACGAAAGATATCCTCTATAGGATTCATATGATGTGTAGCTCCACTATCCACAATCCGAATAGGTGCTAATATGCTCGACTATAACCAGTTGGCCTCTATGATAACCTTGTCAAGAGGCAACTCACAGATGTGGATGAGACTCACATAGGATGTCTCTATGGAGACAATGTGGATCTCTACAGACCAATCAGACAATCCCTCTAGAGTTGAGAATGTTGTCGACTAAGATGGTTGATTGATGGCAGTGTGAGTTTGACCTTCCACTACCCCTTGCCATCACCTTGCCTCCCCTGATGGGGTTTGCCCGACTGAGAGGCAAGGGTCTGTGACTTGGTTTCTGATGTTGTGCCTCTTGCCTTTGATTGACACTCGTCATTAAAATGGCCAACCTTTTGGCAATGTTGACAATACCTATCCTCTGGGATTATTCATATGAAACTGATCAAACAGCCATGCATAATGTAGTAGCTGACATTCAAATTCATAGAATGTGGGTAAATTGAACAAAGAAATCACTTGCTACACAAAATTGAAGTATTTACGTAGCAGCTTGTTAAGAAACAATGTGACCTAATCGTCAAAGGAATTAGGAGCCCCCTATAGTGGAGAATTTGACAAGGAGATCCGACAAGATCCCATAGGTTCTATGAGTCAAGGACATGTCTCATTAAGTTCGACCAAGTTGTAAAGTTTGACCCATTAAAACGAGTCTTATCATTAAATGCATACTTGATGAAAGACGAGCTACAACCATGAGGTGTCAAGAATGTAGGGAAAGATGGATATGGAGAATATGATAGTGGTGGTGTCTGATAAGGAGGAGGGAAAAGAGGTGGGTAGGTAAAAATAGACTGAGTGTCCAATGAGTGTCGATTGATGTGAATGCACTAGAACATGAATGTTTCCATAAGGTGCCGGTGGAGGTGGAGGCACTAGGACATGTAAGCCTTGTCCAAATATCGGTTGGAATAGCATAATGACCATAGGGTCCAATAGGTAATGCCATGGAGGAAAATTATGGTAGCAACTAATCCCCACTCAGAAGAGACTAGGCGGAATATCCAAGCTGCAATGATCCCGAAAGTGTGTAAGGAAAAGGTGGAACACCACTCAGTTGAGGAAGAGATGAGGTCTTAATGACTGTGTCTAAGTTTGAAGAACCCCCCAATGTAGTGAATGAAAACACATGTGATCCTACATGAGAGGCAACATACAGTACACTTGATGGAGGTTGAAAGAATGTGGTAGCCGAATAAGAGATTAAGATGGGAGGGAGATTAAATGGATTTGTGATAGATGTAAATGTGGGAAATAATGTGGATTTCTTTTGTCCATTAAATGCATTAAATTGAAATAATGATTATGAAGATGTACCAACTCCATTTTGACCTTTGAAAACAAAATTGTTTGAAGGAAAAGAAGAGGAAGGAGTACTCACAGTTTCTTATTTCAACTGTGTTCGAAGAGTAGAGAGAGAGAAAGGGAAATACTCCATATCCATGAGCCTTCAGGCTCTCAAGCTCATTCCTTCATTTCCACACACTAAACTGAAAAGCACACCCACACTACAAGATAAAGTGACCTAGTGTAAATGTAGACTAGACTGACTAACTCTAGTCAGGTCACTGACTGCTAACCCGACTTATTTAATGTAGTCACATGTAGACAGCTGTACACACTAGCTGTCATAGATGTCGGTCATAGATGAAGACACACTGACGGTGAGCTTGATTTCTAACACTCCCCCTCAAGCTCAAAAACAAAACTCAAATCATCTGCATCACTCCAAGTAGCTGTCTAAAGTGAATGAACTTATCTTTACCAAGTGATTTGGTAAAGATGTCTGCTACCTGGTCTTCAGTCTTCACATGCTCCAAGTCAATCTGATCTGCTAAAACCATTTCCCTGATGAAATGGTAGTGAACCTCAATGTGTTTTAATCTTGCATGATAAACAGGATTGCTTGCTAACATAACACTGCTCAAATTGTCACAGTACAGCTTGACTTTGCTGTCCAAGTGTACTCCCAAGTCATTCAGTAACTTCTATAACCACTTAGCTTCACAGGCCACTAAGGCCGCACCACGATACTCTGCTTCCGTACTGGACAATGCAACTGTAGGCTGTTTCTTACTCTGCCAACTGATCATGCTACTACCCAATCCAAATGCATAGCCACTGGTTGACCTCCTGTCATATGTGCAACCAGCCCAGTCAGCATCAGTGTACCCCATCAAGTCAAGGGTTTTCCCATATGCATAAAATAGCCCATGATCTGTGGTACCCTTTACATATCTCAGAATTCTTCTGATTGCATCCAAGTGTGGTTTGCGAGGCTTCTGCATGAACTGACTGATCAGCCCCACAGCATAACTCAAGTCAGGTCTAGTGATCGTGAGATAGATCAAGCTACATACCATCTGTCTATACATAGTAACATTCTCAATCTCTGTCCCAACATCAATCTGCAGCTTGACATTCTGCTCCAAAGGCGTATCCATAGGCTTGCAATCAGCCATACCATATTTCTGTAACATGTCATGAGCATACTGCTTCTGTAGCAGCCATATGCCTCGAGGTATAGAGACAACCTCAATCCCCAAAAAATATTTCAACTCTCCAAGATCCTTGACCTTAAACTCAGCCTGTAAACATGTCTTTATTTCTGCAATCCCATTTTCATCATCTCCTGTAATGATTAAGTCATCAACATAGACAACTAGAAAAACATAGCCACTATCTGACTTCTTCGCAAACAGACTATGATCAGCATCTCCCAATCGGAAACCATGGTGCTGTAAATAACTGCTGATGCAAGCATTCCATGCTCTGGGTGCCTGTTTCAACCCATATAATGCCTTTTTCAGCCGACACACATGTGCTGAAATTCTGGATGTACATAGCCTTCAGGCTGTTCCATGTAAACCTCTTCCTGTAATTCTCCATTGAGAAATGCATTCTTTACATCCATCTGCCATAGTTTCCAGCCTCTAGCTGCTGCCAAAGCAATCACAGTTCTAACTATAGCCATCTTTGCTACAGGGCTGAAAGTCTCCTCATAATCAAGACCATACTGCTGCGCATACCCTTTTGCAACCAGCCTGGCCTTAAATCTTTCCAATGATCCATCTGATTTACATTTTACCTTATACACCCACTTGCATCCAATAGGTGTTTTGCCCTCAGGCAACTGTACCAAATCCCATGTACAATTTTCAGCCAAAGCTGAATATTCCTCATCCATAGTAGCACGCCAATTCTCATCTGAAACTACCTCATCAAACTTACTTGGTTCTCTAAAACCTGTTACTTTCGTCATATAAGCATAATGACGGGCTGAATATCCAGTGTAAGTATACCTGTCAACAGGTCGTCTGACTCTCTCTGATCTCCTGAGCTATGGCTCACTGTGAGCTTGCCTCTCATGAGGCGGCACATAACGGCTCTGTCTAGCACCTGGCGTCATAACAGACGGAATCCCCAATTCACTATCTAAGCTATCACTGCTAGATGAATCATAACCTGCAGTGAGTGGACCTGTTACATCTTCAAAAACCTTTTCTTTTCCCTTATCTGTTCTCCCCCTCACTGACATATCCGTGTCAGTGGATGCAGTAGTGCAACTCCGTAATCGTCCTATCCAAGGACTCACTGTGGATGATACATCACCTGTCTGACCAATCATGGAAGTACTCTCTGCAGGAGTATTTTCAGCATGACTCATACTGGGTGAGCCATCAGTAGGCACTGCAACAGGATTCCCATACCAAGATGCTAACTCATCAAATACCACATCTCTGCTTATGAGTGTCTCATGCGTAGAAGGTACATAACACTTATAAGCTTTCCGTTCCTGTGCATATCCGATAAACACACTTTTCACTGCCTTAGGATCCAATTTCTTCCTCTTCTCATCCAGTATATGCACATATGCAATGCTGCCAAATACCTTCAAGTGTGAAATATCAGGTTTATGACCATACAGCCGTTCATACGGAGTGACATCATGAATCCCTGCTGTAGGGGTTCGATTCAGCACATATACAGCAGTCACCACTGCTTCAACCCAATAACCATTTGGCAGACATTTTTCATTCAGCATAGCTTTAGCTGACTCCATCAAAACCATGTTTTTCCTCTCTGCAACATCGTTTTGCTGCGGTGTATAACTGCATGTGAGCTGTCTTCTGATCCCATGTTTAGCAAGATACCTGTCAAAGTAGTTTGAGACATATTCACCTCCTCCATCTGATCTCAAACATGATATGTAACAGCCCAATTCATTTTCAGCATGTTTCTTGAAGTCTTTGAATGCATCAAACACATCATCCTTATGTTTCAAGATATAAAGCCAAGTGTACCTGCTGAAATCATCAATAAATGAGACATAATATCGTGCACTGCCAAAGGAAGCATTATGTGAAGGACCCCAGACATCAGAGTATACCAACTGTAAAGGCCTAGTGTTGTTTTTTACATGTCTCATGAAAGGAAACCGTGCCTGCTTCCCAAACTGACATGCAGGGCATACATGACCAAAATCATTATACTTGAATTTAGGTAATCCAAGTACTACTTCTTTCTGCTGCATAGATTTCAGCTTTTGTACATTGACATGTCCAATCCGCTTGTGCCAAATCTCTACATCTCTGATGGCACTCTCATCATGAGCAAACATAGCTTCTTTAAGTTCAGGAATGGTCGCTTCCAAAGTAAACATCCTGCCATCCCTTCTGCCCTTGGCAATTAGCTTACAGCCATTTCCATACTCCTCAATGAAACATCCATCCTTGTTAAACCTCACTTGCAGATTCTGTTCTGCCATTTGACCCACAGACAACAAATTCTTTGTTATGGTCGGTACATGTAAGACATCATGCATGCCTTTCTTCTTGCCATCAGGCATCATCAATGGAACAATCCCTTTATGCTTTATGTCATGTTGGGTATCATCCCCAGTACATACATGACCATGTGTACCTGCAACCATCTCATCAAACCACTCTCCATGCGGGGTCATGTGGTTTGACGCACCAGAGTCAATGTACCACCTGTCATCTCTATCATGTCTCGATGCATTTTTAGATACATGCTGCATGGCAAAGAGTCTATCAACTGACTGCCCATGCTGTCTGCCCTTTGCCTTCATATCTCCTTGCTTCTTGTAACAATCCTTTGCAATATGCCCATATCGGCCACAATAATGGCAGTCCTTGTCCCTGTTGGACTGATCAGACGACTGCCATGAACCAGAACCACCACCTCTACCTCGGGGTGATCTCCCCCTACCTCTAAACCCACTAGATCCACACTGGCCTTGTGTATTTGCACCATGCCAATTACTCTGCTGCTGTTGTCCATAAGTATTACGAGTGTCACCACGACCTCGAAATGAACCACGACCTCTAGATCCTCTGCCACGCTGGCTAGAGTACAACACAGTGTCTCTACTCTGAGATGCACTAGAACCTATATTCAAACCAAGTTTGACTTCCTCATGCAGCAACAAAGCAACTAGCTCTTCCCAGCTAGGGGACTCTTCTCTAACAGAATTGGAAGTGTCAAAAGATTTGTACTCTTTGCCTAAGCCATTCAAAGCAACAGCAATCATATCATCTTCTGATACACTTGAGCCAATAGTAGCAACTTGATCAGCTATAGTCTTAATCTCCGTGGTATACGTCTGGATGCTCTTGCCATTCCTAGACATGTTGTTGAACTGCTGTTTCAACTGGATCTTTCTTACATGTGTCATGGTTCCATAATTTTTCATCAGTATGTCCCAAGCATCCTTCGGAGTCTCACATCCAGTGATTTGAATTACCATAGCATCAGATATACATAAGGAAAACCAATGCAGCACCTTGCATGCTCTTTCATTCCATAGCCTGTAGGCTCTTTTCTGTTCATTTGTTGGATTGTGTGCAGGCAACTCAGGAGCAACTTCATCTCCTGTACATAAATCCCAATAACCTCTGCCAACCAGAAAGTTTTTCATTCTGAATTTCCATAATGTAAAGTTCTTATTATCCAACTTCTCTCCAACTATCTGAGTGATATTGTCAGTCCCATGTGCATTAGCCATGATGCAATAGACTGTCTATCAAGTGCCTGACTCCCTGCAGTCCAATAAGTATGACTGACTAAGTTCAGTCCGTAACAGTTTATGACAGTTTTCTGCACTAAATTGCAGAAAAAAAACCAGGGTATTTTAGCCCACTGACACCCCAAAACAACCCTCAAACAAGTGGTCTCAACTGTAGATATAACTGTCAATACATAAGCTATGTGTTTGCTTCAGCTTAAGCTTATGTAACCTCACTGCCAGGGTACATACATGCAGTCTGAAAACTGTAAACTGTGAGTAACCAGCAGCAATTTCAAGTCTAAAACTGAGTGGTAATCATGTCATGCATGTTCCAAAATCTCCCAGGTAGCTGCTAGTACATTTGGCAGTCAAGACATGATCATAAGGGCACAGAACAGTGCATAACCAGCACATACAAGTGTCAACAAATTCAGTTTCAGGTTGCAGTCAACCAGAATTCAGCATACCAAGCTCCAAGCAGCTCCAAAATGTCTTTTGACCATGTCATACATTTACTTTGTAGTGGCAAGTTCAATACATGAGCATCTGAGTAGGCATAGACAACGTGTCTTCATTGACCAATGGCATAAACCTCATGAGCTGTTTGTAATTAACCAAGACAGTGTAACTGCATTTATTTCAGCTTCAAAATTCAGTTTTCAATGATGCTCATTGCTTGCTTCAATTCTCCATGCATTCAGCATGTATAGGCCAATTCACATAGATGATGGAACCCCCAAGATGACCTGTATTGCTTCAGTAATGCACAGTACTTGTCATTGACTATGTATGACAGTTTTCAGCCTGTCATTGATTTTCATATCTGAGTATTCTGTCATTGACTGTGTATGACAATTTTCAGCCTGTCATTGATTTTCAGATCTAAGTATTTTGTCATTGACTGTGTATGACAGTTTTCAGCCTGTCATTGATTTTCAGATCCGAGTATTCTGTCATTGAGTATGTATGACAGTTTTCAGCCTGTCATTGATTTCAGATCTGAGTATTCTCAGCAAGAGATCTCAGCTCCAAGACATTTGATCCAATGTATACATGCTTTGACACATTCTTGTGCTCCAAAGATGCTTTTTGAGTGTAGTACAAGGCTCATGTGTGTCAGTAATGACTGAATGCATGCTGTCCATTCATGTTTACAGCAGTTCAGAAATGATTACAGATCTGTGTCTGTCACTCCAGCTCATAACAGAGCTCCCACACAAGCATTTACTTCTTGCACACTTCAAATACCTTCAATAGTGAGCATACATGCTCTATGAACCTTGTCCAGGTGCCCCACTGAGGATTGACAGGTTGCTGTCCACTCAGATCAGCAGGCGGAGATTTTCAGATACAGGTTGCTGTCCATTCAGATCAGCAGGCGCAGATTTTCAGATACATGTTGTTGTTTTTCAGGAGGCAGTCCACGATTTTCAGAAGGCAGTCCACACTGATTCCTTCCTTTGACTATGGCTTCATTTGCAAGTGTCCAGCTTCTTCCTCATTCCTTACTTCCATCTCCTTTGCACTGCAAGTTGTCATGCCCATTCTCCCATAGCCTCATGGATGAAGCTCTGATACCATGTTCGAAGAGTAGAGAGAGAGAAAGGGAAAGTCTCCATATCCATGAGCCTTCAGGCTCTCAAGCTCATTCCTTCATTTTCACACACTAAACTGAAAAGCACACCCACACCACAAGATAAAGTGACCTAGTGTAAATGTAGACTAGACTAACTAACTCTAGTCAGGTCACTGACTGACTACTAACCCAACTTATTTAATGTAGTCACATGTAGACAGCTGTACACACTAGCTGTCATAGATGTCGGTCATAGATGAAGACACTGACGGTGAGCTTGATTTCTAACAAACTGCTTACCTAGTCTTGAGTCCATAAAGAAATATATGTCTTTCTTATTACTCATAAACCAGAAATTGTTTTGCATACATCCTGCATCATGAAAATCATCCATACCAATAGAAGGAGAATCATCATTAACAGAATCTAAAATGGTAGACATACCTGGCACCGAAGAGAATAAGCATGAAGACAATGGAGTGTACTCTATGCCAATTTTCACTTGCGGATGACCAGTCCTAAGTGGAGATTCTGCCCTTCCTACATGGTCAATAGATCAGTGCACTGAATCTAAATGGTGAAATTTAGACTTACCTTCTATCTACCGCTGGGCTCTATGTATCAAAATGAGATCGTACTCAGCTGCAATGATCTTATAAGGTCGTGGAACTCCATGGTAGTCCAATGTCTATCTGGCCATGTCGAGAGCTTGTGAAGCAAGATGTAAAGCCCACTCCGATTCATTCCTCGATGGGTTTAGCTCAGATTTGAGAAGTGATACAAAAGTAGTATTCAAAGTCATATGTCATGTTGTTCCTAGTTCTTGTGTAGAGCTTTCATATTAAGGCCTAGGTTTCTCTTAGAGAACTCGGCTCTGATACCATGTGAAGAAATATCCTAATACAGAAACGCAAATAACACAGTACGACAAAGCACAGATTAATAGAAGAACACAGTTAGGGTTAGGATAACTCAAAGACAATGAACATAGAGAATGAATGAAAGATATGACTATTGAATTTACAATGCTCATGTAACAAACACATTATGTAGTGCATAAATATTGTACCTCAAACTCCTGTATCTCAAGGATCAAGGTAGGGGTAATGAGTTGGAGAGTGTATCGTAGATTGAACGGATCCCAAATTGCAACAAGGAAATCTCTGGATATCAAACACCAACAAACACAACCAAGGAAGGATGGATCTGATGCAGACGATAGTGCAGGAGAGAGAGAAAGACAAAATGCAAGCTGCAGGAGAAAAAAGCAGCAAACACAAGTTGTAGAAGAGAGAGAGAGAGAGAGAGAGAGAGAGAAACTAAAAACGCAAGAAAAACCAACAGTAGTAGTCAACATGCTAAAGCTCCGAATAATGTATAGTAGGCCAAAAACATACGTCAAACTACTGTAGACAACAATGTCTAGCTTGGAGCGCGATATCCTCCACGCCCAAGGTATGAGCAATAAGCTGAAATACCCAAATTTTGTAAAAACAAGATTAAGGTCGAATGGAGGACAACATGCCTATTCATAGAAAGTTTGGGCCCTCTCAAGTAGGTTTGTGCTTATGAAATACAAACACTCTCTAAGAATGCATTTCTTTTTAAATAAATAAGATCTCTTTCTTAATTAAGTATGTTTTGGGATTGTTTAAGTGAAACTAATGCATTTTTAGCTCAACAAGGGTCTCATGGCTTCATGACTCTTAAATAAAAGGATTCATTAAATGCAAACACATCCTAGATTCTATCATTGCTCTTATGAGGACATGAAACATGCTCATGACACCAAACAAGACTATTTTTAAGTTGACTTCAACGAAGCCTATGATATGCTAGAGTGAGACTTTATCTTCCAATCCCCACAAAAGATGGTATTTGCGAAGTTCATTAGGTATGTTATGGTCCTATTTGGGAATGCCTCTTCTAGAGTCTTAACGAATGGTGACCTAACCCCTGCCCCATCAAGATATCAATTAGACAAGGTTGTCCTCTGGCCTCACTTCTCTTTGTCATTGCAGTTGATGCTTCAAGATAGCTAGTTCAAGCTAAGGTTGATACAAGAAAGTTGAAGGGGAGCTCTCTTCCCAACTATGATAAGCAAATGGTACTAAACAAATTTGTTGATGATACAAATGCTACTATCCATAATGATAACTATTCCCTAAAAGCCTTTAGGCAATGTGCTTGTGACTTTTGTTTGGCTTGAAGTTCAACAGTAAACCAAAGAAAAATACCAATCTAAAGCCTTAACAATAGCAATGTGTCTATGACTTTTGTATGGCTTCAAGCATAGTGGTAAACCAAAGAAAAGCACAAACCAAATGCCTTTTAAATCCCCTCCCCTAGCTTCCCCCACACACACAAAAAAACAAAAAAAGGAAAGAAAACCCCAATTAGTTGTTAAGAGAAGGATGCACAAAGATCAAGGATGGAGTTCATGGGATCCATGGTCACTCCAAACCAAAGATGGCAATGCATCATGGCCAAGCTGAAAAAGAAAGTAGAATTTTAGAAATGAGAAAGCAAACAGTAAGATCAGTTGTACTTAAGCATATTCTAATAGCCTCAAGGCACCTTCTTTGTGGATCTATTTCCTAAAGCCTACTCATCCTTTAAGAACCACGAGTATAGTCAACCCCTCTTTAGGGCCTATTTAAGAATATTTCCCCCTATTTAGTTAATTGAGCACTAGACTTGGGCTGCTTTAGATTAGCAGTTTTTGGTACCCTCTTATGTCTATGTAAAATTTCCCTATTCATTAATTAAACTTCACCTTCTTCTAAAGAAAGAAAAAACTATTTCTTGGTATCTCTTATGTCTATGTAAATTTTCCCTATTCGTTAATTTACCTTCACCAACTTCTCAAGAAAAAACAACTCATTCCTTCCCTTTTCAGGATTGGAGTTTCACAATTTCTTCAATTTGAATCTGGCCCTTATCCACATTGTCTTCCTGTCCATTGAATCCTTTTCTTTTTCTAAGGTAAGGCACACACATCCTACTTTCTCTTTTTCCTCGCGAGCTAAATGAAAGATGGAGCTTCATCACACTAGGACCCTCCTAGATGACACTACCAAGGAGGACTAACCAAGCGTTCAAGTGGGTAAGAGCATGAACTTACATGAACACACCGTGTGGAACACAATGCCCAACCAAGTGATGCACCCACCAAGACTTGAACCCACAATCTTATGATCATGAGCCAAGCCAGAGTGTTAACTGCTAGGCCTTCACCTTTGAGAGCCATCCTTTTAAGTCCTGTGTCTATGATTCACATCTTGGATGGCAAATTTGTGTGCTTCTCCAACACCAAACAACCCTTCAAATACTAGTTTTTTTCCCTCTTTTTACAAGAACAGCACAATTGAATGAATTACTGATTCCATAAGAAACTTTACAGCTCTGAACAAGATGAGAATGGCGATTTAAGAATGTGAAACTTTTCCTTCACAGCTTCTAGTCCACTGTTGTACTCTTTAAAGCAATAGTCCTGCTGCTTTGCAGTTGAAGGCACCTTGCCAGTACTATAGCATAAACAGCAGAGACAAAACTGTAATTTTGTCTCTTTAAAGAGGGGACCAACTATAGGATAGCAACAGACAGAACAGACCTGTCTTCCATGCCGCACTTGATCCTCAATTTCCAGTTTTGCTACTATACCTAGAACCCCAAACCCCCAGTCAGGATCATCATACATTTCAGTAAATTCTGGGAAGGATAATCTTGACTGATCATCATCTTCCCCCACCTCAAACAAATCACTTGCTCCTAGCGAAGGCATGTAGGCTGCTTGTAATACCTTCAAGTAGTATTTAGCATCTTTCCTTATAACCTCACCATCCACATTATTGGAGGAACGGAAAACCAGGGCATCAAAGGCAGTATGCTTCCTTTTGTCAAGGGATCCACCACAAAGAGGAGCAATAACAGCAAAGAACATGCCAAGATCTACCCGCCCTGATCCAGACATGTCCAATATGGACAATAGTTTCTCATTGATAATTTTCATGGCTCCTTGAAATGCCTCGGGCTTGAGAAAGTGAAGAAGTCGCCTTAACACCTTCTCTAGAGCCTCTTTTCTTACAACCTTCTCAGAGATTCCTACATGAGATGTAGACACAGGCAAAAGAGTTTGATTAAGCTCTCGCTTTACCATGCTTATGTCACAACGATTCAATCTAGTACTTTTTTGAAAATGCCTGATTGCAAGAGCACATGCAAGCCATTGCTGAGGAGTTGTTCTTCCATTTGCCACTCTGAAGTGTGAAGAATCAACTATTACAAAGTTGTCTTCTGCTCTGAAGCTATCCCCTACTATGCCTGAATTCTCCTCGCCCCTTCTCAAAAAGCTGGAAAGACCTTTTGGCCTGCGATCCATGTGCCTGAGATAAACGAGGGCATCGTAAAGTTCAGACCTTCCAGTCACTCTGTAAGCTTCCTTGAAGGCTTTCTTTGACTCTTCAATATCCCCTGCCCCAAGTAGAGAAACTGCCCTGTTCAGTTGAGCTCGCCAATGATCAGGCTGCTGAGTAAGCACCTTTGAATAAGTGTGTGATGCCTTTGCGTACTGTCCAATGTCTTTGTAGAGTGTACCAAGATTGTAGAAAGCCTCAATATGATCATGTCTCAACTCTATTGCCTTTTGAAACTCCTTAATTGCCTGTTCATCCTCCCCAAGGGCATGTAGAACCAAGCCAAGATCGCAGTGTGCATCGGCATAGTCTGCATACAAGAAGATAGCCTCTTGCAGCGCTTCCTTGGCAGCCTTATACTCACCAACCCCAAGCAAAGCACTCCCAAGAAGCTTCAAAGCTCTGTAATGCTTCGGCTCCTGGATAGCAGCTTCCTTATAGTGCTCACTGGCACATAGAAGCATGCCTTCAGCCTCCAGAGCTATTCCCAGGTTCACATGAATCTGAGGGAGAAGGTCGCCCCATTCACCACCGCTTACCTCCCCTGCATCAAGGGCCAAGGTATAAGCTTCTCGTGCTTCTGAGGTTCTTCCAAGGGCATAAAGAGTATTCCCCTGCTGGAAATGAGACCTCACATCTGTAGGTTTAAGCTCATCAGCTCTTTTGAAGCTGGTTAAAGCCTCCTTATACAACCTATGATCAAATAGAGTTCTACCAATTGCCATGTGGGCATCAAAGGCCTCTTCTTGTGTCCGTGAATCATCTGCTCTTTTCCTGATCTGGGAAAGTTCCCGCTGAAAGTGTGAATACTCCTGGCCAAGCTCCTCCCACGGCCGTCTGCCAATGGCCACCTCACTCGTAGCACTGCCATCCACAGAGCCAAGATCCCGAGCCCAACCTTTGTTTGCAGTGCAGGAATCAGTGGCTAGGTTAGCATCCTTTGCCTTCTTACTTCGAGCATCCATTTTACTTTCAAGCTTCCTGATGAGAATTTCCAAATTCTCAACCAGCTGCCATGTATCATCATAGGTAATACCATTTTGGGGGGAACCAGCCCAGGATCCGACATTTTTTTTCCTTCCCCACGAGTGAGGTTTGTCCTCTGCCACTGATGAGATGTCACCAGGATGTTTATGCAAAGCTGTAAGAAATTTGCTTTCCCTGCTTGTATTTTCAGTTTCATTGTCTAATTCAAGCCCCAAAGCGTTAAAATCCCTATCTATGTCCCCAGCACCATCATCATAGGTTTGAAGCAGGCCCTCGAAGCTAAGGCCTTTGTCCCCTTCAATGTAGTCCCCATAGGTGCGGAAAACCTCATCAAGTATTGCCACAATTTGATCATCATTGAAACTGACCCTCGGGTTCACGGCAACCACAAGGGCTGACATTTCCTCTCTGTTGAGGTATCCATCTTGATTGACATCGAATCTGGCAAAGATTTTGGTCACCTTCTGGATGCGAAGGCTAGTCGCATGGCTTGTGTAGGCCATGGAAGGCAATCCAGCCGCCGAGGTGTACTGCTCCTCGATGATTCGCTACTGATTGAGATGTCAATATACCTCGACAATTCGCAACCGATTGAGATGTCAGTACCTGAGCTGATGCGCGGGCAAAGACAGGAAGGCAGCCATGCTTGGGGAACCACACAGATCTCTTGAAAGGGCAAACTGATGCCTCAACGAAGAAATAAGGCAAATCCGAACGAGTAGGGCCAGAAGAATGAACAGTGACTGACCTCATGTAAGTTGGGAAAACCCTGTCGATGTTGTATGTGGAAGGGCCTCGCTCCAAAATACCTGCAAAGAAAGGGGAGCTAGGGAAAGCTTGAGGGGAGGGGAACTGTTGGGGCTGCGCATGCGGGTAGGGGTGTTTGATGAGAAAAAGACTTGGAGTGTACTCTCAGAATCCAAGTTTGCTTGGCATAGAAACACACGCCCTCCCTTCAGGGAAAGGAACCGCAGGTGCCCTCTCTCCTACTCTGTCTGTGATACTGGAAACAGATCCATCATCACTTTCTTTTAATGCAGGACGTGTGAACAAGAAGCATCTGAGCATGAGGCTGATGAATAAAATGTGATTGGCAAAGATGAGATTCGTGCTTTTGTATCAATTCTGTATCGGAGAAACAGAAATTTATTCAGTATCGAGAAGCAGAAGCAGGCATGAATGTGCTGTTTGCTTCTATTGAGAATATTGAACGAGTACTTTGGTTGTGGGTTTTGCAGCAAAGAGCTCCTCTCTCGTTCTCTACGAGCAGGGAATCAAACCACAGCTGGTGTGTCAGCAGCCACTGCTGGTCAAGGGTCTGTTCCGAGAGACAGAAGAATATTATTGTAATTTGAGGGGCGGTGCTACTAGTAAGCTAGTACAATGCTTGTCTCTCTCTCTCTCTCTGTATCTCCCCTGTCCCCTAAGACTCCTTTTCTATGTGTCCATCTTGTAGCTTTCTATTAAGGGTGGTGGTAACCTATTAGCCACCATCATCCATGGGCTACCAAGTTTTTTCTTTCTTGAACGGTAATATTGATGTCATATAATTAACCCCCAACAAAAAGCTTTTTCTTTCTTGAACGGTAACATTGATGTCATACAATTAACCCAAGGAAGAAAACTCTTTCTTTCTTGTTGTTGGAAAGAACGGTAGTATGATGTATCATAAGATTGACCACATAAAAAAGAAGGCTTAGAAGCTTTAGGGTTAGTGATGAGCTCACTCATGCTTAAACATCCATCTTAAGACACATGTAGAGCAAGAGAGTCTTCTCATTGTGATTTGAAAATCGAGTGGAAATGCCAATGGGGTTTGGCGTAGTGGTTTGAGTGTGAATTGAGTTTGAAGGGTGCATGGGTTCAAATCCTACACCTCACATCCCCAAAGGCACAATATATATTAGCTTCCAAAAAAAAAAAGGTGATGTGATCACAAGGGCTTGCAAAATTCAAGGATTTCATGGAAGTGCTTAGTACATGAATGTGCTTTTGAGGAGAAGATATAAAGAAAGTAATAGAGAATTCTAGCTAAGGGTGGAATGTCTTTTAAAAATGTCATGTACTTGTAGATGTTATGTAGAACACTATCACAAAGGCCTCTACTTTGTGATTGACCGATGATAATTGTGAAATTAAGTCAACAATATATCAAAATGTTTTGTTATGTGGTTAAGTTCACACAAAAAATCGTATTTGTAATCGAAAAAATATAGGAAAAAAAGAATAGTATATCAAAATGTTTTGTTATGTGGTTAAGTTCACACAAAGAAGAGTATTTGTAATAGAAGACATAGAAGAAAAAAGATATGTCTACTTAAAGTAGTTACAAGGTGGCTAGGATAATTGTTGATCATTTTGTGAGTTGTTCCATTTAAATCTATAAGCATGATTGTTGTGAGTTATTTAGCCTAAATTTATAAGCACATAATTGTATAAATAGTTTCTCTTCTTTTGGTTCCTTTTTATCCTAGTTTAGAAGTGCTAATTGAGAATATTAGAGGTTCTCCCATCAACATTGTGAGCATGCACAAGTGTCATATAAGGTGAAGTTGCAAACTACTATGTAAGTAACATACTTGATTTCTTACTATAAGCATGGAGTCCTTAGCAAATGGTGTGCAATATCTATAAGGGTGTGCTAGAAACTCTACATTAAGTCATTAGGGAGCACTAGGTAGGTAATGCTTGGTAAGTTTCATGGTTAATTTGACATTAATAGTTCAAATAGACAATCTTGGTAATAGCATAGAACAAGAAAATGAACATACACAACTTGTTTTCCCCCCAAAGTCACCTTATGTTTTTCACATGTTATGATCATATGCATAAACACTTTGTGAGTGTGATCGAGGAGAATTATAGATTGCTTGTTAACTCGTGGATGTTTTGTTACATGTTACTTGCAAATCCTAGGTTCATGTCATGCTCTAATTTTGCTCTTTGGTTTGAGCATCCAACATTATAGATATCCAAATACCACGACTATAGTTTCCCAAATAGGCCCTCTAATTCTCCCGATTGATTGGCATTTGCTGAAATCTCATTGGGATAGCATCACAAGAATTTCATCTTTTTAAAATTTGAGATCAGCCTTGACATTAGCTAACATCACTCCAAATAAACATGAGCTTGTACGTAAGCAAACATTAAGCCAACCTAAGGATAGCAATAAGCTATTGACCTTGGCAAGGCTCCTTATCACAAATTATTGTTCTATAAGATCCTCCATGCCCCATGTGACAAGCAAAACAACTAAGCGGATAGAAATTGATCAAGCAAAATCGTACCAAGCTTTTTCCTCCCAATTCCCCACCAACTATGCATTAACTAACTCACAATTGGGTGGATCACGAACATGCAAGAGACATCCATTCCAAAGCCTACAACAATCCTAGATCAATGGCCTATACACTAATACTATGGATATATGGAAATTTAAAAAGGTCTCTCTCAATGGTCCAAGCTTTGACGATGAATTTACATCCTAATAACAACTTGCCAAAAATTACAAGCCTTATACTTATGTGTTAATGGGGTAATGATATCAAGCACACAATTTTATATTGTTGAGACAAGACAATTCCAAAACAAGCAGGTTCCCTACTATCTGTTGCTTCTAGGGCAATTCCTCATAGAGGCTTAGATCCTAATCTTGTAAGTCAAATAAGGTGCATTTACAGAACTGCACATTCATGGTCATGAAAATTCTCTTCTCATAGGCAAATGTCTTATAGAGCCGTGAGAATGAGCATTGGAAACATGTTGTGCTTGACACCATATTGCAAAACCACAATTGCTTGTAATCATGTGTACTTGTTCCATCTAATTTGGGCTTGCATATCCTATAGTTAAATATTGTAGGAAACCATTCTCATTCCATGGATTTAGTAGCATGCATGATGTTAGATTTTACACACATGTAATGGATGAGGTGATTGCTATTTCTACACACATGTAATGGATGAGGCAATTACTATTTGGCTCTTAGTTAGGGTCCAAATAGAGCTTCAAGGACTAATGTGTCCACCTCTTCTTACACTCCCAAAATTATCTCTATGGTCATTAAGAACTTCACCACCACTAGATATGCTATAGCTTGCACTTGGGGAAGGGAGCTCTTGCACTAGTCGATGGGCTTGATAAGTCATGGTCAACTACTTCAATTGGAGATGCTAAATTTCTTGAAATACAATCATTAAGAAGGAGCCTTCATTCTCTCCATGAAAGGGATCTCTATTGCGATTCTTGATTGAGGTTACATGTTGGGGAGCTCTTGCATTAGTCGATGGGCTTGATAAGGCACGGTCAACTATTTTCATTGGAGATGCAAAATTTCTTGAAATACAATCATTAAGAAGGAGCATTCATTCTCTCCACAAAAGGGATCTCTGATTATGATTCTTGACTGAGACTACATGTTGGAGATTGTCTGTTTGGAGCATCAATGTCAAATTAACCATGAAACTTATGAAGGAATACCTATCTAGTGATGCTTGGTGACTTATGTAAAGTTTCTAGCATACCCTTTGAGCTCTTACATTATAGTTTGTTAGGGACTCCATCCACATAGTTAGACATCTAGTAGTAGTTTGTGACTTCACCTTATATGACAGTCATGCATGCTCATTTTTGTTCTATTGTATTACCAAAATTTTCATTTGGAGTATCAGTATTTTATTATATTAACAAAGAAACTTTGCAAGAAATACACATCTAATGTGCCCTAATGTAAGTATAGGGATGCCATCACACCCTTTGAGATCTTGCACACTATTCACCAAGGATTCCATCTTCATAGTTAGACATGTTAAGAAATGTTCAAAAACTTTGTCTAATCAAATTGGTAATACTAATACTTTGTGTATAGTTCCTTATTGGAATCTTGTGCATTACATTACTTGAAAATATTGTTCAGCTACTTTGAGAAGAGAGGTAGGGGTAACTACTCCTAATATTTCTAACAAAGTAGGTCATGTTCATTGTTAGTATCTTTTGTGCATGAATAAGATGGATTGACACTAGTAGTTTGTGTAGGCACATGCTCCTAAGAAAGTCTAGAATTAACTTGTGAGAAATAGAAAAGGTAAATATGTTTTGGCTAGTGGGGAGTGAGGGTGGAATTGCCACAAAGCAGCTTGGCACTAAAAGAAGGACTGTAGAGTGGGACATTAATGATCATAATCATGATTATCAATTGATTAGGTAGTAAAGCACAAATAGACATTGGGAGCTTGGCACTATAAGAATTGGATTGTGTGTGTGTGTGTGTGTGTGTGTGTGTGTGTGTGATTTTCATTCATTAACAAGTTGGTATATCATAATTTCTAAGCCATAGTATAATAATATTGCTGATAATCACAATCAACCACAAGGAACTTTGGACACAAAACTAGATAGCAAATACACACATATCTAGTAAATGCACAAATTTTTCTAGATAGTACCTAGGAATTTTTTAGTTGAAACTAGGTTTTTAGTTTTATTAGACAAAAGTGAAGCTATAACTAGTGAAATCCATGTCTATATGGTAAAGTGAGAAGATTTTCTATATAACATCTAATATAGACATGTTTAGTAGATTAAAAAATCAGGCTATAACTAGCAAAATAATTGTACATAGCAAATGAGAACAAATTTGTGTATAACATCTAACATAGTCATGCTTATGTAATTAAGTAATTACACACATCACAATGGATAGGCCTAACCATAATCCATGTAGAACAATTTCAAAAAAGACATTATGGATATATGCTCATAATGGATATGCACATATATTTCTAAAAACATGTAAGCTAAGATACACTTCATGCCTCCTTCACGAGCATTTAGATTAATTTCAATTCCCATAGACATTGCACAAATTCCAATTCAATTCAATGGCTCTAAAGCTTAAAATGTCCCTATCTATTGACATCATACAAACTATTCCAATTAAAATGGCTCTAAAGCATACATCAACATGAGCACAAACAATAATCAATTTGGGCCCCTTGCAAACAAGGGGCACACATATCTATTGATAGCATACAAACTATTTGGATTATAACCACTTGTTCCTTAAGTGAATGCCATAAGCCCTCATAAGCATGTGGAAAATTGAGGTATAAAATGTCCTAACCCTTTTTTTCTAGTGAAGAATGCTAATAGTAGATATGTCATACCTTTGGGGAAACCAAGATACAGTAATTTCTCTAGCATATTCAGATTCAAGCTCTGGTGGACAACACAATGGGTTGGCAATAAAGGTGGGTAGCTTTATAAAGATAGAGATGCAAATGCTATTGTTTGACACTCATTGAAGGCTATATATGATGGCATTAATGGGTATCCTTATGTGCTAATACTTTGCTATTCATGAGGGTAAGTTTAGAGCCTCCCTTTAAGCTAACAAAGATGATAACATTGATGTATGCACGGAGAGTGGTTCTATTCTCGTCCAGGAGTCTTCTTTCAAGAGCTATGTGGATTTGTGTGCTTTCCATGACATTTTCCTTTTAGTCAACATATGAGACTTCTATGCCTCTACACCATAGTTTGTTTTCCTTTTTTTTTTTAAAGCATCTCATCCAACAACATATTAAGATAGTGATGCAATAGTCATTTGACATCAGAAGTGTGAGTTCACACTAAAGTTTTGTCAAATCCCTAGATATTCCTCTTTCTTCTAAATGTCCGAGTGATGTATAAGCATATATAATTACATACATGATCTAGAAAAAACAATAAAATGACTAAATAGAACAATCACTTCTATTTTATAATCAACAAATTACCATAGATAAGGAAATTTGAAAGACAGAAATACTTAAAAGGATGAATATAAAACAAGATACTTGCTAGATAAAATACTTTTTAAATTTATTAATCTGATGGCAACCGTGTATTGGTGCATCACAAATGACCAAGAGTTTACTATTCGATAGCTTTGGATCCCTTTCGTTTAGTTTTGGACATATTTAATGTTTGAGATTATACCACCATTACATTTGTTTGCAATTCAAAAAAAAAACCAAAGGTTTACAAAGGTACGTTTTATAAAGATTTACTAAGTATTAGAAAAATAAATATATTAAAAGAACAAGCTCCATCTTAGGGTGGGGGGAATGTTGGTGTGGTGGGAACCAATGTTTCTCAAGAAAGCTACTTTGTCTTTCTCATGATCCAACAAAACACAACATAGCCTTGTCATGACTAGCCAAAAAAGAATACTTAGCCTCTCTCAACAAACTCTCTCACACACAATACAAATTGATCTTCCAGGCATCTTGCAATTGAAGCAACAATTTTTCTTGGTCCTATTTCATGCAACAAATTTCCTAGAAATGAACGAAGAAGCTTCATTCATAGTGCAACCTTCAATGAGAATATCAAAGTGTGAATATCAATGACATCGATCTATTTTCTCAAAGTAAGGGGAAAATATTTGTTTGAAATGCTATAAATACAAAAGTACAAATGTTTTTAATGATGCATAGGCCACTTGTATATTCAAGTCAAAACGATTATCCATCGAGATGTCTAACTGAATTTTTCATAATTATTTACCTAGCAATCAAATTTCCATATGCTCTTATAAAAGCTCACAATTAGTTTCATATTGTATTTTTCAACCCTTGTGGAGTCTCAAAACCTGCCATATTTTGAGAATCTTAGATAAGATTTTTAGAATTCAAGAAATTTTCTTGTGTTACTTGGACTTGATATATCAATAAAATTTTATAGTTTTCTTTAAATTGAGAGGCAGAGCCTCTATCACCATCCTAATTATGGTAGCTTTAGAATAGAGTAGAGAAAATTTCTCATTGCTAGCTTCTAGTGATCTGTTTTTCCTCAATCACTTGTGTTTGTGGCCAATGGCATTACCTCAAGTCACTCATGTTTGGCTAGGGACGTAATAGCATGTTATGTCTATTATAGACAATATCTATGATGCTTGTCCATCTTTATATATAATGTCCAAGGAGTTGTGGAACTAAATGTTGAGACATAGGCATATGAACCCTTTGTATGCAAGGGTGGACAAGGGTAGCTGGGTGTGAATGAACTGGAGGACAGGGGAAAACCCTAACCCTAGCCATCTAGAGGCTATTTAAACAGCTTAGAGGTCACTCTCAATGTAGAGAAGAGTGTACTAATTGTACTTGTGAACAACTCATTAAGCAAGATCTTCTTCTTGTACTCAAACTCTCTCTCTTTTTCCCTCTTGTCCACACTCTCTTGCTCTCACTTTGATATTTCAACATGGTGGAGCCCCAAGAGGAACACCAAGGAAAAGGGAATTCTCTTGCAAGAAAATCTATCTTGTAACATCAACAAGCTTGTTTATCATGTTTCATATGATCACAATGAGGAAAAGAACACCAGGCACAACAAATCTTCATACAGCATCATGTAGATCTCCCACGGATTTTATAGAATCAACCATATTCTTCAATATCTTCATAAAATCCATCAATAGAACAAAGAAAGCAAAAGAATATACCATCTTTGAATGGAAATACATCACATAGTATTTATCTTCAATATCTTCATAGTCTTCTCTCTCAATCTCTCATATACAATCACTCTGTTTGAGTAGAATTGGCTATCTCTGACTCTCTCTCTCTCTCTCTCTCCATCAATAATACATCATATCCTCACTACAATCTCTCAAAAATCACTCTCAATAATCCTTCTTAGGTCGTGGATACCCCTCCCAAGAGGTATGTCTGATATGAAGAGTCACTAGAGCCACTACAGTGTCCTTTCATAGCTCACTACTGTCACTTCACTCTAGTCTTCACTTGAGTCTTCAGCAGCTACTTCTTTCACTTCTTTCAGCTCTTTTGCACTTGTATTCACCTCTTTCCAAGGCTAGAAAACTTTCCCAAGCTACACTCTCATCCATCAGAACGCATGCAGAAGCATACAGAACAGTCACAGAATAGTACCAGAACAGCTACAGTATAGAACATAGACAGAACAGAAGCTCTACAGAAGACCTATAGAAGGTCATCAAAATCACATAACTCATTCTCAAACCATTCCAAACTCTCACAAACCATTCAATAAACTTTCACAAGTTCTCAATCTTCATCAATCAATACTCCATCCCTCCTTACAGAAGACAATCAGAACAAAACAGACCAAAACAGAACAAAACAGAAGGTATACAGAACCAATCAGAACCTATCAGAACATCACAGAACCACCAATAAACATCATAAACTTCCAAAACACAATCATTATCATCCAAAACACTCTCAAACCACTTCCAAACCAATCAATCATCTCATAAAATCAACCATTCAGCTCTCAAAAACAGCAAAAATTAGCCAAAAAACAAGTCATTTCAACACTCAACATATCCCCACACTTAATAAGGAAGCGTCCTCGCGACCCAGGAAAAAGGGAATACAAGTGCATTTAAAATCGCAACTTGGAGCTTCAATATCGCTTCAAAAAGAATCCATCCACCACGACCCCAACTTATAACCTGTTTCTGATATAAAAATACAAAGAAATGAAAACCCTTTATACATTAACACCTCTGATCAAACTAAAAAATCACAACAAATTTGTAAAGGTTATAAGAGTTTTCTTCTTCTGCATCAACATCAGCTTCAATTCTGCAACCACGACCGCAACACCACAATTCTCCAAAATGTAGCTCGCACACGAAATCCAATCCAATAGGAAACCACCACGCTCGTATGACATAAAGGAACTCACAACACAAACACTAAAACAACACAACCATCTGAATGACTCCTTCAAAAAGAGAGTTTTTGATTAGAAAGCATCCACCATACATTGGAAAGGTATCAATGAAGATGATCCCTCTTAAAAGATTGATGTTGTCGGAAACGATCCATAGACAAGGATTCATCTACAAAGGTTTTAGGAGGATTTTGAAAAAACTGAAGACAACACATCCTTTCCAACAGGACCAGGTATCTGCTAGGCAAACAAAGGGCATGAAAATACAATATATCCAGCTGTTGGGAATCAATGCTCACATTGACATTCATGCACAACTTTGGAATAGGCTTGGAATCATTATGAGAGTGCCTATGCATATACGCCAGGTACCAAGCAAAGTGAGCAGTTAATCTCACTGAAGGATCTGCAGACTGTGAATACTGCTGAGCAAAATGAACATAGTTCTGATAAGCTTGACTAGAAGCTGTCCATTCTCCTGAAATTACTGGCCAATTGATCTGAGGTCCTGTAAGGCAATCATTCGAACTCCATCCCCTTCTTCTGGAAATCTGATTATCAAACCCATCACAGTCACTAACCAACTGAGGTGGTTGATATATAGAAGTGTTAGGAGAGGGTAATGGAATAAGGAAAAGTGGATGAAGGGAGGGATAGGAAAAATCATAAAAGGAAGAAAAGGTTAAAGAAGGAGTGGTAGAAATTTGGAGCGAATCACTAAGGAAGGGTGTTAACTGATAAATAGGAAATGTAGAGGGTACATGAATGGATGGAGAAGAACAGGGTGGAGAAGGGGAAAATACTCGATCCTCAATAAAGGAACAATATGTAAAAATTGGAATTTGAGGGAAAGATGAAGGTTGGAAAAGAAGGGGTAAAATAGTTGTGGAATTAGATTGACAAAGGGAAAGATATATAGCATATCGGTGAGCCATTTGTTGGTAATAGAGGAGGGTAGGAACAGAAGGTCCTAAGAGAGATCGTCTATGATAGGCATCAAAGAAGGTAGCATCAAACGGATTATTGTTTAAAAGATAGGCTAAGAGATCCATCCTCAGTTGATTAGTACTCTGGGCAGAGATAGGAGCTGTGTTTTGTCTTTGATTTAGGACCACAGAATCAATCATGGGATGCCAGGAATTATCATGAAAATCAGCCACTTTGGAGGAATAACTCTGGAACATGTCAGCTATGCGCAACTCCAAATGGTTGATATACAAAATAGCCTGTAAGACCACATCCCCCACATACCATGCCATATCCACCTCATCTGGAATTAACAAATCTCCTCGTAGATACATGTATGACATCAACATGGTATCTGGCGTGACAGAATCTTCAAACACCATTCTTACTACCTCTGTCAACAACTCAGCAGACCAAGCCCCACTCCACCCATCCTCAGGAAGAGGTAAATCCATCGTGGAAAGCTTCATGTAGAAGACCAACTTCTGTAAGTGGTAGTGGACAAAGAAAGAATGGTCTGGTAGAACATATTCCTGAAACTGCTCAAATGTAGACCATAACAAGTCCATTCTGGACTGAAATCTTTCCACTTTATCTTGGAATAGAGGACACAAGGTAGCCTGTCTCTGAAGAGCAGCCAAGTCCTGTTGTGAAAGAGAAGGAATCAAGAGAACATTAGGGCTTGGAGGAACAGAGCGGGATGTTGCCAGTTGATCTTGCAACTGCTTGATTTGAGAGGCTTGGGAGGCCACTGTGTCATTAGCAATCTGTAAAGCTGAAAGTTTGTCATCTAAGATAGCTTGGAACTCCTACGCTTCTTTGGACATCCTCTCCTTCTCCTCTGAAAGGCTAGTAACCTGGGATTGAGCCTCTAGTAACTGGATCTTCAAAGAAGAGATCTCATCACTTTGGGTGGCAACCAGTTGGGTTTGTTGTTCCATTTGCTTAAACAAATTTGCTAGGGTATCCTTAGCAGAAGCTAACTCAGATGTTGCCTTATGCAACTGGTCCTTAGACTGCATGAGCTCTTCATAAAAAGACGCGTACAACTGTTGAACACAGGCTGTCACTGACAACTCAATGGAACTCTGAATATCTTTACAGAGGAAAGAAATTGCATCTCCTGAGACTAGACTGTTCAGGGAGGGAACTGATATGTCCAATGATCCTTCTCGATGTGCTCTGAACAGGTTATTACAAGTGAGATACCCAGGGAGTTCACTGCCAGAGGTAGCAGGGATGGGCACTGAAGGAAGTACTGAAGGAGCTTTATCCGCTACCTGCTTCAAATGTTTGCGCTGGATGACCAGGGGAGGCGGAGAATCATCATCCTCTATATCAATAGGTTCGGACTCATCTGAAGGTGGAGGAGGAGGTACTGGATCTGATGGAGGAGGTGGAGGCACAGTCTTCTGTAAACCTGAATAGGTCAAGAAGGCAGACAAATATGATCCATATGTGACATTGGTAACATTACCCCTGGTGACTTTGACGAAATGTTGATCAATTTTAGCGAGGAGGTAAGTGCTCCAATCAATAGCAACTCCTTTCAATACCATCCTGGAAGCTGTAAAAAGCTCTTTGGACAAGTACTGGGATGGCGTTTTGGCAGGCATAAACCTGTCCTGGAGAAACTGACAGATCGTCTTCCATACGGGATCAGTGATCATGGAAAAGGAAACTCCTGAAGAGTTGATCACCTTCTTAACATCCAGCATTTCCCTTGTCTACTTTTGCAACAGCTTCAGAATCTCTTCATTAGAGAAAAGCTGACGAGTTGTAACAAAAGGTTCACCTTTGGAGGGAAGAGACAGAGCCTTCCCTAGGCCTCGAGGTGTCAAAGTCATAGAAATTCCCTGGACTAGTCCTATCTTCTTGTTGTAAGAGGTCAAAAACTCATCACATAACGACGGATCCTCAGGAAGCAACGGAAAAGAAGTAGCCACAAAAGCAGCGAGTCCCGCCTTCATGAGAGGCTCAAAAGTAAGTAGGGAAGAGTAATCCCTACTGACTAATGGGACGTACTGGATAGGGGGCGGAGCGTGAGAAGGCGCCATTCAGATGGGTACACACACACCACAAACATAGACAATCAAGGAGAATGCCTGCAAAGCAACATACAAAAAACCAAGGATAAGAGAACAACCAAAACAATAAAACGTGACTCAACCATCTAACCCCAAGCAAACCACAGCCTAGAAAAAAATTTCGACACGACCTCGAGACATATGCGACCGAAAGCTTCATGCTATGCAGCAGACAAACACCCAGAACCCCGTATCAGGCAAGAAAAGAAAAAAAACTGCATACCGTACCCGTAACCGTAACAAAGAAGTGGAACCAAAACAAGACCACATCCGACACATATCAAGACGACATCGTGGATAAACCAGTAAGGGACCATGGAAATAACTCCAATGACTGCACATACCCATCCCACGAAACGGGTTCGTTAAAAAGGGAATGAAGTGCAGTGAGGGGAAAATTAATTTAATGAAGTGTTTATTTTAATAAATTATTAAGAAATTGGTAAATTTTTATTAGGTGATAAACCTTAGCAAGAAAACGACGGTTCCTTCTTATAAATTTAATTACCAATTATTAGGTTAAAACGGTGTGTTAATTCGAATCCCGGACTTCGATACCCAGACTGGGTCTCTAAATGCAAGTTCATTGATTACAAATTAAGGTGATGTGGAGCGTTTTTTTGCTAGCGCGTGCTCATGTGACGGCTGGTTCATTTTAAGTAAAAATTAAAGTGCCTCTTTAGTGCACGTAGCACGTGCTAAGTGGACGGCGGGTTTATTTTAATGAAAAAGTATGTGTGTGCATAGCGCGAATGCGCGTGGAAACTGTGGGTAAATTAATAGTTCATTTTAACAATTAATTTGTGATTAAGGGGGAAATGAAAATAAATAAAGCACATAAAATAAATACCTGGAAGGGGTGTGTATGTAATGCAGGAATGCGTACGGAAGAGTCCCCCAAAAGAAGTGAATCTAGTAAAGGAAAAGTAAAAACCACTGACGAAACAACAAAGACAACACCTTAGTGGGGGTGGTGATTTGGTTGTTTTTGTGTTTTTTAATTTTTGTAATTTGTGATTATTTATGGTTGGTTTTTGTTTTTGTGGTTGTTTTGCGTTTTTTTTGTTTCTTTTTTGGTTTTTGTTTTTTTGTTTTGTTTTTTTCTGGGTTTATATTTTTTGTTAATAATAATAATAATAAAATCAAGATATATAGCACATGAATATGTGATGACGGGAAAAAATGAAAATGTAGCCATGGAGGAAATATCCACAATTTAGGGTATGAAAATAAGATGAGGATTTTTATGGTTAATTGTTATTTGTTGTTTTTTTTAAAAAAAATAGAGGTTCCATGTATGAAAATGTTGTAAAGTGAAAAATAAATGGAAAATGGTCAGGGGGGTGAGGGGAAATTTTTAGAATTTTTTAAGAAGTTTTTACTATTTTTAAATGAATTTTCTACATTTGTTGGTAATTTGGGGGATAAATTGGGAAATTTTTAATTTTCAGAAATTTTGGGGTTGGAAATTTCCAGCTGACAAATTTCCAAAAATTGGAAAAAAGTGAAGGGAATTTTTAGAAAATTTTCTGAAGTTTTATGAGGTGGAAATTAATTGATAAATTAATGAAATCAGTTAAAGTAGGAAAAGCAGCTTAGTCTGGTAAGTAAGGTCAAATTAAGTCAGCTAAGTCCTATTAGTCTGTGTAAGTCATGTAAATCTGACTAAGGCAAGTTAGGTTAGTCAGATGGAACTAGGTTAGTCTAGGGAAAGTCAGATAAGTCAGTTAGGGGGACTAAGTCAGTGGAGACTAACCTAACGGGGGTTAGTTAACCTAAGTTGGGTTAGGGTTAGGGTTAGGGTGAGGGTTAGGGTTAGGGTTAGGGTTAGGGTTAGGGTTAGGCACCTAACTAGGGTTAATTAGGGGGGGTTAGGGTGAAGTTAGTTAACCTAACTAGGGTTAATGGGGACTAACCTAACTAGGGTTAATTAGGGGGGTTAGGGTGAAGTTAGTTAACCTAAGGTTAGGTTAGGGAAACTAATGTTAGGTTAGTTAAATGAATGTTAGGTTAGTGAAACTAACCTTAGGTTAGTTAGGGAGGAGGAGGAGGGCGGCGTCGGGTTTCGGCGTCAGCGGCGGCGAATGTTGCAGGGCGGCGGACGAGGGGTGGCCAACGGCGTGGAGGGCGAGGCGGCGCGAGCGGGGCGGGCGGCTAACGGGGCATAGGGCGGCGAGGGGCTCGTCAGGGCGGCGCTGCTGATGGGGCACGCAGGTAGAGGGAAGGGAGAGAGGGAGGGAGGCAGTTGGGGTGGGGGGGGTCGGGGAGAGAGAAGGGTGGGGAGGGGTGAAAGGGTGCGGTGGGGGGGAAGGGTGTGGGGGGTGCCCATGGGGGGTACTTAGGGGTGGGAATGGGCGGGGTCCCCAGGGGGTGGGTTAGGGGTAGGGGTTGGGGGTAGGTTAGGGCATAGGGGGGGTGCCCAAGGGGGGGAAGTAGGGGTAGGGCCCAAAAAGGAGGCGTACCCCCCGTCCCGCGCGCGTGCGTAGGGCGGGGGTAAAAAAATTTGCCGTGACGAGATTGAAAGGCGCCCGGATGCAGGGACGAGGCATGCGGATGCGACCGGGGCATGTGAAGACGCTTAAAATTGAAAACGAGCGCGTTCACGCGCGGGACGAGTAGCACGAAAACACGTAAAATTAAAGAAAAATTAATATCTCCCAATCCGGACGTCAAAACGAAATAGCGTAAAAACAAAAAGTGGGCTGGACGACAGGGGGAAAACAAGGAAAATATATAACGGAGGTTCCGGGGGGGGGGGGGGGGGGGGAAAGGGCGGTCACGTGCAAAAAACACAAAAAATGAACCAAAAAAACGCAATTAAAAATTAATATCTGAAAATCTGTGCATCGGAATGAGGTGCAAAAAAAAGGAAAACTGTGCAGAAAGACGTGCCTGACAATCCTATCACATGAAAACATAGTTTTGACTGAGATAAGAC
Source organism: Lygodium microphyllum (assembly GCF_053477565.2). NCBI lineage: Eukaryota > Viridiplantae > Streptophyta > Polypodiopsida > Schizaeales > Lygodiaceae > Lygodium > Lygodium microphyllum. The sequence continues at coordinate 49,011,924 of NC_141138.1, read as the reverse complement.
GCATTCACGTGGGAAAAACCCAAAAAATAAACCTGAAAATGGGATGGAAAATTAATATCGGATGAACCGTTCACCGGAATGACACGTAGTAAAAAGGAAAAATGTCCACAGAAAGGGGTAGCACAGGGTTGTCATGTTAAACTGCAGTTCCGGTGGAAGTAGGAGGGATTCACATGCAAAAAACTCCAAAAATGCGCCCGAAAACGCATTGAAAAATTAGTAAGTCAAAAAAGGGTGGAGCAAAAAGGGAAAAGATAGGGGAAGACGCAGGGGACATGGCTGTCAAATCAAATTGGAATTCCGATGCAAACAGGGCAGGTTCGCATGGAAAAATGTCAAAAAGACGCATGAAAAAGTCTTAAAAAACCGAAAAATTAATATTGGACAAACCGTATATCGGAATGACTCGGAGTAAAAAGGGAAAATGTCAGGGGAAAAGTGGTTGGCAGGGCTATGACATCAAATCATGGTTCTGAAGCAAGAAAAGTACGTTCTTATGGAAAACCGGCTAATTTGCGCAAAATGCTTCAAAAATTAATAACTCAAAAACCATGCACCGAAATAGGGGTAGGTAAAAAGGAAAAATGGTCAGTTCAAAGGAGGGAACAGGGCTATAAGGTTGGATTTGGACTTTGGTGAACGTAGGGTGCATTCACATGGTAGGACCTCAAAAGCAGGGAATGAAGGAAAACTGGAAGGGAACAGCCCCAAGGGTGGGTGGAACATAAACGGGTGGGTGGGAAAAGACCCCATTAGGGGAAAAGCAAGTCATGGCATACATGCATGAGCAGGTTAAGGCATATGCAGAGGATATACAATGTAGACGCGCAGGGACGTGTCCCCACACTTAAGACTTTAACGGATAGGGTTAATCGAGCAACAGGGACCTAGGACCATGCCACAGACCATCCACTAACGTCCCCACACTTAAAACATGACCGTCACGAAGAAACCAAAGTGGGAGGGTTAGAAAAACTTGGCCCATTTCGTCAAGAAGCAAGGTTGAGTGCCGATGGCACGTCCTGTGTTGTTGTCGGCTTCCGGAGGTACCAAGGCATCTTCTCAATGCACGTCCGTCATGGCAGGGACCACACGGCAGCACCCAGGGAGGTAGCTGAGGGAAGGAATCGCAAGAATTTATCGATGACGAGGGATATTGCACTCCACTCACAGTCACTCAAATGGAATGAAAGAACAGTCACTCGCCCCATGACTAATATCACTCGAGGAAAAATGATTAAAACCCATATCTCGTACCCGATTTAGGAATCGACAAGGGGGGAATGGTGCAGAAGGAGTATGCCAAGGTGCACAGTTGATGGTGCATTAGTGCGTCCAACCCGTCTGGCATAAGTGCAAGGAGGAAGGCAAGGGAGCCTTAGAGTGCAGTGTACAGAACAGGGTGATGTGTCTTGTGATGACGGCAAAGACCCATCCCGTGGGTGCATAGGGAAACGGGAACATACCTGACTCCAAGTATCATAACGTCCCTTAATCTCACCTCTCGGTAATTGATTAAAGAAACTCCAGTCACACTCATCCCACCCTCTGTCTCACGCTGTGTTGATAATTATAGGAGGGCAACCATATCATGAAATCGATTGATATAATCCTCACGGTTACTTGTGCAAAGGTTGTATGCCTTGTGCGCATTTGATGGTGCAACTGTGCATCCCTCCTTGTGCCGGCATACGGTGCGAGAAGGAAGGCCAGGGAGCCTTATGGTGCAGTACACAGAACAAATTGTGCTTTGTGCATTGAGAAGCCCATCCCGTGCGTGCAACACTCCATTCACACATCTCACCTCTCATTTGATTTGAAGGGAAAAGGCTGGTCTCTCGCCCCACCCTTTGTCTCACGCTCTGTTGATAGTTACAGGAGGGCAGCCATACTCACTTCCCCATCCGGTTAGGATGAAAGCTCACATCACTCGATTGGTTATCGATGAAGATCGCGTCATCAGTTGTTGAAGAGGCTTACCCAGGGAGGTAGCCATCAAATCGAACGTTGTGTTGGACAGGAACATGTCGTTTGCAAGAGGACAGTTAGACGCTCTGCAGAGAGACCCAGGACACAGCGTACCAAGGGAGGCAGCTTCGGAATTGGATCCTAGGATATCAATCAATGAATCCACTTTCTGGACTGCTGGGTGTTGCCACCTTCTCCACAGCCAGCTTCCCGCCCAAGGGTGTTTACCACCTTTTCTTGGAACGAGGCCTGCTATGACAGGGAATCGCTTCCTTTTCTCCCATAACATATTTTTTTCTTATCTTGTTTTTTTTTTCGTTTTTCTTTTTCATGTTTTCCCCTATTCTCGAGGGTGTTTCCACCTTTTCTCGAAGAATAGGTCGGCATGACAGGGACCTAAGTCCTTTTCTCCCATGACCGATATGTATATTTTTTTCCTCTTTTTTTTTTCTATTCGAATTGAGCAAGGGAATGGTAGAAAGCCCATTTGTCAGAACCAACCTCGCCACTGTCGCTGGTGGAAGATAGAGGATAAGAGATCAAGGCTGGAAGGTAGGGTTGAGGGGACAGAGGGTTGTGTCCACTTTATCAGGAGTGGCTGAAGAATGGCTATCAAAAGTAGCATTATAAGAAGTACAGTGCCGCGCCAATGAGGGAAAGGATCAAGTGACCGTAATTGTCAAGATCCCCAAGGAGGGAAGTACTTCTTCAGGCGATATCCATTGATCAGGAAGGGATAGGCATCAAGGGTCTGCACTTGGACAGAGCCATTAGGGTTGACGGCAAGTACCTTATAGGGGCCCATCCACCGCTGTTGGAGCTTGCCAGGAAACTTGCCAAATCGTGAATCATAGGCTAGGACCAAATCACCTTCTTTGAACTCCTTGTGCTTGATGAAGCTATCATGGTAAGCCTTGCGTCGAGCTTGCGTGGCTTCCATGCACTGTAGAGCCATCCTACGAATTTCGTCCAAACACTCCAGGTGCAGGAGACGGCGTTGCAGTGAATCATCACCCCCCAAATGCTCTTTGATAGCCACTCTCAAAGAGGGTAATTCCAGTTCAACAGGGAAAACAGCTTCTGTACCATAAACCAGCTGAAAGGGTGTCTGTCTTGTTGCTGCTTTATGGGAGGTTCTATATGCCCAGAGGGCCTCTATAAGTCGATCATCCCAATCACGACGATGTGGGCAATCGTTCTTGTCAGAATCGAGCAGAGGATGCGATTGGTGACTTCGACTTGGCCGTTGGCTCTGGGGTAATAAGGAGTGGACTTGCGATGGCGGATCTTATACAACTCTATCAACTCTTCCATGACTTTATTAATGAAATGAGTGCCTCTATCACTTACCAGCTCTAAGGGACTGCCAAAACAGGTGATGATATTCTCGTACATGAACAGGGCCACGCTGTTACGATCGTCCCGCTTGAGGGCTTTAGCTTCACACCACTTTGTAACATAATCCGTACATACGAGGATGTATCGGTTCTGTTTCCTTCTGGTAGGAGGATCGATCGGACCTACGAAGTCGATGCCCCACTTCTCAAATGGCTTTAAGGGAAGAATAGGCTGCAGTGGCATGGCACTTGTCTTCGTGGGTTTCCCCATTCTCTGACAAGCATCACATCTTTTACAGTAATCATAGGAATCCTTGTGAATGGTAGGCCACCAATAACCTGCTAGCAGAGCCTTCCTGGCTGTAGCTTCTCCTACAAAGTGGCCTCCACGTGGCTCGTCATGGCAAGCCTTCAGAACAATCCCAATCTCATTTCCTGCAACACATCTTCTGAGCACTTCATCTTTGCCTTTCTTGTATAGTGCACCGCCTAACAGGGTGTAGAGGGCTGATTCTAGCATAAGCTTCTTCCTCTCCTGACTAGAAATGCCATGAGGGTACTGTTGGGTTGCCAGCAGATTGGCAATGTCTGCATACCAGGGAGTTACAATTTCTACCAAGAATAGGGAAGCATCAGGGAGGTCTGGATAATCCTGCTCCCCGTCTGCAGTTTGTGGGATACGCGACAGATGATCAGCCAAAACATGGGAACGACTAGGCTTGGTAATTACCTCAAAGTCGAACTCCTGGAATAAAAGGAGCCATCTCATCATTCGTCCTTTCACATCTGCATTGTTCATCAGGAAGGACAGGGCCTCATGATCCACATAAAATTTAAAGTGGGTGGACAAGAGGTAATGACGGAACTTCTCTAGGGCAAACACCATTGCCAAGCACTCTAGCTCTGTCACTGTATAGTTCCGTTCCCTATCAGAGACTTTATGGCTTGCATAATAGATCAGTTGATCCAGCTTCGAGGAACCCTTTTGGCAGAGGACAGCACCTAAGCCTTCAATTGATGCATCAGTGTGTACATGGAACTCTTTCGTCCAATCAGGAGGTTGAAGAATGGGTGCCTCAATCAGACATTGCTTCAGAGTGTGGAAGGCTTTGTCACATTCTTCCGTCCAAGTAAACTTTGCATCTTTCCTCAGAAGCTTGTGCAAGGAGGTTGCCTTTGTTGCAAAATGAGCTATGAACCTTCTGTAGTAACCCACATGGCCTAGGAATCCCCTCAACTGTTTGAGGTTGGTGGGTGTTGTCAGAGCTGCAATCTTTTCAATCTTTGAAGGGTCTGTTGATATCCCTTGTGCAGAGACAACGTGGCCCAACAGGACTGCAGAAGAGACCCCAAAGATGCATTTGTCGGGGTTGAGGGAAATCCCATAATCCTGGCATCGGTTGACGAAGCATTGTTCCAGGTGCTCCCAATGTTCACAGATCAAACTATAGACACAGAAGTCATCCAAATATACCTCAATAAAGTCGTGCAGATGATTTTGGAATGTGGCCATCATGACTCGCTGGAAAGTAGCAGGGGCATTGCAGAGTCCAAATGGCATCACTCGATAAGCGTAGGTCCCCCATTCTGTGGTGAAGGTTGTTTTGGACTGGTCTTCTTCTGCTATCTACACTTGGTTGTATCCGCTGAATCCATCCAGAGGGGAATAAAGCTCATGTCCTGCCACTGTGTCCAACAGTTGGTATGTGAAAGGAATAGGAAAGTGATCCTTCTTTGTCTTGGAATTAAGCTTTCGGAAGTCCACACAAATTCACAATTTGCCATTCTTCTTGGGTACAACCACGATGGGTGAAACCCATCCACTATTTGCCACTGGATAGATGAACTCGGCTTCCAGAAGCTTCAGCAGCTCCGCTTTTACCAATGTGGAATAATTCGGGTTCATTCGCCTCTGTCGTTGCCGTACTGGCTTGGCATCAGGCTCCAAGTCAATATGATGTTGACATATTGTGGGATCAATCCCTTTTAGGTCTTTGTAGGACCACGCAAACACGTCCAAATTTTCTTTCAACAAGTTGTACAAGGTTGACAACTCCTCCTATGGGAGGCTACTATCCACCTTCAAGTGGCATTCAATGCCATCTGCATCCACAAAGGTTAACTGCTTTTCACCTTCTACTTCACGGATGAAGGTCCCACGGACTGCTTCTGGATACAGATCCGACTCCTTCAAGGGAGTGGTGTCCTCTTCTGATGTCCCACTGGAACCAACTTCTTCTTTTGGTGGAGACTTAGGTTGCTCCTTAAGATGTTGAAATGGGATTAGAGCTGTTTCGGGTTTGGTTTTACGATTAATTACCTCTTGGCTTGAAGACTCCTCTTCTGAAGATGACACATCCAGGAATGTCACATAACAGGGACCCTCTGATGCCTGTTGGGTTTGTGGGACTAGTGCTCGTTGGCACGGTGCATCATCATCTTTCTTTGGCCAGAATGGGTGAGGACGGCATGAGCCACTGCTGAAAAACGGGTTGTTCTTCTTAATCCATTCCTTATAAAGGTTTTTCATATGAGAAGATCCATTTACTAGACCGAATGGTACCATCACCATTCTGTCCCATAGCATGAGCTCATCTGCTTCTGATGCTTCTGGAACTTCTTCCTCAAATGTATCCTCTTCAGGTGGGATAGATTCTTCTAGATCACTTTCATAATCTTCTTCGTCCATATCATATTCATCCTCTTCTGTCTCTGTCTCTGTCTCTGCTTCTGCTTCTGCTTTTGTTTCTGTCTCTGTCTCTGTCTCTGTAGGAGCTCTGTAACAGAAGAACAGATTCTCTGTTTCCCCTTCTGCCTCTGTCTCTGCTTCTGCTATGGCCATGTAACAGGGAGAGCAGTACATCCATGCTTCTATCTCACTGTCAGAAGTGATTTCAGAAGTCATTCCTGGTTCATGCAGGAAGTATTCACCCATTGATAATGGCTTTGCATCTTTTGGAAGTCGGCTTATAGTATCCAGTGTTAAGGAACGTGCCACTGTTTTCTTGGGGAGGATCTATTTGACAGCATCTTCGTCTGCTGATGTTCCATCTGTAGCCTCATTAAGGAAGTCAGAAGATAATTCCAAGGAAGTGGATCCATGTCCTTTTTGAGAACCATACAGTTTCAGCACCACTTTATTGGGTCCTCTACCTAAGGTCAAAGTTTCTTTGAACCAATTTGTCCTTGCTCGGGCTTCAAAAAGCCATGGTCTGCCCAGTAACATAGGATGTACCATAAGAGTTTGGCTTTACCACCAGATAGGTTAGCCAATAATCTTTTCCAGCCACTGTCATCTTCACATATGGGAGAATGCCCAAAGGCTTGATTCTACTCTGATCCGCCAGTCTGATGAGCCATTGGGTGGGTTGCACACCTTGTAGGCCTAGATCCTTCATTGTCACATCCGTCATAATGTTTACTGATGAGCCTCCATCAATCAGTGCATTTGCAATGAAGCGGCCTTCTATCCACACGCCAGTCTTTGGAGTACCCGGATCTAGTAAAGCATTAGCCACATCCACTTCTTTTACAGGCTCTGGAGCCTTGTTGGACTTTGTTGGACTTTGTTGCTGTTGAGGGAGCAATCCTTAAGCCACGCCTTCGTGTCAGTATACTTTTGAACCTTTTTCGGCAACTGGGAGACAACATCAATAATTGTCGGAATGTGAGGTTTGGTTTAAAGGTATCTAGATCTCTGACCAGATCGTATTCCTTAATAGGATCCACTGGCTTCTCTAACCGGTTAGGGAATGGGGCAACACCCATTTTCATTTTCCCTCTTTCTTCCAACAGAGGCATTACAGGAACTTCTTCTTTCATTTGTGGCACTTCCTCCTCTTCTGTCTCCTGGACCTCTGGTCCTATCTCTGTAATTGTATCTGTAACTCTCTGTGGCACTGTAGGGCTCTGTACGGCACTGTCAGGCTCTTTTCTGTTCTGTTCTTCTAGTGGAAGATTGAACTTCACTGTTCTAGCTAGAGGGTTATTTTCTTTTTGGATAGGTGGTTCCTTCTGCTTTGCGCGCGTGATGGCAGCAACTTCCAATTCCACTAAATTGGAGGTAGGCTCTTGAGCCTTGGCCGGACTATCAGTAGCACTATTTTTCACTGGGGCTCGGCTTGGATAATCTTTTGCAGTGTGGCCTTCTCCTTTGCATCGACTGCATAAGGGCTTGTAATCCACTGACCTTCTAGGATTTGGACAATTTGGTGAGATGTGTCCCTTTTCTCCACATCTATAACACTCCACTTCTGATCTCTGACCACCGCCAGACTGTCTTCCTCTGTAACTTTGGGAGGGAAATCTTCTGGGTCCGAAATTAGGGCCAACCTCTCTCGGCTTGGGTCCAATATCCTGTGTTGTCATTTTGGATTCCAACAAGTTGAATCTTGCGTCTTCTTCCTTCCTTCTCCTATCATGCATCTCCTTCAGAGAGCAAATGTCCTCTGTATGGTTCTTCCGCAAACAGTAGGAACAGAAGGCTCCAGGAATGGTTGGTTTTCATGTACATTCAGTGGCTAAATGGCCTGCTTGATGACACTTACCACACCAAGTATTTGACCGCATCACATCTCTTCCTGTTCCTGCAACGTTGGATATGCTCGCGGTATTCACTTTCAGCGTCTGTAGCTGCTCTGTAATCACATCCATCAACTCCTTTTTGATGTTTGCAACTGAGTTGGATAAGTAGTCCTTCAAGCTTTCACCTCCTGAGGCACTGGCAGTAGGGTTTTGAGGAGTCTCTGTAATCACTGCATAAACCGGTTGGGTTGGTACAGAGGGGTCTCTATTTTGGTTCTGATTCAGAGCTCCTGTTTGAATCGTTGGCTGTTGGCTCCAGTTGGTAGGGTTCCACTGTTGCTGCTGATTTGGCATGGAGAAAATTGGTTGGGACCATTGCTGTTGTGGTTGCACCATCATTTGAGGCATGGATGGTGGCCACTGTGGATTTGGTGCACTGTACTGTGATACTGGGGGCATCTGTTGGTAAGGGTAGGGAACAGTCCCTGGGACTGTATTTGGTGGGTACATCATTCCTGGCATCAGAGGAGGTAGGACTCCTCTTCCTGTATTCATCGCCAATCTAGCTTCCACTTCATCGTATAGTCTTGCACCTTCTGTTTGCAGCTTGCAGGGTGGCTGGTCTTTGCAGCTCCACAAACTTACGGACTTCTAGTTGTAATCCTCTGAGAAACACCCCCTTCTGAATGCCATCATCTAGATTATGGTTAGTCCATCTCTTCAGGATGGATTCCATTCGTGAGACATAGGCTTCTACTCTTTCTCTAGAGGACTGACTTAGGTTCATAAATTCCTCTCGCATCCGCTCTTCAAAACCTTCACGCCTGAATTTAGTGAGGAAGGCCAACTTCAGGTCGTCCCATGTGCCAAAAGTTCCTGCTGCTTGTCTCTCATATCACTGAAACGCCGCGCCCTTGAAAGTGGCGGGAAATATTGCCAACCAATGCTCAGGGGTTCTGGTATTGTTAGCCACACACGCTACCATAAACTCTGCTACATGAAGATCGGGGTCTTCATTGTACTCTCCCTTAAAAACTGGCAATGGAACTACATTCGCTGGCCTGTCATCAATATTTCCAGGATGGATCTGGCTTGGAAGTGGACCTCCAGCAGGAGGAGGAAGGGCTTGATGTGCCATTGGGACTTCTGTAAAGAGTTCCGCAAGGGCGTCAAAGGCGGCTTCTGCTGCGAGCTCGTTCTTGGCTCTGATTTTTGCTTTCTCTCTTCTCACGTACCTCTGGACTCGTTCTAACGCTTGCCTCTTTATTGCGTCATTCATCAGGGGGTTGGCTCCACTATGTTGTTAGTGCTCCACAGAGGGTTAACAGAAGGCTTCAGTCTCTGGAGGACTCTCTTGCCAACATTTCTTCTACTTCTTTCTTTTCAACGTCCCTGAATTCTGCTTTCATTCCACTGCACAGAGGAAGGTATTCAGTTCTGAAGGTGTCAAAATGCATACGTCTGAGCATTGTGGTGGTGCCATCATCATAGTAATGCCAACTTCTGATGGTCTCAACAGTGTATGTTGTGAAAAACACTCTGTCTACCAACTTCCAGTGGATTGCTAATTGAACAAACAGAAGATTATCAGTACACCAAGCATCCCATGTATCTTGCTATTGAGCATCCACGAACAAATTCCAACTCTTTTCCTTTTTGTCTTTGTGAACCTCTACAGACCAAGACTCCTGAAGCTTCTTCACAATCTCCCACTTGATGTTATTTGGAAACTTCTCAATGAATGCCAAATCTTCCATGGATGGTCATTCTCTCTGTTTCTGCTCTTCAGTTTATTCCCAAACAGTTTGCCACCAAGATGCAAGTTTCTTCTGCTTCAATAGGAAGAGGAAATTGTCCACCACATAGAGCATGCATGATGATGATGATGTGTTTCCGCCATTGTGGGATGAACTTCTTGTGGAAAGTGGTATTGATTATGAGAAATTTCAACTCTTCAGTGGAAGAAGGAACTTTACAAACATCCATTGAATTCTTCTCTTCTTGGCAATGCCATTTCCTTCATTTTCAGCCTCTTTTGGTGCTTGTTGATGGCAAGTTTCCCCGGCTGCACACCAAAAACATGGAGCCCCAAGAGGAACACCAAGGAAAAGGGAATTCTCTTGTAAGAAAATCTATCTTGTAACATCAACAAGCTTGTTTATCATGTTTCGTATGATCACAATGAGGAAAAGAACACCAGGCACAACAAATCTTCATACAGCATCATGTAGATCTCCCACGGATTTTATAGAATCAACCATATTCTTCAATATCTTCATAAAATCCATCAATAGAACAAAGAAAGAAAAAGAATACACCATCTTTGAATGGAAATACATCACATAGTATTCATCTTCAATATCTTCATAGTCTTCTCTCTCAATCTCTCATATATAATCACTCTGTTTGAGTAGAATTGGCTATCTCTGACTCTCTCTCTCTCTCTCCATCAATAATACATCATATCCTCACTACAATCTCTCAAAAATCACTCTCAATAATACTTCTTAGGTCGTGGATACCGCTCCCAAGAGGTATGTCTGATATGAAGAGTCACTAGAGCCACTACACTGTCCTTTCATAGCTCACTACTGTCACTTCACTCTAGTCTTCACTTGAGTCGTCAGCAGCTACTTCTTTCACTTCTTTAAGCTCTTTTGCACTTGTATTCACCTCTTTCCAAGGCTAGAAAAATTTCCCAAGCTACACTCTCATCCATCATAACACATACAGAAGCATACAGAACAGTCACAGAACAGTACCAGAACAGCTACAGTACAGAACAGAACAGAACAGAGATAGAACAGAAGCTCTACAGAAGACCTACAGAAGGTTACAGAAGGTCATCAAAACCACATAACTCATTCTCAAACCATTCCAAACTCTCACAAACCATTCAATAAGCTTTCACAAGTTCTCAATCTTCATCAATCAATACTCCATCCCTCCTTACAGAAGACAATTAGAACAAAACAGACCAAAACAGAACAAAACAGAAGGTATACAGAACCAATTAGAACCTATCAGAACATCACAGAACCACCAATAAACATCATAAACTTCCAAAACACAATCATTATTATCCAAAACACTCTCAAACCACTTCCAAACCAATCAATCATCTCATAAAATCAACCATTCAGCTCTCAAAAACAGCAAAAATTAGCCAAAAAACAAGTCATTTCAACACTCAACACATGATATCAGAGCCACCTCTTATCCCTTTAGGTTCCCCAAACCTCAGCTCAAACTAAGTGCACAAAAAAAGCTTCATTTTCCCATCTTGGTCTTTCAACCTCCATAGCTAGCTAACACCTGCGATCTTTTGCAAATTTTTTTCTTCATAAATTCTATTGACATTTACCATCATTTGACCTAGCTCAATACTATATACAATAGAGACCAATTCGAATTCTCTTTTGCACAAAATACAATGTTACTCACAATGTTATAAAAGATGTACACACTTACTAAGTTTATCTCTATGGGAAACTTCAACACAACTAGCCTCCAAAGAAAAATGTTAAATGTACTAAACGTGTGGTATTCCATGATGCAAAAATTAGACTTTTGCATTGATCACTCACATCCATAAGTTCTTATTCTCACCTCAGAACACATATGCCTTGAGAAACTAGCCTATCTCTACCTTGGGGCTTTGATTTTTCTCACATTTTCTAGAGGGATACCTTGATATCCCAAATGACTTAGCCTAAATCAAACTTGATTGTAGGTGAAGTGGGCAATATGTCCTTAGACATTGACATCATTTGGGTTAATCAATCCATTTCCTATAACATCAAGGAGTATTGGCATTTAATTAGATGCAAAGGCATCCTATTAGTTCCTTATGTTGCCATGAGCTCTTCTAACATGTGATTCCCTTTTAAGAGATATGATATGTTAATTTAAGGTTTTTTGTTAACAAAAATTTATCCTTCTTAAAGGGGGAGAAAGCATTGAGCTAAATAGACAATCAATGTGAGAAATTAGTCCTTACCTAACCATCTATCCAAAGTTTAGTATTTCAAGATATGGCTATTGATATTCATGTTTTCCATGGGTGGGATACCCTTTAAGGAGGATCTTTCACAAATGGTGAGATACACATTTTTTGGCAAGGGCTTTGTTCATGATTGGTTGGGTTTAGAGGGGACTGGTCTACTATCTTCCTTGGTTAGCACGCTTCTCCCTTGAAGCAAGAGAGAGCATGCCCTTACACCATCATAAGGCTATGCACTTAGTAAGAAGGCAATGCAAAGCATAAACAAGCTTAACGAGGAAAAATAAAAAACTAACTGAATAATGATGGAGATCACATAAGACTTACCCCAAAACGAGCTACCAAGAACACCTTGCAAGAGTGAAGCACCAACCAAGAGTGAGTGAATATCAAGTGCACATAATATGTGGGGTGTCAAGAATCACGTGGTGGGGAGACTTGCTTGAGTTGCGGCATCAAACACACACTGTATACACAAGAGGAAGCTCACTCAAGAACACAAGAAGAGAGATGGAGGCCAAAACATTTTCTTGCTGGTTTTTTCTTCTTCTTCCACACACTATACAATGTACACAAAGTATAGATAAGATACAACATAAAGGAAAGTGGCCTACTAAGTCAAATAGTACATAACCGACTACACTAATCGACTGGCGCTATGTCTTTGCCAGTTGTAGGTAGGTGTAACAAACTAAATATAATAAGTGATAAGTTAGTGGCCATGTGAGTATCATAATGACCACCAACGTGCTAAGTGTAGACGTGCGGACCCATCTAGCCAGGCGGTCTATCATTAATGTCCGCACGTGTTGAGCTTGCCATCTCAACATGGGGTGCCAAAAAGGGTTGCCCTTATATGGATACAACTCTGAGAGACCCTGATAAAAATTTATAAAGCAATATACAAACTTTTAACACCTCCTCTTGATACTCAATAATTTCTATGAGTAAACAGATGTTAAAATGATTAAAAGACTTCAACAAAATGCTAGATTCATGGTTGTCCCAATCCTATGCATAGACTAGATGTGCATGAGGGATAGCACAAAAAAGACTCCTCAATTCAAAGCATGGGATGAAGAAACAACTCCCCAATTCGAAGCATGGATCACTTACCAATGTCTAGGGTAGTCCAAGTAAGAGTTGCTCAAAGTCCATGAAGGCCATCCTATTCTCATCAATCATACATAACATTTGAAAGAGTACTCAATGTAGAAGCAAAAGCCAATCCCAAGCTGCTAATCAGATCGAGGACTAGACTCACAAATCAGCTCCCAAAATGTAGCAATGGATTCATTGAAGAAAGTGAGACAAAAGTACACCCAATAAGTACCACAGGCCTCAAGGGGAATGGTCTAATATTTCCTAGGAAGGCACTAGTTCCTCTTCTTGAAATACCACTTCATGTAATCCTCCCATTGATCAGTTAAACTAGGAAGTTGTCATCATGAGGTTGGAGAAGAAGCTCTTAGGTGGGGGTGGCCACATTGGGCCACCTCACCTTGGATGAAAGGCTTTTTCTTAGTAGCTATAGCTTGCAACATACCTTAATGGAAAGGATATTGATGTAGATAGGCTTAGATGATGGGTTTGCTCATGGCAAGGCAATGTAAGAGAATCATAGGATTCTCAACCATTAGAGAAGAGGATGACTTTGGCCTTGACCAGTTCTCCATTAGTGGAAGATTTTCACAAAGGAAAAACACCTAAAGTAATATGGAAAGGGATTGGGAGCCTACATGTAGAACTAGAGGAGTTTATTGACTAACAAATTATGATGTTACCCAAATAGCTAAGCACAGCCAAAGTAGCTTTGACTACTTCAAAGAACTTGCATGCAATACTCGAATGCAAGGGCCTGATGTTTATGTGCGCAATGGGGGGAGACAAATTGTGAATCGACACAAGCTCCCGACTTTGAGCACAGTAGGGTTTAATGTGGGGCTTCCTCAATCTTTTCTTTCTTGTCATTGGCCTTTCCACACTCTTTGTCCTGTGGCTCCCACTCATCTTCCATAGCGTGCTGCTACACTTCTTCCATGCATTCCTCGAGGAGAATGTGCGCGGGAAGATCGTCATCATAACCGGGGCTTCATCTGGCATCGGCAAGGTATGATCAACAACTTTTATTTTACAAAATTTCAATCATAGCTAGACAACTTTTAGCAGTTTGATGTTCACATGACTGATTTGCCATATGGTGAAAGGAAGATAAATACAATTAGTGACATTGCCAATGGGATAACATCAATTCCAGTAGGGATGAATCCCATATACAACAGTAAATTGTACAAGGCTTTGCTTACTTCCTAATTTGACTTGTTCACTTTCATACTACAGTAACATTTATGGATTTGCTAATGATTCCGAGTGAAGCTCTGTAGACATCCATCTTTTTTTAGCACATACATTAAACGTATCTAGGTAGGCTTTTGATAGTATGTCTAAACATAATTTGATCACACCTTCAAGTGTCCCTTAAATAGGAGCACACCACCTAGTTAGTCACAGTATGAATTACTTAATCTCTAAAAAGTGACAACACTAGCCGGGAGTACGTTGGTGTTCCAGTTTTCTCACTCTCAATGTTCAAAATGTGTGCTAATATTTCAAGGACTAGGATGGCGTGAGGTTTTCTCATCTAACATTCACTATGTGTACTGATATTTGCTGCATATGCAGGTTTCTATTTCAATAAGTAAAGCATCATCATCAAATGATGTTTCAAAGAAGTGTAAACGCCCCAAGGAGGAACCACAAAAAAAAGAGAGAAAGGTGTATAGTTTACCATGGCAGAAGCATGATGCTCCTATGGAATATCTAGAAGTTGGGGCAATGGACTCTACAAGAAGTAAATCATCTGCATGGAAATACTCCTCCCTAGAAGTATCTTCTTCAAATTTTGGACTAACTGACTACTATGCTATCACCACGGATTTTGGAAATACACATCTGAAGTTTGGTTGTGTAGCATCATTCTCCACAATAAGAGATACAAAATGTTGTATCTCCACAATGCAGGTCAAGCTTCAGCACCATCAATCAATGTTATGTGATTATACTGCAAGTTTTTTTGTCAAGTTTACCTTTAATCAATGCTTGCACCTCTAGAAAAGTAGTGGGGTACAAGAGTTTTAAGGTGAGGTGTCATTTGAGCAGATGTCTCTCCTAAAACACATCAATAACAGCAATCCACAAATGTGTAATGATGTTGGATATGTGTCCCAGTGTGCAGAAAATGGAGAGTTTGTTGGCTAGATGATAACATCAACGCTCCAAAATGGTGTAGTAGCTGGGCATTCTCCATGATGAGAGGTACATCATGTTTGAATTCCTTTTTAAGGATACATAGACACTTCTTGGTTATATCATGATACCCATCCATGATGTCCAAGTATGTAACAGTGGCACATCTGGAGGGTCCATTGCACCTAATCTTCAGCAACATCAATGCATGATAATTCCATTATCCACTCTCTTTGTGGGTTGGGAGCAGCTTCAGGGAGACACTTGACATCAACAGAGCTTGGGCAGTTGTTCCTTCATATCGGGTTTGCCTAGCTCCTTGGCTTCTCTGTCCCAATCCCCCCAAATGGCCTTGGGAGGCCTTGTATTCATGATGTGTGATGTCGGCTTTCAGCTCCAGCTATGTTGTTGAGCCCTTGGTAGTTCTTTAATGGTTCTAAATAATATAATTAGCCACACTTTATTTTTCTAGAAAAGGCTAAAGTGTTGAGTCAAGAGGCATTAAGTGGTGGGTAGGAAAGTCAAAGACAGAGCTCGAGGAAGAAATAGCAGGGCAGGGAGCTGATGTTTCATGTACAGAAAGTTATACAATAGAAAGGAGAGGGGTGGGTTAGGCTGAGGATAAGTAAGGATGGGCACAGCAAGTTGGGAGGGGTTGCCTTATGATTTTGTAAAACACTATTGATAGTTTTTTTTGTGATTCTATAGTATTAGGTGGTGTTAAGGTGTAACCAACTAAAAGCTTTGTATGTATGAGTGTATAAACAATGAATTTGGTTTCTTTATAATGCTATCAGTATATTAACTGCAAAATTTGCAACCATCATGTGAAGGATCGCAAACAGCAACTTTACACGGTGCTAATTTTAACTCTTCAAACAGGTTATGTGGTTGATGGAGTAGCAACACATGATTTGAAATTATTGATCCCTACATTGCTCACGTACCAATTTTCGCCAACAAAAATTTTAATTTTGATGCATAATCACTATCAAAATTGTGTCTAGGATAGCAGTTAACAACACAGTGCATGCCTTTCTCCTTTGAAGCACCCCCTATCATAGACCCTTTCAAAAAACATGTGGATAGACATCTTTGGGAGTATAGTCATTAGTGCAAACATCACTAGTGGAAATGGATAAGCTAAGGGTTGCAGGCTCACAGTGACATGTGGAAGAAGTAGGAGATGTATTCAACAGAGATGTTGTTGAATTCCATGATGCATAGAATCAGTAGGAGCAAACTAAAAAATGATCCCTTTTGTATCGACTTCTTGTAGCTTAATGAATTAATAAGAATCATTAGGCATATTGGATTTGAAGGAGTGGCTTCCTGAGTTCTCTTGAGACCATTTATGGATTGGTACTTTAGTTCACCTTGGATATTCAATAGTTAAGACCAATCTAATTTCTTGTGGAATATGGCTTGGTTGCACGACATTTTTTATTGGCATCATCATTTCTAATAGGAGTATCAATGTTTAGCTAGCATTTGAGAAAATGAAGACTTCTTTCTTGGAATCTTTGTCTTATCTTTTAGATGAAGCCTATGTGAACTTGAAACCTCACTAACGAGAGGCTTGCTCTATGTAGTAGCTTTTGCCTATGGAGTCAGAGTGGTCATGGTAGCAACTCTTCTAAATGCGGCAATGCCAACAAGGTGCTTGGAGAAGGAAAAGCATATCAAACCCTGGACTGCCACCACAAGGTATGTATCCTTATGAAAGAAATCCATAGAAGGTACAGCTCTTGCTACTTTGGTGCTCTTACATTAGATGCACCTCTTGCTACTTTGGTTGTAGCAAGCCCAATAAAAGGTTAGATATCCTATCTAAACAACTTGCTAAAACATTGAAAATGAAGAATTTAAGTTGAGGGTTTTGATATCCTATTTGCATGTAGTGGTAAGCTAAATCAATTTTACTTGGTATGATACTTCAATCTATTGGATTCCTATCTTGTGGGCAAACTCAACACTAGCATATGTGTTTGGTAAATCTTACTATTTGAGAGTCTAGATAACATTGCATATTCCCACAAGAGGATGCATTGATTTGGATGGGCATTACATTTATCCCCATTAGTAAGTATGATACAATATGGTTCCATGAGTAAATAATTTAAATATCATTTCATTATTTGTCTTGTTGTGGATAGGACTACATGGTTTGAAGCATACAACCAGTAGAGTAGATCTATGTTGTGGAGCTATGGGAGATTGCAATGCTTTTAGGATCAAAGGGAACTTAGGTAGTTTGCTAAAAATGGTAGGTCTTCTCTTGTTGCTATGAGCTTTTTTAGCTATGCATAGGTTTGAGCCTTTTGATATCCTTGCTGACTGTAAGCATGAAATGCATCTAGGGACAACATTGTTGGTGAAGCAGCAAGGATCATCATTTCAAAAAAAAGGAAGGGAGGCTTAGGAAGAGCCAACAAGACTTAACTTTTTTAAATGGTGGAGTAGATTCGAAGAGTATGACAACTCTAGACCTACCTTAGGTGCTATAGAACATGGTGAAGCAGAGAGAGTGTAGCGTTCAAGACAAAAAAAATTTAGTGGATTCAATCACAATTCTATTGCTAACAATACAACATTGTGAACAAATCGTGATTAGTTTTCTTAACATGATATATTAGTGTGGTAATGGCTTGTATTAATGGTTCCGACTAGTTTTCTTGTATAGGAAAGTTTTACTATATCTATGGTTTCAACTGGTTTTCTTATCTAGGAATATTTTACTAGATCATCAACTAGGAATTTTACAAATTTTCTATATATAAATATTTTACTAGATCACTAACTTGTAAAGTGTTCCACTTTTACTAGTTGAGACTTTTTCTAGATACTTTGGAAAATCTCTCTTTTTTTACTATATGGAAAAGCGTTTAAAGTTCCTTGTGAACCAACAGCTGGGAAGGATAACTCAAAAAACTACAACAATGAAAACAATTGCATTCTAAATCGGGATCTTGTTCTTGACTTTGTTGAGTAGCAGCAGCTATGGCAGTCGAGCAATAGTAGTAGCTCAAGGGAAGAAGAATCCTATGTCTCTAAAAAGAGGAATGCCTCCTAGGA
Source organism: Lygodium microphyllum (assembly GCF_053477565.2). NCBI lineage: Eukaryota > Viridiplantae > Streptophyta > Polypodiopsida > Schizaeales > Lygodiaceae > Lygodium > Lygodium microphyllum. Next base: position 48,993,771 of record NC_141138.1, on the reverse strand, counting down.
GTTTGTTCAATTCTATGTCACCCAATTCAGCGAGGTCTTCAAGATGATGAATGGGTAGAAGATGCTGGATGAGCAAATACACTGGAGGATCCCTTTTTTACGATGATGGACTCCCTCAGGTACAAATCATGCTGCCTAACAATCAATACTCCAAGGCCTTGGCAAATATCTTAGAACATAGATATGGCTAGAGGAGAGGAGAGCAGATCCTTACAGAGGGCAATACCTCTTTTGACCAAGACCTCCTCTCTATATGCTTAACTTGCATGGATGAGGATGGCAAGCCTTTGATAGATGATGAAATTAAGGACAACATGGTATTGCTGGTTTTTATGGCTTGCAACACAAGGATTGTGGTGTGGGTATCATGCTTGCACACCTTGGTCTTACTATTCACCATCTTTGATTGCTACTCTCGCCACTCAAGTTATATTCTATGCATGAAATCATGAGAAAGATGGTATGTTTAGATCGGTAATGGTAGCCCTCTCTCTCTCTCTCTCATGTTTGTTTTGCACTTCTTGTCCAATAAGTATCATTATATCTTTTCATTCCATGCCTCTCCAACAATCGAAAATTGCCAAGATTTGAAAGGACATATGCTAGCAAAAAATAAGAAATCATTGATTTTTTTCATTTTAGGTACTAAGAAAAAATTCCATTGAATGTGATCATTATGGGCATAGAACAGGCCCACAAACAGGTGGAAAAAGATCACATGCACATAACGATTCTCAACAATCCCTTCCAATGAGTTGTATCACTAGCCATTTATGGTCTTCTTCACCCATAGCACAACATCAATGCAAGTGTCTACCCCATCAACCAATAATAGACATGCATATTTGTTGACATCAAAACTAAGAAGGATAAGTTTTAAACCATTGCTTTCTAAGGAAAAAGTTGAAACGCACACATTACCGCACAAATCCAAGAAAATAGTTAAGTTATTGTGTGAATAGTTAATGAAACAATCAACGTTTTCCAATTTCTAAACACTCCATGCAAAACCCCTCTAAGCATATAGCTAATCCATAATATCTAGCAAGCATGGCACTTGTGGTATAGGAGATTCATGGGATATCATGACGATTTTAATCCCAATGCTTCACCATTGGTGCAAGTCAAGACAAGGATTATTTTGCAAGATACTTTAGTCTTTTTCTTATTTCCTCTATCAATCCTCCTACTACCTTAAAAATCATCCAGATTGGAGAAGGACCAATGAAAATACGAGTCAACAATGGTATCTATCTAAGGTGCAAAAAAGAGATTGAAACCATCTCTCATATGTTCATCAATAGTGGGAGAGCTCCTCTTGGGGAAACCTATAGAATTGGTTTGGTTGCATGGCAAGCCTATAAAGCTTTTTCATTTCTCCCATTTTGGTCTATCTTGTTTGTTGGTGTGTGTGACAAAAAAGTGCCCCTTTTTGAACCAAAGTAAGGTTAATAGATATTAGTCTTTTAATGCTTACATGGCAAGATTTGGTTGGTGATAAAGTAACCAATAACATTTCTTAAGATGTTTAGATACTTCTTTTGTGGTTCTTGCTTGAATTTTTTGGTTATTTTCCTATTGAATTGGATAGAATGGTGCCAATGATTACACTTATATGCAAGGTCTATCATTAAATATTCTCACATGTAAAGATTTTATGTTGTCTTCTTTAAGACTTCCTATTCATACTTGTACAAATTCTTTCTAGTTGAATGCATTTGGACTAATTTTTGCTAGTTTTGAAGGGCCATATAGCTTGCTCACACTATATTCTCTTCAATTCTTTCCCTTTTTGTTGCATTACCATAATCTTTAATTCTTGTTAGCATTCCCCTATGACAATGCTTTAAAGAATGTGCCAAGGGTTGAGGAGATACAAATATTCAAAATTTACATCAAGTTAACTTGATTAAATAGGTGAGGAGTTGCAAGTGGATGGTGCTTTTAAGAACTTATTTTGCTCTTGCCAAAAATGAAAAATAAGTGCACATGTCACTTATGAGCCAAAGTCATTAAGGTCAATAGAGATTAGTCTTTGAATGCTCACATGGAAATATTTGGTTGGGTCACACATGAACATTTATTAAGCTTTTTAGGTCCTCCTTTTAGGGTTTTTTGCTTGAACTTTTAGGTTATCTTTCAATAGGTTGGCTATTCTCATTGTTCTTTCATACATGATCGAAGGTTGTGTGTTCTTACATGCAAAGATCTTGCTTTATTTATGTGCATACCTCCTCATTCAATGCTTTTTACTACTTCTCTTCCTTTCTTTTACAATTACCTTTTATGTACCACATCCACATTTGAAAGGAACAAAATGCTTGTTTGTATTATATTCTCTAATTTATTTCTCTCTCCTATATATGTCAAGATCATAGCCAATATTTTGGCTTATTAGTATTGCCCTAAGGCGAGGCTTTAAAGCATCCCTAAAGGGATTGAGAAGATACATATATTTACATTTTACATTAGGTTAACTTAGCTTAAGTGATTATGTAGGTGAAGTGAATGGTGCTAAGGAAAATACTTATTTGGTCCCTTTGCATCCCTTAGTGTTCCCTTTTAGCCTAGTCTTGAGAGTTTTGCAAATTCGCATCTTTTTTTTTGCATTTTTGTAAATATATAAGAGCTATTGCTTGCTGCACTCCATGGAGAGTGCCTTCACATTAGTGTGCAACATTATGCACCTAAGAGACTCTCTTACATCCATGTCGATTGTCATTTAAGGTTGTAGCATTAGATGTAGTGCTTCACACCAACAATCACCATCTCTCTTATCTCCTTGTCTCTCTTGTTGCTCTGTCCCCTTTTGTTATGCTTCCACTTGTACAACTCAAAGACCTTTCTTAGTAAGCATTGAAAAATGGTAAAAACGACTCAAACATGTCTCTACAAAGACAAATGTGCTTTTATTCACTTTACATTGACAATAATCTTGTAATGCATGTTTCACACCTAGGTAGCCCTTTAGTTTCGAACCTTGAGATCTAGGAAAATTTACATGCACCATGAATTACTTTTAATATGCAAACATTTAACTAATAAACTCCTTGTGCAATGACAAATAAAGGAGAGTTAATATATTAGAACCCAATCACACTTGCACATACCTAAAAATCTTTTGATAATTGCTAAGAACTTGGATGACAACAAATGAAATACATATTCTATATATTATTTACAGCTTTGCCTTGGGGATCTCTAACCAACAAGAAGGCTCCCAAGCTTATGTGGCACAAGGAATAGAAGCTTAGTATTCAAGAAAAAAGAGGACTTTTTCTTGAAGGGTGAATGGGGATTATAATTATTTTCTATCGTCACACACACACACACACACACACACACACACACACACACACACACACACACACACACACGCACGCACGCACGCACGCACGCACGCACACACGCACGCACGCACACACACACACACACACTCTCTCTCTCTCTCTCTCTCTCTCTCTCTCTCTCTCTCTCTCTCTCTCTCTCTCTCTCTCTCCATTAAACATAGGATTTGATCATGTAAAGGGTAAAGATGGGTGTTTGAAAAATTCTATATGGCTCTCTCTCTCTCTCCCCCTTTTCCTATAGAGAGAGAGAGATGCATTTCTTTTTCAATTACACATGTGAAATGATATGTTATTTTAATAGTTGTACATGTCCATGCAATATGTACATACTCTAAAAACATCCTCAAATGCACATACACTATAAACAAAGAGTTTAGTTTCTTTTTTTCAATTGTAAATATGGACATACAATGTATACATACTCTAAAACCACACACAAATACACCTAGGCTATTACAATATATGAATAATACATGCATACATATACATGTATGTGTGCACACATGTGCAAATACATACACACATGTATGCATACATGCATACATGTACACATGTAAACATATGAGTGAGATAAAACGAGAGAGAGAGAGAGAGAGAGAGAGAGAGAGAGAGAGAGAGAGAGAGAGAGAGAGAGAGAGAGAGAGAGAGAGAGAGAGAGAGAGAATGGATACACACTTATAAAACACACACTTACAAACATGCATATATGCACATATGTAAATACACACAAATATATATACATGCAATGCACACACACATATACATACATGTATATATACATGTGTACACATGCCTCACACATGTGCACATATGAGGTAAAGAAAGATGGGAAACAAGAGGATAAAGAAAGGAAAGGAAATGAAAATGATGAGAGGGGGAGAGAGGACACATGTTCATGAGACCATATAAATAGACACACATATATTATGCACTTGCACACATTGTGTGTGTGTGTGTGCATGCACGCGTGCGCGCATTAATCACACATACATACACATGCATATATGTGTGTGTTATTAGAATGTACTATTATAATATCTATATAAGATATTGCAATAACACATATACTTATATCTATATGTATTATCATATTTAATATGCATAATAGATAATAACAATAATAATATATATGATCGTAAATCCATAACCTTATATCAAAATGTGATGAAACTTCACACCCGCACTCGTTGGGTGGCTAAGAGCCCTTTTTTTTTTGAAAAAAAAGTGCCTGCAGACCCCTGGTTCGAAGTCTGGCGCCTGGAGCCACTTTCCTGCTCTAGGTGCCAGACTTCAGACCAAGGGTCTGCATGCACTTTTTTTTCAAATTTTTTTTTTTGGGCTCTTAGCCACCCAACGAGTGCGCATGTGAAGTTTCATCACATTCCGATACAGTTTAGTATTTTAAAAATTATCCCACACCAAAATTATGGATGGATTGATAATTGAGAAATCAACATTGTGACTACTGGCCCTTAGAAACTTCGCACCACATAAACTATACAGAGGCATTAGGAGTAAAGTCTACAACAAGAAATGGCAAATTTTTGCATGTTATTCCTATTGAAATTGACAGTGCTAACAAAAACTGTAAGTAACAATTGAAAATACAGCGAAGATGCACAGTCAAAGTTGAGAGCGAAGGACAATGGTAAAATTTTAATTCATATTTTAAGGACACATACAATAGTTTTGCATTGGGACATAGCCATATGTCCAATGCACGAGGATAACACTATGCCAAAAAAGATAACATTGCAAACTGTGTTCATTCCATTGGAACGAATGTATCCTTCATTGCTTGAAGATTTCTTACAAGTTGGAAGTCCTTGGGAGTGATGCGCTTTGCATGTATTGCACAACGTTGAGCATCAGTCATCAAGTCAACTAAATAGGCCTTTGCAGCACACTGTAAAGCATGAATACATTCTTTTGTGAAGTGATCAGGTCTATCCTGACCTTGTACCAAAAACCACCTCCTGCTTTCTGTGCGGTAGAGGTCTTGCACAATCTTGCGAAAAAGCCTCGAGAAGCTCGCCTTCGGAATGATGAGATCAAAAGAGCTTTGATACATTCTAATTTCTCTCAAGGCCACTATACCTGGCTTCCACTTGCATTTCTTGTGGGGATGCTGAGGAGGACCCTTGTGAGGGCGACTTGAGGAAGGTGGATTAGGTTGAGAAGGGGGTGCATCTGAGCTACTAGATGCTCCAAGGGGCTGAACACGATATGGGGCTCTAAGCGGAAGCTTATTTGCAACTGCCTTAGACCTAGCCATCTTTCCTGCACAAGAGATGTGAGAACTCAATGAATAAGATAGAAAGTGAAACCCTCTTTTATATAACCCTAAACTGTGAGACTCATTCACATAGATGCACACTCTCTCTTTCTCTCTTAAACTATGAATTGCATTCACACTGACTCACATTGTTCATCTTACTATCTTAACTCTTTTCAACCCATTTGCTACCTTGTTGAAGCCTTGTTTCTAGCCACTTGGCATGGTTTTCTTTGGCACTTGAGGCTTCATAACGCACTCTCCATCATGTCTGTAGCCGATTCATCAACACTTTCATTTGCTCTCTTTTGCGAGAGTTTACTTTCATCCGCTAATATAATCCTATACCACCAAGATAGCAATTGGATCATTAGATTGCTACCATTCACCCCTCCAACATGATCAGTTTTTCTTTGGTATGCACCACACGCTATCCAATGTGAATTTTCCATCCCTTGTGTGGACCAAATTCCAATGCTTCTCTTTTCTGCAAAGTATGGCCCATGTGCCTCAAGGATATGCTACAAAGACACATATCACACATGAATAAAACTATGGTCAATAGTTTATACAATTCATAAAATTTTAAAATATTAACTTAGTACGCACCATGTAATGTGTGATAGAGCTTTTGCCCCATGCTTCCACCATGTTTTCGTAGAAGCTATGTACAACATTGATAAATTCTTGCTTATCTTCATTATTAAACACCATCTTGCGAAGTAAGGGAGCCAATTTGTTAAGAATTATCCAAACCTTAGCTTTGGCCAATCTTTTTTTTCCTCCATTACTTCGATCAGGAACTGCAAAATGTAACTTTTTCCACCCATCGTAGTCCTGCGGCCTATGAACCATGACATTCCCTTCCTCATTGATGGGTACTAAGAGAAACTTCTTAGCCTTTGCTCCTCCAAAGCAAGGATTTTTTGGCAAGTTACCAGATTTTCTTGATCTCTTCTCATCTTTTTCAATCAGCACTTGATGCTTGTGTAGCCCAATTTTTGATAGCACTCGCTCCACATTCCTACACGTTGCAATGGCTTCTTTTTCTGGTTACATCCTATAAGCAAAGCAAATGTATTCATATACAAGTTTCTCCATGATTCTGACAAAAGCATGCAATGAACAAATGTGAATAGGATCCAAGGGAATGTTGAAGATGGGCTTCCAAGTGGGATCTTCTCTATTGCGTGTCGGTGCAACACTTATCACCTTTCGCCAGTTCTTCTTTCCGTCCTTTCCTTCCACCCTCTCTATCAAGTAATATAGGCATGGATTCTTTATATTTGCACCATTAGAGATTCCACACATGCATTTTAAAGTTTTCAAGTCTCCTGCAAGATGCCATTCAACCAAATATTGACCATACCCTTCAACCGAGAGCATCTCACCATGTTCTTGACAATCGATGATGCTTGGAATGCTTGTGTGCATAAAGAATAGCTACAACACCTCAAATGTTTCCTTAGGAACTTCAAATGCAACGAGCCACCACACATGGCGCTCAGATTGAACACTAAAGTTTCCTGGGTTATTCTTGTCGAATTGTAAATCTCTATTCATCAGAGTTACACTAACTCTTTCAAGCTTTACTCCTTTGATGACCTCACTTTCATCTAATTTTATATCAAACTACAATTTACCATTACATTCCTCAACAGAACTTCACCTCATATGCATTTTTGGTCCCAACCTTCAGTGTTTTCACACATTGAACATGTGTGGGATCTCCTATCAACTCCAAAACCTTGTATTAAGTTGCCGTCGGGGCTCTATTAACTTTGAAGGTTGAAGAAGAGGCACGATTCTATTTCTCTTCAGCACACGACCAAACCCAGTCTTCACACCTTTGAATATCTTTGAGTAAGTCGTTGTGCTAATGCCGGCCCTGTCACAAATAGATTGTGCATCCACAGCTGAAAACTCATTTGAAACATCTTTTAATGTGCACTCAATCACCTTTTCCTTCACAGCCTTAAACTTAAAATTGCTCAAATTGTTTTCCAGTATACTTGCCTTCATCAATCTACTAATACACGATCCAACCTCACCCTCACCTAGGTTCTCTTTCTGAGCTACCTTACATGCTTTGATACGTCGCTTCCACTGGTCATTATTCATAATTAACTCATTGATTGGATTCTTCTTTCGTTTGCGCTCCTGTGTTAGCTTGCTGTTGATCTTTCTCAAGTCTTCCAATTGTGCCGATACCAATGTCATGGATAGAATCCTGCATTGAAATAATTTGATTGTTTTGTTGAATTACAGTGTCATTCAGTTGTACCACTTGTCCTATGAGCTGTTGTATATGAAGTTGATGTGTCGCGATCACATCATGGCAATTTTTAATGGTTGCCTGGCAAGTTGTAAATACTTTGAATGCCTGATCATTGAGTCGCCTAGTATAATCAAGTAACCCATTTTCACCCTCACACACATACTTTAGCAAATTTGTGATTCTTGAGAAAGTTAGAGGTCTATTGTTTAAGGGGTCAATTGGATAGATTCCCCCCATCAATCCACAAATCCACATGTTTCAATCCCATTAGCCTGTAACTCTGCAAAACCTGAGGGTTGACACTGGTACGCTGGGTTCTTTTGAATAATGGGGCATATTCAATCTCTACCTCAATATGCAGCTCCTTCTTTCCTGTATTCATTTTACTATTAATAGAAACGGGGAGCCTACTTGGTTGTCACAAGAAGTAGAGTGGAGATATACAGAGAGGCACACAAATGTGCCAAGGGAAAGGAGGGTGTAAGTAATTCACTCTGTTAATGAAGGTTGCATAAACACAGAGAAGAGGTCACAATAGAGCCATGAGAGAGTATAGATATGGGGGGGAAATAGCTCAGAGGGTAGGGATGTCCAAGACTTTTCGTATTTTAGATATTTCTATTTTGCATCCAAAAACATCTCTAAAAAACACGAAATTTGACCAGTTGACCAAAAGATAGGATATAAAAAGTCCCCAAAATATCTTAAAAGGAACTTCCAAAATTTCATTTTCGTTGTGCTCGATTAAAAAATCAATTACCTCGTATCTACTAATCATTTTGCATTGAAAATGAAGCACCACACTCTCGTAACTAACTCCTTTTTGAATATAAAATTTGGTTGAAAAGACTTCTTCAATGAGGAGAGAGAAGGAATCTGTATATATTTGTAGATAATATAAAAAAGGCAAAACAAGATTGCAAAAGTGGAGAGAGAGGAGGATTATTTTACTATTCTTGTCTCCTCTTTTCCTTGTTTTAAGGAGGAGAGAGGGGGGGACTAAAAGGCCCATTTGTGAGTTCATTTTTTTCCTAATGCTCCTTTTCTCCCCATCGGAGTGCTGCGTTGCATGTAAACTACGATCACGATGTGCACGATTTTGCCAATCTTTCTTTTTGCATTAAATATCCAAAACTAGTTGAAAGAGCCACTTGTTTTTTTTCCATGACACCCTATTCTAGAAGTTTCCATAGCTTTTTAGGATATTTACAATAAATAATATAAAAAATATACTAGTTTTGTCCAAAAATCTAGTTTTTTTGGACCATCCATACTATAGACATTGACACTAATGACTAGTATGGCACATAACTCTTGTTCACATAGTAACTTTTGTGATGGGTGGCTACAATCCTTGTCAATTTGGAAAAATGTCGGGTTATGATCCTCGGGTCTTTTTGCTCTAGATCTTCTTTATTTAATGATTTTAGAGTTCTTCAAGTCCATTCTGTGAGAAGTTAGGAAGATTTTAAATTAAAGTTGGGATATCACATCCTCTCCCCCTTAGATGAATCGAGATGTCCTCATCTCAAATGAAATTGGGGATAGTGGTTACATAGTGATTCATGATCAATCCAAGTGGCATCCTCTTCAGGGTAGTCTTTCCATTGGACAAGATATTCTTTAAGGGTTTTGCTTCTTAAAATGTTCTCTCACATATCAAGTATCTTTTCTGGTTGAAGTTCGAGGATTCTTTGACTGGGCATTACAATTTATTGGTCATTTAGTACATGGTTTGGGTTAGAAACATATGCTTTCAATAGACTAACATGAAATACATTATGTACTTTCAAGTTGTTAGGGAGTTGTAGCTTGTAAGCATTTGGTCCTAGACGCTTTAGCACCTTATATGGCCCACAATACATGACTTAGCTTCTTGAATTCTCCCAAAGATAAGGAACTTTTCTTTGGGTGAACTCGTAAGAAAACTGTCACCTTCTTTGAAGATGTGTTCTTGCCTTCGTTGATCGGCATATGCCTTCTGTTGATCTTTGGCGGCTTGAATATATTGCCTTATAGCTTTCACTTTTGCTGATCTGTTTCTTTCAGCATTTGCCTAGATGCTTCTACCATGGTGTAAGACAATATTGCCCATATAGTGCCTGAAAAGGAGTCATATGAATACTTTGATGGTATGATGCATTGTAGGAAAATTCAACTAAGGGTAGGTATTGGATCCACTATTTGGGTTTCCTATTACAATAAGTCCCCAGTATTGGATCCATTATTTGGGTTTCCTGAAAAGGAGTCATATGAATACTTTGATGGTATGATGTATTGTAGGAAAATTCAACTAAGGGTAGGTATTGGATCCACTATTTGGGTTTCCTATTACAATAAGCCCCCAGTATGTCCTCAATAACTTGGTTGATCCACTTTGTTTGACCATCGGTTTGGGGATGGTAAGTAGTACTGAGGGCTCCTACAGTTTCGAACAAACTCTTCCAAAAGTTTGAGGTGAAGAGATAATCACGGTCTTTGATGATTCTTTGGGGTAATCCATGTAACCTAAAAATTTTCTTAATAAAAATACTGGAAATATTAAAAGCCTTGTAATTGGTTTTTACATGAATAAGTTGGGTAACTTTTGTTATCATATCAATGACTACCATTATGGAGTTATATCCTCCTTGTACCAGGGGTAAATCTAACTAGGAAGTCCATACTGATATACTCCCATTTCATTTGAGGGATGTCAAGTGACTGGAGCTTTCTTGGCATCTTGACACACTTGGCCGTAATTCGTTGATAGTTTAGGCATTCAGTGACATACTTGAGTACATGCCCTTGAGTCTTTTCTAGTAGAAGCTTCTTCTGACTGTGTTAAGAGTCTTAGCATAACCAGGATGACCCAAAATTGGACAATCGTGAGATTCCCAAAGTATTTTCCTCTTGAGTTCCTGACTTGTAGGAATACATAGTCTTGTCTTGTAATAGGCAAGTTTCCCATTTATGGAAAAATCCTGATACTTAGTCTTGGGTTTTGGATTTGAATCCTTGACAGAAATGTCTCTTAACAAGTTATGATAGCTTGAATCCTTCACTGCCTCTTCTTTATGTTGAGATATCGAGCTCCACTCGTGATACGCCAGGGTGACCGTTGTATATTTATGTCACCGACTTGTCAGTTGCAGACGCGGTTGGTACACCGCCCATGAATAATAGCTACATGATAGCTATCCTTATCTACTCTAGTTTGTGGCTCAGTTAGTATGCCACCTTAGTTAGTTGAGTTTGGTTTGAGACCCATATATAGGGTTCTTCTATTTCTTTGTACTTGTGTTCTTTTGGCTTACACAACTAAGAAGAGGAAAACTGTTTTCAGCCTCCACCCTTGTGTGTCTTCCCCCATTGTGCAAGCAAGAAAGCTTCAAGCGAGACTCATTCCTTCTCTCCCACAATCTTGACATGGTATCAGAGCCTTGTTCGTGGTAAGGAGCTCAAGAAAGCAAGCCAAGCTCGCGGTGGTCTGGTAAGAGGAGCAGTGTTGCTTTCATTTCCTGTTTTGGGAGCAGATCTCTGCAGGTAGCACAGCCGGAAATTGCAGGAGTGCATTGTCTCCGGTTGAGACGCCCTTCGCGGTGAAGCAAGAGGGCAGTATATGCTGCGGGCGAGGGCTTTAGCCCTCGGCGACCTTGTTTTTTTGATTTGAGGCCATTTCGGGGCCTGTTTTGCAGACGGAAGTTTTCTGCACGCACTCAAGAAAAGGCTCAGTTTTATGCTGTGCGACCACTGTTCTACAGGTCGGTGAAAAGTGACTGTAGAAATTGCATCGTATGCTTGTGCGCAGAGACATTGGGAGTTTCAGAATCATCCTTGGTTCCTGTTTATGCAAAATCGTCACTAGGAAGTGACTGTGTGGTCAAATACCACTTTCGCCAGTTTTGCAGATTTGCCCTTGTGAGGGTGAAGCTGTGTTTTTTGCAGTGACAGAATTTCTTGCAGTATTCTGTAATGGCGTCTGATTCTCTTTCACAGATTGTCACTGAAAAGCTTGACAAGAACAACTTCCAGGCATGGAAGTTTAGAATGACGAATTTCCTTATGGGAAAAGGATATTGGGAATTTGTTGCAGGAAATGAAGAAGAACCAGTTCTTCCTGATGTTCCCAATCAACAACAAATGCAGGCATTTAAAACATGGCATGAGAGAGCCAGGAAAGTTATGTATTGGCTGTCTATCAGTATTTCAGACTCTATGATTGTGCATATTCAGGATGCAAGTACGCCAAAGGAGGCATGGGATACTTTGTCAAAAATGTATAGCACAAATACGCAAGCCAGGAAAATGCAGCTCAAGCAAGAGTTGCATAATGTGCAAAGAGAAAGTATGAGCATCAACGACTACCACATGAAGGTGAAGAAGATTGCAGATGCACTTGCTTCCATTGGGTCGCCAGTGGAAGATGATGATTTAGTTTCCGTGACCTTGAATGGTCTAGGAAAGGATTATGCACAGTTTCGGACATCCATTTCAGTTCGTGAAAGATTTCCTGATTTTGAGGAGTTGATTGCTCTTCTAATTTCTGAGGAACAGAGAAATGGTGGTGCATCTTCTTCAGGAGGAACTTCAAAAGAAGCTGTCTTCTACTCAAATGCTGGAAGAGGTAGAGGCAGAGGTAGAGGAGGCCGATTTGGAGGCCGTGGCAGAAATCAGAATATGCAGCAAACTCAAGAAAACCAGTCCTATGGAGGAGGACGTGGTAACTCTAGAGGCAGGGGGAGCCAAAGAGGTCGTGGTGGATGGCAAAGAGGCCAAAATGCAAACAGTAATGTTGAATGCTACTATTGTGGTAAAATGGGTCATATGGCTAAAGACTGCTATAAAAAGCAGAATGACATCATGAATGGAAAACTGCAACAAGGGAATTATGCATCTTCTAGTAGACAGGGTGATGACAGAAATGAGCATTTGTTCATGGTGCAGCACATGAACAATTCTATGACAAGTGCAGAAGAAAGCAATGATGTATGGTATGTTGACTCAGGTGCATCAAACCACATGACAGGTCATGCAGAATGGATGGAGGATGCAAGGAAAATGGAAAAACCAGGATTTGTGGAGACTGGTGATGATACTGCACATCCTATTGTGCAGATTGGAAAAATTCCCTTGTCTATGCAGGGTGGGAAAAAGAAATACCTGTCCGATGTATTTCATGTCCCGAATATTACCAAGAATCTGGTTTCAGTTGGTCAAATGGTTGAACAGGGCTTGCAGGTCAGATTTAATCCTCATGGATGCTTTGTTGAGGATATGAAAAATAAAGGTCGCTTGATAGCAAAAGGAAAGAAGAAGGGCAGAATGTTTACATTGGATGCAGACATGTCTGAATTGAGTGCAGCAATGTTTGCACATGGGACCGGTGTAGTTGCAGATATTGATATCTGGCATAAACGCATTGGTCATGTTAATGTACAGCGACTTAAATCAATGCAGGCCCAAAATATTGTTGCAGGATTGCCCAAATTCAAGGTTGCAGAAATGCATAAGGTATGTGAAGCCTGTCAGTTTGGAAAACAGGCAAGGAAACCATTTCCTAGACATGTTCAAGAGAGTGAGAAGCCATTGGAATTAATTCACTCTGATGTGTGGACAACTAAAGCTGCATCTCTTGGAGGCTGTCATTATTTTGTCAGTTTTATTGATGACTATAGCAGAAAAGTTTGGGTGTATTTTATGAAAAAGAAAAGTGAAGTTTTTGGGCATTTCAAAACTCTTAAAGCTATGGTTGAAAAAGAAACAGGCTTGCAGATAAAATGCCTAAGGTCAGATGGAGGGGGAGAGTACCTCTCAAATGAGTTTGCAAAGTTCTTGCAGGAGCATGGCATAAAGCAGCAATATTCATGCAGTTATACCCCACAACAAAATGGAATTGCAGAAAGGAAAAACAGGCATATTGGAGAGGTATCTCGTGCCATGCTCAATGAAAAAGACTTGCCAGATTTTTATTGGGCTGAAGCAGTTGCTACAGCAGTCTACATAATGAACAGGACTCCCACTGCAGCAATACATGGAATGACTCCAGAGGAGAGGTATACTGGTAGGAAACCAGATATTTCTCATTTGAAAATTTTTGGTTGCATTGCCTATGTACATGTGCCAGATGAGCTGAGATCCAAGTTGGATCCAAAAGCTGAGAAGTGCATCTTTATTGGTTACTCTCTGCAGCAAAAAGGGTATAGATGCTATAACCCTTCTACTCGTAAGTTTACAGTGAGCAGAGATGTTGTTTTTGATGAGATGAGTAGCTGGTATAGACCAGTAAATGTGATTGATGATGAAGATGCACAAAATGGTAATGCTACACAGAATTCACAGCAGCAGTCACAAAATATTAGTGGACCTGGAGCGTCCTCTAGCAGTGGTTCACATTCTTCGCCATGGACAGGCAGATTGAGATCAGGAGAATCTTCTCAAAGCAATGCAGATAGTGGTATGCAGGTATCACGAAAAGGAAAAGAGAAGGTTGATCAGCCCATGTTTGATGTGAATGCAGGTCACTCTTATGTGGATGGTGAATCCAGTGGCTCAGAACAGAGCATTGATGATGAGTTGGGTATTCCTTCTATTGTTACACCTGGAGTAAGGAAGACCAGGGATGTTTTGAGAGCACCTGGGAGTGAACCTACTTTGCGCAGGTCTACAAGAGCTAGGTATCCTGTGGATAGGCTGAAATATGATGGATTTACAGCCATTCACTATGCATATATGGTCAAAGTGATACAGGAACCAGAACCCACATCTTTTGAGCAAGCCATGGGAAAAGAAAAATGGGAGAAAGCCATGGATGAAGAAATGGATGCCTTGGAAGCAAATGCTACATGGGAGTTAGTACCTTTGCCTAAAGGTAAGAATGCAATTGGCTGTAAGTGGGTTTATAAGGTGAAGCACAATGCTGATGGTTCTGTGAACAGATACAAGGCAAGATTAGTAGTCAAGGGGTATGCACAAACATATGGCATTGACTATGAAGAAACATTTAGTCCGGTTGCAAGGATGGCAACCGTAAGAGCAGTCATTGCTATGGCTGCATCAAAGGGATGGTCTTTACATCAGATGGATGTAAAGAATGCCTTCTTGCATGGTGATTTGCAAGAAGAGGTCTATATGGAGCAGCCACCAGGTTATGTGCATGCTGTTCATCCTGAGTTTGTTTGCAGGTTGAAGAAAGCCTTGTATGGCTTGAAGCAAGCACCTAGAGCATGGTCTGACAAGATAGGACAGTATCTTGTCACTATTGGCTTTCAGATTTCCAAGGCAGATTTCTCACTTTATGTGAGAAAAACAGAGAAAGGTATTATGCTGCTTGTCATCTATGTTGATGATTTGATTATGACAGGTGACAGTGATGAAGATATCCTTCATGTGAAAATGCTATTGAAGCAGAAGTTTGAGATGAAGGATTTGGGAGAGCTGCGTTATTTCTTGGGCATTGAGGTGATTAGATCACCAAGTGGGATACAGCTCTTGCAGAGGTAGTATGGATTGGACATGCTGTCCAAATATGGGATGACAGGCTGTAAGCCTATTTCAGTTCCTTTGGAGCAAAATGTGAAGCTGAGCACAGATGCAGGTGAGCTTCTAGAAGACCCTACTATGTACAGACGCATAGTAGGAAGTTTGATTTATATGACTATTACCAGGCCAGATTTGAGCTATGCTGTTGGATTGGTAAGTCAGTTTATGCAGGCTCCAAGGAAACCACATTTGGATACGGCTAGACGCATACTTAGGTATGTGAAGTCCACATTGCAGTATGGACTATTTTATGAGACTGGGGTTCAGATACAGTTGCATGGATACACTGATGCTGATTGGGCTGGTAGTATTTCTGATAGACGATCTACCAGTGGATATGTATTCTCTTTTGGGAGTGCTGCAGTCACTTGGAGCAGCAAGAAACAGCCTACAGTTGCCTTGTCGAGCACAGAGGCTGAGTACAGGGGTGCAGCAATGGCTGCATGTGAGGTAGCTTGGTTGCATAAGCTACTTTATGATATGCATCAGTCTACAGATGGGCCAGTTGTCATTTATTGTGACAACATGAGTAGTATACACTTGGCAAATAACCCAGTCTATCATGCTAGAACAAAGCACATTGAGGTGCATTATCACTATGTGCGAGAGAGGGTTTTACTAGGTCTTATTGATCTAGTTTATGTCAGCACAGAGGATCAGGTAGCTGACATATTCACGAAGGCATTGGGCGCAGAGAAGCTGCGCAAGTTCAGAGACCTGCTTGGTGTGCAGGAATTGGGATTGAGCTCGAGGGGGAGTGTTGAGATATCGAGCTCCACTCGTGATACGCCAGGGTGACCGTTGTATATTTATGTCACCGACTTGTCAGTTGCAGACGCGGTTGGTACACCGCCCATGAATAATAGCTACATGATAGCTATCCTTATCTACTCTAGTTTGTGGCTCAGTTAGTATGCCACCTTAGTTAGTTGAGTTTGGTTTGAGACCCATATATAGGGTTCTTCTATTTCTTTGTACTTGTGTTCTTTTGGCTTACACAACTAAGAAGAGGAAAACTGTTTTCAGCCTCCACCCTTGTGTGTCTTCCCCCATTGTGCAAGCAAGAAAGCTTCAAGCGAGACTCCTTCCTTCTCTCCCACAATCTTGACACTTTAGCCATTTCTATGAGAGGGTTACTAGGCATTAAAATCATTGTGGCAAGAGTTCCAGCCCTAGAGCATTGTTTTAGGATTAGAGCATTAAGGAATGCTTTACAGCTTAGGGCATCTATAATCACATTCTCCTTGCCTAGTCTATACTTGATGTTAAAGTCAAATTCTTGCAAGGTCTCAATCCATTGGGGTTGTCTCATATTGAGATCTGGTTGAGTAAAAATACAATTTAGGCTTTTATGATCAATGACTAGAGAAAACCTATTACCAAGCAGGTAATTTCTCCATAGTTTAAAGGCATGAATTACAAGTAACTCTAGATCATGTGTGGCATAGTTTCTTTCGTGGATCTTTAATTTTCTTGAAGCGTAGGCTATTGGATGTCCTTCTTGCATAAGCACACAACCCAAAGCAAGAGAGATTGTGCCAGTTATGACTTCGAATTCTTTGCTGAGGCCAGGTAGCCTTAGGATAGGGGCGGTTACCAAACTTTGCTCAAGGTCCTCAAAGCTAGATTTTTCACCGAACGTTAATGTAATGATGACATGCTTTTTGAGAAGGTCAGTGAGAGGTGCGGCGATTGAGGCATAGTCTTTAATGAAGACTCTATACCAACCCATTAGCCCTAGAAAGCTTCGCACTTCCTTGATCATTGTTGGGAGTGGCCAGTCTTGTACATCTTGAACCTTGGCAGGATCCATTGAAAGGCCATCTGCCAATACTATGGTTCCTAGATATTCAATCTGCTTCTTAAAGAAAGCACACTTCTTCTTTTTAGCATACAGTTTGTGGGCTCCCATTGTTTCAAGAACTATTCCTAATTGTGGTTCATGGTCTTCTTCATTCTTGGAATACATTAGGATATCATCAAAGAAGATGAGGATGAAGTCATCAAGGTAGGGTCGGAAAATGTATTGCATCAACTTGTTGAAGGTGGAAAGATCATTTTTAAACCCAAATGACATCACAATAAACTCATAATGAATGTTGTTTCATGGAATTCATGCAAGAGTTCAAGAAAGGCACTCATCACAGGGAGGCTATACGAGATGGAAGCAAGATCAAGATCGATTCAAGACAACAAATTTGATATCAAAGGTATACTATATTGCAATTCTATTCCAAGTACAAATCCAAAGCCAAATTACAAAACCAAAGCTCAATCAAATCAAACCATGAACATAAACTTTGCATCCCTAAACCTATACTTCAACAATGCATAAAAAGTCCAAACTCTTTAATGATAAAAGAGACTATCTCGATGGCAATATGCGAGCTCCAATCTGAAGCAATCTATTCTAACTAGAAAGACCTCACTAAGATTAGGTAGCTTCTCAAAGCATATTGTTGATATTAAGATTAAATGCATCCTTTTTGTTACAGATCCTATGAACAAGAACCATATCTACTTTGGGCTTGAAGAGAGCAAACTTGGCTCTTGCACGAATCTTGGCTGAAAATCTTAGAGAAGTAGTCATGGACCCAAAATAAGTTATCAACATCATAAATGATTTTTTTACCACTCTCATTTATAAGAAGGAGGAGCAATTCCCTCTCCTTTTTTTTCCTAATGATATGGAGGATCTCTTTAAAGGGCTGATCAAGTTTGCCCACCCACCATGTTTTAGTGAAGAGGATTGTGTTTTCAACTTCAATAGCCATTTTTCCTTCAAGCAAATCAAATGTTAACCCTCAGAAAAACAAGGTGGAAAATTGGGAAAATATAAAGCAGAAGACAAGACCAAGGCAAAAGTGAAATGGAAGACGAAGGTGTGCCAAGAAGAATCTAGAAACACAAGAAGTGTAGAAAATTCCTAAATCAAAGAGAAATGTGTACAAGAAAAAGCGCAAGTCAATACTTTTGCAAAAGAGCGCAAGGCGTGCCCATGATTGATTTTAAGAGCACTAGGCCGTGCAAATTGTAAAGGTAGATGGGCGATAGGAAGGAAGCTAGGAAGATAGAAGGACAATGGAAAAAAGGGACTAGGCCACGGCCAACCATATGAAAAAGGGGATAAGGGGATGACCACCCCAAAGGGATTTTAGGGTTTTATATATAAAGTTGAAAAGTGAATGAGAAGCTCATTCTTGTGTGTGGCAAAAAATGGCTCTCCTTCTCCTCCTCCTCCTCCTCTTCTTCTTCTTCTTCTTCTTCTTCTTCTTCTTCTTATTCTTATTATTCTTCTTATTCTTCTTCTTACTTGCTTGCTTGAGCTTGTGCTTGAGAGAGGGAGTGAGTGTGTGAGGGTGAGGGACCGTGGTGGAGAAGCTCTCCATCTTCTCCTATCTTCTTCTCTTATCTTCTCTTCTGTTGTCTTGCTCGTGGCAATGGAGCTTGGAGTGTGGAGCTTGAGGATGGTGAATCTTGCACTTGGATCGTGGAGCTACCGAAGTGCTCGGGAGAGGAGGCAACTTGATTAGGCATGGAGGTAAGCTCACTACACTCTTAGAGATAGATAACATGTCGGCTATGTGAGAGGTAGCCATTAGTGCTTGGCTTAGAACGCTTGAAACAATAAGTAATCCATGGGTCTCGACAATTGATCACCTCTACATTTTGATTTTGTTATCAAGACCACGGATTCAAACCTTGAGCGCTTGCGCCCTTCGAATCGTGCATTGAAGTAGGGTTTTTCTTGAACTGGTGATTGAGGTAGATAGGTGGGAAGCGAGGGAGTTAGACCCTTCAAAAGGGCAACAAAGTGTGAGGCCAATTATGTAGCACAAAGGATACACTTGATGCTAGCGGGTGTGAGGATAATCACAACCTTTAGCAAGGGTGACCTCATCAAGCCTCGAGGGAAAGACAATGAATATTCTGACATACCAAGCAAGCCTAGTAACGAGAGCAAGGACTTGTTGAAAGAGTTGATACAAGCACGTGTTGAGCAGAGAGAACCAGTGAGTGAGGCCATGCGTGAAATAAGAAGGCTAAGAGGCAATTCCAAAGATAGGATTTGGACTTACAAATATAGTAGAAGACCACAAAAGAAGCCCAAACCTTATAGACGAAGGTATTGATGGAGAGCCAGCACAATGTTGCGATGGATATCCAAAGCGTTGCTACATGCTCAAGGGTATTACGCAGGTAACTGATGGATTTGGTTACCAAAACAGCTAGACCACCTCTATCAGCTAAAGGCCAGATCGTATCAAAACCAAAGAAGCACAGGAGAAAATCTAAATGAAAATCCAAGTCTCGAGGTAAGAAACCAAACACGACTATTGGAAAGGTAGATCCTCAGCCTAGCATGCTTAACAAGCGGACATGAGATGTAATCGTCAAGTGTGCACAAAAGCCACTAGTGCCCAAGGAGCCTTTGACTTCCCAAGAGGATGATGATCACCATAGGCACAACGTTGCTCATGGTAGGGCTGATTGCTCAACAAAGCAAATGGCAGAATTGTCAAACAGCAATGGGCAAATCTTCCAACTAGTGCTAAGTCTACATAGGAGTCCCAAATATCCTACACCCTTCCCTAAATGGACACAGGAAGCACAACATTATTTTCAAGTGTGGCTACTCAATCCCAATCTCTATATCCATCTGAGCTCCCAAATGTCCAAGGTGTGGGACATGATAGCACCCCTAATTCTCAAACTAGGGATATGCCTATGCAATCCACTGTGGCTAGCTCTCGATTTGCACAAGTGAATGCTCAAAGGGCAACAAAAGACATGACCACTTACGATTTGCCTAAGGACTTGACACCACAATCCACCAACAGTAGCCAGTCCATAGAACTAGGTGCTACTACTTCTAATCAGGAATCACCGTAGTCACAGCCTTTGGCCGTGATGATGCCCCTTGTAGAACGTGTCCTTAGCAATTCACCTGTGGAAGAGGTGTTGCAACCGACATCCTTGACACCTCCAACACTTTTGAAGCACCTTAGGCCTAGGCTTGAGGAGAAATCTCTCAAAGACTTAGCCAAGGAGATGGTGCCTCTGACCAATGAACCAAAGATGAAGTGCATAATGAAGCTTGATCACAAGCTGACAACCATCATATGTGCATACACCCATGTGGATATCAAAAGGGTAACACTAGAGCACACAAAGGTCATAGCCAAACCCCTAACTTGGGATGAGAAACAACATGTTTACTCCCACTATGTAGCTATTGTTGAAGAAGTCATAAAGGACATCCCAAAAGCCACAGGTAGAGAATTGCACTTGATACCCTCACTCTATATTGCTCAATGTGTGATAAACAAGGAAAAGCTCAAAGCAATCAATCTAAAATTAGTATTTTACAATAGCAGATCTCTAATGATAATATGTTTTATAGAATTGTGGTTTCTCCATTGTGATACAAGATAGCTTAAAAGTTCTTTTTAGAGACTTATTTGATCATAGTTTTTTGGATGATAATAACTTGTTCTTTGAGATCTAATTCATGATAAATCCTTTTGTATTGGCAATATTATTTCTTTCTACATTCAAGTATTATTTGTAATCAAGCCCAAGTTTTAATTATGGTCGCCACAAGTGTAGACAAATTACGCATCTTTGCAAGACGACAGAGTCTTACCATACTTAGATCTGACATAGTAACATGCTAGCATCATAGGTTTAACAATCACAGCATATCAGAAGAAAGACTACTGAAATAAACAACCATTAACAATACTTAGGAAATGAAGGTATGCTCATGTATTCGAATAGCAATGTGAGTGTAAGGTATACAAAGCATCATGGTCTTGCAATGAGACGTTTCTAAGCATAGATAGACTTAGGAGATGAAATACATTCCAAAGGGTAATCACTCATAGAAATATAAGAAGGCACAAACTAGATGACCATGGGCTGCCATCACATCAATATAATGAGAATTACTAGGAAGATATGAAGTAAACACAATTTTGGTGAATGTGGGAAACTTTCAAGTCCCATTTCTAATTATTTATAACATAGGGACTTAAAAAAATATGCCTTCAAGTTACCTAAAGCTATCGTCTAGAACATAATTGGAAACTTTATGAAAAATGGAATCTATTGAGCTATTAAAAACCAAATTTGGAGCCATGATGTGGGAGTTATAGCAAAGAGAAAGTTTTGACCATGAGTCCCAAACTTGTGGGAAATTTCCATATTCACTAATGGCATGTTAGTACTGTATATGGGATGAGTTGGTGATGTACTCATGCCAACAAGCATGTGTGGGTGTGGAACCCTCATCACTCCCTTTCTACTCCTTTTATAGCCTTTGTTGCCTACAATGTCTTGAAGTCCTTCTACCATTGTCTTCAACTAGATCAATGCCTTTCATTATTGTGCTGCTCCCATTAGCATTGATTGCTACTCTTAGAGCTACCAATCTACCACATCTGTCTTGCACCTGACACAAATGGTATGCAGGGACGATTCAAACCCATAGGAGGTCATTCTTCAATGCCTCTGACATCTTTGAAAGTGGGTGATCTTGGGGTATTGCTAGTTGTTCTAGTGCTAGCTAGACTAAAATTGTGAAAAACTAGTAGTGGAAAATTTGGAGGGATGGGAAGAGTGGGAGGGGGAGGGGCCAAGCAAGCTAGGCACTATCATAGAGGTGCTTGTGGTAAGGTCAAGAGTGAGTTGTAGTTTAGATCCTGCTATGGAGACAGAGGTCCATGTGGTTCTAGTGCAGCGATTGGGAAATGCAAGTAGTAGTCACCCATTAGAAAAACTTGTTGAAGATGATCCTACTGTATTCTTCCCATCATTAGATACTACTCCAAATGTTTGACTTGTACTACTTAGTAGATAGCAGTATCCTCTAAGGAGTAAATGTGCATGACACACTTTGAAGATATGGCATGTGCTTGCATCAACGTCCCTTTGAGTTGCTCCAACTTGGTGTGTAACTTCATACCGAGCTCAAAGGGCTTTGGTGTTGAGTGTTGGGGATCTTTGGAATCCTCCATGGACTTCTTCTAGAAGGCGGGCTTCTTCTACATGGGACCTTGAGCAATTGATGCCCCAAGTCAAATGCGGGGTCCTGTTGTTGTAAGGGGGACTAGGTCAAAAGAAGAAAGAACACCCCACTACATCACCTAATCTAAGGTTTTTTGAACCGATGATGGTAGGATGTGCTTTCACAAATACTTTGACTTTGCATCTGCATTAGCCAATAATTGGCAATGATCATTTTGGAGAACTTTGACTTGCTCCAAGGCCTCATCCCACTATTGCTCAAGGGCCTTGCAATTTTCCATGAGCATAACCCATTTGAGGTCTTTAGGGGAAGTTCTTGTTGAGAAATCAAAAAAGTTCTAGACAAGGCTTCTTTGTGGTCCTTCATCATCGTGTTGAGGGGGATAGTCTCTTTCTTGACTACATTCTTACCTTTACCAGCCAAGGCTAGCACTAGGGTGGTTCTAGGTTGTCCCTTGGGTGTTTATAAGGCATGCTCTCTCTCCTCTTGACTCTAATCTCCATGGATTAGGAGAGGCTTTGCCTACCCTACCATGAGCTGCAACATCTATGGCAATCAAACTAGGATTCGAGGCTATTTTTGCCTTGCCAAGTTCTACAAGCATGCCTTGGAGAACACAATTTAGGGTGGGGGAATCTTCACTGGTGGTATTTGTTAGCTAGACTAGGGTGACTGAAGTCAGCTACATTGAAGGCTAGGACTACATATTTGCATCCAAATCCTCATCTAGGGTGGTAGAGATGGAAGCTGGGAACAGGGACACCTCAATGCAGCCCAAAATCATTGCACCACTTCGTCCCAAGCATCGTGCACTTCTGCTTGGAAGGACTCCTATAGCTCCTGCAAGATGCTAGGAGTGATGGGCATGGAGCCTTCTAGATTATAGTCATTTCCAGCTATCTACATAGAAATATGGAATCCATCTATATCCACTCAACTTGGCCAAAAGGTGCTATTGCTACTCCTAGAATTCTACCTATTTATGCTAAATTTGGGCCTAGAGAGCCTCATTTTCCTACCACACATGCTCCATTTCCATCTAGAGCATCAAAACCTACTTTTGCACTTGGTAATATTAGTGAATTCATCCTACCATATTATTCAGGCAGTGCTGGGAAATTTTGGGGTAGAACTCTAGTAATATGATCGCGTCGGGTGGTAGAGATGGGTTATATGGCCTAGGGTTGGGGTTGGGACATCATCTAGATGGATTTATAAGTGACCCCTCAAGTCCATCGTAATGTAGGGTGGCTCTCAATAAGCTAAGAGCTTCTTCACAAATTCAATGCATTATATTATAGGTAATATTGACCAAGTAGAATCAATTAGCACCTTGACTCCATGTTGTTTTAGGGGAATGGAGTGAGAGTACTTTGCCCTATGAACAAAGGAGTTGACATGTCTATAATCCTCATTTCTCACTCTCCTTGAACCAAGTGCGACTTTTGGTTCGAGCGATCTAGTGAAAGAAAATGCTCAAAGACTACTCTAATTAAACTGATAGGTGACCTAGTTTTACTTTAGGAACCTAGAATTTAGGTTGATTCTTATGGGAATGATCGAGACCTTCTATTGCATATTGGAGTTGAGAGACCCTAAGCAACAAACCTCATGTTATTCAAAAGAGTACCAAGTGGCATCGCCTAGGAAAAAATCTTGACTAACTCATGCTTATTGCAACTGAGGTCATCCAATCAAGAGGTGGTAATCTTCACTTACATGGTCCATGTTCAGCACTACCAAAGAAATCAGAAATGGCACACTAGCTACTTCCATTAGGACTGAGTGAATAATGCCAAGTGGCCATACTCTTTTTTGGTTTGCCACTTAGACTAGGAAGGGGGATTTTTCCTAGTTCCTCAGCCCAAAATCATGATAAGTGAACACTATCATAATATTTACTCCGGACCCACTATCTAGTAGAAAATTATTAATCAATTGATTCCAAAACTGAAGAGAGATTATCAGGATGGTAGGATCTAACAATTGACTTGATGGAATTGACTTTTGCTACACTTGTGAACTTTATCCTCTAGTCTGGGATGCAACCCCATGCTATTTGTGTCTGTGAACTTGTTGAAACTACCTATGAACAAGATTGTGTCTCAGCTTCTAATGCTGACCATTTTCCTTCTACCCTCGGGGGTATTGACACTAGCTTGAACCATGAGTCAACTATGGATTCTACTTTGTAGCTACAATCCCTTCCCCTCTCATAGCTGTTGTCTTCAGACCAAGAGTCAATTGTAGATTCTTTCTCATTGTCGATATTTCTTCGTCCCTTCTTCTCTTACAGGTCTTGACTTTGCTGCAAGAATCAATTGTAGATCCCTCATTGCTACTAGTTTCTTTGCCATCCACTCAACCACCTAGTGTGAGTTCTCTTGTATATTTAAATGGGCTTCTTCGCTATTCTTTTTAGGTTTTTACATGATCGAATAACCACATTAACTTCTAACTCAGACAGATCTTCGATCTCCACCATATTGATAGATGGCAAGGGATTCTAGTCCTAGTTTTGTTGCCTCTGAGCATCATATTGTTGGGTCTCTTGTGGACACTTTGATCTCTAGTGTCCTTCCCACATACAAAAGAAACATTGTTTATTTGAGGGGCAATGATATCCTATTTTTCCTCTTGGATTCCTTCTATGTATCCTCCACGGCCCACACTAATAGACAAGTAATCTTATTGCATGTAAGAAACTACCAATGCCACTATTGTTAATGGACCAAGGTTATTCTAGTGGATAAGCTATGCTCCTCCCATGCCTTACCAATTGGCAAGTTGTTCTCCTCTCCCCCTTTCTATGCCCCATGGTGTCCCATCTGACTCATGGAATTATATTGGCAAACCTTATACTATGGATAGCCACCATCCTTGATTAAGATCCTAGTTGACCACTAGATGACTTGAATTATTGTACTTGGTACACTAGAGGGTTTTGAGTGTAGGTTTTCAAGTGTCCTCTAAGGGTTTGTGGCCCTCGTACTTCCTCTTTGACTTTATGGATTTTTGGCATTCTTGATCCTCAAAGTCCTCTTTTTCACTACTACTCTCCTTCCCTAGATCTAAATTCATATTAGAGTCACTGAATTTCATACACAAGGTTTTTAACTTTTCCTTATCCAAAAACATCTTAATATGAACAACGCATTGATAAAAATATTATACTTTAAATTGAGCTATATAGCTCTAGACTATAGCATCACCTTGTTGAGATTACGGAATCTCTTCAACTTCTAGTCTATTCTAGCTAAAAGCATGAGCAGAACATTGCCTTGGCATCGCCATACATTACCCTATTGTTTTTCACTACGAGCCAAGCCATCACCTTTTTTTGCATTGATGACTCAAATACAACTGTCTTATGGGTGGGATCCACTTGGGTACGAAAACTAACCATATATGCCACCTTGAATTGCCTAAAGAAGGCATATGGGTCCTCAATGATGAGCTAGAAAACTAAAAAAATGAAAGTTATGCCTAGGCAGCCATCAAGTGTGGATTGGATACCACAAGGAAAAATGGGTAAAACCACAATCGATTTAGCTGATGTAAACAACTGCCCTACTAGCTTTAGTACATGTTTCATAATATAACAACAAATAAAAGTGTAAATCCAAATGATACAAGTTCAAACAAGCTATACTACTGAGAATATGTCTTCGTAAAGTTATAACTCCTAATGCTAGGACTAGAAATATCTAAATAATAGAATGCTATATTAGGGCATTATCTTATATTTTTGGAATTCCCAATATGGTTAATATTTGGCCACATGATCAAATCTTGTCCCCTTACTTGAAAGTGGAGTCTATCCTAATTACTATTATTATAGGTTGTCATTCCAAGTCCCACTTTTAAGCATGGGTTAATATTTAGCCACATGGCCAAATCTTTACCCCTTATTTGAAAGTGGGACTTGGAAATTCCCAAATTTTCTAATATGGTGTTATAGATAATAATGAGATTCCTAATCAAAGATTTCATTCTCATGCAATCCCTCATCGGTCCAATGTTACAAAAAGAAACAAACATAGGTCGTAAGAACTCTAGAATGAAACATAAAATGCAAGCTTGTTAGTATACATAAACACCTAGCTCTCCTCCCCATGAAATTGCTTGTCCACAAGCTATATAATCACCTGGCACCCTACATAATCTTTCTCTAACTTGGACATGTCATGATACAAAAATATAGACACATAATATAGAATGTTAGACAAAATAGATAGAATATAGAAATACCATATTGAATCCAAACCTAAGGTGCAAGCATAAAACTTAAAATTTTTA
Organism: Lygodium microphyllum; assembly: GCF_053477565.2. NCBI lineage: Eukaryota > Viridiplantae > Streptophyta > Polypodiopsida > Schizaeales > Lygodiaceae > Lygodium > Lygodium microphyllum. Next base: position 48,967,018 of record NC_141138.1, on the reverse strand, counting down.
TCTCAAAAGATGCCCAACAACCGTTGCTTCCAAGATGTGATGACAAGCCTACTATAATGTGAGCACATGTTGTCTCCTTTTGCAACTTCCCCCCTTGTTATGGTTTTCCTTTGTTTCATCCCTAATCTTCTTCCATTGCCCCTTATCAAGCTACCTAGGTTGCTTTGACTGGTTACGATATGCATCACATTCTTTTGAGCAAAGATAGGCTAGATGTTTACATAAAAGCATGGATATGTAAGCACCAAAAAGCCTCCTTTGAGTGCCCACAAACACCTCCTTGATCACATCTCAATCATGTCAATCATATCCAACCATAAGGACTCCTTATTTTGTACCTTAGTCATCTCAATTATGGGCAACTGCAAGGTCTTCATCATCCATATCTTGAACATCTTAAGCGTATACGACCACATAGATTCTTGTGGTAGGTCCTCTTGCCACATAAACCCCTTTTCCCACATGTCTAGTGTCTCTTATCCATCCTGTCATTTTAGTAGTCCCCATCTACTTGCCAAGGACATCATAGATATGGGGACCCCAAGCATTCTTGGCAATAAGAGATCATTGTTAATGAGGCATGAATATTCCCAAAAGAGAAGGATGGACCAAGGGATTCCTCCACCGGGTTAGCCTATTTGTGCTCATAGAGGTAATAGGAAGGAAGTAAATAAGCATGCAAAAGAAGGGATTTAAAGCCAACAACATAAAGAGAGGTAGCATATCCAAATGAAATAGCATAGGACTTTACACTTTGGATCATGAGGACAAGCATCATGGGAGGTTGAGTTTGTAAGTATAATCACTTTCATTCATTAAGCTTGTATGATTCTAATGTTATCAATATCTTCTAATACTTTTATATTTGATTATTTACAATCAGATCATCTTGTGGCTAGACTTTTGACTATGTTAGAGATAACACATCAGTGTCGGCATAATAGATGTGGTATGTGGGAGCACCTTTTTAGAGAGGGAACACTCAATGATGAGTAGCAATATCTTTGCATCACAATAACTATCATTTATTATGTAATACACAATCATATTCTTATTATAATCTCTCTCTCTCTCTCTCTCTCTCTCTCTTAGGTACAATGAGAGAGAGAGAGAGAGAGAGAGAGAGAGAGAGAGAGAGAGAGAGAGAGAGAGAGAGAGAGAGAGAGAGAGAGAGAGAGAGAGAGGGAGAGGGAGAGAGAGAGAGAGAGAGAAGGAAGAAAGATCAAGAGAGCCTAATGGTTCTAAAGAGAGTAGTGTCACCAATGATAGAATATTCAAGAAGGAATTGCTAATTCCTAATGTGCACCATCTTAGATTGTAATTGTTCTACTTCGTAATGCAAGCCAAAATTTGGCTTTCACATTTTTATGTACACCAGTGGTTATTTGTAATTCTATAAATAATATTATTGGGAAACCTTGAGATTATTTTGTCTTATGATTCAAGAAAAATTTAGCTTCGAAATCTTTATGTATACCCTTGTATATTTTCTAAGGCAATTACAAAGACTACTATTTGGTTATTCTCATGCTTATTTTATATTTACATTGCACATTTTATTGTGTCAAGCTATACTCTTACTCTCATAGTTTATACAAGTGGATTAGACTTATATAAAAAATACTCAATGTATATGCAAGAAGAGGCAAGAAGAAACAAGAAGAAATAAATGAGCTATTAGTAGTAGAGTTGTGATTACCCCAATTGCAGTTTTGTAACCAACTCCCTAGTTTCTCTTTCTCATAAATGACATGTTTATTTAGACATTTATATTTATATTTAATAGTAAAAAAATTAAATATATTGCATTTAAATTTAAATTTAGTAAAGTGTGAAAATTGGAAGTAGATCAAGATGTTCAAATTTGTGTTTAATATCACACGAAAACTAGAGTTGAAATTTATTTAAAGGTGTACTTAAAGTTACACTCCCTATTCCAAAAGTACATGTAAATTTAGATGTATGGCATTTGAGCATGCTTAATCTCACGTCGTAAGCTTTTTTAAATTTGTAAAATACATCTATTTATTTGTCTATGAGCCTAATCCCTTGTAGTATCGTTGATAGTATCAAGACTTAGTTGGGAAAGTGGGAATGGTACTTTTGGTGAATAAGGTTCTCCACAAGTCAATGCTTTTAGACCCTAGGGTACTCATGTGCTTAAACTAGTGGCTTTTTATACAGTGATAATTATTGGTGGCTCATCATCCCAAATGTCATAAAATAAATAGGTGGTAGGGAGGCTACTCCTGGGGATTCCATGGTTTCTTTTATGCTACTTTTGAGACTATATACTCATAGACTAAAACTAGTACTATTTTCACTATCTCATTGATACATTATAGCTTGCCATTCTAAGAGTTTGAATCATAGTCTCCTTGCCACATTCCTAATTAGAGCTTAGCAACTCATTATTAAAGTTATAGTTTAGAGTTTTCTATGCGGTAGATAGCTTGATCTCTGGGCCCTCAACATTGTCTTTCTCAACTAGTTTTATAGAAAGTCTTTATAGATCACAATTTATTATTTCTATTGGATGCTCACGAGATGAGTTATCACTTCCCATTAGGATCAAGAAACTCAAAAAGATGGTAATTTCCTGTAGTGCCACATACATACATACATACATACATACATACATACATACATACATACATACATACATACATACATACATACATACATACATACATACATACATACATACATACATACATACATATATATATATATATATATATATGTATATATAAACTCAAAGTAGAAAGTAGAATAGTTTCTTGATCTCTTAAGCTATTTTGTTAAGACTACTACACCAAAAACAAGGCAAGAAATATACTTGAACTTTTAGATAAGGAGTAACTGATTTGGCTATAAAATCTTAAAACCTTGTGTTGTAGACAAATTCTTAAGCATTTTTATGCAAAGCTTGATTGCTTATGTTAGTATCTTCAAAGTGTGGATTCTAAGTGTGTAAATAATGGATTTGGAAAGTGTGTGAGGGTGAGAAAGATCTGTCTCCATCTCGATACATTTTATTCTATCCCTTTGTCTCTTCTCCAGTCTAGCATATAAAGGATTGATGCAATGGGTCCAAATGAACTTTGAGGTGGCATTGGTGGGGATGGCCACGAGTTTGAAGGAGTATTTCAAGCATGGATTTGAAGAGTTAGTTTCCTTCATTACTTAAGAGGTATATATATATCATGTTATGTGTTTATGTAGTGAGAGTTATTAACATCCCTTCTATCTCCCTCTCCTCCTCATGGACTTATTTGATAGTGTATAGAGCAAAGTTCCCAAGTCTTCTTTCTCCCTCCCTATGCACATGAAAGAATGACATTTAGTGGATAAGTACACTAAGAAAATGAAGAACATTAAGAACTAAACACTTCATTAAGTTTTCCTTAAAGTATAAATTTGGATGCTTTATTTTAAATGACAAACATATGATCTATGATTAAGAAAATTTAGAACCCAATGAAAGACAAAAATATACAAAACAACTTTACTCCTTTTTAGACTAGAGGTCCATTTTGAGATGTACTAGAGGTCAAATATGGATAGCTTGTCCTGAGAAGGTCAATAAAGACTTAGGCAATGTAAGGAAATTCATTGGAGACACGAAAAAAAGATATTGACATAAACAAGAAGCAAAGATAGGGTAGGGAGAAAAGTGAGGGAGCACTTGAATAGTTGATAAAATGGAGAAAAGAAAATTTCTATGTTATAATGGTAGAAAGGGTATATAATTAGGGGTATTGAGATAGAGGAAAGAGAATCTTCAAAATTCTAAAGGTAGAGAAAATGTAGACATAAGGCATAGAGAAGTAGAATAATGAGGAGAGCTTGAATGAATGATAGAATTGATGAATGATAAGCTTTAGGATTCTAAACAAAGGGAGAAAGCAACATCAAGTGCAGTCATAGGAGACAAGAGAGGAAGAAGAAAAAGTTAAATATAAACTAGGTTAGAAATATTTTTGGAGGGAGAAAAGGTATTGAAACCTAAGAGTTAAGATATAATCCCTAGAAAAAATAGGAACTTTAAGGAGGAGAAAGTGGGGTGACAAGCATATAAGTAAATAGTTAAATATTTTTAATTCATATATTTAAAATTAACATGGATCCTTATGATACAATACAAGGATATAGGAGAATAGTGACGGCCATTTTCGAAGCAGATTAGTAGCGTCACTATTTGTATAGCGACACAAATAGAGAGGTACTTAGACGAAAAAAAGCAGGCAAAAACCCGAGCGTGGCATTTTGTGCAAAAGAGCGAAAAATGGAGGAAAGAGAGCGAACTGCATTGTGTGTTTGAGAGGGAGAGGGAGAGAAGGAGAGAAAGAGGGAGAAGGAGAGCTTCTCATCGCCCCGCTGTCACCTTTATGAAGAAGAGGAGGAAGCACACGAAGGATGAAGAGGAGCCACTGTCACGAAGAGGAGTCGCTCAATCCATCCTCAGGCCTTTGCGGTGAGTGCATTGCTCCCTCTTGGTTTGTTTTTTTTTTCCTCCTTTTCTTTTTCTTGTTTTTGTTAAAAATGATGTGTAGTGAGAGAGAAAGAGAGAAAATGAGAGAGGGAGAGGAAGAGAGAAAAAGAAAGAAGGAACGAGAGAGAGGGAATAAACATGAAACATAATAAAGAAAGAGAGAAAGAAAGAGAGAGGGAGGGAGAGAGGAGAATGAATGGATAAAAAAAAAGAGAGGGTAAGATCTTGTTCTTTGATTTCTTCTTTTCTTGTTTGTAGTAGTAGTAGTTCCTTTTTTAATTCTTTTCTTGTTTGTTGTAGTAGTATTAGTTCTTTAATTTCTTCTTTTCTTGTTTGTAGTAGTGGTGGTGGTGATGGTGGTGGTGGTGATAGTAGTAGTAGTTCTTTATATTCTTCTTTTCTTGTTTTTATTTTTTGTTGTTATTGTAGTGGTAGTGGTAGTGGTAGTGGTAGTTTTGTTGAAGGTGCACCTTGGGTTTGTTCAACACTTCAGGAAGGCAAGTAGTGGTGGTGGTGGTGGTGGTGGTGGTGGTGGTGGTGGTGGTGGTGGTGGTGGTAGTAGTAGTAGTAGTAGTAGTAGTAGTAGTAGTAGTAGTAGTAGTAGTAGAGAGAGAGAGAGAGAGAGAGAGAGAGAGAGAGAGAAAGAGAGAGAGGTGGTGGTAGTTCTAATAGTGTGTGTGTGTATATATATATATATATATATATATATAGTTAAGGGTGTATGTTAGGTGTGCTCGATGCTTCAAAAAGGCGTGGAAGGCTTGTGTATCCAAGTCCAATAAAGTTGAAGGGGAGCTACAAGATCTACCCCGAGACCTACGGACCACTTATTGCTCAAGTGTTTCGAACCGAGCGGCCATGGCTACCTCTCACATAGCCGATGCGCAATGCCTACCTTACGGGTGTAGTGAGCTTACCTTGATGCTCAATCAAGTACCCTCCTCTTTCTTGCACACTGGTAGCTCCACGATCCTTGAGGCAAGCTCAAGCAACCTCAATCCCTCTCCCATGAGCTTCATCCTCCATAGCCACACGCGAGACAAGAGAAGAGAAGAGAGGAGGGGAAGATGGAGAGCTTCTTCTCCAAGATCCCTCACTCTCACACAATCACTCCCTCACTCCCTCACACTCTCTCAATTCCTCTCTCAAGCACAAGCAAGAAGGAAAGAAACAAGAGAAGAAGAAGAAGAAGCTTTGGCCACACGCAAGAATGATATTCTCATTCACTTTTTGAACTTTATATACATGCCCTACTTTTCATAGGCGGTCATCCCCTTTTTTACACGGCCGGCCATTAGCCTAGGCCCATTTCTCATTTCCCACTGTTCTAATCTATCCTATTCCCAACTAATGCATACAATTTGCACAGGAGTGAGCCTGGCGCTCTTTTACAAGGATTCGGGAGCGCTTTCACACTTAATGGTGCACTTTTTACTCTTTTACTTTCCTTAGGCGACTCTAAGACTTCTTGAGGGTTGTGCCCGCGCTTTTAATTTTTTCAGGGTCTGGTTATCGGTTAAGGCGTCTTTTTCTTCCTTTTGTCATGCGCCTTTTGCTATTTCATTTTTTCCATTTCCCGCTCCTCTGTGCTGCGGTAAACATTACCCCCTCCTAGCCAAGTGCAAGTCTCATGGCACTGTGGTGGGAAGTAGTGGGATAGATGATGCTGTTGCTAGGTGGAACTGGTGGGTAGATGACACTGATGCTTGTGAATGAGAGGTGATGGAGTTTGATGGCGATGACTAGGAGAGATTCTGATGTGCTTTAGACTTCATGAAAATGCTCGGGATTTCACACAAAGTTGTGGCTCCCATTCTGCAAAGGCTGATAGAGGTTCCAATTGGCTGGTGGAAAATAGGTAGTAGCCGGTTATCCTTTGGTCAACAGAAACGCTTGATCAATAAGCAATCCCTTAGGAGAATGGTGTTGGAGGGATTTATCTTGGAGAAACCCCCCTGAACTCTGTCTTGACAAAGGTTTTCTTTGTCTTCGCATGGAAGATCTTTGTCTTTGTTTTGAAGATCTTGTTATCCTGAGGATCCTTGTCTTCGATTTGAAGATCTTCAGCTTTGATTTCAAGATCTTCAGGTTTGATTTCAAGATCTTCATGTTTGATTTCAAGATCTTCAGGTTTGATTTCAAGATCTTCAGTGCTAAGCTGAAGATCTTGAACCTTGCATTGAAAATATTCAGGCTTATGGAATCAATAAGCAATCCGTAGATCTTGAGGTGGTAGGCATGCATCTTTGGAAAATGAGGTTCCAAAATCTAAGCCAATGGCAGATCCATCACTGGGTTTTCCTTCTGCTTGAGTAGCCCCATCAGTAGGCGGATGATTGGCAACATGAAATCTGTTGAGCCATTTAAACCTTCGCAGCGAAGCTCCTGAAGTTGCAGTAATGGAGTCATGTCCGACTCATGGAAAAATTCCTTGTCATTGGAGGATGTAGTGGATGATCTTCTTCATCCAAGCAGCCAATTCTTGAAACACGAACATAACTTGCAAGAAAAGTTGTGCCCATGCCAGTGGAACTGGGAGATGGGTCAGCCCTTGGTAATGTCCCACACTTGAGGACCCAGCTCGTGCGTCGTTGGAGGTGCGGTGCAAAACTTAGGGTGACAGGTCTGAAAGTCCTGCCATTGATGTGCCCTAAGTGTGAAGTGGGGAAGGGGTCAAGGAGAACCCTAGATGCAGTGAGTGTGATGCACAATAACAATGAAGGGAGACTGCAAGCACATGTGAAGTGTTCTCCTTGTTAACTTGCTTAGTAGTAGATTCATCTTTCAGCTTTGCTATTTTTTGCTCTTGTCTTTCTCTCCAATCACCTTGTCTTTGTTTCCTTGTGGCTTTTTCTCTCTTTTCTTTCTTTTTCTTTTTTTTTGAGAATGAGAGAGGGAGTACAATTGTCAAGGTATATCACACCCATTTAATCACGGGGCGGTCGCAGGCATTGAGATAAGAATGCGCGACTTTGTAGGTATTCTTTAATATTGGCCTTAGCTCTCAAAGGAGTGGTTGACAAGAAAGGGTGATTACACCTTGTGAAGCGGGTGTCACTCATATTTTCTAAGAGCTCTAGACAGAAGAAAGGAAGGAGAGTAGCCTGCATCATTAACCTAGTCATAGCTCTATTGTCTATTCCTAGGTTGATATCAAAGAAGAGTGGGGGGAGATGGGCTTCCTCTGCTGTGGGTTTTTGGAGTAGCAGGAATTTAATAAGTCGAAGGTAATTACAAGTGGTCAAAAACACTGGATCTGGGCAAGAAGAGAAGTCTGCAAGGAAACGATTTATAGAAGGAAGTATATCTTCTAACCTAAACACTAAGAATTCCTCAGGGCTTCTAGCATTTACATTATATATTTTTGGGAAGTCGTAATCCCCATGCAAGTCTCTATCATAGTCCACTCCATGCCTACGGGGGTAGGGCATATAGATAGGATCATTGCGCTCTTCGGGGAGTGAACTGCAAAAGGCGGTCCATGCATCAAAATTGGTGTCCCAAATCCTCCTCCGCCATTTCGGCTGTGCCTCATAGCCTTGGACAATTTTGGGAACCAGATTGACCTTATCTTCCTAGTAATCATGTGGTTCTTGTCGCCACCTAGTTATTATCAGGCTTCTCTCTTCAATCCACCTGTTTGCAAGTTCATTAGCCAGATCCTTGATCTTGGCTAAGACTCCTAGAGGCAAGGCCCGGTCCAGAGAGTGTGGGAAAGCAAATGAGAGCTCAAATGACCTTTTCTGGAACTCTTGCTGGCGTCAGATGACCAACTCATGGGGCCAATCTACAGGATGTGCATCACCTCTCAGTGGCATGGGCTCTTCAGGAAGTTGTCTTGGAATTGTGCGTGCTCGGCGTTGGGCCTCCTCAGCTAATTCTTGTCTTCTCCTCCTTGCTGCAAATATACGCTCAGGCAGATGGGCATCTGCAGGTTCTTCCTGTGGGAGATCATATTGAGGTGGACTCGGCATTCTTTGTTGCTCTTCTTCATCACCTTGCTCGAAATCCGGACCCTCTTCGACATGTCGCTCAACCACAGATGGGATGACTGGTGGTGGTGGTGGTGGCTGTTCATGCTCCTCAAATCCTAGCTCCTTGAGCTGAGCAATGGAAAGGCCCGTACAGCATAAGTAGTGGAATTGTTGCTCCTTAGTGATCCCTGTACTCGTTGGGAGCTCCCGCTCTTGAAGACCATATCTTAGAGCTCGAGTGGTCAGCTCCAACTTTCTTTTCACCTTTTCCACTGGATCATCGCCCTCAACTTGTGTGACATGGAGTGCCGTGTTGAGGAAGGCCTGCTGCTGTGTTTTAGTAGTTATTTCAGCAGCTTCAACCCTGGCTTCTGCAAGCACCCTTTCGCATTCTGCCACTGCCAAGCATTCGATCAAGTCTCTCACCCTATCAAAATTATTCCTTTCCCAATCCATAGCTCTTTCTTTCATTCTTTTTCTCTCTTCCTTTAGTTGGCTCGCCAAGGTGGTCACTACCTGTTGTTGCTGCTCATTTGTTAAAAACCACAACTGGTTCCTTTCTCTTAACTCTGAGCCAATTGCTCTTCAGCAATCCCTTTGGCTTGATCTACAATGCTGAGCCTTTGTTGCACCTCGGCCAGTACTTCTGATTTTTCCTGCACTAGTTACTCTTGGCTTTGGATCTCAGCAAGGAATAGCCTTTTTTGATTGAAAGCCATGGTCATGAGGGCCTCTACATCTTCCTGGAGGTCTCCAAGGCATCCTGTAATCTTTGCATTTCAGCTTGTAGCCGTTTTGCTTCTGCTGCTGAGACTCCTGGCCCTTCACTCTTCAGAAACTCGATTTCACTTATTAATCTGTTTTGTTCTTCTAGCTCTTGCCACAAACAGAGCTCCATGGTATGTTCTTATGGTGTACTGGCTTCGCCTTTCTGAATCTCCTGTCTTAGCATTTCCACTTGGGTGACCTTTTGTTGTAGATCATTGTATTGCTACACTAGTGACTTTAGACTCCTTTGCTCTGCCACCAGGTTCTGCTCTTCGTCTTCCAGCCTTTGTCTAAGGCAGCTTTCGTTGTCTTGGGCTTCCTTTGCTTTTGCTACTAGCTGGTCGTGCAGGACCTTCATTTCTCTTCGTCGGTCAGCTCCCTGCCTTGAGACTTCTAGCCTAAGAGCAGCTGACATTTCTTTTTCTTTTTCTAGCTCCATCAAGGCCACTTTCTTTTCTTCCTTCACCTTGTCTAGTTATGCCAGTAGCTCAGCCACATATGCGTCATAGTCAGTGTCGACAGGCATGGGGGTATGGGGTGTGGTGGTTGATGCCTCCAGCCTTTGTCTGTTAGGGTCTTGCCGTGACTCTGCATCTGCGGTAACGGGCATTTTCAATCCGGTTTCTGGCACGATCTCGGCCACTTTGCTCACTAGCATTTACATCATGTTCATTAGGTGTGCCGTATCGAGGGGAGGTGTGGGTTGTGTGGTGGTTGTAGTCATGGTTTCAGTCGTTGCATGCACAAAAGAGGAAGGAAGTGGATGTAGTATGGATTTGCCCTTGCCTACATCCACTGGAGCTGCTTCCACACTTGAACTAGCTTCGGCTTTATGACAGGGGCTCATAGGTTCGAGCTCTCTACCCCCGTGGGTCTCTTCCATAGATCTTCGTGTAGCCTCTGCCAACTCGGCCAGCTCCTTCAGTCTCTGCTCTTTAGCTTCTTCTTCCGCCCTTCTTTTCCTGTCCTCTTCTGCCTTCTTTGATTCTTCTCTTATCTTTGCAAGCTCTTCCTCCTCTTTCCTCCTTCTTTCTTCCTCAGCCCTCCTAGACTCTCTTTGAGCCCTCTTGATTTCAGCTCGTTCATCTTTGCTTAATTCCTCTTTCCTTTCCTTCTGTCTCCTATCCCTTTTCTTTTGTCCTTCTGGTTTGCTTGCTTGTGTAGGCGGCACCTCCTATTCTCCCTTGTCACTTAGCGTTCTTTCACTTGATTCTTATCCTTCGTGGTGAAGTGGGCTTTGATGCGGTGGGCTTTGATGTGCAGCTTGCTCTTCCATGACTCTAGCATCCTTCATTGCTTCATTTATGATGGCTGTCAAAACACCACCATATCTAATTGTGGCCACCTTTGAGGCACGTTTCTTCCTTGTGGAGTATGCTCTTGAGGCAGGGGATTCTCCTCTTGCTGGTGCTTCCGTTGGAGTGAGAAGGGAAGCTGAGCTTTGAATGGTTTTCTGCACGAACCCATTCCAGTCTACCTCCTCAGGGACTCCTGCTGCGATGCTTTCTAACAACGGGACCCCGATCTTGTTCATCAATGCGTTGTACCTTTGGCCCGAGAAGAGTGTGTGGATCATCTTCGCTTGCAACTTCACTGCTGGATCCGGGATGTCAGCCAAGCTGATTCCATCCACAGTGTGCACCTCTTCTTTCTTTACCCCTAGCATGGCGTAAACATCCCTTCTCGGCCGCCTCTCTTTCTTGGGTACGAGCCCCAAGGCCTCCTCTATGATTGCCGCATTGAGGGGCACTTCAACTCTTCTTTCCTGCTCCCCTATCCTCACTGTGACAGTGCCACAGTTCCTGCCCTTGTCAAAGTTCCTTAGACATTCAGCACACATGCCGTAATCCATGGCCTGCCCCACCTTTTCCACATACTTGTGGAGGTGGTGTCTGTCCACCAATTCTTTGACTGCAGGTTCCTCCAAGATGGCCTCATCCAGGTTCAAATTGTGCTTGAAGGTGAATTGACTGAATACTCGTGTCTCAACGCTGATGCCGAACTTGGTCATCTCTTCTTCAGAAAATGGGAGTTTGCCCCCTTTGTCTTGTCCTGCCATGGTGGTTACCTGTCAGCACACCATGCCAACATTAATGCTTAAAAATTGGCTTATTTCTAACAAAACTCAATTTTGAGAGAAAAATGTATGTGTCAAAAATTGGTATACTTGCTTAGAGGCTTGAATTTTAGAGACAGACTCACAGCATCAATTGCTATTGTTTTCCCTTTGCAGTATCTTCCATTGAAACTCAATTAATCATAACATTTTGCTAGATAGCATGACTCCCATTTTGCTGACTCTCATTTTGCTCTGCTCTTGCTCACATTGCTCCCCCCCCGTCTTGGATGTTTCAAGGAATCCTTCCTAGGATTAGCACAGGAAGTACGAGGCAAATGCTGTTTTTCATGGATTGACTTACTTAGCCAATAACCAATCATAGAAGCTTGGATTGTATTCGAGTTGGGCATGACAATCAAGAGTAAATGGTTGGATGGAGACTTGGGAGATGTAGGTCAAGACATCGTGAAAGATATCTCCAATATTAAGGCGGCTTGCAACATGTAATTCCTCTTCCGTAAGGAATTGGTCAATGTAAGGGTGAGCGAGCACATGGTCGTCTAAATGCTGGTTGCGAGTGATGGCCAAAACCCTAAACGAGATAGGTGCCACATAAGTAGGGTCATATTCGATGGTTTTAACTGCCCTGCGTTGCTCAGCATTGGTCATTATCTGGCAACCTTTTTTCTCCCATTGGATTCTCAGAGCAAACCACTACTGCAAGAACGTGGAAGGCGAGCTTGCCATCTGCTTGAGCTCTTGCAACTCGTGCTTAGGAACAGAACGAGGAGGCTTACAATATGAAGTGATTAGTCTTCTGAGGGCAGCTTGCTCCTTTGAGATTTCGTCGTTTGCTATCAGTTTAGCAGCAATTTTGGGGAATTTACCGATCATAAGTTTGTATTCTTCCCAAGTGCATGGTAATGCACAAACATCCGAAGCAAGTGTTTTGTCAAGAAGACCTAGGTCTAGCCTCTCATAACTTCTAGCGAATGTAGTGAAAGTTTTGTCCAACATCTTGATGCAGGTTACTAAGTCATCCCCAGAAGTTGCGGCGAGGTCTTTAGCCAAGGAAAGGAAAGGTCATACCGCGTAGGAAGGTTTAAGTCCTGCTGGTGGGAATGGTGCAAATGGACTGGATAGTGGTGACTCCATCATTTGTGTCACAGATGTGGCTTTGCACTCCGAAGCACTTTGAGGTGCTATAGGAAGCTCTGGGGGCATGGGAGTTGTGATGGGTTCTGAGTGAGCAGTCATGGGGGTATTTAAGTTCTCTGGATTAGGTAATTCTAAGGCTTGTGGCATTTGCTTTGGTCGATAGATGAGCTGGGGCTTACTAGCCACAGTGGGCAATGGTTTGCTGACTATGCCCTAGGCACCATGTGTGCAAGCCTCCCTCACTGGGGTGAGATTGCTTGTAGATGAGCTTTTAAACTTGCCATTTTTAGGCACCCAAATCCAGGGGTTGCCCTTGTAGTATCCTTGTGCTCGCAAGAGTTCTTTGGGGATCCATCGCAGCGTGGTTGTGTGTCTACGTCGATAGCGTCTAGACTGCCTCTTAGGCTGTGATGGCTGATTATTTGCGCATTTAGAATCACGTTTGGATGGTCTACCTGGACGTGGTCTTTGCTGTTTTGGCACCCATATAAGCTTGAAATCCTTGGCCTTGTGAGCACTCTTGGTGGGTTTGGACCTAGGGTCGAGAGCCTGGCATGAGGCCTTAGTTTTCTTCTGTTTAGACTTGGGCTGAAGAGTGGTCGTAGGGGTTTCTACCGGTGGCTTCGTAATGGTGGAGGGGTCAGGACAGCCCCTGCTGAAAGTCGTCACTACACGCACATTGCCTATAGCAAGATGAATGCGGTTTAGGTTGTAATCCACATTAAAGTTCATTTGCTTCTTGAAAGTACGACCTAATAGTGACATATTACCAGCTCCTTTAGTGTCAGGCAACACATGGAAGAAAGCTGGTAAACTTTTAGACTCGATAGAAACGACTACCTTACACTTCCCTAGGAGTGAATAAGCATTACCCCCAAATGGGATGAGTTTGGTATTAGTGGGTTGTAGTTTCGGTTGACCAATGCATGTCCAATGGTCATGGGTCAAGATATTGTAGTTGGCACCTTCATCAATCAAGGCATCGAAAGAATACGTCGCTCCTACTGTGACTATGATTCGTAGATACGCTGGTGCCACTGCTTCTTCGTCCTGATCTGTAAGGTCGGTTATAGTAGCCATGCAGACGTTCATTGGGGGTTCTAGCATGGGTGGCTCATGTAATGGATGGGAAGGAGGATAGTACTTCTTTATGCGGCTGCCATTAAAAAAGCCTATTCCTTCGCCTTCAAGTGTCTCTAACTCAACATTCCCTGTTCTACCAATCATGCATACTCTGAAAGGCCCTAGCCCCCGAAACTTCATCTTCTGTTTATGTCCTTTTACAGAGTATAGCAGAACAAGGTCCCCTTGTTCAAAGTCTCATTGTTTGACATGCTTGTCAAACCACATCTTTTGTCGAGCCTTCTCACAAATTAGAGAGTGAGGAGGGTTGGTAGTGCTATTAAAGAACTTTTAAGTAACGACTTAAAAATGCTTGGGACATCAGAGGACATATTTGAATGCATTGCATGTATCCTCTTTGTCATAGGTTAGGTCTGGCATGATACATAGCATGTATCACTTCTCTATTGCCTAAGTATTTTTGAAAAAGGCCATGGTAGTTATGCATCGTAGTTCAAAAGAATCATATACTCTATCCTCTGATATGGTCATGTGGGGACCCCCCTCCCTTGTTGCTTATAGGCACATATCCCACTCACGTGCTAATGAGTCACCTTCTTCCTTGAAGGAAACAGGGAGTGGAAAGGAATCGCCTCATATTTAGACCTAGTCCCACCCTCCCGATTGATCAATGCCAAGTTTGGATTAGTTTTGGGTTGCATGAAAGTGTATCTTCCATGTTGGGTTGTTTTTCGCCCATTTTGGGTTGTTTGGGGGCAAATCTGAAGGATAACTTAGTTGTGAGTAAGGGATAGGTGCTAGGATAGTAGGGCAACTTGATGTTGAGCAGATTCTAGGGCTGCAAATGACACGATGCCCTAAAAACGAGGTTATTGACAAGTGTTGGTGCAGAAATTAGGGTTTTAGACAGTAGAACCCTAATAACCAACACGTGACCTTATTTTTTATCTTTGAAACAACAGAGGTTGTTGTTACAACACTTTCTTGGCAGCATATTGAATTGTTCTCTCTCCTCTACTATGTTCTGCCTCATCTTAGCAAATCTGAAGATATTCAACATTGTTTTGTTGAAATCAGGCCTTATTACTGCTGTAATTAGGGTTTTTCTGTTGTCTCAAGAAGTGCACCATTGAATATTGGCCATTCTCAGTTTTGCTCACCTATTTGAAGGTGGACAACTCTTATATGCTCTTGGAGGTTTGGCAACAATGATGGGTCAGTGGCTTCTTTTGCTTGGCTGGCAAGCATTGGAGAAATATAATCTTTAAGTTGCACTTAGTGTACAGTGGCTCATGGTGCAAAAACAAGTTATAGTAAAAGATACAGTCATTGGAAGTTTAAGCCTAGATAATGTTAATGTAGTAGAATAGGGACAAGTTGGATTTTACATTATAGTTTGCTACTTAATTGGCAAAAATTCTATTATTCACTTTTACTTTATTAAAATCACTTTTTAAATCAAGTATTTTTCTATTATTATTTATATAAAAATATTAAAATGACATTCTATGAGATTTGATTATGTCATTATATGCCTCCTATATGCTAAGTTTATATGATAAAGTTACTACATAGATGTGATATGTTATAATTTCTTATATGGTAACTTTTTCGATGAAGTTACTATATAGATAATGCCTATTTCTGAAGTTACTATATAGTAACTTTTTTTATAAAGTTACTATATAGATAGTTATGATAATAAACTTCCTATATAGTAAGTTAACAAAAAAAAGCTTTCTATATGGTAAGTTAACTAGAAAAATGTTTCTATATTGGAAACTATGTTTCTAGATTGGCAATCTAGTAAAGTTTGATTTTTCCTATATTAGACTCTTTCTAGTTATGTGGAAATCTAACTAGCAAATTCTCTTTTTTTTACTATATAGTAAGTGGTTTAGAGTTTCTTGTGTTAGCTCTCAATGCTTGCCCTCTACCACCTATGATGCATGGCACTCTAGCCGCTCTCAGGCTTCAGTGCTTGCCATGCCAGATTGCGCTTCACACATGGCCATTGTCACGTCGTGCAAAGTTGTGAACTTATCAATGGTAGAATTTCGTAGTGCGATTTCTAGCTCTTAGCTGTACGATGTAGAATTCCATTCTTGAATGGATATGTATCGTCAATGGTTAGTTGTAGAACTACAGGCAATGGGACATTGAAACTTCTTGCTTGTAGTTGCTCACAGCTCAATGAGATGCTCATGACGTATATGTTATGATAATGAGCAATATATTTTGCTTCCGCTGTGATGAATGCATATTGGCTGATAAGCTTACTTGAGATTGGAGTCCAAGTGCATACCTTTGCACAGTGTAAATAGTAGGTTGTTGGTGCGTTTACTCTCCAAATTGAAGATCGCGGATCGTGGATGTAGTCACAAGCGGCAATGTATATCGGGAAGCAGAATTCGCCACTCAGTGAGTTAGCTCCTATCAACATCCTATAATATTCATTAATTGTTATTAAAAATTGATGCCTATCATAAGCAAGGCTATTATTATTATTTAAATACCTTTCTTTGAGAGGGGTAAAATTTTTATTTCAACTTTCAAAAGAGTCTCAAAAAAAATTTCTACTTCTTTAGCAAGGAAAATTACCATTGGTAGGGTTGTAAAAATAATCCTTAGAGCTTGAATATCAAAGTTTAGTGAAAATTTCCACTTCGAATGGTGCTTTAAACTTTTCATGAGCGAGTTGCGGCCTTCCATAGGTGCATTGGGCCCAATCATCCATGTGTACGCAGGAGTCACAACAAAATGACACCTTGCCACATCACAGAGGAGTTTGGAATTTATCTTGGGCCTGTGCGAGTAGGATATAATAGCAAAACTATACACTTAATGCTATGATTATCAAGGAGTACCTAGAGCAAAACTATATACTTAATTATACCATTGTCAAGACAAGGTTGGTAGAAGATAGTTCTTATATGGTCATATAGTACCAATAATATGGTAGACTAGAATGTATGGCAATCCAATGCCTTATATTTATCTGCCAGACAACCAATTGTGTTTGTAGGAAGGCTTTTGTTCGCAATAATAGTTACATGCTTTTGTGTGGAGAGTCAGCCGTGTGTATGAGAAGATCACAGTGGTTGTTTACATCATTACAGGTTTTGTTGTCTTTTAGATGCCTAACGTAAAGCACGGGTTGAGCACTAGCACTAACATATTATACTGGTGGTTGATCAAAGTGAAAGCTTGACGGCCTTGACCTTGCACGAGCTTTTCGAGAGGCGTAGCTGGATCGGTGGTGGCGGTTGTTGGATTGTCGAGCTAGCATTGAGACCCACGACGTTGTCTGGCGACGGCGCGGAAGAAGCTGTCGTACTCATGAGCTGTGCCTCAAGATCACAGATAAGGCGTAGCTTAGAGTCAGAGAGGGTTTTGAAGGATCCGATGCTGGCCCTGACATAAGCCAAGGATGTCAGCTCAAGACGGAGCAGCTGGGCGGGGGTAGCGGTTGGGTCAGAACTGGTCGTCGTCGACATCGTCATCGACGAGGTTGTGGAGGTCGTGATGTCAGCCGCTAGTGCAGCTGCGCCTGTGCCAGCTGCTGCAGCTGGAGCTGCTGCGGCTGATGCAGATGATTCATGATCCAAGAAAGCGGCGATGAGATCGGCAGCGCCTGAGTCGTCGTCGCCGTCGGAGGAGGACGTGTGGATCATCAGGCCGAGCTGGAGGTCCCTGGTGTCGCCGCGCGGGAGGTCAAAGGCCGGCAGGGAACCGGAGGCGATGATCAGCGCCTGCTGTGGCTCGCCGCTGCTGCCGGCAGAGCCTGACGTATCATCTGCAGCTGGATCATGATCATGAACAGATGCTGCAGGTGGTATTAAGAGGCCGAGCGAGGAATGCATGTCGTGCTCCAGGTAGAACCCCACATTCCGCTCAGTGTTTGGATTGTGGACCCTCACACTCAGCTCCAGCTTCAAGCCTCCGCCCGCCACGTGCACGTCCAGGCCCGTGACGCTAAAGGTCGGGGCATGAATGCCCCGCAATACTACCAGGTAGAAGAGCAGCAAGCCTAGCATCACAGCCAGCATGCCCCCGCTCGCCGCCCCTGCGCAGAAGCAACAGTACCTTTTCGCCTTGCTAATCCTAGCAGGGGTAGACGATGTCGAACAACTACCGGCTGATCTCTTCTTTTGCGTATAATGCCATCGATGTTGCTCTGATTCGACCGCATCGGTCCGGTCCGTGCCATTTGCAATCTCAATTATAGTGTGTACATCGTCCCTTTCCGCCTCGCTTATACTATTACAGGACGGAGTCTTCTGCGCATCATCATATGTCCGCTGGCGCTCTTTGACTGCATCCTGATCTGCATCTGCAATCTCGATAATAGTTTGCGCCTTGAGGAGTATAACCTGTGCTGGAGAAGCAGTCTCAGTTTCCTTTGTTACACTTGGCCGGTACTTTGCTGCACGAGGAGCTCCAATGTCGTCGCTCAGATCAACTGAACTAGTGCATAATTGCGCCAGATAATTAGCGTTCCTGCAGTTAATAGCGGTGCCGTGATGATCATGGTCAACAGCGCCAGCAGCTGCGATACAATTATGTGCGGTCTCCAGCTTCTCGATATAATCGACAGCAGGATGCATGCGTGCTAGTTAGCAGCGAAAGATCCCACGATACCTCCAAAGAAGAAAAACGAAGTGCAGCAACAACGCGCTCTGGTGTGGAAGGTAGAATCGCAGAATCCGGATTAGCTGGTGTAGAAGGATGGAAGGGTACTAGCAAGTAAATTGGCTGGAGGGAAATTTGCAGAGAATGAATAGATATCGTCCGCATGGATGCGAACTTTATAGGGGTCGAGCAGTACGGTCCTTTATGCACACGCCGCATCGTCACCCTCTGCTTGCCAGAAGCATCTCGGCCGCTTTTCCAGATTCCTCTCGGAAAAGCAATGACAAGCGTGTCGAAAAGCTTGCCTGCTTTTTCCCATGACAAGGCAACGAATACCCTGGCACGACAAACGGAGCCTTTTCAATACTAGGGTGACCCCATTCGACCAATTTTTGACGCGCAAAGATGTATTGATAAAATAATACGTTAATACAAAAATAATAATTAGTAGTTTCGTTAGAAGAGGGATTTTGGGTCATGACTCATGAGTCATAACAAGCCTAAGTCGACAAACTTACAAGTAAAAGGGAGTGTGAAAGTACCAAGGCCACCCACATATTGACTATGGAAGGACCCCACTTGTGCCCAGAGACAAGAGTGTTTCAGCATTGGAACCATGGTTGGTATTCATAAGCACATAGTTAAATTGGTCCACCAAGTCTGCATTGATCCCAAGAATCAATGGATTGCTAAATTTATCTTTGAGGATGATGAAGAGTTAGCTTTAATATCCATTTATGCTAGCTGTCCATTAATCAAGAGAGCACACATTTTGGAGTTAGTAAAAATTATTCAATGCCCAATTATTTTAATTGGGGATTTGAACATGGTGGAACAAATTCAAGACATATTTTAGCAAAGAGAACATATAATCTAAGGAAGGGAAAAGGGGTCTTAGTATAACCAATAACATAGTCTCTTAGAAATAGACAATGAGGGTGGTTTCACTTAGTCCAATAAACAGAAGGGTGATGCCTTGAGAAAAGCCCGCTTAGATTGGGTGTGTATGAGTAGTTCAACTGTTGTAAACATTTTTTTACTTCTTTAACACTACACCTTTCCACAAAAAAAAAGAAGCATGCCATGGCCAAGGTGCTACTAAAATTTCTCTCACATCAAAGTACTCTTCCACACCTTGCATCCTCTTTTCAAGACTTGTAGTCACAAAAATTAGTAACTACGGACAAGAAAGATAAGTGACTTATTGGGCCACCGCGTCCATACAATCGGTAGGTGTGAAAAATCCCATAGGTGACGCAACTCCAGCAGAACGACGAGACAGAGAACGCTTTCTCAAACTTACACGAGAGCGAGGAGTAGCACATGTATCCCGAGTTGACACTACAAGGGAATGGGGCAATAGCGACGCCGATTAGCGACGGCGGATATCGGCGTCGCTATAGGCGTCGCAATTGGCGTCGCTATTTGCGTCGCATTTGCGACGCAAATAGCGACGTATATAGCGACACCAATTGCGACGCCGCAGGGAAAAAAAGCGCGGCCGAAACCAGAGTGCCGTTTTCATTTTGTTTTCTTCGCCTTTTGAGAGCGAGAGCGAGGGAGAGAGCGAGGGAGAGAGCCAAGGCTTTGTGAGAGAAGAGGAGGAAGAGACTTGCCGCCGCCGCCGCCGCCACCGTCGTTGTTCGTGAAGGAGAGGAGGAGCCCTCGTTGCAAAGAGAAGCCGCCCACGCTCGCCATATCTCATTGGTGAGTCTCCCTCTCTCTTTCTTTTACTTGTTGAAGGTTTAAATCGTTCTCTTTTGTTTGTTTAGGAGAGGAAATGAAAGAGAAGGAGAGGGAGAGGGAGAGAGAGGGAGAGAAAGAGAGGGAGAGGGAGAGAAAGAGAGGGAGAGTGCATTCTCTCTCTCTCTCCCTTTTGCTTGTTTAATGTTTAAATTACTTTCTTCTTTGCTTGTTTAGGAGAGGAAACAAGAGAGTAAGAGAGAAAGAGAGGGAGAGGGAGAGGGAGAGGGAAAGAAAGAGAAAGAGAAATAGAGGGAGAGGGAGAGGGAGGGGGAGGAAATAGGAGAGGGAGAGAAAGAGAAAGAGAGGGAGAAGGAGAAGGAGGGAGAGTGCATTCTCTCTCTCCCTCCCTCTCCCTTTTGCTTGTTTAATGTTTGAATCACTTTATTTTTTGCTTGTTTAGGAGAGGAAATGAGAGAGAAAGAGAGTGAGAGGGAGAGGAAGGGGAAGGAAATGAGAGAGGGATAGAAAGAGAAAGAGAGGGAGAGTGCATTGTATCTCTCCCTCTCCCTTTTGCTTGGAGGATGTTTAAATCACTTTATTTTTTGCTTGTTTAGGAAATGAGAGAGAAAGAGAGATAGAGAGGGAGATGGAGAAAAAGAGAAAGAGAGGGAGAGGGAGAGGAAGAGGGAGAGGGAGGGGGAGGGGAAGGAAATGAGAGAGGGAAAGAAAGAGGGAGGGGGAGGGAGAGGGAGCGAGGGAGAGGGAGAGGGAGAAAGAGGGAGGGAGAGGGAGAGGGAGGGGGAGGGAGGAAATGAGAGAGGGAGAGAAAGAGAACGAGAGGGAGAGGGTGAGAGAAAGAGAGGAAGAGAGGGAGAGGGAGAGAAAGAGAGGGAGAGGGAAGGGAAGGAAATTTAAGATAATATACGTATTGATAATGGTATGCAATGTGCTTTGCATACGGCCACGTACTTCATCAAAATGAACCCAAAATTATTGTTATAGAAGAAGAAACCCTTAAATTGAGTATAGGATAATTTCTCTCAGGTCTTATGACTATGAGTAGAATTGATTGAAATAAATTTTATTACTATAGTTATAAAATTTCATAGATGGCGCGCATTAATTTTAAAATGGATTACTTATACTCAAAGCCGAGATATAACAAAAAATTATCTACCGGGACAAACAAATCGTTGAGCATGATACAAGGCCGAGATATAACATCGGAAAATCTCTCGACTACTATATACAATGCAAGGTTTATGGTCAACTTGCAACTTGACGTACATCTCCATAAAGCTATCCATTTAAGCCTTGTTTGCTGTAATGTAGATAAGATGGCAAACGAAGAAGGTCCTATTGTTCAAGACCGCGAGTCGTATCTTAATTAGCGTGTCCCATGTCCTTGCTCTCAATGCAAGTTGGCAATTAGACGAAAACGCCGATTGTCTATAGAACACGTACGACGATTTGGCGAGTTTCAATCTGAGATCATTAATTAGGTGATTGCAGACTTTCAGCAAACGGTAATTTGAAGTTAGCATTTTTCATGCATTGTACTCTCAAGATAATTGAAAACCATACACAATAAGATTGGGTCTTGTTGGTAAATTTTGTATCCAGGGGGGTGACTTCTCGACCCAAGGGGGAGTGCACCCTTTGCGGCCAATTAGAAGAGTTCGTGGATGTGCGATGGATGGATTGCAGGAGCCAATCGACCACTCGCAAGGCCCATCTATACCGTCAATGCCAGAGGAGACAGACAACCTTCCCGACTTGCCTATAATCTTGGAGCCTGAGATGGAGGCAATGATCGATGCATTGATTCCCATGGATGTTGAGACATCTGACCCGCTTAGAGAGGAAGCATCCATACCATTATATGATGGGTGCCGAGTATCTCGGTTGAAGACATTGCTTGCACTCTTAAGTGTGCAAGCAAAATACGGTTGGAGCGATACGAGTGTGACTGACTTATTCAGGTACCTTGCACACAGACTTCATTGTTTTTTTTAAAAACAGTATTATTGCAAACATGGATAGATTTTTCAAGGTGTTTTATGATTTTTTCAGGTTATTGAAATATCATATATTGCCACCTGCAAACACCATGCCTGAGTCTCGTGATGATGCACGACATGTTTTACGGAAGCTTGGCATGGACTACAATAACATCCATGCATGTATCAACGACTGCATATTGTTTCGAGATGAATACGAGACTATGGAGACATGCCCAAAGTGTGGTGCTCAGAGGTATCGATAGGACTTGCAAGGGCAGACCATCCCTCAAAAAGTCCTCAGACACTTTCCGCTCATCCCCCGCATAAACCACATGTTTCGCACGTGTGCCATGGCAAGCTTGACAACGTGGCATGTGCAGAATAGGTCCACGGATGGAGTGCAACGAATATCAGCAGATTCGCGCGCATGGAGCCACATTGACTCTACCTTCCCAGGCTTTGCGCGAGAGCCAAGGAATCTTCGGCTCGGTCTCGCCATGGATGGTGTGAACCCATTCGGTCTGCGCTCGACTTCTTACAGTGTGTGGCCTATAGTACTTGTCAACTACAACATTCCTCCATGGCTTTCTACGAAGAAAGGACATCTCATCCTTAGCTTGCTCGTCCCGGGCCGCTACAAAGTAAAAAATATGGACGTGTATCTTCGTCCATTAGTCGATGAGCTTAAGATTTTGTGGGAGGAGGGGGTCACGGTGCAAGATATGAGCAGGCGCAATGGTCGGCGGTTAGCCAACATTCGAGCCATTCTCATGTGGACGATGCATAACTTTCCGGGATTGGGAGAGTGCTCAGGTGAGCAGACCTTTGTTCTCGCCGGTAATATCTATATTTTATTTCATTCAATCAAGTATTCACTAGGTCGTGGATCGCCTTGCAGGTCTCGTTACCTCATGTTATCATGCATGTCCATTGTGTGGGCCACAGTTAGACTCCCGAAGGTCACGAACCATGAAGAAGATGGTATATCAAGGACATGCCGCTTTCTTGCCGGAGGATCATGAACTCAGGGAAGGTTTTCTTGGACAACCTCCAGCACGTATGAACGCTGCAAGCTGGTACGAGCTGAAAATGGTAAACTCGGATTCACATCCAAATGGAATACGGCGGTTCTCAGTTTTCTACGAGTTGCCATATTGGACCCACTTACAGGTCAACCACTTGTTGGATCCCATGCATATTTTCAAAAATGTGGGCAGCTTGCTATGGGACCACATCACAGGAAAGAGAGACACTATAGGGCCACAAATGGATTTAAAGGAGGTAGGTAAGATGGAGGCGCTTTGGCCGCAGTCGAGTGCTGAAGGGGGAGTGCAGCTTCCTCGCGCTCCCTGGGTTTTGTCTACCAAAGAAGAGCGCATTGTGAAGCAAGTAATCAAGTCTATCCGCACTCCGACGGGTATGATGCGTTCTCTCAGGTCCGCATTTTCTAAAGATGACCAGATTTCTGGGCTAAAATCCCATGATTGGCATAAGATATGTCAGGTTTGTGAACAGAATGGATTTTAATTAGCGTGGACATTTTGAAATTTGAAAAGTGACCATTATTCTTAATGCTTTCTCATTTGTGGCAGTTTGTCCTACCGATCGCGATCGCGGGATGCCTAACTCCAGAAATTCGCGGGGCCATTTACAAGCTGTCGACTTTGGTGCAATGGATCTCACAGAAAGAGATTAAGACGTCCTCTATTGAATCCGCAAGGCGGGGAGCAGTTGAGACGGTCTGTCTCTTTGAGAAATACCTGCCCACTAGCATGCTCACGATACAAGTTCACCTTCTTGTGCATCTTGTGGATGAAGTGGAGATTGCTGGACCTGTCCATACACGATGGATGTTCTTCCTGGAGCGCTTCATGAAAACCCTGAAAGGCTTTGTGCGACAACGAGCTCGTCCGGAAGGTAGCATGGCGGAAGGTTGGTTGGTGTTAGAGGCGTTAGTGCATATCTCACAATGGCTACCAACGGTGGAACCAGACAATGAAATGCTATGGACGCTGAAGGACGATGACAGGCTGACTGGAGATGTGGTGGTTGGAAATGGGGTAGAAAAAAGAATGGATGCCTCAATGGAAGAGAAGGTGAATCGCTTTTGTATGTTGCACCATGCCTCCATGGAGACGTGGCTCGCCAAGTACCAGATTGCAAGGCAAGATCGAGAGGAAGCACGACCTGAATTCAGACGCAGTACGCGTCACCGACCGATTCGATATCCCGAAGGCATGGAGGAGATGCCGCGGTTTATGTCAACACGATGGTTGCATGGAGCCTTGACCACAGCATCCAGCGAAGGGACAGAGGTCTCAATGGAGGAGTGGGAGTTCTCGAGGGGATGTAGTCCAAAGGTAATGAGGGGTTTAGAATGTGTCGTATCTAAATTTGCTTGCTACATCTAATTTGAATGTTTCAATGTGCAGTACAAAATATATAGTGCAGCGTGGTCGCGCGGACGGCATTTTCGGGTGGAGCGTATTGACAAAATGCACTCCACAATGGACTGTGGTGTCATGGCAAGGTTTGAGCAAGAGAGCCGGCGACGAGCAACAGATCCGAACACGGTTGTGGATGAGATGGAGTATTTTGGGAATTTGCAAAGTATTATTACGGTGGATTACCGTAGCTTCTCCATGATAATATTCGACGTGCAGTGGTTCAAAGTGGTACTTGGAGGAGCTGGCGCAACAATTCGACGAGGTCCATCTGGATTTCTCGAAATAGATTCCGAAAAAAAATGGATGGATTTGCGCGACACCTTTGTGTTGCCGGCCCATTGTGAACAGGTGCAACTAGGCATTTGCTTGCTAATTGTAATACGACATGGTTTATGTCACAATGGTTTGAAGACGGTTTGTAAGTGTTTGTGAACATGTAATCTTCTATCCAAATCCCCGACAACCGCGATGGTGGTATGTTATACCTTCAACTCCTCGAGGTGCGAGAGTATACGATCAAAGCGATGTTCCAGGCATAGATGAAGAAAATATGCAAATAGAGGGATCGAAATTACAAGGGTGGGAGGCCACTGCAAGCTTGGAGCCTGCATCGGCTAACAATGATGGAAATACAGAAGTCGTAGAATTTTTTGAGAACGAGACAGACTCGTTGTTTTGTGGTGACATGTCTATCGACCTTCCAGTGTATGTAGAGTTGTGTCAGGAGATTAACATGGGACCATAGAATACTTCATTCTTGGAGAATTGTATTACTCAATTCGTTGTTTAGATCTTCCATAAAGGTAGATAAGATATGCATTTTAAGAGGGATTTTTCAAAAATGATTTTATTAATGTGCTTTGTATAGTTTAAATTGATTATTCTAACATTATTTTTTATCTGTGCAGGTATCGACATTTTCAAGATGAGTCGAGGGATAAGCGATGAGGAGTTTCAGGAGATGATGGCACGTATGTCTCCAGATCAGCTCGCGAGATTCAGAGAGATAGCAGATCAGGAGCTGTCTCGTTCTTCGTCAGGGCGCTCTGCTAGATCAGCTTCGGCGCGATCAGATGCTTCAGCTTCGAGTAGACGATCTCGACGCTCGCGACTTGGGCCAGAGGGAGGGACTGCGACTGCAGGAGGATCAGGGGGGTGCTGCTGTGGAGACACGGACGCGGTGTCTCCGTCTCGTCGTTCAGCTGGAGCTCGGTCACCTCCAGGATTTGTCACACCTGTGGGGACGTCCACTCCAGTTACTCCGGCTTTTGCGCAGCCGTCGGCAGATGTCACGCCTTTTGGTGGCACTCCTTTTGGTGGCACCCCCTCTGGTGGCACTCCTTTTGGTGGCACACCCTCTGGTGGCACCCCTTTGTGTGGCACTCCGGGAGAGGGTACCCCCGTTGGTACACCGGATGTTCAGGGGTCTCCTGGATATGCCCAGGAGCGTGGATAGAGATGGGAGAGGGCCCATACAAGGCACACTTCTAGGGATTATGGATACCTAGTGGATGGCAGGTCAGGAGCCATCATCATGAATGATGAGGGGAGGAGGGTGATGGCTCGCATGAGGGAGTTGTGCCAACAAGTTTTTCGGCACAACGTCCTGGATCATTGGAGGAACATACCGGAGGGGAGCAAGGAGTACATAGTAGCATCCTTGCACGAGGAGTTCCCGGTGCCAGCCGCAGTGGATAGATTCTCTACGGGCTGGATGATGGATTGCATGCGTGCATACATGTCACATAGACGATCCGACGCACGCAAGGCAATCAAGACTGGGGCTCCAAAGCCCGAGTGGTTAGATGCAGACGACTGGCACCGACTGAGGGAGGAGGCTACAAATTTGCCAGGACGTTGGAGTCAGCAGTGGGAGGCGGCGAGGGCACGAATCGAGGCCGGATCGGTACATCATCTTGGGAGTGGCGGCCACAGGACATATTTGGAGGACTTTGTAAGATTCTCTTTTGTTTTGCTTATTTGTTTTTTTGAGATATTCTTTGTACTGACAATCATGTTTCTAATAGTTAGCATTTTGTTTTCTTTGCAGCACTCCATTACAAATCACTATCTGCAAGGCCTTGAGACTCGATATGCGGAGAGGCACGGTCTCAGATCATTGATCGACCGATTGTATAGACGCGGCGGCCCAGTAAGTCACTCATCTTTCTTGTCCGTAGTTACCATGAGATATTTGAATGCATTATTTTATGGTGGATTGATATGTTGTTTCTTTTTCTGCAGAATCCGTTTGATGCTCCTTTACAGCGGGAAGAGCTTTCGGGGGACGACGATTTGTAGCTCGCCCTTGGATCCTTAGAGCTCACATACCTTTAGTTTTTAGTCGCCCGATCTATGTAGACATTTTCTATGTATTAGTGATATTGTTTTATGATTGTACCAATCGCATTTTATGCGATATCATGTATTTATTTCATCCATCAGTTTTATGATTTCAGTATACATTCTTTTTGTACAAATTTTTTTTTTCTCTGTTACCGTCGCTATTTGCGTCGCAAATTTACTGCACGCGTCGCTATTGCCGTCGCTATCAGCGTCGCAAATTCTCTGTAATCGTCACTATATGCGTCGCTATATGCGTCGCTATATGCGTCGCATTTGCGACGCATATAGCGATGGTTATAGCGACGATTCTATGGCGTCGTCAATAACGACGCTTTTTGCGATGACGGGGGAAAATTTTGTTGTTTGTATTTTCGTCGCTTTAAACGTCGCTATAAGGTCTATATCTTGTAGTGTGACCGTGGGCTCACTGCATCCACGTCTCTGCAGTATCCCCCAGAACCACTCCCTCCATCCGGTCCAAGTTTGGAGTGTCGAGCTCGTCTACTAGAAATTGAAGCATCAAAGCGCACTGAAGTAGATCTACAGAATGTCTTGATGGTGTCCGAGACAGCTCCTGGTTTACCATGTCTCTAAATCGAGCCATCTAATCTAAATACATACATGTGAAGATCTCCTATAGCTCCTTGTCACTCATCCCTCGACTCATCATGCAGATCCAAATATCCACAAAGGTCACCTGCACAAACAAAAATTGATGTTAGCATAATCAATATAAATCAAGCAAAGCACGGTAATATAAATCTTAAAAAAACGATCTTCCTTAAAACACATATCTTATGTATCCTTATAAGCGATTTGTCAAAAAATTGAGTAGGTGGATGCTTCAAGTATGAAGTACCCTATGGCCCCATGTCAATCTCCTGGCACAACTCCGCATACACTGGAAGCCTGAAGGTCGATAGATAGGTCACCACAAAAGGATGAATCAACCTCATTTTCAAAGAATTCTTGGACTTCTGTATTTCCATCATTGTTACCCGATTCTAGCTCCTCTACATGCTCCAAACTTTCAGCGACCTCCACCCCTTGCAATATAGACCCCTCTATTTACATACTATCCTCACCTACACTGGGAACATTGCTTTGATCATATACTCTTGCACTTTTGTCGATATGCTCCACGTGGAAATGCCGTCCGCGCGACCACGCCCCACTATATATTTTGTATTGTACATTGAAATAGTCAATTAGTTGTCGCATATAAAATCTAGATAGGACAAATCCTAAATACATCGTCACCTTTGGACTACATCCCCTTGAGAATTTCCACTCCTCAGTTGAGACCTTCGTCCCTTCTCGAGACGCTATGGTCAAAGCTCCATGTAACCATCGTGTTGACATAAACCGCGGCATCTCCTCCATGCCCTTGGGATATCGAATCGGTCGATGACACGTACTATGACGAAATTTAGATCGCGCTTCTTCCCGATCTTTCCTAGCTTGCTCATACCTAGCGAGCCACATGTCCATGGAGGCATGGTGCAACATACAAAAATGATTCACTTTCTCCTCCATTGCAATATCCATTCTTTTTTCAATCCCATTTCCAACCACCACATCTCTGGTGCATCTTTCATCATCCTTCAACAACTATAGTATACTGTTATCTAAATCCACCATTGGTAGCCACTGTGAAATATGCACTAATGCCTCAGACACCAACCAACCTTCAGCCATGCTACCTTCTAGCCGAGCTCGTTGTCGCACAAAGCCTTTCAGGGTTTTCATGAAGCGCTCCAAGAAGAATATCCATTGCGTATGGACAGATCCAGCAATCTCTACGTCATCTACAAGTTGCACTAGAATGTGAGTTTGTATTGTGAGCATGCTGATGTGGGTAAGTATTTTTCAAAGAGACAGACCATCTCCACTACTCCCTGCCTCTTGCAAATTCAATAGAGGATGTCTTGATCTTCTTCTGTGAGATCCATTGCACTAAATTTGACAACCTGTAAATCCCCTCATGTATTTTTGGAGTAAGCCATCTTGCGATCGTGATCGATAGTATAAATTGCCACAAATGAAGAAGCATTACGAACAATGACTACACTTCAAATAGCAAAATATGTAGGCCACTTACAATCCATTCATTGTACAAATCTGATATATCTTATGCCAATAATGGAATTCTAACCCTAATAATTGGTCGTCTTTAGAAAACGTAGACCTAAGAGAACGCATCATACCCATCGTAGCACCGATAGACTTGATAATTTTCTTCACAAGGTGCTCTTCTTTAGTGGACAAAACCCAAGGAGCATGAGGTAGTTGCAAGCAACCATCAGCACTCGATTGAGGCCAAAGTGCCTCCATCTTGCCTACCTTCTTCAAATCCATTCCTAGCCCTGCAGTGTCTCTCTTTCCTCTGATGTGGTCCCATAGTAAGTTGCCCACATTTTTGACAATATGCATGGGATCCAACAAGTGGTTGATCCTTAAGTGGGTCTAATACGACAACTCGTAGAAAACTGAGAACCATCACATTCTGTTTGGATGTGACTTAATGTGGACCATTTTTAGCTCGTACTAGCTTTGGGCATTCGTTCATGCTGGAGGTTGCCCAAGAAAACCTTCCCTCAGCTCATGACCCTCCGATGAGAAAGTGGCGTGTCCTTGATATACCATCTTCTTCATGGTTCATGACCTTCGGGAGTCTAACTGTGGCCCCATACAATGGACATGCATGATAACCTGAGGTAACAAAATCTATCCCAACACCTCTATCCAATGAATACAAACTTGAATGACCTATGATAGATATTACCAACGAGAACGGAAGCCTACTTACCTGAGTACTCTCCGAATCCTAGAAAGTCATACATGGCCCACATGAGAATGGCTCGAATATTGGCAGACCGTCGACCATTGAACTTGCTCATATCTTCCACGGTGACCCCCCCTCCCACAAAATCTTAAGCTCATCAACTAATGGATAAAGATACACATCCATATTCTTGACTTTGTAGCGGCCGGAAATGAGTAAGCTAAGGATGATGTGTCCTTTCTTCGTAGAAATCCATGGAGGGATGTTGTAGTTAACAAGGACTACATGCCACACACTGTAAGAATTTGAGCGCATAGCGAATGGATTCATGCCATCCATAGGAAGACCGAGCTGAAGATTCCTTGGCTCTCGAGCAAAGCCTAAAAAGGTAGAGTCAATGTGGCTCCATGCGCGTGAATCCGCTGATATTCGTTGGACTCCATCTGTGGATCTATTCTGCGCATGCCACATTGTCAAGCTCACCATGCTGGACGAAACATGTGATGTATACGGGTGATAAGCGGAAAGTGTCTAAGAACTTTTTGAGAAGTGGTTTGCTCTTGCAATTCCTGTCAATATCTGTGAGCATCACACTTTGGACATGTCTCCATGGTTTCGTATTCTTCTCAAAGTAGTACGTAATCGTTGATACATGTATGGATGCTGTTGTAGTCCATGCCAAGCTTTCGTAATACATGTCGCATATCATCATGAGACGTATACATGGTATTTGTAAGTGGTAATATATGATACTTTAGTAACTTGAAAAATAATCATAAAACACCTTGAAAAAGCACAATTATTTTTTTATGATGGTGCCAAAAAGAAATCAATGAAGCATACATAGAAGGTACTTGAACAACTCGGTCACACTTACATCGTTCCACTTGTATCTTGCTTGCACACTTAGAAGTGTAAGTAGTGTCTTCAGGTGAGATACTCGACACCCATCATATAATGGTATGGATGCTTCCTCTCTAGTGGATTAGATATCTCGACATCCATGGGCATCAACGTATCAATCATTGCCTCCATCTTAGGCTCCAAGATTGTAGAAAAATCTAGAAGGCTGCCTGTCTCCTCTAGTATTGATGGTATATATTGGGTAGTATATTCCAACTGGTGGATTGGCTTAAGCACTCCATCCATCACACGCCCACGAACTCTTTTAACTTGCTGCAAAGGGTGCACTCCTCCTTGGGATGAGATGTCACCTCCCTGTAATAAATTTTACGGCCACATCCAATGTTTTTGTATATGATATTCAATTAATTTGCGAATACAATGCATGATTGATGATACACTTTTCTTATTGTTTGCTCAAAATCTGAGATTTCTTGATCAAGGATCTTTGATTAAAACTCGCCGAGGCGTCGTATGTGTTTCATAGACAATGAACATTTTTGTCTAATTGCCAGCTTACATTGAGAGCAAGGACATAGGATACACTGATTAAGATACGCCTTGTGATCTTGAACATCACGGTCTTTATCGTTTTCCATTTGGTCTATGTAATGACAATCAATTTGTTTTTGTTATCATTCTTTTTTTATTTCTTAAATTGTTTGAGAAGGGATTTCTTCTCTTGTAACTCAACAAAATTAACATACGTAAAGTCTCCACCCACCTACGGGATCGGCCTACAGTATGTAAAGTCTAATATGCTATGTATGGGGACAAGGGAGTAGCTACCCTATATCGGAGTGTTTCCCATCCCATGGTATTACATCGGACCTCGCCACCTTTTTTCCTTTTTGTGTGACTCGATATGTAGAGCATAGGAGGAGGTAGCTCAAAGTATGTCAATAAAACCATCCATTCACCTCCAAGTCCAATCTCTCTTTCGCTTTTGTTTATCGCAGCACAGAGGAGTGGGAAATGGAAAAAAGGAAATAGCAAAAGGCGCAAGACAAAAGGAAGAAAAAGGCGCCTTAACTGGTAACCAGACCCTGAAAAAAATAAAAGCACCGGCACAACCCTCAGGAAGTCTTAGAGTCACTCAAGGAAAAGTTGTAGTAAATGCAAGAGACTCAAACATGAAAATCTGCACAATACCATCACTGCATGCAAAAGCAATGTGCAAACTTGAAATGGCTAAACCATGGCCTTGTTGAACCTACAACAAGTAGCTAAAACTATTGTTGATGTTTGTAGATAGGCAACCATAGAGAGATCCTTGCTTGCATATCAAATGATACCTTAAGATTAACCCATTTTTTCAATGCAAGTTCACAATGTAGAAGGCATACTATTCCTGTTGAACATCATATGTGTCAACCACAATCCTCAATTCACTAATTATACTAAATTAGTAGCAGAATTGAGAACAGTGCCAAACTGAAAAAGTTGGTTAAAGCCTACTTGGGCATGCCTGTGCAGGTCAAGGCATAAACCGGTTGGACATCTCCATCTCGTGAATCTTCTCAAGATGTTACTACCGCAAAAGAATTTTCACACAGACTACCAAGATGAACATTTCTCCCATCTAGGACAAGACCAGGGCCTATTCCAGATCATTGATATCTTGCATTTGACCTGATAGTCCAATGTTTCAAGTGATTAGCACCTGTTGTAACAAAAAAACTTCCATCTGAAGCAACATTAATCCAACTTTTTGGCATGGATATAGTTGCTGCTCTGACTTTGGCTATCAATGCTACAGACTTGAAATCCCAGAGACAAACTAAAGCATCATATGAAAATCCAGCTGAAGCAACATATTTTCTTGGGCATCAAAGGCATCATAAAAATTCAGCTAGAGTTTCCATATTTATTCCTATTAACATATATGTTGATGTTAGTATTTCAAAAACATGTTGCACTACAAACTTTGGCCTCCCATATTGATTCAAAAGAACAAAAACTTAAATCTTCTGATTCACTCTCATTATTTTCTAGAATGGTCTCTGCAACCTTGGCCTGTGCCCAATGCGGCAACAGGGACACACTGAACTTAAATGCAGGAGTTGTACTACTTGCAAGCTGAGGTCCAGTAGTAACAAGAGTACCAGAAGCATCCAACTCTTGTGTCTGAGACTTGTCACGTCTCAAGGGGTTTGAAGAAGTATTGTTTAGTTTCCCTTTTGAGTCAGAACTACTTCCACATCATCTTAGTCAGAACTCTCTCCATTGAACTCTTTGAAAACCATAAATTAGCATCACCAAGTGAAAAAGTTATAGTAAAGAAGCCAAGGTCAGCATATATACAACTCTAAAGGCCACCTTAACCTTATCGATATTAGCCGCTTGCAATCAGGCATGAAAGCTATCCCTATTATTACTTCAGCATGTCCTTGCCCCAGGGATAAAATGCTTCCATCTAATATGTCATACATGTGCATGCTCTTATCAGAATGTGATCAGAGTACTTATGACCCACTAGGATCAATGCGAACCTACCACAGAAAGGGGAAAAAGACATCACAAACTATGATGACAAATATTGTACACAAACCCAATGTCTTAAAGATCAAAAGTAGCAAATCTGCTGACAGAAAAAGTGAGATATAAAGAGATGTGGCTTTGCCAATTATCTTCAAGTGGTCAACCTTAAGAAGAACAAGGTTCAATCCTTATTATATTGAGATTTCTTATTTGAAGAGAGGATAAATCCTTGTAAAAACAACATCAATTTGATCTTATGCACCATTTGTAAAACATCAAAACACACATACCTTTTTTGCCCTGTTATTTACACCATCTGATAGTAAATTGAGCAGGTGAAAACAAGGAATTCATTGTTCATACTTTTATGGGCTCACCAACTTCTCCTTCTAGTTTGAAGCATCTTACAGACTTCCCACTAGCAAGATTGAGCATGTTTAGCTTCTTATCCTGGAACCATACAAGACAAATAACTTAACATATTAGCCAATCATGTTTCAATATAAAACTTGTGGTAACCTTCCATGAAAAGAACTTCCAACCTATCCAACAGTTACTGCTATCTTGTTGTATGGATCAATATCCATATCATAAACTATGCCACGAGAAGCCATTTCTTGATGATAATGTGTACTCTTGATGCCCTCATCAGCTGGAAAGAATATAAACGAAACAATGTATCACTAGCTAGAATAAAGAATATAAACGAAGCAATGTATCATCAGCTAGAATATAGACGCTCATCAATGGAATAACGAACGAGGACGATCATCATGAATTTGAGTAAAAGTCAAGACATTAAGAAACTCTCACAATGAGTACCCTGAATTACTACCATAGATAACAATCAGCTTGAGAAACTACTCTTGAACTCAAAACATGACCAAAACGAGGCAAACTGTAAGCCAAAGGAAATGCACACATATAAATATATTAGAGGATCAACTTTACTTTACCTTAAACGATTCCTTCCTGAAGTTTAGTAGTAAGTAACTATTAGCGTTTTAGAACAAGAAAAAACAATGGAAGCAGATGCATAGATGCGCACTTCAACCTCTCCGTTGGTCGTTAATCATATGCTCTGTATGCTCGTAGAGGTCCTGATTTCGTTGTCATCGCTCCTTCCAAGCATGATGGAAATGCTGCAGAGACAGAAGTTTACAAAGTTGGATAAGAGTGCCTAAATGGAGTGGCAAATTCCTTAGGTGGGGAATAATGTATTGGCTGTTGCCTCAGACTTGTTGCTGGAAGAAAAGGCATGCAGCCTTGATGTCATAAGCCTAGATGGTAGGAGGCTGTTCGAAGATCATCAAAAGATGGAAGGGAAGTGCACTGTTGTTCTTCAGATATGGGTTCCCAGGTGTATCCCCATAAGCCCACCTTACATGCTTGGTTTCAAGTAGACATTGTCATCTTCTCTTCCGGGAGACGTCAGGATTACTGCTTCGCGTGCCACTTCCAACATCGTGTAATCATTTTAAAATCCCACATGAACGAGAATGCTTTCAGAATTTTGCATGTAGACCTCGACACAAGCATTGAGATTAGGTTGCAGGACGAATCACAATTCCTTCATAGGCAGCACGTTGCAAATGGCAAATGCAAATCAGGCAAGAAAGTATGCATGTGATGCGATCATTTCCTGGACAGAGAAGGTCTGTGAGTAGACTCTCACCCATCAGTTTAAAGCTCACAGTCACAGCAACAGTCTAAGGATCATCAGTCAAAATATTCGCTGTTGGCCTCAGAACTTCCAAGCATTTCGTTTCATCAAAGTTCTCCATGGCAGCACTTAAAGAGTCCATAAATGCCAAGAAAGTGTTGCAACTGAAGCCACTTGTTGAGGCTTTGCTTCCTTCAAGCTGACAGGTACAACCTCAGCCAAAACCATCCATATCATACAGCCTGCTGCAAACCCCATACACAATGGAAGGAATTTTTGAAATGCTTCTGCACACATGAAAGCAGGAACTGCCACCAAAGGCTGACGTAAGGAGGTGAAAATACTCCAAAGCATGGCACTTTGAGCAGAGGTGAAAATACTCCAAAGCATGGCACTTTGAGCAGAAATGCCACGAGATGCTAGAACCATGGCCAATCCTTCTAGAATATTGTGCACTGCAATTGCAAGTGTAACCATAATCCCCTACGGAAGCCCTCTAGGGCCAGCAAACGAGACTCCCACTCCTGAACCCTCACCAAAAGAGTGCAATGTCATGATGCCAATCACCAACATCATCTCCTTTGCATCAGCTCCTTTGAGATCCAACATGCTAACCTCACCATATCTTTCCAGAAACTTCTGAAAGCAAAGAATGAAGAATCCTCCGGCAATGATGCCCATAACAACCCAGGTGCCTCCACTGTACCTTTATCCTTCTTGGAAAAGGTCGAAGCTAGCTGCTAGCATTACACCTGCAGCAATACCATTGCATATCCCAGCCCATTGTGCCTACAAGTCCATAAAGAAAAATGGCAATGCACCTAAACCTGTTGTCCCTGCCATGACGAGGGTGAGGAGGGCAACAGTGGATACGACCACTCTTTTAGGCCCCTTGGATGCCGTCTTGGTGATACCACCATCGTGCACCAGGGAATTGTCGATCCTCTCTTTCTGCACCTTCGTTGTGACTCCTGCTCCGTTGCCATAACTGATTTTGATACTTGGTCTGTTGCTTGATGCGAGTTGCTACGAATCCACCTGCGTAGAACCGATGCCACGAGTGCTAGGGCTCTCGTGGCAGCTTACGACAGAAATGAAGTAAAGGAGAAAGGCCATCCAGGAGGAAGGCGCGCGATCCACAGCCATGCTACGAGAGGATCCATGAGGAGTCCTGCACTACTGTTCCAGATGCGAGTGGCATGCCGTGAAGGATCAAGGAACGGCAAATGCAAGCCGATGACCGATGGTACGATCGACGATGGCGAGCTATGGCTTGTGACTGTTGCAACCACACACGTGCACACACGGACAGAAGCAACAGTGCCGCGCCCCAGGGTGGAGGGGGGGCTCGTCGAGGTGGGCATCGTCCTCCTCCTCGTGGCTGTGACGATGCTGGGAGGTGTCGTCATCTGCCG
This sequence comes from Lygodium microphyllum, assembly GCF_053477565.2. NCBI lineage: Eukaryota > Viridiplantae > Streptophyta > Polypodiopsida > Schizaeales > Lygodiaceae > Lygodium > Lygodium microphyllum. Next base: position 48,931,120 of record NC_141138.1, on the reverse strand, counting down.
CCATGGCAACAGGACAGGGGAGGCAGAACAGGGCAGGCAAGGGCAGGGGTCAAGGGCCCTTGACCTCCTTGGGACACATGACCATGGGAACAGTCCCAGTGTCTCTCTCTCTCTCTCTCTCTCTCTCAATTAGGTGCATTCTCTCTATGACAATGTGAATCGGTGCATCTCTCTCTCTCTCTCTCAAGCTACCAAGGTCAACACCTCAAGCTACACAATCTGCTTAGGGGTTCAACCCTTCTCTACCCAAGGTTACAATCTAGACCATCATGAGGAAATTGTACCATTATCTCAACGACCTCCAATCTCTCGGGGAACAAGGAAGCATGTAGTGGCACCCAATAATGTGTCGCTTACCCTTCCTCTCCCTAAGAAAAGCAAGACTAAGGGGAAGAAAGCCATGACCAATGACATAGACAAAATGAGGAGGATGGACAATGAGGAGGATGGAGTTGCTATGTTTTTACTATAGAAGTACCTAAAGACTGAAGACTTGTGTTTGGAGGTCATCTATTCTCCAACTCTTCGGTGTTTCATTCTTCGAAAACACATTGAAGATATGTTTTTAAATTTTATACCTCAACATGGATGTATTTGAAGATATGTATAGTTTTGGCATCAACTTTTTGTTGTTTTGAAAAGTATTGTCAATATCTTTTAGTTATGGGTGAACTGTCACATTTACACCAACTGCTTGTGTGATTTGAATTGGATTGAAGTATGTACTAGGCAGTTGCAAGAGCAACCAATTGGCAGCTGCAATCAATAAGTGAAATATTAAATTTTGTATTGGTTTGTTGGCTTATTTTGGAGCTTTTGTGCGTACTTTGGAGTCATGTAGTTTTTGGCATCACCTTTCTAATGTTCTAGAACCTTTGTGCATACTCTAGAGTGATGTAGTTTTTTGCATCACCTTTCTACTGTTCTAAAAAGGATTATCAAGATCTTTTAGCTATGGGTGAGCTATCACATTTATACCAATTGCTTCTATGAATCTGAAAAGGATTGAAGTATGTATTCTAATAAGGCGGTCAATTTTGTTGATCCTTATGAATTTATGGACAAAAGAGGAATCGAGTTTGTGAAATATGAAGTGCAATCCCTAGTAATGAGATTGTTTAGGATGACACAAAAAGTTTATGTGGGGGTGATGTCCATGATCACAGAAGAGGAGGCGAGTAGAAAACAGTGACACTCACCTCTGAAATGTTGCCAAAACATCTCAAAGCTTCAGCACCATGTCCATGCTTTGCCTATCTCTAATGATCAAGCCACTCCAAGAGTTTGTGTTTTGGTACTGGGAACTTGTCAAACGCTTCTTTTCCTTTTGCGAGTGCAACACACTTGGAATACACATAGAGTTGGGCAATACCACATAGATGTCATTTTTAAGAAACCTTATCTTGATGATATCTATATGCATCATGTTGCCTCAATGGAGGTCCTACAAAGCTTCTTTGGCTTGATAGCTAATTAGGTAAAAAACATGCAAAACCCTACTAGCCATTAGTAAAACCTCTTGTTCCACACTATCTTTCATGTGCTATATACCCTTATTCTTCTAATCCCCACTGAAATCAATAGATTACATGCTATCTTTTTTCCTATAACATTTGCTAATGTGAAGGGTTTCTAATCTATAAGAGAGCTATATCATATTCAAAGAACCAGATAGAAGCTTGAAGAAGAGTTCAAATTTTAAAAAATTGTGTGCACAAACGCATCTACAATGTGTGAATGTGTTTACACTCTTGTCCAAGAATCGTGAAAATTTGGCCTTGTATATTACCGAAGTGCATAAGGTAATCATGTGCTTCAATATGCCTAAGTAATCGAGTGGCTGAGGTGTTCTTTTAGTAAAATGCTATGAGCCATAATGACATGGGATAGCCATTTTCTAGCTTGCCATCCTAGACCTAGCTTATCCTCAAACCAACCCAAATCCTAATCCCATCCACTTATAAGAGCCCTCTTTGATGGTGACAAAGGAGGAAAATTCTAGTCCACATCCCCATTCCCATTCCCAAAACCATCCACATCACTATGCTATGAGCACTAAGTAGTAGAGTACGATGGTGGTATAGTGTCTAAGTATTATATAATCATGTGCTAATGCTACCTAGAGTGATTCATGAGTGCCTAATGTGGCCTAAATTGCTGAGTGAGGTTATTGTCATAAAAAAATGAAGTTCTCAATGTGGTCAAAGGGTGCCTCGTGATCAAGGGTAAGAGAGTGGAGATGGTAAAGTGAGTTGAAATAAAGTGCAACTATGTGAATATGTGATTGAGTATGTGCACGTGGAAGAGTGTGCCTGAATTTTTGTCTAATTAAACATGTGGCCTAAGTGCTCCAAGTAGTTAGGACGATGTGCTTCAAGTGATCGAGTTCTCCAATGTGGCTAAACAATCATGTGGCCTATCTACATAGTAGTTGAGTGGCCTAAGATGCTTAAGTGGTTGGGTGAAAAAGGCAATGTGTGGTCCGCATGATGAAGAGGTAAAAGATAGTGTGGTTCAAGGGTACTAACCAATGTGGTGAATGCTCATGCATAGCCATGGTTGATGCAAATATATACCCATACAATATTGATAGCTTGTAGATATGCTACAAGATGAGACTCATGTAGGTACTTATGATGTAGGGGAGATGCCATGTACACCTCAACCTATAGCCAAGTGAGAAAAATGCTACTCGATGCAATGGGAACAACACTCCACTCGTCAATAAGCTACTTACTTGTGCACAAGTGAGAGATCAACTTCTTCAACTAATCTTGCTAATTCTCAGTCCCTTAAGATAATCTATGAAGTATGTGGTGTAATATTTTAGTGGTTCACTACACCAATACTTCAACCATTACTTTGCTGTTATGATCATAGACCATGTGTAAGAATCAACTCGATGGTATCAGAGTGATGATTGCAATGGAAAATTGAGCCAAATTAATTACAAAAGCATATTATAACTAGCAACCAGTGTAAATGAGGATGATTCAATCGCACTCGAAATGATTAGTTCTAACATAAGCCTCAACTTAGCTCTAATCTTTTATTTTTAATATTATAATTACAATTAATTAATGAAAAATGTAATGAATAGGAATAACATAAAAGAAAATAGAGACAACAATGCACTCTAAATAGATGAGTACAATCTCTTTAAAGCTAAAGCATATAAATAGCTTTATGTGATAACAATCTCCATGATAGTAATAATTTCACATTGCACTCCACTAGTGATCAATATTACAATCATTACATCTCTATACTTGTCTAGCTATTTGCTCACCAAAAGTAAAACAAATTACTTGCCTACTATCGTTTGTTTAGCACAATATGATCATCACACATATAAAAAATTAGAATTGTACTACAATAGGCCAAAATTAATGAGAATCCACAAAATGACTAAATACAACTTATTTTTATAGAAGTAACACATGATGTATAAGCCTATCTTACTCTCTATATTCTTTACCTTAAATTAGAATTAGACTCAATATATACTAGGCTTATACTACATTAAAGGTTAGTGTTAGGGCTAGGCTCGTAGTAAGATAGAGCTTAAGCTTAGGCTTAGGTTTAGATTGGATTAGTAATATAGGAAAGGTATATGCATAGGCTCCTCATACAGACTGACTGATAGAGGCTATAGAGTGGCTAGACATAGGTATGTCTAACATAAATACACAAGGGGTAGGCATAGGGTACACATTTGGCAAGTTAGGCAAATACTAGGCATACTATAAGCCAATCCTATGTGTATACATAGTCTAAGCATATTCTAGGAAGAGTTTAGACATAGGGTAAGCATATGCTAGGAGCCAACACCTAACACAACCCTATCCTATTCTATGGTTACCTTGTGCCTAGAAAATGCCAGATATAAGTTGTATTCTTATGCATAGCATATAATGTTCCTACTTTATATTATCGAGCCAATGCCTAACCTAGCATGTGCTTATCCTAAGCCTAATGTATAAGCTAGGCTAGATATAGGCTATGGATAGGCTAGACTAAGCATAGGCTACACAAACTAGTGAGTATAGCTATAAGTGTGGAATCGAAAGCTTAGCTCATAAGTGAGTAATATACAAATGTAAAATTCAAATAAACTAATATTTATTTACTAGTTTTACCTAGCAAAATCGTGAGTCTATGTTAACTTGAAAGACTATCCATAATTTCCTAGTTAGATGATAGTACTTGCTAGTTATGACTAGTGAAAACAAAAATTTCCTAGTTATGTTGATATTGTTACTAGATATACAATAACTTACTAGATAATGTTACTAGATAAGGCTTCAACTTTCTAGATAGTATCTAGAAAAAGGGATTTACTAGTTAGAAAAGATTCGTGATGACAAAATTATCTAGTTATAACTAGAAAATTCTACATTCTTACTAGTTTGGTTGCTATTCTTCCTAGTTATAGTGTGAACTTTCTATATAGTAAGTGGTCTAGAGTTTGTTGTGTAAGGCACCAGGCATCATACATGGTCCAATGCAAACTATTATGTCATAGCTACAGGAGGGGCGGCTACTACTATTACCTTAAAGGCTCAGAGCTGAACATTTCGTTTTAGCCTTCTAGGACAATCCAGCCTGGTAGCCATTCATTCACCATATAACCCCATTCATTCAACATATAATCCCAATGATAATAAGGTAGTTCAGCTATTAGACACGTATGACCCAACCAGAGCCCCCATTGACTCCATTACCCCTAGTGTGATGGAGCTCTTATCCCTCCTCCACATGCTATAATCATAAACCATAAGTCTGTAGTCCCTAACCCATTGATCATGCAGCCGCAACATGATCACTCCATCATACCAACATGAGGCAATCATTATATGCGATTGAAGATTCATACCAACATGAGGTGCCTTGATCATCTCGAGGGGTTCACTCATGAATATATGTATATATATAACGTGAGTTCAAAATAAGGGATTTTTAAAACACCATTTTTATACATTTTTTACATACAGAAGGGTGTCATATAAAGGGATTACTTACAGATTCAATAGAAAAGGGTTGTGTTTTATTCAAGAAAAATTCACAGATTAGGATATTTATAAATAGGCCATGAACAAACGTTATATAGAGAATATATATATAGTAAACCCCCCGAGTTGATCATAAGCATCAATAAGGTAATGGACATTGCTATGTAAGGTGGGTATGTTAATATGCATGCAATCATTATAAGCATGAAAGCATGATAGAAAGCATGTGAGCATGAGGATAAGCTTCATATGACCACGAGATGGCACCATAGTAACCATGCTATCATGAGCAACACCCTCCGTGACTAATTAGAGGCATGATGATAAACTTCATACAACCATGAGATGGCACCATAATAACCATGCTATTATGAGCAATACCCTAGTGCACTACTGATTCGAGGCATCATATGACAGGGCAAGGCATCATGATGCAAGTACCATACACCATTAAGCCAATTTGCAAGCCTTATGAGTGGCACCATAAATCATTTACATACAAAAAGAAAATGGCGTCTCTATAAATAGCATAATTATTACTTAATCAACTTTAATCTCCCCCATATGCCTTATCTCCTCTTCCATTGCATAGTCCCCAAAGAAGATTCACTACAACACTATCGGTCTTCCATCCACATATAGCAACTATCCTCATCATTTGCTCTCCATCACCAATAGTGTCGACATTGGTGGCCCCAACCACCTTGTCTCCACCTTCCTCCTCACCATCCTTCCCCTCAACCAATGCTCCCTTCTTGACCTCCACTGCCAGGAAACCCCTCACCATCACACAAGCCTCTCTTGTCAAACCTCACCATCCTTCATTTCATCCTTGCCATATCCTTCTCGTACCTCGTGTTATCCAACCTTCTCCTCTCCAACATAGCCTTCACCTTCACTATACCCTAATTTTCACATATTTTCACACAACTAATTTCTCATGAGTCCTCCATGCCAATCTATATCTTGCCTAATCATTTTTTGTGTAAACTCTCATTGATAAGACATTAGATGGTAAAATTTTATTCTACACTTGTTGGATAGCCAATAATAAACTCCAAACGTATGTAATTTGTAATTAGAAACCTATATCAAACACCTACAATCCAAAACTACTTGTTTCTAATAGTTTACCATTGGATACCAATGCCTAGTAACCTATACACATTGTCTCTATAGTGGATACTATAATCCTTAACCTATTTTTTAAGTCCTAAAAAACTTATGTGAAATTGCAAAAAAGTCGAACTAGTTTGTATAGCACTTAAGATAAAAAAGAAAGCTCAAAACAACCTCAAATTGAAACTGGAGGAACGTTAAGCCCTTAGAGACTTTCTTTTAGAATTTTTTGAACTCCAGACAATAATTGAATCTCATCCAAAATGGAGACTATGATGATTTCTATTAATAGGGCTAGCTAGAGACTCCCATACACTCTGGTACCAATTGATACTTCAAGGAGAATGGAGGTGCACAGAGAGAGAGAGAGAGAGAGAGAGAGAGAGAGAGAGAGAGAGAGAGAGAGAGAGAGAGAGAGAGAGAGAGAGAGAGAGAGAGAGAGAGAGAGAGAGAGGACACAATGTTTGCAGTTCCTCTAAGAGCTCTATTGTGAGAAACACATTATTATCTTATTACTAAAAGAATAAAGTATGAGTGTGTACATATATAGTTAGGATTAGTGAGTAAGATGGGTAGTTGGCCACATTGGCCTTTACCCCACCAAAATTAGCATGACTCGGAAGGAAAACCGTAACTTGGAGTTTTGAAAAATTACTTATCATACATAAATAAATCCCTCTACAAGTGAGCCTAACAATTGGAAAATAGAATAATATGGATCTAGGTAGTTTACTATAAGAAAAAGGTTAAAAGGATACTCAAGTAACTTTAGATCTTAATGCAAATGCTAGAACTTCTGTGATAAAGAAAAAAAACTCAGTACTATTAGAAAGGTAAAGTCTTTAAGAACCAATTATAAGACTTTTTGTTGGCATGATTTATTGAAGGTTTTTTAAGACAATTTGAAAGAGAGATTGAGATTAAGGCACATATTTGTCCATTTTTCATTATAAGAATACTACTTAGTTGGATAGTACCTAGTGCTTGCATGGATGCATCGACATCCAATTATTATTTCATTGCAATAACTTGAAGGGGATTAAATGCCTTGAAAGAATTTCTTTTGGACTTACCTTCATTTTTCTTGGTTACTAATTACAATGATGAAAGTGGTGCCCAATTGATTTGGTCCTTCGAATACTTTCAATGGAGTAGACAAGTGGAGATTGTATAATGATGAACTCATCCTTAAGGTCCTCCACCATACCACTTGTGTGGGGATGAAAAGTTCTTGAAGGGCACTACCCAAGATAATAGTTAACACTCAAGTGGTGAAAAGGCCACCGCACAAGTAGACTCCCTTCTACGAGAGCCTGAGAATCAAGAGGGCTATAAACATATTTCTCACATTGATCATACAAAGGGGAAGCATCTTTATGACCCAATGCGCGAGGACATTGGAAGACCCATTTCTAGATCATGCTAGTCCAAATAGGCCTATAACACTACAACAAAAACGAGGCATAGACGCGCATGTTAGACACGCAAAGTCGGGCACGTCTATCATCGCGTTTGTATGTGAGTGTAAAAGACCGTGTAAATAGATGCGAATTTTACGTCTATATATCCGTGCAAATAGACGCAAAAATAGACGCGTTTTTAGATGCGTCACTACAACAAGTAGTAGCTATAGATGCGCACACAAGCGTGCACTAAAATTTTAATTTTTTAAAAAAAATATAGATGCAATTGCGTGTCTATATTTGCATCTAATTTACAGGTGAAATCGCATCTATGTGCGCATGTATTTGCGCATCTATAAGCGTGTGTATATGCGCATCTATAAGTGCGTTTAACTGTGCGTATATAAGCGCGTCTATAAGCAATTCGTGCTCTATATACACGCACTTATAGATGCGCACTAAAATTTTTAAAAAAATTGAAAAATCTTGCTGGTGTGTCATTCTTTTCAAAGTAGTCCCGTCTTGCGTTTCTTTTGGGTTTTTTTGACAGGCACACGACACAATGAGAGGAGAAAGGAAGAGGCAAAGAAGAAAGGGTAAAGAGAGGAGGAAGCAAGAGACAAAGAGAAAGGAGAGGGAGGAGAAGGAGTTTGTAGCCCTACCGCCGCCCATCACAACACCGATTCAAGGTGAGTCCTTCTTCTTGTCTCTCTCACTCACTCTCTCTCTCACTCACTCTCTCTCTCTCTCTCCCTCCCTCCCTCTTTCTCTCTCTATCTTTGCTTTGAGTTGTATTTTGCTACCTTCTTAGCTTTTGGTATGTTTGTTGCGACGAGGAGAATAGCCAAAGAGCAAGGAGATGGAGGAGAAGGAGTTTGTAGTTGTGTCGCTGCCCATCATAACAAATATTCAAGTTGAGTCCTTCTTCTCTTCTCTTCTCTCTCTCTCTCCCTCTCTCTTCTCTCTCTCTCTCTCTCTCTCTCTCTCTCTCTCTCCCCCTCTCTCTCTCTCCCTCTCTCTCTCTCTCTCTCTCTCTCTCTCTCTCTCTCTCTCTCTCTCTCTCTCTCTCTCTCTCTCTCTCTCTCTGCGCTCAGCACGGCCATCGCATCCATGACGACAGATAACCTTCTCTCAGGGCTTGGTCGTCCGTCAACGGCAGCTTCGCTGTAGACGTGCCGTTGGAATCGAGGATGTAGTTTCATTTCCACGTTTTGCCGGTAGCAGGAGATGCTCACGGGCTTGCAAGTTTTTTCCTTTATGGTGCCATTCTTCCAATGCTGTAACTGTTTCGGAGCGAAGCGGCCATCTGTAAACAGGAGCACCACCACCTTTCAAACCACGCTAAGCAGTGCTACAACCCCTTCCACGACAGGTGGCCACCCGAGCTCGAGCCATAGCTGGATCAATTCACAATTGTTCTCTCTGCGGGATCTACGATTAGCAGCTGATAACTTTAATATTGACACCAAGTTAGGGCAGGGAGGCTTTGGTGTTGTTTACAAGGTCAGAAAACAGACAAGGGGACGCTACAAGACGGAAGGGAAATTGCTGTGAAGAAGCTGTCCGCAGCAAGCCGGTAGGGCAAAGAAGAATTTCTAAAGGAAGTTAGCCTTTTAACGACTGTGCAGCATCGCAATCTTATCAAACTCTACGGCTGCTGTGTGGAAGAGTCTGCAAGGATCCTTGTTTATGAATACTTGAGCAACAGAAGCCTCGACAAGCATCTTTTCGTTTCAGGAGGAGGTGAGAAGTGGGAAACTTTCTTCATTGAAGGTCGTCTCTCTGACATTCAACAGATCTATCGAGGGGGCTTTTTCCCCGTGAGGCGACATGCCGCTCGAGCTCCATAACGTGGAGCTTCTAATCAGCCAAGCTATGAAGGAGGCGAAGAAAGATTTCAAGAAGGATGCGGATAATGCCTTGAACCAAGAAACCCGCCGGCTCCATGAGAGGATCCAGCGACTGGAGGAGATGGTGAAGACACTCAAGGAAGATAAGAGGAATCTCAAAACCGACCTAGACAAGCTACAAACGGAAGTGTCACATCTACAGGAGGCAAGAGAGGACGCGGATTTCAAAGGGGACCTCCGAGAGGCTATCACGAAGGAATGCCAAGAGGACCTCCAGGTATGCATTAAAACCGAAGTTGAGGCTTCGAGAGAGGGATGGGAGGAAAAAATCAAAGCAAACATGAAGGAAGAATTAGAAGGGAATAAGGAGGGGTGGATTGAGGTAGTGAAGAAGAACATTAAGAAGGAGGTCCAGGAAGAAAATAAAAAGAAGGAGGTAGTCCGGGTTCAGGAGACCTTAGAGGAGGAGAGGCTCAGGAACGCGCGTAGATTGAACGTGCGTATTACCGGGCTCCCCGAAGGGGCCTCTCCGGAGGAGGACGCACGCGGGCTATGCACCCAACTAGGGTATACGAGCATGCCCTTTACTCAAGCATGGCGTGCAGGACGAGATACTACCAGGGTCAGAGATCTGATATTACATATGAGCACATCGGAGGACAGAGCCGCTTTCTTTCGGAAGCGGATTTCGCTCCGAGGGATGACTGGGGCTCCCATCTTCATGGATGAGGACCTGACTCAGATGCAGATTGCACACAGAGGAGCATGCATGCCAGAGATACTCCAAGCACGTAGAGAAGGCCGTAAGGCCTTCTATCAAGATGGCCCGATTTTTATAGATGGACGCCCCACCAAATAGGGGGGCGTGGCCTATGAGACGGGGCAGAGGACTGTACAGGAGACCCCAATACATGTGGCAGTTTGGAACTGCAACGGCTCCCTATGGTCACGATCGGACAGACTTAAGGAGATTTTACCCGACCATGATGTTATATGCCTCACAGAGACATATGAGAGCCCAGAGAGAGGGCTCCCACGCATTACAGGATTTGAGTGGGTATCTGCATACCGGGCTACTACTAGGCAGAGCACATCTAGGGGCTCAGGAGGGGTGGCAGTTCTATTCCGTCAGGGGATACAGAGACATATCCAATTAGTGAGACGAGATGAGGAGGCCAGTTACATATGGATTAGAGTGCAGATATCAGATGAGAGATGGATCTATATGGCAGTATGCTACTTTTCACCACGAGGGTCCAGATATGCTACTACGCAGGGTGATATTCAGGCCATAGATTCCCCCTCCCCTTATTCACAGCTCTCAGAGGGCATTATTCTGTAATCTAGTTTGGGTGAGGTCTTCCTTATGGGGGACTTCAACGGGCGCACACAGAGCCGATAGTGTGAGAGTTTTGATATGGAGCAGCCAGAGATCATGAGAGCATTAGACCCTGAGGAGTTGGGGATCAGTAGGGAGTCAGTGGATACTGGGCCAGATGCCACAGGATATGGAGGGCATTTACTTGAGCTTGGTAGTAGACATCATCTCGTTATTTATAACGGGATGGCACGATGGCCATGTTCAGGAGGTCTTACATGCTTCCCACATGGGGGGGGCGAGAGTACTGTAGATTATCTGCTCGGACCGATCGATGGGATGCATACTATCGAGTCCTTCGGCCTTGGGAGACTCCCACTCGGTGCCGATCACACCTTTCTCAGTTTCTCACTCCTCACCTCATTACCATCACCACCTGCAGATATCATATCCCACATGCATACTACCATACGCTTCACTCATGAGCTCTCACATGTTTACTCACAGCATCTGGAGGAGCACATCACGTCACTTGATCCATAAGCACCCCTTGATACATTGACCACTGATATCACACGTATTCTGCATGATTTTGCTACACTCAGTTTTCCACATCACACATACACGCACCCCCTCGGACTGGTACCATGCCACAGAACAGGTGGTATGATGATGAGTGCAGAGATCTACGTCAACAGCTACGTGATTTGGAGGCCAGAGGAGAGATCACACATAGACAGGCGCAGAGACGCATGCACCGCTTGACCCGCCGTAAAAAGCGGGAATGGGAGGAGGAGAGATATTGGGATATATACCACCTTCTTATGAGCAGAGATTGTGCAGAGGCATGGAGGTAGATTAGAGAACCACGCTCACCCACACCGATACATGACCCTGCAGTATGGCATGGATACGCACAGAGTTTATATCATGTACCCGCATAGCCGCTGATACCCACACCATGTACACCGAGACCAGGTATTTCATCCTTTTTCACCACTAGTATGGTGAAACATGCTATCTCACGGTTACAGCATGGCCGCGCTCGAGACCAGTTTGATCTTCAGGCAGAGCATATTATATATGGCAGAGACACATTGGCTCCACTCATTGCTCACCTCTTCAACCGTGCATTGTCTGAGGGGTTCCCTGACTCGTGGACAGAGCACACCATTGTACCTATCCACAAGTCAGGGGATCCTATGGATTCTAACACATATAGGACCATCATGATTGGGCTAGTTTTGTCCAAACTTTATGGCACCATGATGGAGGAGGAGCTCAACACGCTGGTAGAGAGAGAGTGCATGCGCACACCCGGATAGGTAGGGTTCAGACGGGCATTTTCTACCATAGACCACATCTTCACTCTCCGTTGTCTGATCAACCAGACACGAGTGAAGAAACAGAGATTGTACTGTTGCTTTGTGGATTTCCGCAAAGCCTTTGACACAGTTCCGAGAGAGAGGCTTTTCAGACGCCTACTTGATCTGGGGGTGGATGATGACATGATGTGGGGTATTTATGCACTATATGAGCGGGTTACTAGCAGAGTCAGATGTCCGGGAGGTATATCAGATCCCCTTGTGAGCACCATTGGTGTGAAGCAAGGATGCCCACTCTCACCGACTCTATTTGGGCTATACATTGATGAGATAGCAGAGTTTATTCAACAGCGAGCCGGTGGAGGTATAGATCTCAGTGGAGCCACAGTTCATATCTTACTATATGCAAATGACATTGTGTTGGTCTCAGACTCAGCTCAGGGATTACAGCAGCATTTATTAGCATTGGATGATTTTTGCATACAGAGAGGCATGACAGTGAACCTTGGTAAAACCAAGGTTCTTATATTCCATACATCAGCTCAAATACGCAGACAGAGTATTTTCATGGCACCAGGAGGGAGTATTGAGGTCACTTGATCATATGTATATTTGGGAGTCACCTTTACAGCAGCTTCAGGGACTTTCTCGATGACACAGGCAGCTCGTGACCGCCTCACTAGAGGATACTCAGCATTGGCTCTTATGGAGCGACAGTGTCATCAGGCACATTTCCAGGATCCCCGCACCAAGGGGTGGCTCTTTGATACTCTAGTCACTCCAACACTGATGTATGGAGCAGCTATATGGGGGCCGGGCCTTGCCGATTATGTATGGACATTGATGGAGAGACCTCAGGTGATCATGATATCTAGATTGATTCGCAGCAAGGCCTTAGTCCCACATGACATTGTGCGAGCAGAGCTTGCCACACCGCCCATACTAGTCGAGGCATTATTTCAGACAGTATGCTTCCTACACAGATTTCAGGATATGGACAGAGATCGCATTGCACATAGAGCATATATGGCATCTCAGGAGATGGCTCGAGCAGGGGATACCACATCATGGTATGCACAGACTAGAGCTTGGTTTGACAGACATGGGCTGGACATTGATAGAATCCCACCTCTTCTATATGATACTCAGGCTCCCACTTACACCCTCTCTCTCTCTGAGAGGAACAGAGTCATCAGACAGGAGATATGGCATATTTATATACAGAGGACATGGGTCAGCCCTGCACAGCCACTGCCATAGAAGATGGCACATTATTATACACAGTTCTTGAGGATATCAGAGCAGGGATTCATAGAGATTCCGAGATATATGCAGATCTATATGCCACATCGATTGAGAGTTCTTATTGGACAACTCAGGGTATCATCACATCAGCTTATGATTGAGAGTAGCAGAGCCAGTGGCATCCCGCGGGAGGAGAGGATATGCCCCCTTTGTAGATCAAAGGTGGAGAGTGAGGAGCATTTCGTTCTCAGATGCCCGGCATACTCAGAGTTGAGATCTAGATACACATTGAGCAGCTCACTTCACGGATGTATGACTAATATGGATCAGAGATCATTTGGCCGTTTTCTGGGAGAGGCATGGCACATCAGAGAGCAAAGCACATAGCGGGTCCCAATCAGAGAGGGGCCCACCCAGACGACTATTACACAGTTCTTTCAGACAGACAGAGTGAGAGCTACTGTACCAGCCTCCAGCCAGACCTCCGGGCTCACACTACAGCAGGCTGAGGACCAGCGTACCCGACGCCGCACGAGGATCCGTGGGTTTCAGACCTCACAGCCACACCGACAGGAGATCGGGAGGATTCTTGATCTTCATCGACAGCAGACTGAGATCCAACGACACTCGACACATTGGATCTCAGATCTCCAGTTTGCTCTTTCTCCACCGCCGATGTACCACATCCTGCATCCAGGAGGGATCACCTGCTATTAGCGACTTCGACAACTGCTACTACATCCTAGGATAGTATATCTCCCTGCATCTGTTACATATACACATCACACCACTTTATCACAGCCGACAGTTGTTCCCCTATCACAGTCGACATTTGTTCCTCTTTTGTAGCCATTATTTGGAGTACCAGAGCTACATACGCACATACACATACACGACACTTATCACACTCACAGCACCGTATTTTCAGTTTCCAGTTTTTAGCTTTTCATTCAGCACTTTTATTTTGGATAGCTGGACCTCATCAGTTGTATCACAGTTTGTCTCATAGGCCAGTTTTGGTCTTTAGAAGACGTTAATATAACTTTCTTTCTTTCTTTCTTTCTCTCTCTCTCTCTGTTTACTCTGAGTTGTATTTTGGTTCCTTCTTAGCTTTGGGTATGTTAGTTGTTGCTTGCTTTTCCTAGTTTTATTTTGTGCTTCATTGCTAATTCGCGTCTACAAGTGCGTCTGATATACAGAGTAGACACTCTCGTAGACGTGCAAGTGTTGAAGATCCATAAAACGTCCTAGGTTTTTTTGAGTTTTGTGGAGTTGGCACGTGTAAGAGCGCGTTTGATCCACAGAGTAGATGCGCCTGTAGACTCACTCACATTAAACAACCACATCTCCTTTGAAATTTTTTTTCATACACTGTTTTCCGCGTCTATATTTGCATCTAATTTGCAGGTGAAATCGCATCTATGTGCGCATGTATTTGCACCTGTATGTGCGTGTGTATATGCGCATGTATCTGCGCCTATATGTGCGCGTGTATATGCGCATGTATGTGCGCATGTATATGCACATGTATATGCGCGTGTATATGCGCATCTATAAGTGCGTCTATAGGAGCATCTATATTGGGGTGTATATGCGCGTCTATATGCGCATGTAGTTTTCATTATAAGCGCGCTTGTAGACATGAAATTGTAGACGCGCTAGTAGATGCGGTAATAAACGCGCCCAATATTTTTTAACACAATTCAAATATTGCGTCTACAAGCGCGTCTATGGAGCCTTTTTGTTGTAGTGTAATATGAGCCCAATAGGATAAGATATCTGGTAGTTGGATATCTATCCTGAAGGGGACAAGTCATACAAGCTAGTCAAGTTATTTTCCAATAACTATTAAAGGGATTTTTTTCAATTATCATTGTGTATATATCTAAAGGACGCTAAACAAACCTTGTATAAGCTAATAATCAAGAAAGTTATTTTTAGATATGCTAACAATGTGATAGGATGCTTAATTAGAAAGCTAAAGATATTCAACGTGGATGAAAAGTAGGTTGATGGTAGTTTGGGTGACCATATCCTAAGGATGGTTGGACCCAATTAATAGAGTGGCTTTTTATGTGGTTATTTAGAACTAGAACTAATTGATTGTAATAACTACCTAAGTAGTAGGTCAAAACCCAAACTAACATTATTTTCATGAAATGATGTATGATACAATACTGGTCCTTAAGGTTGTTGAAATTAAGAGACTGTCAAACTCCATGTGAACTAAGCATGATATTTACTATATCGCATTCTTGAGAGGCTGAGTGATCTCTTTAAGAGGATAGATATTAGATTGTTGTTTTAAGAAGAGCTTAGGAGTATAGGCATTGTCATTTGATCCTTTTAGGTTGCCTCAACATTTCTTTACATGACTACAAAAACATCTAGCTAGGAATAATGAGAATTGAAAAAGAGCAAACTAAAGATTTGATATGATGTTGTCAAGCATTTTTTAGAAAACTAAAACCCCCTAGTCAAACTGTAGTTAGGTTTGATTTCTGCTAGTTTAGTTGTTTGTGTGACTGATTACTTTGTTGTTTTGCAGTTGGATTTTCTGTGTTTGTCTAGCTTAGGATTTGTTTTTGTCATTTTGTTTGATTTGTTGTGTGTAAAACTTAATAGGCTTAGTCAAGTTCTGTATTTTTTTGGACAAGTTGGAGCTAGACTTTGCCATAGGAGCTGCTGAACATTGTGGAACAAGTTTGTTTTCTTGTTAAGACTCTCACACATCACGGGGATTATGGGTTCACGAGCACTTCACGTTGCACTTGTTGATGCACTGCACTCGAGGGTCATCTCCTGTCCTTTCAAATACTTCCATGTCATGGGTCGAGTTTATGCACGATTTGCACCATCGTTGAGCACTAGCACGACATGAGGCCTGTTGCAGCTATATGCAAAAAATCATAGATGCACACCACTTGAGAGAGCACTTGCCATTGAGCATGTATTGTTTCTTGCACACATGAGAGTTGGGATTTTCATCACCAAGTTAAGAACCTTTGGTTGAGTGGAAAATATGGTTGGATGAGTTTGAGGGTCATGAAGGACACTGTCAATTGCTAGATGGGTTGTTTTTTTAGTTGACATCTTGAGGACCATCATTATTTTCCTGAGTGACAGTGAGATTATAGGTCACGGGTGGAGCAGAATACATCATTTCTCTTTGCTGAGCATTGAGAGGTGAGGATAAGTTCTTAAATAATGAAGGAACTTTGTTTGCATGATGCACGGGCACATGTAGTTCGGCTAGGCACAATTCTTCAGTGCATCCATATTTTTTAGTGAAGCATTGATTGATTGATTGTGACACGTAGATTCAATTTGCATACTTTCTCAAATCATATGGATAATTGGGCAGCACGACATACATTTTTTAAGAGCATATTCTTGTTAGGGCACATTGCATGGACAAAGCTAGGTACATATAAAGGTAATGTCGGTCTTTGAAGACTTGAGGAGTATGTCAGGGTGGCTTTTTATGGTGATGCAAAGATGAATGCACAAAACTTGTGCAACGTATGGAGGAGCTTGGTCATGGATGTAATCCACCACACATTAGTATATTCTCTAAAAAACGCGGAAGCATGTTGAAGATAGCTACTCGGTAGCATGTTAAATGACGGTATAATTGCGGCATGATGGAGATTATTTTATTTTTAAAAGCAATAAGATGGCGACTTTCGGCATTACGGTCAGCAAGCAAAACGATGGCTTGATAAAGACGAGGCCTGACTGGTGGCCTCTGAATGATGCGGATATTTAAAATAGTGGCGTTTTGACACACATGCAATTGATGTAAAACAATTTGATGCAATTGATGGCGTAAATGCAAGCAGAATGGTGATTTGATGACGTTCCGGCATGCGGCAACGTTCTCCAAACGCCAAACTTAAGGCTTGGCTATACGTTTTATTTAGCCTTTAAGGCTTACCTTTAGCAAAAACATGTTTAGCCTTTAAAAAGCAAAGTATTAAAAGCTTTAGGCTTTTGGAAAAGCCAAAAAAAAGACTTCATCGTGGGTATGAGGAGATTGAAAAAACTATATAAGGAGATGTTAGTGGTGCTCTTAGGAGACCCTATCCCATACAAATCTTATTGTCACTTGTGTGTGAGAGGAGAGTGGAGAGTCGCACGAGTGTGAGAGCAAGGGCTCTTGTCTTGCCAATTTGGAAGTTGTAGTGCCGAAAGTTGGCTCAAGGTTATCAAGGTATGAAATTTTTATGCAAATTTGTTTTGTTTTCGAAGTTTGTATTTTCAAGTTTTGTTAGATTTGTGTGATGCTCTACTCAAATTTGGGTTTTAATTGTTTGAACTACAAGAGGCATTGTGTGCAGTTTGGTTCTGTGTGTGGTTCTTCTGGTGTTTGTCGAAATAATTATATTTTTTGTGTTGTGTTGTGCATTCAACAAAGTCATATATTCTCACCGACACTCCTTAACATTTTGTTATCAGGTTGTGAGTGAGACCTACCCTAGATCACCGCTCATGTAACTTCTCTTTTTTGGTGTCCCCACTGAGGAGTGCCGAAAAAGTTGAATTTGTGTGATTTTGTGGATTTGGTTTCTTGTTTGAATTATTTTCCAATGGCTAGTTCTTTTCCTAAATTTTATGGAAAAAGAAGGTAGAGGATCCTCATCGATTCCTCGAAAAATTAGAGATTTGATATATTTTCTAGCTAATAACTGACTAAAACGTGAAACTCCAAATTTTCAATTTTCAATTATTGGATGAAGGTTGTAATTTGGTTCGAAGATTATAAAAAGACCCTTAGAATGAGAAATTCTCCTATTCCTATGGCATATGAAGCAACTAAGCAAGTGTTTCTTGACCATTTTAAGGAAACAGAAACTTCTCAGAACCTTTGGAGAAAAATAGAAACTTGTAAGAAAAAAGAAGACCAGACCATAGAAATTTTTGCCTTAGAGTACACCAGACTTTGGGATCGTTGGAATGTAACTTTAAGCCATAGAGAGAGAGCTCCAAAAATGTTGAAAATTAAACATTTTGTAGAAATTTTGCAAGGAGAGGTAAGGACAAAATTGGTAATTAAGGAACTGAGCACATTTGATGAAGCTGTAATGATTGCCATAGAAAAAGAGAGAAAATTAAAAAAAGAGAGTCATTTAGAACACCTGTTGAAACTAGAGACCAAAATTGGCAAAGGAATGAATAGAACTATCAAATCTTAGTAAGACAAAATGCTCAATTAGCACTAGAGATAACATATCAATTATCAGGTCAAATGCAAAACATGAGGTTAGGAGCTTTAAGAGGTTGACCCTTAGAAAGAGGTAACGGGGGACTCATGGGACAATCTAATCAAGAAACTATGAGAGGTGGAAGAGGAGGAAATGGGAGAGGATATTTTCGAAGACCAATGGTGACTTATTATTCATGTGGGGAGATAGGTCATATAAGTACAAATTGTATGTATCCACCTAGAGAAAAAGGGGATATGTATCCTTTGCCTCAAGATTTTCCTAATAGAAAAAATGATTATGGTATAGAAATAAAAGAGCAAACTTCTTCTCAAATACAAGAAACAACAGAAGATGATAAAGGAAATACCCCAATAAACTAGATTCTTGTAGAAAAAAAAGATGAGGAAAAGACAATTGTAGATGTAATGCCAGCAATGAAAAGAAGAAGAAATGTGGACAGAGATGAAACTGAGACTAGTAAAGCTAGAGAGGAAAGAGGGAGGAAGCTAAAAAAAGAAGAAAAAACTGAAGGATAGAAAAAAAGAAAACCCAAAAAACATTATCATACTTCAGATGTTCCTTTAGGGGAAGGGGAAAGTGATTATGAATTGAGAAGATTTGATGGGTAGAAAAGCAAATATAACATTTTCCCAGCTAATAGATTCATGTCCTAGAATGAGAGGACGATGGAAGAAATTAGTAAATCCAAGAGAGAGAGAGAGAGAGAGAGAGAGAGAGAGAGAGAGAGAGAGAGAGAGAGAGAGAGAGAGAGAGAGAGAGAGAGAGAGAGAGAGAGAGAGAGAGAGAGAGAGAGAGAGAGAGAGGAACTAAGAGTTTTGAGTGTAGAGGAGTTACATTATATTTGTCCTATAGTTGATGCTTGGTATAAAAACTAGAATATAGGAGAGGCTTACTTAGATGGAGGAGCACAAGTCAGTGTGATTACCCAAGCATGTGTAGAACAATTTGGACTTCGAATAGTTGCAAGCTCGGGATTTTGAATTAAGCTTGCAAATCATGCTAAAGTAAAATGTATAGGAATAATTCAAAATTTGGAAGTCAAGGGGAATGGAGTTGCAAAATGAAAATCACTTGTCATGTTATGCTAGCATGAGGATAACGAGCATTTTCGCTTATCCTGGGTAGACCCTGGCGGCTTAGAAAGGCAAAAGCAATACAAGATTGGGGAAAAGGAATTATAACGATTTATGAACGTAGAGGAGTAGCAAAGAAGTTTGATATGGCCTCGAGAAAGGAATTAGTAAATGAGGATGACAATGAAGAAGAAGAGGAAGAAAGTGATAGTATTAAAGATGAAGATGAAAGTTTAGAGAGAGACTCAGATCCAGAAGTTTCATCAATAATAATAGAGAAAGACAAGGAAAAGAAGGAAACATCCTTAGATAACAGAGAGAAGCCAATAACCCATATCAGACCATCAATAGTTTCAAGAGTATCAAGAAACATTGAAAAATCTAACTTTAATCTTTCTTCTAAAGAAAAATGACTTTTGTTTCTATTAAAGGATGATGAATTATCTTCAGAAGAAGAATTTTCACAAAAATTCTCAAATAAAGTTCAAATTATAAATGTTAAAACTAAGGGAAATTTTAAAAACAAATTAATTAGAGATGATGATGAAGGGAAACTAGAGGAATTAGAAAATTTGATGGAATGACCTCAAGTTTCCACAGAAAAAAGTGAGTTTCTAGAAAAAAAAAATTGAGTTGAGATTTAACTAAAGGAGAAAGAAAACAATATCATACAATCATCAATAAATATCCAAATCTTTTTACAACTTCATAAACAAAAATAAGAGGAATGAAAGGGGAATGGCTAAAAATAGAACTTAAAAAAGATGCCAAACTACTATGTCAAAAATTAAAACCCCTGACTTCAGAACAAATGTCGATTTTGAAAGAACATGTAGATAAATTGTTGCAAGCAAGATTTATTTATCCTGTAGAACATTCAGAATGGGTAAGCACAATAGTTATAGCATCAAAGAAAACTGGAGGTTGGAGAATTTGTGTAAATTATAAACCTCTAAATGCTGTCACAAAAAGAGATCATTATCCGCTTCCTTTCATAGATGAAAATTTAGATTTAGTAGCAGGTTTCGAAAGGTATAGTGTTTGTGATGGATATTCTAGATATTTTCAATTACCCATTGCTCCTGAAGATCAAAGAAAAACAAGTTTTATAACACCATGAGGTTATTTTTGCTATAGAGTTTTACCTTTTGGACTCAGTAATGAACCGGCTTGGTATCAAGGGAGGGTAAACAAAGTATTAGCTCCTTTCATAGGGAAGTCTGTTAGAGATTTCATTGATGATATTTTTGTTCATAGTACAAGACTAGAACATTGTGAAAAACTCGACAAAGTGTTTGAAAGATTGGATAGTTATGGTTGTCAGTTAAATCCAAAAAAATGCAAGATAGTCCAACCAAAAGTGAAACTTCTTGGTCATGTAGTTTTGGAAAATGAAATAGAGCCTGATCATCCCGAAAAAGTGAAAGCCTTGGTAACCTTAGTATCACTTGCAAATACAAATAAACTTATGACTTTCATTCATAAGGTAAGATATCTATCAAGATTCATCCCTTTGGCATCCTAATTACTCTAGCCATTGTAGATGGTAGCCAAGAAGGATCCTTTAGAGTGGGCTAAAGAGGTTGAGGAAGTGTTCCAACAAGTCAAGGAAACTGTAGATCATGCATCATCAGTTCAAGCACATGATTGGGAAAATGATTTTTTTGTGAATCCTTTAGTTGGAGAAGATGCTGTTGGAGCAATTCTGATGCAATAAGGAAGGAATTCTAGATATATGAGACCTATCTATTTTGCAAGTCAAGTGAAGTTGCAAATAGAAAAAACATATACAAAAATTAAATTGATAATGATAAGTGTGATTTTTGCTTGTAGAAAGTTTTGGAGGTAATTACTATCAAAACTCTTTACTATTCTAACAAGCTATACACTATTACCACAATTGCTGAAAACACGAATCTTTCAAGGAGAATTATGAAATGGATTGTTGAACTTGAAGAAATTTAGTATAAGTTTCAGGTTGAGGACTCAACTAGGGCTACAATAGCTGACCTTTTGACCTACAGAGGAAGGTCTTTCTTGCTAAAAGGAAAATTTGGAGATAAAGAAGAAGTGAAACCAGAAATAGAAAACTCATTTTTTATGTATTTTGGTGGATCATGTCGTAGGTCACACCAAGCATTATCTGGAGGAATTGTAGTATATGATCCACAAGGGAAATTGATAAAAAAAAAGAAACATTTAAACTTGAAGCAACAAGTAACAATGAAGTTGAGTATGCAACCTTGCAAGCAGCTATTATAGTTTGTCAAAGGATGGGAATACAAAGGTTGAGAATTAGAGGTGATGCTCTACTATTAGTAAAGCAAATACTCAAAATTTGGCAAATCAAGAATCCCAAACAGAAAAGAATATGTAATAGAATCAAAAGAGATTTAAATCTTTTTGAAGCTTGGAGTTTGAAACGTGTTTCCAAAGAAGAAAATCAAGAAGCTCACAATGCAGCCCAATTAGCAATTTGTCAAGTATACGTAATGAAAGCATATTTTCTTATTTACAAAGGAAGAGAAACTCTAGATTTGGAAGAATAATTTCTCTTAACTGGGAAAGTACCATCTAGTATTCCCAAAGACAAAAATATGGGTTTTTTAGAGGAGCTAGAAGATATAAAATAGTGAATGATGTTCTTTACGCTAAAGGATCAGTGGACTTAATCTTGAGAAGAGTGCCTTGGAAGAAAGAAATATATCATATTCTAGAAACAAATCATGAGGGGGGGACATTATTCTTACAAAATAACTTTACACAAAGATTTAATTGAAGGATATATGTGGCCAAGTGTTCATAAAGATGTCAATCACTGGTGTAAATCTTGTCATGAATGTCAAAGAATAAGTAAGGAAATATTAAAACCAAAAACAAGAAAAACAATTATTGCTTTTGATATCTTTGAAAAATGGAGAATAGATGAAATTGGTCCATTACTGCATACTTCAAGAGGAAAGATATATATTTTGACAGCAATTGATTATCTTTCTTCATGGGTGGAAGCTAAAGTTGTAAAAAGCATCAAAGCCATAGATGTGGGAAAGTTCATCTATGAAGACATATGCTGTAAATTTGAAACACTTGTAGAGATTTTGTCAGATAGAGGACCAAGTTTTAAGGAAGAATTAATTGATCATCCTTGTGAGAAAATGAAAATAACAAAAAGATTTGCCTCACCATATTATCCTCAGTGTAATGGTCTCACTGAGCGGTTCAATGGAGAGTTAATAAGAATGTTGTCTAAAATGACAAAGGATCATCTTCAAACATGGGACATCGAGTTGCCAAGTGCTTTGTGGGCAAAGAAAGAAAGTACAAGTTTTTCTCCTTTTAAAATGGTTCATGGAAGGGAAGCTTTACTACCTATAGAGGTAGAAATACCGGCCTTGAGGATGTTTGAAAAATTGAGTGAAGAAGAGGAAATTTTTTATTTTGCAGAAAGGTTGATACATTTACAAGAAGCACAATTAAATAGGCAGGAAGTGTGTGATCAATATGAAAGAAGTCAAGAAAGAAATCTACAATAAATTAATGATAAAATAAAAAATAAAAATACAAAAAAAGGGGGCATTTAGTTTTGAGATACAACAGCAAACTGAATCATACTTTTCAAAAGAAATTCCAAACAAAATGGGAAGGACCATTCAAGGTGTCTGAAATTTTTAAAAATGAGTCTTACGTGCTAGAAAATTTGGATGGAAAGGCACATAGACAAAGAATAAATGGATACATATTCAAGAAGTATATATCAAGATTAATGACAATTCAAATATAGGAGTGGTCAGAACAATAGTATCAACAAAAGAATGAGGAAACTAAATGGATGGTAGATGTAGCATCACTCTATGAAAGCAACTGCTGCACATGAATGTTTGCAAACTAGGGGGAGGGCTGAATATATCAAGCATTTTTTAGAAAACTAAGATCCCCTAGTCAAATTGTAGTTAGGTTTGATTTCTGCTAGCTTAGTTGTTTGCGTGACTGATTACTTTGTTATTTTGTAGTTGGATTTTCTGTGTTTGTCTAGCTTAGGATTTGTTTTTGTCATTTTGTTTGATTTGTTGTGTGTGAAACTTGATAGCCTTGGTCAAGTTTGGTATTTTCTTGGATAAGTTGGAGTTAGACTTTTCTGGAAGCTGCTGAAAATTGTGGAACATGTTTGTTTTCTTATTGAGACTCTTACACATCACGGGGATTATGGGTTCACAAGCACTTCACATTACACTTGTTGATACACTACACTCGGGGGTCATCTCCTATCCTTTCAAATACTTCCATGTCATGGGTCAGGTTTATGCACGATTTGCAGCATCATCGAGCACTAGCAAGGCATGAAGCCCACTATAGCTATATGCAATAAATCCTAGATGCACATGCACTTGAGAGAGCACTTGCCATTGAGCACGCATTTTTTCTTGCATGCACGAGAGTGGGGATTTTCATCACTAAGTTAGAAACCTCTAGTTGAGTGGGAAAGGTAGTTGGATGAGTTTGAGGGTCATGAGGAGCATCATTAATTGTGAGATGGATTTTTTTTCTTGGTGACATCTTGAGGACCATCATTATTTTCCTGAGTAAGAGTGAGATTATGGGTGGGTGAAATAAAATACATCATTTCTTTTTGTTGAGCGTTGAGAGGTGAGGATAAGATCTTAAATAATGAAGAAACTTTATTTGCATGACGCAAGAGTACCTGTAGTTAGGCAATGCACAGTTTTTCAGTGCATCCATATTTTTTAGTGAAGCATTGATTGATTGATTGCAATGCACATTAAGAGAAATATGGACTCTCTCTTTTGCCCCTTAAGGGGTTTCTCTCACCTCTCGCTCTCTTAAAAGAGATTCCAAAATAATATGATAATAAGAGATCTTCTACAATCAAGCAAATCTTGTATTTGTATTTTCAATTGATTTCACCTATTATTTTATTCCCAAACTGTAAGATAAGGTCACTTTTTCTCAAAATCCTCATAATTAAAAAAATACAATTCTATTTTCTCTAAAAATAGAGCCAATCATCAATATACAACTCTTTAATGCCCTCGTGACTTTTCAACATTAAAATATATTAGAATCATTGTCATTCTCGCTTTTTAAAAGTGCGGAAGTTAAAAAACGATATAAAGTGACGTTTACATCATATTTTAATATTATTTTGTATCCAGAGACACCTTTTTTATTTGAGAGTTTCCTTGTAAATTCTTATCTTTTTTGGATAAGTATATGCCTATTTCTAAGCATTTTTTCATTCCCTCTCAAAGCTCTAGTTTTGTCCCAAATTGTGTGTACTCTTCTCCTTCCCTCCAAAATATGGTTTCTTGCATATAAATTCTTCTAAGGGAGCACTCAGTACTATCTACAACACTCTCTACTCTGCTATAAGAAATCTCAGGAGTGGTTTTGATACCATTTGCTGAAATCAAATAATCTCTATCTACAACACTCTCTACCCTGCTACAAGCAATCTCTCTCTTCAGTACTATGCTATAAGATATATTTCTCTTCAACAGTCTATACTACAAGCAATCAAGTGATAATTGAGGTATCTTTATTTTTTAAATCTCTATGATGTTATTATTATTCACAATTGTTATTTAATCCTTAAGCATCAATTCATAGAGAGAGAGAGAGAGAGAGAGAGAGAGAGAGAGAGAGAGAGAGATGGAGAAGAGGGGGGAAGAGAAAGGACTATGTGAGATGAGCTAAGAGAATAAGTGATAGAGTGATAGGGAGTAAATTAGGGCAGAAGATAAGATGATGTTATTGTTCTCCACTAGGGAAGCTTCTGTATAAATGTGTTTAAATATCTTTGATCAATTCTTGTTTTGTGTGTGTGTGTGTGTGTGTGTGTGTGTGTGTGTGTGTGTGTGTGTGTGTGAATATTTTGGATAGAACAGAAGATAAGATTTGATGCTAATTAGAGGTGGATTAAAAGCTAAGATTATAGGCTGATTAGGGGTTGATTAGAGTCTATCATGTCTGAAATCAAGAGAAAGAGACAATATCCAACTGGGTAAAAAATAACACAAATTTCATCAATCAAAGGGGCATAATTATGTGATTTGAATGTTAATCCAAGTTAAAATTGTGTAACATGTCCGGTCCTTGACACGTTTTAGTATTCCATCGGGATTCTGATCTAAAAGACACTGCCTGGTACTCCCACAGAATGTCATAGGGTTTGTTGGATAGTGAATCCCTATTCTACTCCACAACAAAGTGTATCGGCCAACCCGGTTAGGATGATCGACCTGAATCTTTCTGGGTTTCTAATGATCATGTCATACTACATCCTTCTAGCATTGATCTTCAAATGATCTACTTTGTGCAAAGCATCTAAGCTGAGGCGGACTCATATCGCACTTGGTTCAAGGAGAATGGGAAATGAGAGGGATGCATCACTCAACCTCTCTACCTGTAGGGTAAAGTCCCATTCCAGTCCCCTAAAACGATATGAGCCAAGGTTCTACCCTACATTAACCAAGGTCAATACGTCATTGTGATTTGAATGTGGAGAAGCCTCCTAGCTCTCTGGGACCACCCCGAACCCATTAGGGGTTCCGCCCACCTGCTTCCCTTGGTAGCTTTAGTTTTCTACTTACCTAAGGGCATATTAGTGGTAACGCATACAAGCAACTTCCTTAATTAATCCGTTAGCCACATGTTCCTTTACCTAATTTTAAGCACTGACACAAAAACAGTTCAGATAAGTTCCTTAGAAGTAAACTTTATATTAATATTTCAACTGAGATACAAGTCCCGTCCAAAAGGACAATTCTTGCAATCTGTAAGGATGTGTCATATTTTCCTCCAAGTTTCCACCCTTTCTCTAGCAACAAGGAGTTAAGATTCCATCTCGAGTCACATAGATCGTTTAGGTAGGACCCGGAGGTAGGGAATTTGCAGTCAAAGTCCCCCCTGGCATCCAAGCGTCCTCCTACGTTCAAACTAATTGACAGAGAAACCTCTCACGACGGGTTTGGTCCACATTCCTATCATGGTTATTTAGACTACCCTTGGAATGTTTCCATCATTTTGATGGTTGGGTCACAAATATCGCTCTAAGGTTTATCTATGGATCGAGAATCCTTAGGAATAACCTAAGTGAGTTGCCCTTCTTACCTGCACAATTCTAAATGTCTATGTCATTACCTCTGGCAGATTGGAGCTTGAATGTCTTTGAAGTATTCTCTATCATAGATACATTTTTTTATACCTCAGTGAACACAAGTATTCGATTTCATGCACATTGCAATCATGTAAACATGTTTTTAATGGAAAAGAGAAAAACACTTTTATCTCTTTCAGTTCCTTCCTCTCTGCAACAAGTGAAGCAGAAATGGAATACACTACTTATGTAAGTGAAGAGGAACTTATCCCTTTTGCTCATGCAAATGCGAATACTTCTTTATTAACTAAGATATTTAGGATCCTGCCTTGCAATCATATGATGCAACTTTCCTAGATTGAAGTCTCCCTCATGATATTTTTGATGCAAAACATCAATCCCTGACAGTCCTTATAATTTCTCTACGCACTTGAGTGCACCCATCTTTCAATTCATTTTACCTCTCAAGCATGCCAACGCTATGGAAAAAAAAAGTCAATACAAAATCCTTGATTTCTATGTGCACCAATGCAAAGTCTATTATAACATGCCTTAGTGCAATAAAACACAATTCCCAACATGATTTTAATGCAACATAATTGGTGGTTTGCTATCATAAATTTTTTCATGAATACTTTTTCCTACTTAATTTAATCGATCTATGTTTATTGTCCCTTCAGATGTTTTCTACCAGAGTAAGATTTGTGAAATGCACCTGGTTACTAAGTATTGCAGTTCCTTGACCTATAGCTTCATCAGTTGATGAGGGATTAATGTTCGATTGGACCTTACTTCGCTTTTGAGCCATTTTCTAGCTCGGCTTTCTTCACGGATGCGCACATGGACTACTAAGGAAGTTGAATCTTTGCAAGAGAACGGTGTGGCCTTGCAAGAGTCCAAGCATGGGAATTCCTCTCAAAGGGGGGAGGACTTGGAAGTTCCTTGGGAGATTCCTCTTCTCTCTCTCTCACCTTCTCTCTCTGTCACTCTCTCTCTCTCTCACACCCTCTCTCTCCCTCTTCCTCTCTGTCACACACACACACACACTCTCTCTCTCTCTCTCTCTCTCTCTCTCTCTCTCTCTCTCTCTCTCTCTCTCTCTCTCTCTCTCTCTCTCTCTCTCTCTCTCTCTCTCTCTCTCTCTCTCTCTCTCTCTCTCTCTCTCTCTCAGCCATCAGCAAAGGGGGGAAAAGAGGTAGTATATCCCTCCGCTTTAAGCAGGGGGGAGGGGGGAAATTAATAGGAAGGAGGGGGGGTTTTTATGGGGGGGAAATGGTGTGACATGGAGCCCCTTATCTCCATTTGGGCAGCCAGATTGGCCACCACCATGCAGTCTACTCCTAGGGGGAGAAAGAGATAGTGGGGGGGAGAGAGGTGACACACATATGGCCCTCCCCCCATTGCCATTCATGTCATCTTTATCTTCATCATTGTGATCATCAACGCCTTCTTCAACTCATTTTCATCATCCACATCATCTCCCTATCATCCTAGATTTTCCTCGTCACTCCTACTTCCCCCCCTCCACTAGTTGACGGCGTCAACAGGGGGGAGTCAAAATTTTTTATTAATTTTAATGATTAGGGGGGTTCCTATGGAATAAGGGGTTATTACATCCTTCCCCCCATAAGGGATCGATATGTCCTCATCTTGAAAGAAATTGGGGGTATTGTTGGTTGAGAGTACTCTCATCAATCCATGTGGCATCTTCTTCTGGATATTCCTTCCACTGGATGAGGTATTCTCTGAGAGTTCTACTCAATCACTTTTCTTAAATGTCTAGGATTCTATCTAGCCAGAGATCAAGGACTCCTTGGCTTGGCATTACAACTTGTTGATCATCGAGTACATGGCTAGGATTGAATACATATTTCTTTAGTAGGCTAACATGAAATACATTGTGAACCTTTACCTTCTCGGGGAGTTGGAGTTTGTAGGCATAGGTCCCTAGGCACTTGAGGATCCTGTAGGGCCCGCAATACCTTGGACTTACCTTTTTAAAATCTCCCAATGATAAGGAACTTTTATTGGGTTTTACACTAATAAAAACCGTATCTCCCTCTTTGAAGAATCGCTCTTGTCTATTTAGATCTCCATAGACTTTCTGCCTATCCTTGGCAGCTCTAATGTCTTGTCTAATGGCCTTGACCTGCTCATCCATTTCCTCAATCATTTTCTTGGAAGCTTCTACCCTTAAGGTAGGATCTGAAAAATTCAATGAAGTACGTCAATCATGCCCACACAATGCTTGAAAAGGTGTCATTTGAATGCTTTGCTTGTCAAAAGCATTATAGGTGAACTCTGCCAAGGGTAGATATTGGATCCATTTCTTGGGTTCACGGCAGCAATATGCTCTAAGAATATCTTCAATGACTTGGTTGACTCTCTCCATTTGGTCATCAATGTGGGGATGATAGGCTATATTGAAATAGAGTTGAGTCCCAATGGCCTCGAATATCCCTTTCCAAAAGTGAGATGTGAAGAGGGAGTCCTGGTCACTAACGATCCTTCTAGGCAAACCATGGAGTCTAAATATCTCCTTGATGAATAATCTGGAAAAATCTGAAGCTTTATAGTTTTTCTTGACTGGAATGAGATGTGCAACCTTGGTGAGAATATCTACTATAACCATATTTGAATTGTATCCTCCCTGAACTAAAGGTAACCCAACAACAAAATCCATGCTTATAAATTTCCACTTCATTTGGGGAATGTCAAGAGGTTGCAACTTCCAAGGCATTTTGACATGCTCTGTCTGAATGCGCTGGCAAGACAAACATTTCATGACATATTTGAGTACATCTCCCTTAATCCTTTCCCAATGGCAGCTCTTTCTGACCATGTTGAGGGTCTTGACATATCTAGGATGGCCTAAAAAGGGGGAGTCATGTGCTTCCCTGAGTATTCTCTGTTTAAGTTTCTTGCTTGAAGATATGCATAATCTTGTCCTAAAATAGAAAAGTCTCCCATTAACAAAGAATTCTTGATACTTGACCTTAAGTCTAGGGTTTTGGTTCTTTTTCAAAATCTCCTCTATCGTCTTCAGATATTCTGGGTCATGGCTTGCTTCCTCCTTAGCTAGTTCAAGGATAGGGTTACTAGGCATTGACACCATAGTTGCTAATGATTCCATCATTGAAGGTTTCTCCATAATAAGAGAGTTGAGGAACACCTTGCAACTTAAGGCATCAACAACCACATTCTCCTTACCAAGTCGATATCTGAGTCATATTTCTGCAAAACTTCAATCCAACAATGTTGCCTCATATTGAGGTCGCTATAGGTGAAGATCCATTTGAGGCTCTTATGGTATGTGACCAAAGAGAACTTGTTGCCAAGAAAATAGTGTCACCAAATCTTGAGAGCATGAATATTAATTTCCAGTAGCTCCATGTCATAAGTAGCATAATTCTTTTCATGGGTTTTTAGCTTCCTCAAGGAATATGCTATAAGATGACCTTCTTGCATTAGTACGCAACCTAGTGCAAGTGAGCTAGCATCCGTGACAACTTCGAATTCCTTGCTTAAGTCAGGGAGTTTCAGAATTAGTGTTGTTACTAAGTTATGATTGAGTTGATCAAAACTCAATTGTTCGGTGGGCATCCACACGATGGCAACCTGCCTTTTTAGTAGATTTTTTAGGGGCATTGCGATTAAGGCATAGTTCTTAATGAAGATCCTATACCAACCTGTTAATCCAAGAAAACTACACACTTCTTTGATAGTGGTTGGTGGAGGCCACTCTTGGCATCCTTAACCTTTGTAGGGTCTACATATATTCCTTCTTCTGACACAATAAATCCAAGATATTTGATCTGTCTCTTGAGGAAGGCACACTTTTTCTTCTTAGCATAGTGCTTGTGTGTCCTCATGGTCTCAAGGACGATGCAAACTTAGAGTTCATGATCCCCCTCTTCCTTGGAATAAACCAAGGTGTCATCAAAGAAGACAAGTACAAAATCATCAAGATATGGTCTAAAAATGTCCTGCATAAGCCTATTAAATGTGGCAGGGGCATTAGTCAATCCAAAGGACATTACTATGGATTCAAAATGACCATATTTGGTATTGAATGCCATCTCAGGAATATCGTCATCCTTCATGCAGATCTAGTAGTATCTTGACCTCAAATCAATCTTGGAGAAGATTTTTGCTCCCTACAATCAATCAAGTAACTCATCTATCCTTGGGATAGGATATTTATTCTTGATGGTTACTTGGTTTAGGCCTCTATAATGGATGCAAAGGTGAAGTGTACCATCCTTCTTATTTTGGAACAAGACTGGAGCTCCCCAAGGAGAACTGTTGGGGTGTGTGTACCCTTGGTCCAACAGCTGTTTGAGTTGTTCTTTTAACTTATATTCAAGAATGGACATCTTGTAGGGCCTTTTTGCAACTGGTGCAACACCTAGTATTAGCTTAATCTCATGATTCACTTCCCTAGGCAGTGGTAATTCTATCAGCTCTTTTGGGAATACATCTGCATACTCTTTTAACCATGACGATTCTTCATTGGAGTCCTCTACATGTTTCGATTTGTTTAGCTTGATCAGATAGATGAGTAATCATTTCCTTATTCCTTAAGTTATTCACATTGCCTTGGCCAGCTAGATCTTTGGTTTACCTACCTCTCCTTGAGTTGTAACTAGCTCACCTTTAGGATTCCGAAAGGAGACTTGGCCCTTCCCACAATGGATGTGAGCATCATTGGGGAGTAGCTAGTCCATCCTGAGTAGGCACTCATGGACCCTTAGATTCATTACCCTGAACTTAACAGATGCGGCCTCATTTTCAAGTAGAAATTCCACCTTAGTAGTTTGTCTCATGCAAGTAATATCTCGCCCATTTGCTAGTTTGAT
This sequence comes from Lygodium microphyllum, assembly GCF_053477565.2. NCBI lineage: Eukaryota > Viridiplantae > Streptophyta > Polypodiopsida > Schizaeales > Lygodiaceae > Lygodium > Lygodium microphyllum. Next base: position 48,899,574 of record NC_141138.1, on the reverse strand, counting down.
AAGCAATGTAGGTGTAGCTACAGTGGCTATCCCTAACTTTCTTGAAAAAGCTGGTGAAATGAAAGAATGAGTACTATCACACTCAATCAGGGTTTTGAATTTCTTACCTTGGTAATCTGAGGGAGTTTGGATCACCAAAAATTGGCGGTTCAGTCCCTTTTTATGAAGGGCAGCATGAACTAATGCCCTCTCAATCTCAACTTCCATGGACAAGTCTTCTTCTTCATTGATTTCCTTAGTGGTGATATTGGAAGTTTTCACCCATCCTATTGCTGCACGACGACCGGGGCCACCACGGGTAGCTCTGACTAGCCACTAGATTTTCCTTTACGATGATCTTCGTCAACTTTGGGACATTCCCTTTCGAAGTGCCCAAGTTTCTTATAGTTAAAATATCGCAGACTTTGATCATTTCTTTGAGTGGGGACAAAGTCACTAACTGCATTTGCCCTCGGCCTCTTCCGTTGGCCTTAACTAAGTCCTTGCACCCTTTTAAATTGAGCTTTCAATATCCATTCTGGTCTTTGTGAGACCAAGGTCTATTATTCCTAAACTTTGGCTGACTTCTTAGATAATGGGTCTTGCTCTTATCAATGCATCTTGTAAATCCAAAGGATGCATTGATTCCAATTGAGTATTCATTGGTGGATTTAGCCCATCACAGAACTTAGAGACTTGTTGGAAAGTACTTATTGTCAGGGTGTATTTTAACAAGGAGACAAATTTCAAGTAGTACGCCTCTAGAGACATGCCCAACTATTTCACATTTTAAAGAACTCATTCATCTTCTGAGTTCTATATGCAGGTGGCATGTACCTTCTATGCACTTCTTCTTTTAGCTTATCCCAAGTTCTTGTGCTTTCCGTGACTGCTTGATCTTTACACCATTTCTTCCACCAGAGCCTAGCTTTGCCGATGAGTTTGAGCTTGATAATCATAGCCTTGTTTACAGGTGCTATTTCTGCTACATTGAAGTAATCCTCCATAAATTCAATCCATACTTCGGCATCAGCTTCAACAGTCTTCCCTTTCCCATCAAATTTCGATGGTTTGATTTGTTTGAGAAGAAACTTCTTCTCTTGTGCCTTCTCGGGGCTTAGTGTGGGAGCAAGTTTCTGATTCTGCTTTTGGGGTTGTATCTGGTTTCAATTTAAACTTTCATATTAAGATTGTATTTACACATCTCTTCACAACTTATCTCAATGTGCATATTATTTTTCATCAATACTGTGCAACAAATCAAATAATCATAAAATTCTTATTTATCCATAAAGAAGCATAAGCCTCAAGTACAATTATTTGGAGATAGATAGAGATTGGCTGGGATAATTTTCTTTTCAAGAAATACATCAATGCTAGGTTAATAATTCCTTATTGGACTCAGCTACAAGGACAGAATAGTAATATGGTTTTGGAAAATGGATTCTCAAGAAGTGGTAAGTCATGGAAAGTTCAAGAAATCTTTGTTTTTGATAGCCATAACATTTATTTCGCCCCATTACGTTAATTAAATGTAGCGAGACTGTTCTACCTGTCGGCGTCTAATGTGTAGGATCAAGTTCAAACGTGCCTCATGGAAGATGAATAACTTGATAATCTTCAGGTTCTCCAACCATTTTAGCCTCTTCAGATTGTTTTGAAGATAGGCAAGCTGGTTGGCATCTATGTAGCTGTAACATATGCTCCAAGTCCAATGCCTTTTCACATACAGCACTAAAGGTTGTAGAGCCGATCCAAGATCCCCATCATGTCAGTTCTTATGTGATAACTTGAAGAATTCATAGCCATCCTGAACATGATATGAAATATGAGAAACCTGCTCTATGCCTCATAGGTCTGGAAGTAGCAAAAATCCAAAAGTGAGTAAACGAAGAAAGGTTTTCTAGTGAAACATCACTTCACCCTTCCTGATTATGCTTAGCTTGATTGTTTTATTTTTTGGTTTACTCTGATACCAACTGTAACGTGTCGCGTCCTTGACACGTTTTAGTAGTCCATCAGGAGTCTAATCTAAAAGACGCTACCTGGTGGCACTCCCACGGAATGTCACAAGGTTAGCGAATCCCAAGTGTACTCCACAACGAAGTGTATTGACCAACCTAGTTAGGAGATCGACCTAAATATTTTTGGGTTTCTAACAGTCAAGTCATACTACAGCCTTCTAGCATCGATCTTCAGGTGAGATCTACTTTGCGTAGAGAGCATCTAAGCTGACGCAGACTCATATTGCACTTCGTTCAAGGAGAATGGAAAACGAGAGGGATGCATCGCTCGACCTCTCTACCCATAGGGTAAAGTCCCATTCATGTCCCCTAAAACAATATGAGCCAGGGTTCTACCCTACATTAACTAAGGTCAATAGTCATCGTGATTTGAATGTTGAGAACCCTCTCAATTCTCTGGGACCACCTTGCCATAGGATGGACCTGTTGGGGGTTTCACCCACCCACTTCCCTTGGTAGCTTTAGTTTTCTACTTACCTAAGGGCACATTAATCCGTTAGCCACATGTTCCTTTAAGTAATTTTATGCATTGACACGAAAACATGTATAGCCAGAGTCCCCCCTAGCATCCAAGTGTCCTCCTACATTCAAACTAATCCACGGAGAGACCTCTCATGGCGGGTTCAGACCATATTCCCATCATGGTTATTTAGAACCCCCTTGGTTAGGGTTAGCGGCTAGCTAGGGGTGGTTTGGCACGCCCTGCATGAATTTAACCTGATTCATTATACCAGTTTCTTATGAGAGCTTGGTTCAAACAATCCTTTCATAGACAATTCTCCTAAAATTACAAGCACAAACAATAATATGGCGAGTGCTCACAACACCTGCTAAGGTGGAGTTTCCTTTTTAAATTCTTAGCATTCAACCGTCGGACTCTTCTTGCCTTGGAGAGATTAGTCACGATGTGTTTGCATCGAATCCTTGACATTATCATCCATATATCTCGCGCGTCAAAGGTATTCTAAGTACAAGTTCTCCTACTCTTGGATGAGTAAGCTACGCTTCATCCCTCGATTATCCTTGCAATAGGAATTGCAATTTTCCTTTAATAGGTGTTACCCTCCCACCATTATCCTTGCAAAACCCTACCCCAATCCTCTAGGATTAGAGTTTTTGCGTAAGTCAAGTTTTGTCATCCTAGATCACTCTAGGCCCCCTATTTAGGGTCCCTCCTATTCTCATTATCCTACTCCTTTCATTCCCCTTGCAGAAATCATTATCAACTACCTTATGTCTAATAAAAGTAACTCTACCATGGTTTGGATGACCACCACTATCCTGGGTTTTTATTTCTCCATGAAAGCAACCCTAGTTTGCTATGAATAGTCGTATGTTTGTGGGCAACTATGCTCTCACCAACAAATGTGGAAAGAGAACTCAGTATTCCTATGGGTCGGTCCTTAGATAGTGTTTCCATCATTTTGATGGTTGGGTCACAATTATTTCTCTAAGGTTTATCTATTGATCGAGAATCCTCGAGAATAACCTAAGTGAGTTGCCCTTCTTACTTGGACAATTCTAATTATTCACGTCATTACCTCAGGCAAATAAGAGTTTGAATGTCTTTCAAGTATTCTCTATCCTAGATACTTTTTTTTTCTACCTCCATGAATGTAATTTTTCAATTTCATGCACATTACAATCATGTAAACACAGTTTTTAAACACTTTTATCTCTTTCAATTCCTTCCTCTCTACAAGTGAAGCGGCAATGGAATACACTACTTATGTAAGTGAAGAGGAACTTATCCCTTTTTCTCATGTAGTGAAGCAAGAATTTACTACTTTTCATGGATGCATCTATTTCTTTCAAAAATGGATGCAAATACTTCTTTATTAACTAAGATACTTAGGATCCTGCCTTGCAATCATACGACGCAACTTTCCTAGATGCAAGTCTCCCTCATGATATCTTTGATGCAAAATGTCAATCCCTATCAGTCCTTATAATTTTTCTACGCACTCAAGTGTACCCATCTTTCAATTCCTTTTACCTCTCAAGCATGCCAATGCTATGGGGAGAAAAAATCAATACAAAATCCTTGATTTCTATGTGCACCAATGCAAAGTCTATTATAACATGCCTTAGTGCAATAAAACATAATTCCCAACGTGATTTTAATGCAACATAATTGGTGGTTTGCTATCATAAATTTTTTCATGAATGCTTTTTCCTATGTAATGTAATCAATCTATGTTTATTATCCCTTCAAATGTTTTCTACCAGAGTAAGATTTGTGGAATGCATCTAGTTACTAAGTGTTGCGGTTCCTTGACCCATAGCTCCATTAGTTGACATGGGATTAACGTTCAATTAGACCTTAATTCACTTTGGAGCCATTGTCTAGCTCACCTTTCTTCACGGATGCACACATGGACTACTAAGGAAGCTGACTCCTTGCAAGGGAACAGTGTGGGCTTGCAGGAGTCTTGGCGTGGGAACTCCTCTCAAAGGGGGAAGGACTTGGAAGTTCCTTGGGACATTCCTCTTCTCTCTCTCTCTCTCTCTCTCTCTCTCTCTCTCTCTCTCTCTCTCTCTCTCTCTCTCTCTCTCTCTCTCTCTCTCTCTCTCTCTCTCTCTCTCTCTCTCTCTCAGATACAGTGAGTGCTGAACCTAGCAGGCAAAAATCGAACTGAACATGAGAGAGCGCTAGAAGGAGACTTGATGCTAAGTAAGCTTCTCACGAAGCGATTGCTAGAAATCACAGTAGCAAAGCAGAGCACTGCAGCATTGGCCATGTCACTACTAGCAGGGTTGGGGGTGAACCAAGGCTCCAAGAACCAGGCTAAGATACTAGTTGTTGCAAAGCAACTTGATAAATACCAGCCCCAGGACGATCCATATGACTTTATAGAGCAGTTCGAGTAGGTCTGCGAGGCCAACGGTCTCACCGACTTGACTCAACGCTCTCAAGAATTCAGGCTTTGCTTGGGAGACAAGGGTCGGACTTAGTACACAAGTCTAGATGCCACGGAGCGACTAAACTTCAATGGATTGAAAAACCAGAGGTCCTTGATGCCAAAAAGGTGATTAACACTTCAGGAGTGTCTTTCTCAATGATCACTGATCCTCTCTGGAAGCTAGTCTTCCAATTTTATGAGAGATTGAGAGAGAGTCAGAGATAGCCAATTCTATCAAAACAATGTATCTTTCTATGAGAGATTGAGAGAGAGAACTATGAAGACAATAAAGATGAATACTATGTGATTGGTTTCCATTCAAAAATGGTGTATTCTTTTATGTTCCTTGTTATATTGATGGATTCTATGAAGATGTTGAAGATTATGGTTAATTCTATCAAATCCGTGGGAGATATCTACTATGATGCTACTTGAAGATTTGTTGTTTTCCTTGTTTTGGTCATCTAAAGAATGAAATAAAAGCTTGTTGATGTTACAAGATAGTTCACCCGTGGGGATTCTCTTGAAGAGACTCCTTACATGCGTCACATAGTCATGGATGTCCTCTTTTTCCTTCTGCTTGACGTTTTGAAGTTCGCACTAAAATTGGATGAAACACGAATTCAAAAGGGACAAAAGATAGAAAGAGTCAGCATCATCTGTATAATGAATAGGGCATTGGATTACAATACTGGTAGGGGACAAGAACAACAGTTTAAGATACAATCCGAGATGGAGCTTTGGTGGATTTGTGTGGCCCAAGTACCACAACTGAAAGTCATGAAATATTGAAATGTTTATTCTCACATACAGGTATTCCTGATATTATAAAGCCTCAAAGTGAAGGTGAAATGTTGATAGTCAATGGTGTTGGTAGTTTTAATGTTGAATGGCATATGAGCGCTGACTTAAAAAGTATCAAATGTATGCTTGGATTAAGTAATATGGTCAATGCAAAATATCCTTGTATTTATTGCATGGAGAGTTTGGGATCCAAAGAATGGAGTACTTTGCAGCCAGCAAGAAGAGCCCCGACTCAGAACTCTATAAATTTGAGCAAGTTCAAAAACGTGGATGGCTTGTGGGATCCTATTCTCTCAATCTCTCTAAGGAACATTTATATTTTTACATTACATACAGATATTAGAATAATTTATAAGTTGCTTAGATTGCATCTTGACTACACATATTCAATAAAACTAGTATCCTTGTCAGATGACTGCATTGATAAATGTGATGCTTTATTGTCAAAAATGGGTTTTCATGGAGGTCAAGTTCACTTGAGAAAGGATCCAATAGCCTTGGGGAAAACAAGAGAGGTCTTAGAAAATGTCTCTATGGGGGGTGCAAAAGCTAGATGATTTCTAAGAAATCATACTGGTAAACAAATGAATGCATTGTGGGAGTGCTGGAGAGAGTTGTGTGCAATCACAACAAATGTGGCTAGCACACCACGAATTGCATTCCTACAAATGGAGGTTTGGAGACACCTTGACATATTTTTAAAAATGCTTAGGGAACAAAAGATAACACCTAACTATTCAAAAGAGTACAAATGTTCAATTGTGAATCTTGTTCAAGCAATTAAGGAAGCTTGGGGAGAAAAGGATTTTACTTTCTACTTGGTAAGATAAACATAAATTTGAACCTTTCTGCTTTGAAAACAAGGTTTAATGATTTAAATTGATTATTGCTTGTTGGGTTGTCACAGCATATTCTTCTTATTCATGGGCCTTATTTTGTGGAAGAGCAAAGGCCCCTAGCAACTTACATTAGCCAAGATATGGAGAAATCTCACTACCAATCACATATGTGTTTCTTTCAAACCACCAGACATGGAGGAGGAGCAACAAAAACCAATTCCCTTCAGGAGTTATTCAATTTTTTTTTTCGAACACAACTTCAAAGATCGAGAACACAATAAATGTGGTGGAATCTAAAATACTAATACTATTTTCAAAATATTATATACATGGCTAGCTTTTAAGAGCCTTTACAACCTCGTCTTCCTCAAGCATTTTTCCTCTGTAACGTAAAAACTTTCTTCTCTTGTATCCAGCTATGGATTTGATATCTATTTTTTTTGTTGCTAAAACATAAGATGAGTATGCCATGAAGTATCCAGCCCTGGAGGCAGAGAAGCTAAGACCATAACCAAATATTCAGATGGCTATGAGGACTTCTCTAAGAAAGTGCTATGCAAAACCAATAGAATATTGGGATCAATCTTCGATATATAATGCCCAAGTGCAACATCCTTTAGGGAACTACCACCAACTCTCGATCCTTTGGCTCTTCCCAAGAAATTATCCTAATCTGCAATCTCCAACTGTAAAAGTAATAATCAGAATGAAAAAAATAAAAATATGTATGTGGTTCCACAAAAACAAAAAAATTCATTACCATTTGATTTTCATCACTCTCAAGTTTTCTTGGATTCCATAAGCTATTTGATGTCTCCTTGACATCCTTGAGCTCATTTACATGTTTTGACTCCTTCCTTCCGAAATTGGAGATTCCAAGCTTCTCTTGAAATTGGTCAAACTCTTTGTCAACAGCCTGTAACTCTCTCTAAGCATCTTTAACCTTGCTCAAACATAGCAAAAAAGCATTTGATGCATCTATAAACTTATCATTAGGCATTTGAGTATCTAATTTAAGTAAGTCCTCCTTAGACTCATTTTCAACATCCACTATGCCTTTTACATCTACATATGCCTCTACAATAACTGCCAAGCAATAATCTTCTCTCAAATTGAAAAGAATTTGGAGATCAAACAATAATATATACTCCTTGTCTTTAATTGGGAAAGTAGGCAAAGATGGAACGATAAGGCTTGAAGGAGTGTCAAATGGCTCATCAACATCTATAGTGGTCTCTTCAATTATTGTCTCTGCTTTGAATTCAATAACATCCGGGTCCTTTGCAAATAATGCTTCCATTTGGGTGTCGAGTTGCTCCTCAACATCAACTTCATCAACAATCTCTTTAAGAAGGCAATAGCTAGATAATTTTGAGGTTTCTTTATGCTTTTCATTAGATCTGAGAGGGTATTTCACAAGGGAAAATACAATGAATGTAGTAGACTTAAGCATAAGCTTGCATTTTTTTGGGTGTAAATAGCATAACTCAGGTGCATAAAATCTATCAAGAGAATGATAACAACATTTCTTGGTAAAAAAAGGACTTCTCAGTGCCTGACCTTCCAATAGGAGTGTGAACATACTCCTTGGAATCCAACTGAACAACAGGATATGCCAACTCTTCAAACTCTGCAAAATCTTCCTTGATAAAGTCATTTGAGAAATTAAGAACTTGATCAAGGTCCCACCCTGGATTGAAAATCTCCCTAGCTATTGGATAGAAAGCATGTCAATATTGTTTTCTATGAGAAAATCCAAAAACTTCTCAAATGCTGTGACATCTATAATTTGAGATAGCCCTGGGATCCTCACATGAGACTTTGAAGCCTTTCCCTTCTTTGGATCCTTCATTGAACCTTCAGTTGTCACAAACATATGAGACAACTGACTCCTTTTTCATTGTGGGCTCAAGGACTCTTTTCCTCTTCATAGATGTGGAGGCAAATATGTGTGACATCTCTGTAGCAAACATCTTGTTGAGATTCAATAGCTCTAGACTGCCTACCTATATAATGCGAATATCAAGGTATAAGCCTTTTGAAGTGGTGCACTCGCTCCGTGTTGGAGGAGTTATGAATATGACACGATTAAGAGCCTTTTAGAATCTCCAAACCCCACCATCGCGCTGTGTTGGATGAGTTATGAATACGACACATTGTGCCTGTGGTGGGGATGACCT